>NC_142193.1:21675500-22343500 GCF_026936395.1 Plectropomus leopardus
CTGACAAGCTGAGCACGTTTGCAAGCTGAGAGGAAAAGTTTTACCTTTCAAACATGAAAGCGACATTAAGAAAAGGCAAGACAGAAAAGAACAGAAGGTAGCAAAGCTCCCAATTCACCGCATCATTGGTAAAATGTATATGCCTAATGGTGTGTGTGTTTTATAATCTAATTCTATAGGACCCATCATAAAATCGTCCACTGAGGCTTTCATATAAGCAAGTAGGCCAGATTTTGTGTAAACTAAGTCCACCTGCACAAAGAAAAACAGAAATCTGTAGCTGAGGTTTCATGCAATGCACAATACCTGTAAGCTCCTTCGTCAGCAGCCAAGTTTCGTTTTGTTTTGATCATCAAGGGGGGCTCAGCTCCTGAGTGACTGTGCCATTTGTATCCTTGAATTTTGTGACAGAGGTAAGAATGAGACCCTTTTAGGGTAGACTGCAGGAAAAAAAAGTTTAAAAAAAAAGTGTAGTGCCTCACTGCTCGTGTGCATACAGAGCCTTTGAATGATGACCATTTTTTCTCACTTGCTCAGTAAAAGCTCTCATTTCCATCATGCCGGCCTGTGACTCACTCATGGGCAACGTGGGAGGAGAGCACATAAGTACGGCCAAAAGTTTTCTCAATCTTAATTTTTCTCATTATACAGTGTATGCTTGCTTTTACATGAGCTTCGTAGTCACTATGGCGACTGCGAGAGAGAAAGAAAGAGGAGGAAGGAGGGAGAGAGATCCCACTGTTGTGTTGGGTTGAGAAAAGACCACAAAGGCTTTAATCATCTGTTTTTCCTCAAGAGGATGTTTAAAGAATTAATGGTGCCTGTGGGATTTTTGAATTTTTGAAGTAAAATGCTGAGCGTCATTCATTTGCGTGTTTTAATACCAGCAAACAGAAGGAGAGAGTAGGAGAGATGCCCCCCCCCCACACATAATCACCTCAGGTCTCCCACAAACTTAACTCTTTTCAGGGTCAAACACAACACAGCGGTTTCTCTGTGCCCTCAGCTGACGAGAGCTGTGTGTTACTGGAGCTGACACTGCCAGTCTCTTGATGTTCTGTACTGATTCAGCTTGACACGCTCCCCTCACGACCATCAGCCCTCCCACAGCCTCCTCTGTTTCCGTGACCTGGCCATGGCAGCTGTGGCTAAAGGGCATTCCCTCCATAACATGCTGTTTCAGGGTTGACAAAAGTTGTTAGCGGCTTGATATCCAATGGAGGAAATGTGAATGGGTTGAATACTGGCTCACTATTCCATCATGTCATCCTGCGAGGTTGTCCACCCACGTATGATCAGTCCTGTTTTGGCAATGGTTTTATTTTTACTTTGTCTTGATTTGCATCAAGTCTGTGCGTCACAGCTACGAGTGCTGTATGTGCCCACCTCCTGTTTTCTTTTTTACATGTACTCAATTCCATCTGTCTGACTGCCTCTTCGAGGTGATTTTTTTAAAGGTTGTCATTTTGCTTTCTGTCTACGCACTCGTTCTATTTTCTACTTTTAATTCTTCCACTGGCTCAACTCCCTGACCTTGAAAAATGAAAGAAAGTTAGTAAGAGGTAGAGCGGGTTGTCTTCTAATCGGAGGGTTGATAATTTGATCCCCAGTTCCTCCAATCAACATGTCAATGTATCCTGGGCAAGATATTGAACCCCAAATTGCTCCTGATGGCTGTTCCATCAGTGTGTGAGTGTGTATGAATGTATAAAAACTGAGTTGCAGGTTTCACCTTGTATGGTAGCCTCGGACACCAATGTGTGAATGTGTGTGTGAATGGGTGAATGTGACTGGTAGTGTGAGAGCTATTTGAGTGGTAAAAATGACCAGAAAAGAGTTATAAAAGTGCAAGTCTATTTACATATCAGCAAAACATGGATATGTTACATTTTCACATTATTATCTTGTAGCGATACGCTGAAACTTTCCATTTCTCAACATCACTGTGGTAATGGTGTGGTTAGGTTTAGACACAGAAAACATCCGATCATAGTTGAGAAAAGATCATATTTTGGCATTAAATATCTACTTTTGGAGGCACAAAAGCTACTGCCCTGTAAAATCTGACAGGTTGATATTAATTAAAATAATCCTGGAAACCAATTACCTTGACAAAGTTAAGATTATATAACTACAAATTTTAATTTATGTTTACATCTACGTTTTAAGTTTACTCAAAATTTAGCTGTATTTACTTATTTACAAAATTTTTAAGTAATATTTTAATATTTACTTACATTTTTCAAGCAGTTGGTTTCCTCGAATTTCTTTTTTTAAGTAAAGTCAACTTGTCAGATTTTACAGTGTAGGGAAAAATAACAGTTCTGAGCAATAATTCAGGCTGTTATTTCCACTGGAGGGAATGAGACAAATGATGAGCATGTACATGACGACACATGTCACAGTCACATCTCCCTGTGTCTGGGCAGCTGCGTGTCACATGTGTTAAGTTCCTCAAGTCTAGTGTGTGTTTCTAAATGCGACATGCATGTATGAACATGTGTTTATATGTGTGTATATGTGTGCACACAGTATGTTTGATTGGAAGAGGAGGAGCACATCGAGCGACAGTCAGATTTCCATGCAATCATTAAAGATCCTCAGAGGAGCGAGGCGCCTACATTGTTAATCCTCTACAATTGGGGCCGATGCAGGTGAGTGAGCCTGACTATCAAAGACAAGAAATCGTTTTACAGTGCAGAGATGGCTGCAGTGAACCCACCCCCGCCACCACCACCACCACCACGCACACACACACACACACACAAACACACACCTTCAACCTCAACTCATATGTAATTTCAGAAGCAATTTGAAAAGCATAGGGTAGATCAATGGTGTTTATCGATAAAAAAATCTTTCAGCATTTAAAAATCTGTTGTTTGTAAGACTTGTTAATATGCTTTTCTCTCCCAGTTTCTTCGTTAATCAATTAAAAGATAAGGCAATGGAGGTGGGATGGAAGATAAAAGAGCTGGAACAAAGCACACAGTACAGAATTTGGTGTGAATGCACCCAGTGTCCTCAACACGCCTTAAGATCCAACCACACAGACCACATTCAAAAGTTGTACAGCAAAATGTTCTCATCCAGCCCATTCCCATTCTGAATTTATAAAATAGCGCCGCCCTGTCAGTGCTTTTGGCAAAGGTGCGCAACGCCAAAAGGCACCATTCATTCACGTGCACATGGAATACCACTGGAGGGCATCAGCTGAGAACGCGGCTGGACAGAACCGGTCGAGGTGGACCGCACCTGCCGCATACGCATTAAACACAACAAGAATCAAATCTAGCTCTCTATTGGGCAGTATTGGAAGACATTTCAAAAAAGCAACACTACGTCCTCTGAAAACCAGGACGTCAATTATGACTGTATATACTTAGTTTGAGAAACAAACTTGCATTTTCTCTTTGCTAACTGAAATAATGTATGTGTGACTATCAGTGTATTAACATCACCAAGGACAAAGAGATTTTGGTCACTCGTGGGAGTCAAACTTCAAACAAACCTTATTTCTGTCAAAAAAGAAGCAGCAGTTGTCTATGTCCAAGCCTGAACAGCTAGGAGCAAGCTGTTAACATCAGTAATCCTGCAGGAAGGAGCTCATCAATTCATGGTGTGCCTCTGTTCCCACTCCACAGGTGAAAAGGAGGAGGAAGGGTGAGGGGAGGTGTGTGTATGTGCGAGTGTGCCTAACTTTCATCACGGTCTAGACAGCACCATAGAGTCTCTCAGATGAACTCATTAGCCTCCATCCGAAGGATCATTAACTCACCTTTCCCATCTCTTTCTCTGTCACATCCTTACTTGTTTGAACTCTCTCCACTCCTTCCTTTTCATCACCTCTCTTCCCCAGATTTTCTGCTTTTCTCTCAGCTTCCTCCTGCTTTTTTGCCATTGTTCTTTACTAACACTATCCTTTAAAAAAGAAACCACAATCCCCCCCCTAAAGCCCAGATGAAATGGCATTTTGAGAGTATATAGGACTTCAGTTTGGGTGATGAAAAGTTGGTGTGTCTTAACAAACATGGTGTACACTGACAGGTTAGTTGTATCCATCAGGGAAAGAGAGAGAAAGAGAGACAAAGTCCCCTGTATATAGCCTTGAGTATAATCTGGAGCTCTCACAGATACCATGGTATATGAGGGAAACGCCTGAAGACACACTGCCGTACCATGCTAGCCATAAATCTTAGCTCTGTGAAGTTTAAAGTCGCAGATTGATTGACTGGTGGATGGATCATGAAATTATTGGTTGAAACTGGTATTTTCTTTTTGGGCCCAGATTCACCAAACCAACATAAAAAAACTAGTGGAAACAAAAGCCGACAGTTGCATTGCCTTACATTGCCTGTATCTCAGCCAGAAAGTTGCAATGAATACACTGGAAAGACTATTGACAACAGCCAGTTAGCACGTATGTGCCAGTATGGGAGCAAATAACTCTCCACATCAGCAGGTGGAGGTAGTCTGTACAGTGAAACTGGAAGATCGATAGGACGTAATCAAGATGCTAGTTAGCACATTAACAACACCACACAACCCAGTGTTGAAGGAATAAATGATATTTACTGTGCTAATGAGCAAGAATACAAACATTCATTCATTTATGCTCAAGACGTCAATGAATAAGAAAATTATCTTACCTAATATAACAAATTTGATCTCTTGACTTCAACCTTCTTCACTTCCCAACTTCCATTTGTCTGTTTTGAGCTGAACTGACAATCTGAGCGATTTCATACAGAAACAGGCTCCGATGTGGATTCAACATGCTAATTAGCCAAAATAAAAGTTGACAAGGGTCGACGAGTGCCAACAGCGCATTACACATAGCAAAAACAAAGGTGACTGATGCTCACCAGAGGCACTACATTGGTTGGTTAGTGCCCTTACAGGTAGAAAACATGATCAGATTTGATATAAGAATATGGGTATCTGTCTATATCTATATATCTATATCTATATCTATATCTATATCTATATCTATATCTATCTATTTATCTGTCTATCCATCCATCTATCTATCTATCCATATGCATACATAGGCATGCACAATATGACCAGGGATCAGAAATTTAAATGGCATTTTTTATTTTTCATTTCATGAAACTGAATGGTCAGTTCAGTTTTTTGTATTTCTGTCCATTCAGCTGTTTTCTTACAATGACAGCACACAACATAACTACAGCACTGCTCACATCCACCTGGTGAAGCAATATGAGCAGTCCAACATGCTTCAGTTGAGTCATACAGTGTTATTCAAGGCTCTAAATTGAACAATGACAGTGCGAAATAACTGTACATTGCAAGAAAATCTGCTTGTGCATACAACTGCAGTAATTATGGGAGGTCAAAGTTGAACTATCAAGTCAAATAGCAAAATGGAATAGTTTGGGTGAAACACAAAACAAACTGAAGTAAAAGGCAAAGTCAAAATTTAACTTGGTTTTAAGATAATTAGAGCACCTCACTTCTGTCATATTCTTTATGGCAGTTTGAACACTTGCCTTCTGACTGAAGGATCTGAAAATAGGACAGAGATTGACAGGAATTTTTTTATCCAACCATCAGGTGAATTTCACTTCTAACTGTACTAACTGTGCCAAGTCAGTCATTATTTATTCAACAGAGTGTGGCATACTTCATTGAAAAAATTCCATCATTGTCAAAACAACTTTTTCTTCAAGTACCGGTGCAAACTTTTTCACAATAATGAGAACACTTTGTTGAATTTTGGTTCTGCTTTTCCGTTTCTATACATCATAAAATTACAAAAGAACAACTTGGAGGAAAACCCATCAGCAGAGAGGAAAAGACACACAAACTGACACAGCCAGAGGGAGATTAACTTCCCCAGCACAAACAGAGAATCTTTAAACTGACAACTTTTTTACATCTCCCACTCCCTGCACTGATTGGCTGATGTATAGCAACCAGTGTCTCCATAGTGACATGGAGGCAGCAGCTTGGCTGTGAGCAGGGGGATGATCAGCAACCCTAAAATGCACTGCGGCCGCTGTGACAAAGCAAAAACATTATGTCTGTACAAAAAAAAGAAAGTCTAGCTCGTGCACAGTCATGCGCAGAAACACATCTAGTATATGCACATGAGAAACATGTATGCATGTACGTACACATCTCACTCTTCTCCCCTCTAACATCACACCTTAATAGCTGCGAAATGGAGCAGTTGTCATTTAATCCTGGAGCAGAGATGCAAGCTGAGCCCCAATATGAAAAAAAAGATGCCACATCTCTCACAGCAATATCTCTGCCCTGGCAATAAGTTCAGATTTCATTATACATTATGCAAGAGACAATCTTCTGCTCTAAATGAAATGTGCATGACACCTAGATGGCTGTCTGACCCATGAGATTGGGGGAAATGGGAAGTCTGAAATTACCTGGATAAAAAGGCACATTATGGCTGCCTCGTTTATACGATTGGTAGATTTTTTTTCCCCCTTTGGTAGTGCAGGTCCTGAAGCACCACCACTCCCTACATGTTTGGGTTTTAGACCAGCAATAGGGAAAGCTGAGAAGTGGATTGGATCTCAGTGTATCCATGGAAACAGTCTTGACAATGAAGCGTCAATCTCTGCTCTAAAAGGTTGCATCTGCATGATTGATAAGGATGAGTGCACATTTGGTTAAACAAAATTTGTGAGCAATGTGTTGGTAAAATCATCATCAATTTGTAAAATGTCCACATTTGAACGCAATGACAGGCCATGCAACCTGATGCTGCATTCTCACGGTTCTTGTTGTTTGCTTTTTCTGTGTTTTCCTTATTGTAAATAAGTGCTCTACTGCTCCTTCCCACTATAATATTGCTGCCCTTGAGAAAACCTTTTAAGTGGTAAAAAAAATGTTAAAAGACTCTTCTTGTACTTTTGATAAGACATCCCTTGATCTCTATATTTATTGGAGTGTGTTGCAGCAGGGTGAAGAAAAACAGTACAGAATAGCCCTTTCCAACCTTGACAGGAAAGGATAAATCAGACACACCTGTAAGCCGGGGGAAGGGGAAAAATAACAAAAGCAGCATGGAGGAGTAAAGAGAGAGTAGGAGGAGATAACTACAGGTCTTGAAAGTTTGTTTTTTTACATTTTTGTTCAAAAGAAAAATGAAGTGACGTTTAGATAGGTGAACAGAGTGGCCGTTTTTTAAAGAACTGGCTGGGTTTTTCTGAACTTCCCTGGGATACAGCGAGCTGTTGGAAATGTGCTGATCCCCAGGTAAGGGCTGCAACCAGTTACTATTTCATAACCTTTTCCTAACCTGAATCCTTACTGAACTGCTCAAGACCACACCCTTCTTATCTCCTTTCCGTGCATTGGTCACATGATCACAGCCTTCCAAAAATAAGTGGGTTTTGCAGAAATTACAGGTATGTATGAATTTTGGTGCATTACTTTCTGTAGGAAAACAAACAGTGCATGAGAACAGCCTGACCTTTAAAATGCAGCTCTACCCCAAATCTTTGACTCTCTCCTTGATTTTCTTGGATGTAGCTGTGGACTTCTTTGTCTTTACTGCTGCTACAGAAAGTTAACCATTGAACCCTCTGCAAGTTGGTGCGATTTCTTTCAAAAACGTGGAAAAAGACAATCATGTAAATTTTTGGAGCCAAGGTAAAAAACTGATGTTTATCTCATAAATGTATGTTCTTATTCTTAAAGTGACATTTTTAGGACTACGATTATTGTCATGTCTGTTGCCCAGCTTTTACTTTAAATATGGATAAACTTGCACTACAGTATGTACTTCAAAATACCAGACTAAGCTCAAAGTTCCTTTACAATCCAGACAACAGGGAGCAAAGAGCACATGTGCAGAAAGTCCTTATTTGTCCCAGTCTGTCAACGGAGACAGACTAATTTATCTGCAGACAAACTTTGCCTCATAAAATCTCGCAAAGGTGTTCTGTTTTCAAAATCGTTGCCAATAATGTCATCTCTTAACTCTCATGCTCTGGTGTGTGTTTGACAGCACACATTATTATAAAGAGTGTGTTGGAACAATTGCGCCGAAGTTTGTGGAAGTTTACAGAGTGGGATGTGTGTGTGTCCATGCATGTATCATATGCTGATGAGCAGCAGTCACATCTAAGTGTGAATCCCTGTGGCAAAAACACACACAGCTGAGAATGGCACCTCCCATGTCTTCCAAATGATACGATATATTCATCTCACACCCTGCAGCCACTTTTCTCACGGCCATTCACAGCTCTGCAGAGGCCAAATACAGGCGTTCATGGTGCTTAACCCCTTGATACCTGGAGCTACATCACTTTTTTTGTAAATATTTAAACCTTTGAACCCTGAGTAAATTGTTGCAAATTTCAAATAAACATGGGGACAAAATGCATTGCACAACTTGGTAAAAGATGTTTTACAAATAGCAAGAAATTAGGAGATTTTGAAAAAAAAAAAAAAAGCTAGGGAAAAACATATTTATAATTATAAAATTACATATTTAAAATAGTTTCCCAGAATTATCATAATTTTTTAACCTCTTTTTCCAAGTCTTGCTGTTTGTTTGATTTTTTAACGTTATTTTTCTTTTTGTTTTGTGTGTGTTTTTCTTCAGGTACTTTTAAACATTTTATTATTTATTAATATATTTAGCTTTTATTGATTTCTTGTTCATTTTTGGGTCATTTCCTCTTTTGTTGCTCATTGCCCTCTTCCAATGTTTTTGAAAGAAATCAAGCAAATTTGCTAAGGTTTCAGAGGGTTAAAGCCTGGATCCAATTTGATGTGGACAAAACTGGCAATGACTGTATTTTCATGCCTATAGGTTTAAAGTTGGATCTAAAATGAAAATAAAAATGTAGGGCCTTTAAATGTGTGTTAGTGCAGTTGGTCTGGATTTTCAGTGTCCTCTATTGTGTTCACAGCAAGAGCAGAATAAGATGAAAAGCAGAACCCACAGATTTTCAGGAGGATCAAAGAAGTCATACTTTTGAGCTTGCTAAGCCCAGATCCTCGCTGCATATCCCAAAAGCACCATGTTGAACTTTCCATGGATTCAATCATCCCTCACCAGAGTGGTAAGAAATTCACTGTTAACACAAAGGAAACATAAAAGACACCCACCCCTGTCCCTCTCAGACCCACCCCAGCTCTATACACCTGGATTTAATGCAATCATTAAACTGAACTGTGGCGACCATCTAACACTAGTGTTTTCTTACCCAGAGCAATGGCTCCAATAAACCCCTTATTAATTTTGGCTCCAGCCCATCCCCCACTATAGGACACGCTGACAAACAAGTTCCTTTCTCCACAGTAACAGTGGACTGACTGGGCTGAGAGGTTAGGAAAGTGACAGTAAAGGCCAACTAATGATGCTGAGCGGCAAGAGGCGAGGAACCCAGGTCTCTTAGCAACAGTTTTGCCTCTCTGCCGACGCTGTGATACAGGCTGGAATAAACAGAATGCGTTTGTGTGTTTGTGTGAGCAGATACTATGTGTGTCTGCCTAACTGTAGCAGGTGTCATCTGTTTGACACTACAAACTGCTCAACATAATGCCTTGTGGCAACTCAGACCAAAAAAAATGGCTTCTGTATTCTTGTTTGTGTGTTTGTGTTAGTGTTTGTCTTGAGTGTTGGTATCATGAATTCAGCTGGAGAGCAATCAGCATGTTCTCTTATTCAGGTCATTGAATACCGACATGCTCAGTATGTTTACATGACGTTGGAAATAGATTAATTATTGTGTGGAATTTTAAAAATACATGTAAATACATTAGTCCGACTGAAATGGTACTAAATCAAATCTCTTGAAATCAAACTAACACACCCAGATATTGGATTGAAGTGAAACTGGACAAGGTGCTCTGCATGTGTTCTCAGTCACCGTGTCGTCCTCCTTCGGTGATTAGGTTTAGGGACTGTTCATTACTTATGAGGGCGGAAGGGGTGCTGCAAAATGGGTCAGGCAATAAAATAAGCACTGAAGAGTGACTTTAATTTTGGCTTAGGTGAAATAATAAAATTGTATTATTTCATGTTTATTTTTAGTAGAAGAAGTCCCACCCCAGCCACTCCCTCCTCTGATGAATAAAGTACAGTCCCGCAACACGGATAAAAGAGCCAAATATGTACAACTGTGGACTGAGATACAGCAAAATATACTTCTGCCACCATTAAAAAATAATACCAGTTTAGGTGTCACCTCTTTACCATTCAAAGCAGCTGACGGACACATCAGTAGACCAGCACCTCCACCGACTGGTGGAGTAAAATGACAAAATTTCTCAGTGGAGTCTGGTGTTTTTGATATAGCAGCTTCAACACTGTTACTTGAACAGAGTGTCTCTATCACCAATCAGAATCAGCTGTATGGGCCTTAAATTAATCTGTAAAGAGTATGTGTGTGCATGTGTGAACTGTTATGTATCTAGTGGAGGGATAAGTGGGACTGATTACAAGGGGCCCCAAAGGGAGGAGGCCTTCAAAAAGCCTAAAATTAAAGGTCTGGTTTCATTTGCAGTCTCTTATTTCTAAGTAATTAGTGCAATAACCATATTAAAACGGGCCGAATCAAATTGGTTAAGAAACTGAAAACTGTATAAAAGAAAATAGTGGGGCCTTTTTTGAGGGGAGTTGGGGGACATAGACTGCTTCTGCACAGGGCCCAGAATTTGGTGCTGAGAGTGTCTATAGTAAAGTGTGTGCATGTGTTGTGACCAAAAAGGAATCAATTCCATCTTAAATTCTCTGGTTTCACAACTAGTACAAACTATTATTCAGCGGTGCTGACATGTTTTTAATAATATGAGATTTACACTTTCAATCATTGCACAAACAGACCCTTATGTTTATGGCTGTGTGCATACTCTGCACATTAATTTGATTCTATGTCTTTGCTGGTGCCTTTGCGATGTCAGTAATACTGAAAAATGTATACCAGGAACTCAAGTTAAGTGAGTGCATTGCACCCTCTTGAGTTGAGACATAAGAGCTTCTGTTTCTTTCCTTTCCAGCACAGAGGGAAAAGATTTATTTCAGCAACTTCAAATCCCATCAGCCACAACACTGAGGAAAAAGTACTCCAATTTTCTGAAAATATAGCCTATATATGTATGTCATTTTCAGATTCATTATATAGTGTTCCTATTCCTTTACTTTTGCACCATACAGTATATCTGCTCAAATATTCAGGATTTAAAAAAACATTATATTTACCTGAAGCTCAAACTCTCAACAGCTGCCCTTCTGTGTACCTAATGAAATTAAATATTGAATATGATTATGCGGAAAAATTAAAATATGAAAACACCAAGACCCCTGATGCAGTAAATAACAAACGCAAACATATTGTGCACCCACAAGAACCACAACGCTTTTTCTCATTCTTTTTGATGGAAAATGAAACGTGAAAGTACTAACTTCTTACACCGAAAAGGGCTCAAAAATCTAAAATGCCCCACTGCACCCCTGATAAGTGTGATCCCCTAAAAACAAACTAAACACATAATTTATGGGGTGCAAGCACAATTTGTCTTCTCTTCATCTGTTTCTGACATAAAGATCTCTGGTGACACCTGCAGTTTAAAAAGAGTACTGCATGTTATGTTTCTCTGCTCCTCTTATGATGATGATGTTGAAGAACTTTGCATTGGTTTCACAATTAATATATAATGTTTTTATTTCAATCTGTTTCCATGAAATTATATCAGATTAGTTTTATTAAACTTATCATTAGTTTTAGGCGGAAAGTTGAAGTAACGTTAACTGAGTTCGAGCGAAGCAAACAGGTCACAGATTTGACCGAAGATTCGAAGGTTGCTAAGTAACCTGAGCTAGTTCGACGAAGTTGTCTGCTATTAGAGAAGCAATTCATGAACAGAAGACACTTTGCTAAACGACTAAACGAAACAATTACACATACCCGAGGATAAAACTTACGAGAAAAAGCAAGAACATACCCCTCGTGGTAAGTTACCCAACACTCAGCTCGGACATGGTCAAGGCTAGCTTGACGTGTTAGCTAGTTAGCTAGCAACTCGCTAGCAATACAGCATGTAGCGTTAACTGCTAGCAAACATCGTAGGAGTAATGTTAAAGAACATTGTAACTGGCATATATAGATAAACAAAGTTACTGTGAGTTAGCCGAGGCAATGAAATGTGGGACAACTGTATTAAAAAATATAAGTGTAGTGATACAAATGCGTACTCCTGCCAGTACAGCCTTAATGTTAAGTTTACAGAGCAGGTGTTATTTTGAACAGCGTTTGTGTTGCCAGGTTGTGTCTGGACTATTTGTCTTTTTAGTTGTTTTAACCTCACCAGAATAGAAGAAGAGGAGGAAAAGAGCTGCATAACATTTAATATTGTAATAAAAATGTTTTAAGAGTTGTAACAGTTATAATTATAGTTGACTTTTATCGTTTGCTGTTGCCTTATTAGTTATCAAGAAACTCATGACCCTTCAGAAATGACTTACTGACATTCTGCAGGCTTGAGGTTTATCACTCTTTTGTAGTGACTTAAAATGACAGTAACTTTCTGATAACATTTAAATAGGCAAATATACTTAAGACATTTCATTAATGACCTGAATAATGACTATTAATGACTCAGCAATTAATGACAGTTTTCACAACATGGCTACCCAAAAGTTTTTCCTTTTGACGACTTATAACCGATCTATAAAGCATTTTAAAACACCAACATCAAAGCCATTAGTTACAATTTATATATAAGTTTTACTGAAATGTATCAAGGGCATGAAAGAGAAAAGCATATTTAGTTTATAGCCAGGTACTCAAACAGCATTTAAAATATAAAAAAGAAAATCCTTGCTAAATTTCAAACCATGGCCAGCCAGAGGAAGTTTACAGTCTATATCAGAAACAAGACCTGATGAGAATGAAGGCTTTCTCCTTTTTCATTTAATTGTGTGCGTGTATGCACCATGGAATTACTTTTTTCTTTTTTTAGATTTCTTCTAGACACTCTGTGTAAGATGTATTATTAAAGATAATGTGATATGTTTCCTATCAAACCTGATTTGATTCTTATAGGTCTTTTTATTTAGAATGCAAAAAAGAAATAAAAAATAACCAGAAAACATTCAGAAGTATTTTTTTTTATAAAACATGGTTATACCTCGCTGCATACTGCTGTCACATTTCATCATCTTTCTTCAACACAGGTTTTGTGAGACACAAATGCAATATCCCATATGACTGGTTAAATATCAGTCCTGTTATCTGTTTTAACACATAGGTTGTCAGCCCGTTTTTGTCCAAAAAAAATCTTTAATTTGCGAAGCTCTTTGCCTGCTAGGACAGTCCGGGGGGCAAAAAACAACACAGAACTTCCGGTCATGTAAAAAAATAAAATGTTATTGAATGTTTGAAGTTTGAAACGCCAATATTGTATACCAGATCAAAACCAGCTATAATACACTTTTCTATTACTTGCAGTAGTTATATATTACACCAGTAGTTGCATCGCTTTTAATAGTGATGCTTTTACAGTGAAATCCCTGTATTTCCTGTACCATGCTGTCTCTGTCGTGCTTACTTGACGCAGCTGCTCCACACGGCTGCGCATCCCTGGACTGAGCTGACAGGACAACTCAAAGGAGCAGGAGACACACTGGTGCATGTGGTCAACTGCTTTCAAGTAAACACGGTTAACTAGGAGCGTTTAAATCTTGTAGAGCCAGGGAGCCAACACAGGTTTAATTCCTCCTCAGAGCGGCTACAAGAAGCCACGTGAAACTGCGGTTGTTGTTAAAAGCGATTTGTTTTGGAGTTTGGTGTGCTTAGTGTTCACTTTTCACACTGCAGGCGTTATCCAGACACAGAATTGATGCAGTGGAGTGAGTAATAAAACTGGCAACTGCTGATTTTCCAGCAGGGTTATTTTAGCCCTCAAAAGAACCCCATGTACTTCGGACCTGGTGTGGAGAGACTCGCGTAGGCGCAGCGGAGCCGTTGCAGGACGTGCTGCTGATGCAGGAGTGAGGACGGGTTAAGTGAATTTAAAGAGCTCAATGGCCTCGTTGCATTGAACAAATGATTTCAATTAAATGATTGACTTGCAGGATCGCCCCCAAGACTGAAGCCCGACAACCTACACCTTCCTCTGTGTTGCCATCACCATTGTGCAAAGACTATGTTGATGAAGGAGTACCGCATCTGCATGCCTCTCACAGTGGAGGAGGTAGGTGAAGTTTTCTTGGTTTTCATGATGCTTTGCTTTCTGCTTTGTCTTCTGGTTGTCCGCTTTTCCATTACAATTGCGTGGCAAACAGTCACTGAGTTGCAGGTGAGCACGCTTTGTTAGATTCACTGACCCAATTATTGCAAAGTTCAGTGATGCGATTGTCATTTTGCACCAAAGGACATATTGGGCTCCTGCAAGCGTAGTATGGTCAAGCAGTCACCGCCGGGTGGAGCTGCCGTTGTCTCTCTTTTAGCCTTATGCTTTGTGTTTAGGAGAAGTCATACAATTTAAGAGAGATTGTGTACAGCAGCAGCAGCAGCTAAGGGAATCATGTGATTATTATTGCTAGTGAAGGACAAATCGTGTATCTGTTTTACTGAGTATTTTTGACTGATTGCATGCTTTGTGAGAGCTTAAAACTAGTATGTGTAGACACAAATTGCTTTCTACCTCTATTCATAGCTGTCATTCAGTTACTTCTCCAGACATCACTGCATTTTTACTATAACATGGTCACACATTATGAGGACTAATGATTTTCTGTCCTGAATTTTTGGTTGTTTGTAATATTTTAATTGCAGGAATTGAGGCACGCGTATCACTCTGTCTCACAGCTACGTAAATGACTGAAAGGAGATTTAATGCACGTTTCTTGTAATGTCTTATCTGCAGAGACATACACAGTGTTTGTGTTTGGAGAAGGGAAGAGAGAAGGAAAGGATGAATGAGAGAAGCATTTGCTGGCTGAGGTTGCCCTCAGGTCACAGTGACACAGGAACAGCTTAACAATTAAGTAATGCTGCTGTGTGTTTTGACGTTTAAGGATGCAAATAGGATATATTTCTTGAGTGTTCAGCCCTTGGCTTACTTGCTTTTTGCTTGGTCTTGCTCCTTTTTCTTCTTTTTCTGCTCTAGAGTCTAAACCTTAACAACAGATGTTCTAGCTTTGAGTTTAACCACGTCATAAACGTTTCACACACCATTTAACCAAGTTGAGGACATGCCATGAGCTGCCTTACAGAGAGTCAGTGCACTTGTGACTAAGTGTGTTACCATAGTGGTCACTACCATTTAACTGTATCTTAGTCGGTTGAGCTGTTTGTGAAGATACAGCACCATTGTTGTGGTGTTAGGGTGGTTGAGGATGAAATTCGAGTCATCTGTGCTTTTAATCAGAGAGCCGTCTTGAACAGCCTCTACTGAAATCTATTGATCCTTATCTCGCTCGATCTGCTCGCTTAGCGTCTGTGGTTTTCATGTTTATAATTACCAGGATGCTGCTTTATCACATTGTGTCCTGAGGCTGATTGGCTCGTCTTCTTTGTTTTGCTCCAGTGGTGATGGAAGACACTGTTGTCCTCTGTGGCCAGCTAAAGGCTATCACATCTGTTGTTCTAATGATAATAATGGGGTCCAACCTAATGTATTGATCTGTCATTGGCTTGACAAATGAACACTTGTAATCTATTAATTTTTTGCAGCGTGCAACTACATACCTGCGCACACAAAGACACATAAATCATAAAGTCATCATTGGTATTGCAGCAGCAACTAATGAAATTTAGAAGTGGTCAGTGTCTTGCAATGGGGCTGTCATCTGGACTGGTGTGAATTAAATATTGCACTGCTATGTGTTCCTGTGAAAACTGGAAGCAAGACAAAACACGTCTTCATCTTAAAGACGTGAGATGTGCACCGTATTTTCTCTTGGATTCATGATGTGTAATGATTAATTTAATGCTTCAGTGTCCCAGTTATAGAGGTGTTCCATATCATGTTGTTTTAGATAGATTTTTATTGGGCTAATGGCAATATTAGGATTTGCTGATGTAATGACAGCATACTATTACGCACAGCAACAACAAGCATGACTGAAAGTAAAATTGCTTATGCTTCCATGATAGAGGGGTTAGCTCCAAAATGGGGAGCAATGTCAGTCTGCCATTAGGCCTGAGAGTCTGAGGCTACAGCCTCCCAAAGTTTTATAAACATCCCGGACTGCTCCAACACTTTCAATGCTTTGCTGCTCGAAGTAAACTGAGTCAGCAGCGCCAACTTGTTCTCGTCCTCAGAGAGTCAAATAAGGCAGCTTCATCAGTGTCTGAAACTGACGCACAATACACGCACCAGACTTTCAACTAACTCCAATGTACACCCATATGTAGCAAGTAGGTCTGCACAATATGCAAAGAAAGTCAAATGGCAATTAATTTCACAGATATTGCGATATGTGTTGCAGTTTTAGTAGGAATGGTAAACAAGCGTGTTCCCTATTGTCTGGAATATGATTTGTAGGTTTTTGCATCTTTGTAGCACTTTGCCATTTTGCGATTTCAATAATGTTTTGATCAGCCATAGCCATAGAAATGACATGATATAATGCCTGATAAGGTCCTCAGAGGGTGGGTGGGAGGGAGGCTGAGTCACAAATGCAGAACTTTCACCCAGGAGACCATTGTTTAGTGTCCCATGTGAAACGAAAACTCAACTTTGAATTTTTAAAAATGTATGTGGTCACTTGACATACATGTCACATGACATATGTCACTCATCATTTGTTAACTTATTTATCTAAGTGAAGTTACATACACTGTAACATGTAATGAGCAGACAATGACACACCATCTCTGAGCATCCTAAACTGATGCCATTTCATTTTGTCGTACTATATATTTCAAAAATCTGAATCTCTCTCTGTTACTATTGTTTAAAAACTATGTAAATGAGGGACAGTTTATTTTGAGTTTTTACTGAATATTAAAAGGTAAAATATTACATTTACGCTGTTATATATCACTATAACACTTATTTTGTTGCAATTTTATAGAAATAAATAATTAAATATATAAAAATATATAAAAATAGTAATTTGTCTTATCACCAAGGATGTTGTTATTGCAGAAGTTTAATGTGTGACAACCCGGCTCTTAGGCTGGACAAAAAGAGGGTGACAGACAGGTGAATTGGCAAAAAAATCATATATATAATTGATATATTCACTAAAAGTAATCAAAATAGGTCAAATAAGTTGCTCAAATGGGTAGGATAAATCTGTAGAGGAGTGGATGAGTGGAAATGTGCTGTAAAAAAGAGAGAAGAGAAACAAAAGACTCGAAGCAAAAGCGTGGTGAGGAGGTCTGCCCGGGAGTGAGAAAACAAACAGCACAAGCGGAGCAACATAGCAGAGGGGCCGTTTCACCTGAAATTCGGTGACGTTATTTTCGGTTCTTGCTCATCCCTGCCTGGTTGTATTGTATGCGTTGCCCACTCAACACATCATAAGAGTCACGAATCAGAATCTCCTCGATTGACATCGCAGCGAGGGAAACAGGCTGCTCTTCAGATAAATATAAGTACGTTAGGGAAGTGGACAGCTTTGTTTCACAAGGACATGACTAGAGAGCTCAAGAATTTTATCAACAATAATCCTCAACAGGCTTGTTCCAGGGGTGATTAAGTTGAAGCACTGCTGAGAAAAGGAATTCGAGACGCCGTCATGATCTTTTCACAGTGCAATTCAGATAACTCTGTAGTGCTACATTCATACTAAATATGAATGTTATTTGTTAAAACGGAATTAGTTTAGGTCATTGGTGTTGTAGTCTCTCCTGTGATTGGGGCTTTTTAAGCTGTGTGTGTGTGTGTGTGTGTGTGTGTGTGTGTGAGTGTGTGTGTGTGTGTGTGAAGTCTAAATGCTTATTGCTTTGTGCACAGCATTGCATAGCAGACCATTTATTTGACTGTAATGACTGAGGACAAGGTGTTAAATGCATTTTTTCTGCAGTCTTTTTAAGGATGAGAGAGGCCAAAGGACAGATCTGTCACAACGTAAACAAGATGTACACAAACCCAAATCATTTGTGATCATTTCAGTCATGTTGTAACCACAAGAAGAAACAAATGTCTAAACATATGTTCATAGTGGTTAAAATCACCAGATCCATTTGTTCTGAAGAAGAAGAGACCTTTGTTGATAATTTAGGCTTTCAGTGAAAACCTCCTGAACATCTGAATCTCAAGTTATTGGAGAAAAAAGGTGACTTCAAATTAGCATTTGTTCGACCAGCAGCCTGCAGTGACATGCCACAGTGCATTGGAAATATGTGGATTTTTAAAGGAAAATGCTTCATTCGATTTTTGATGGGTTAAAAATCAACAGGTCTGTTTGTTTTGGAAAGGAAGAGACCTCTCTGAATAGTTTGGCTCACGGTAAAAAAAACCTCCTGAACGTTTGGATCAGAAAGAGGTGAGCACATTTTATAAGAGAAAAGAGGTGAGCATGTTGTGGACTTGAAGCCCGTCCCAGAGATGCCAAATCGTGTTGGAGATTCACTCATTTGTAATGAGAAGTCGCTGTATTCGGCGTTTACACCCGTTTTAATCGCCTGTTTTGTTTGTTTTGAAGAGGAAGAGACCTTTGTGGTTAATTCAGCTCCCGATAAACATAGGAATTCTAGCTGGGAGAAGTTTTAGCTGGTTGCAACCTGCAATCCATCGCTAGACACCACCAAATCCCCTAATTTTTACACTTCACCTTTAAGCAAGCAATGACTAAACAGATAAACAACGTCTTCTCTCTTAATGATGTTGGTATTCTTGCATTAAATTTCAGTGTCCATGCTGGTAATACTACACCATGCCTACTATGTTCTCTTGCAGCATGAAAGACAGACACTTGTTTTGATTAAAGTGACATCAGCCAGTCAGTGTAAGGTCAGTCTCGGGTATGGGTTTCCATATGTTTGTTTGTGTCCCTGCATACTGAGATGCCCCACAGCATGTCTAGGCCCAGACCCAAGATCTTGTTTATGTCCCCAGAGTGGGAACTCTGTGCTCTATGACGAACAAGAAGCCTGTTCCTTCATTGCTCCCCGAGGAGCGCGTACCTTAGCCAGACAGTGACCTGGCTCACGCACACCAGATGGAGAAAAGCATGCTCACTGAGATGAACTGCCAGAAGGATGAGCAAGAGAGAGAGAATGAGGGTTGAGAAGGTGATTGATTGCTTTTGGTAACTGTCCACCTAAGTCAGCATGATTTTTTTTTTGGCCTCTTAAATTGTTTTGCTGGTCAATGATTCTCTGAAGCACCTGTATGCACAGAGGATACAGATAATGTTTTTAGATGTGGCCTCTCAACACCATGACAAGTGTTCCTGTGCCAGCACTTAGATTAGCTTAGCATAAAGACATGAAACTGGGGGAGAAGCTAGCTGTCTCTTTATATAGCTTGCTAGTAAACATCCTATTTTGGGAGCAGCAACTTCCTGAAGTCTCCATTGTCTGCCTTGCTCCCCTCTTCCATGTTGTTGTTTTGTACTGATTAAACAAACAAGATTTAAGGGATGTCAGTTTCAGTTAATCTTGCTTTCAATAGCTGGAAAACAAGTAACCGGTAACTAATCTGTTAAGTTTGAGAAAAAAAAAGCAAAATGAAGGTAGTGCTAACAGAGCTAACAGTGATAACACAGGTAGCCATGCTAAAGGAGGTTTGCTGTGCAAAATTGACTCGCTTACCCACTGGGGTGACCTGGCGAGAAACCAGAGGGTGGACACAGTGTTTCCACAGCAATGCTGTTAGGTCAGAACAGAGTGGTGCCGCTTGTTAGCCCCAACAAGACGCAGGTGGTGTGCAGTGCAGTAAACTGAAGAGCAGCAAAAACAACCTGTAGACCGACATTAATAACCACTCAAAAATATTCTTTGCACCTCTGGCTATATATTTACCCTAAATACATTAGAATGGTATAGATATTGTCATCTGAGTCTCAGCAAGAAAATGAACCACTGTATTTACCAAGATTCCTTTAAGTCTTATTTGAAAAAAGCCTGGTATACTGCTCCTCTTAGAGCCATTTTTAATGCTGTAACTCTGTAACAGCATTGTCCAGAGTTTACATGTTCTCTATTTTACTTGCTTCTATTTGATTATTTTTATTTTGTATATCTTTTTCTAATATGTCTCAAAGCTACGACATATAACCAGTTTCCCCAAAGAGATACATTATTACACCAGTCTTATGATATCTTCAGTACCTACTTAAACAAATCTCACATACAGCTAAGAATCATTCTGACATCCACTTTCAGACTACACTGAGCAGGGCTCTCACCACCTCATCAATTACCATGCAGTTTTCTGTGCAATTAATTAACCATTTACTGGTTAAAGAACAGAGAGTGTCTTTTCTGCACCTGAGCAGCAAGTTGAATTACTCTCGCTGTTTGCTTGTTCAGCTCCTGAGTAATGAGCTTTGGAGAATGAGTTGAGGGAACACGAACGTCATCTTTGCTCTGTTAAAAGCATGGTTGATCAGCTCCTGAGTAATGAGCTTTGGATGTCATGTTTGCTGTTAAAAGACAGGTAGTGTCTGCTTGCCATCATTGTTTAATAAAGGCAGTATATTAAGCCCCCAAGTCATTGAAATGGAGCTTGATTACAATTTCAGTCAGTGGTAGTGTTTAAGCTCTTTATCAGATTGGCTATCGATCTTCATTAAAAACCTTTACCATTACAGAAAATCTGTCAGATCAACAGACCCATCATTCAAGACACATCAAAGTTCATTTAATACTTTTACTCAACTGTATCAAGCTCCATGATCATTTTTGTGCCCCTGCACTGGCGTCAGCTGTGGTAGAAGGCATTATTTTTTTGGGTTGTCTGCACGTGCGTCCCATTCTTGTGAACGCAATATCACAAAAGCACCGTGGGGAAATATCTTCAATTTTTGCACATACATCCACTTAGACTCAGCAATGAGCTGAGTAGATTTAGGTGGTCAAAAGGTCAAGGTCACTGTGACCTTGTGTCTGTTTAATACTCGTGAACATGAAATCTTAAGAAGGCCTTGATGGACTTTACTTTAATCTGGCACAAATGTCCACTGAGGCTGAAGGACAAACTGATTATTGGTATACTTGTGGAAATGTCCCTCAAATTAATATATATATATATATATATATATATATATATATATATATATATATATATATATATTTTTTTATTTGAATTTGAATTTGAATATATATATATATATATAAATATATATATATATATCTATGGGGAGAGAGAGAGAGAAGAGAGAGAGAAGTGATAATTTTTTGTAACTTTTCAGCCCGTGTCTTGTGAAGTTGCTTGTTGCTTTCTTTCTACGTTTTTTGAAATAAATCAAATGATTATGGGCAGGTTTTACAGGGTTAAACAAACAATGGATCGGTTCTCTGCTACTTATTTGCTGAATGATGTTATTTTTCCGTTGGGGCTGTGTTTCATGGTCTGTTCACTGTGTGCTGTTTCGATACTATTTTTAACAATTTATTCTATCTTTGTTACATTTCCATATTGGTTGTTACTGATAGTGAATACTCAGTTTGGTTATTTATCCACATACTATTACTTAAATTGCTTCAATTTGTCTGACTTCTATGGTTATCCAGCTGCCAACCTGCTGGCTCATAGGACAGCACTGAATGAGTCCCTGCTGTGCAGGTAATTGAAACCCCGGTGGTAGTTTTGAGGTTGTGCTCACAAACCTTGTTTCAGATTATGGCTTCTCTATTAAAGCTAATTTCCTGCACCTCTCCAGCTGAGAACCTTTCTCTCAGAGTCTGGCTGTTGCTGTTTTCCCTTTAATGCATTATTTTGGGATGCTGCAACATTGGCATTACGCTCATAAGTGTTCGACAGGGCTAATACTTTTGGCAACAATGGGCATTGCAGGCAGTCATCCTAATATGTCATAGACAGTCTCCTGAGTGGTAACTTTAATGGGCACTGTGTTTGTGTCTGCATGTTTTATAATGTTGGGTTACTGGATGGGGACTCAGATTTTGGTGCACTGGATTATTGAAGCAATTGCTCATCACAAAGATATTAAACAGCAGAGAAATCGAGCTGAAATACACTTGTTCTTGATGTCTGTGCATAATGTGTTTGTGTTTTTGGTCTGACTTTTTACTTTTCAGTTTCCAAGGTTTTTAAGAGAGCACTACAAAATGTAATAACAGTTTTTTTGACTTGCTCTATAAATGGATTGTGTAAGAGAAAAGCTGTAGCACTCTTTCGGCCTTCACCAGCAGCAAGTATAGGGCCTTTTTTGTCTACTAGATGGATGCTCCCAAAGAGTATGTTACCTAAAGATGACAGTGTGGTGATCCAGTTGTCTAAAAAGCAAAATATGTAGTTCTGATGTGTGCCGTGAGTTTGGATGTGAAACTCTTGAACGTTATTCTTCTGTCTCTTTTAAATTGTGGTCCTTGTCACTAGGCGGGTTTCCATTACAGATTTAAGATAAAGCAATATTTGCAAAATATCGAGAAAACACAATTGTGAGATGACAGTGTTTCCATTGAGTCACGTTGTGCGACTTCTCCTCATGATAACAGGAGCATAACGATAGATGTTCAAAACAGCATGTTTGTTTCTATGTCAGCCATCACACTAGCCGTCATTAATTCCATTTGAAGGCAACAAAGGCGTGTCATGTGAGTGATAGTGGAAAGGCAAGCCCCTTATATGTGAGAGCGGCCATGCATGAAGGATTTCTGGGAGGTTATAGTTCACAATTTCACAGAGGAATTGTGGATTCAAAACTACCACATGATCCGCTCAGCTTTTGAAGAGTTATGCAATGCAATAACACCTCTTGTAGCGCCTGCTGCATCATGCCTGAGGGAGCCAGTTCCTACGGACAAGTGCAGCCAGAGCATCATGTGACAAAAGCAAAAAAAAAAGTGTTTCTATTGCAGTTTTGCGAAATATGGCTTTTTTCGAATCGCCTGAAATGCCACCTCATGTGAACTTAAAAAACGGCTGCTGTCTTTTCTGCTGTTGGCCTAGGGAGGGTGGAGACACTCATGCACTACCACCATTACAACCAACATTGCTTCTTTCTCCTTCCTGCATGGAGCTACTGGATATATGGCAAGGTACCACACAGAAAGCTCCCCAGACTCACCCGCCTCCATGCAGGTGCCCGTTATCAAAGGAACCCTACTAGTTATCTTCTTTAAAAAAAAAACCAAAAAAAACAAAAAACAATTTAACAGAGTTTAGTGACTGTATCAAATGCAGTCAACAGTAGACATGTTTGAAATAACCACATGGAAAAAAAGGGCATGGACCATCAAGGGTCCCGAAAGACTCAGTTTCACATGTAGATGAGGCAGGCAAAGTTTTTGAGGCAACTCGGTGAGAAGATGTGTGAAGGTTACACATTGAAAAAGACGAGCTTGCATAAAGGGCCAGACTTCAATGGCTACATAGTAGCATTAATGATCTGTTAAACATCTAGGGTCAAAAATGTCCTATTTATATTTGAGAGTTGAGGACTAAATTAAGAGCAGTTGTACAGGAACAGTTGGTCAGGTGACTGGGGTGACTGGTAGACAGGTTAGGGATGAGAGAGAGTCCATGCCTGTGCAACCGTGCCACAAGCAAAGCAATTAAACGTGATGTAGCCTAGTAAGAAATGATGCTTCCCTTTAATATTGACTGGAACACAGTAAACATAGTGCATTCATTAATTTAAAGGCACGCGGTCGATAAACTGCAGACACAAAGATAGAGGTGAGCTGGGAAGAATAACAGTCAAACTTGGTGATTAATTGGGCAATATGCCAGAGCCAAAAATAAGAAAAGAGATGTAGCCAGCTCACAAATGACATAGCAAGTCAATGAAAGGGTTCAGACAGACAATCAAGCAGCCTCAAGCACAAACACAGAGCAGAAACAGAGACAAAAACCCAGAGAGGATATTGCACTGGAAGGAAACTTGAAATTTCACAAATTATCCAGCATTAAATGAGGAATATTTGTACCAGTATTAGTCTTTTTTTCTTTTTAATATGTAAAACTATAGCTGCTGATAATTTAGAGAGGGAAACCAGGCAGAGAAAAAGGGGATGATGACACAAGATAATGCAGATCCATTCATCTAACCACTTATTTTTATAAGAGGACAAGAGTATACTACAATATAGTGAGATATAGACTCCTATACGCACTTATGATAACTAAGAATGTTAGATTTCAACTTTTCAAACTATGTATTATCTCATTTAATGAATTATATTATATAGTTGTTCTCAGTAACTACATTACGAAGCAACCTGTGTCACTTCTCTAAATATGGATGTTTTTGTGGCTCTGTAAATGCAGCGCAGGCAGGACTCTTCACGAGGTTTCTTTTTCCTCAAGCAGCGGTTTGTGTAGTGTGAGTCGCAAGGTGGGCAGCTGCTGCAGAGGAGGAGGAATGCAAACTTTTAGACCTAGTGCAATCAACAGTAAAGTTTTACTTCAACTATGTCTGGTGTTCTGCTGCTCTGTCTGTGCCCAGAGTACGCTCCAAGAATGTGGTGCAGTGAATAGTTTAACAGTATACACAGTATATTCTCGCATTGTTCCTAATGACAGTCCAGCTCAAAAACAGGAAATCAACATGTGGTGGCAGATGTTTTAATCATGGAGGGCCACCACAAATAAATAAATGTGTAGCCTGCCTCAAATAGCTCCCACAGTAGAAATGCAACTGCCTAATCTAGAGAAAACACATTTTTACTGTCACATAGCCCAACCAAAAGAGGACTGTAGAAATCATCATGTCATGTTTAATAAGGGACAGGAGTATTGCCAATAAGGTAAACCAGTCGAAAAAAGTAATTAAAAATGTATCAACTGATGTATGGTTGATAGAAAGCAGATAAGCTGCAGTGTGACCAGAAAGCTTGGAAAAGAGAGATAGATAGATAGATAGATAGATAGATAGATAGATAGATAGATAGATAGATAGATAGATAGATAGATAGATATTTTATTTGTTCCTGTGGGGAAATTGGTTTGCAGCAACAATCACTTGACACTTTCATTTATTGTTATATCAAAAAAGAACACATCAGTAGAATTTAAGAGACAGGACAGAGATGTTTTGTGATATTGTGTATGTTTTGTGATAATATTTGTGAACAGTGCCTTAGAAACTCATGCGTGCACTGCAGAAACAGCAGAACACAAAATGCACACATCAATCTGTGATACATCCACTTGGAAACGGACTTAAATCTGTAATCACACATGTAACTCTGCTTCAGCTTGTGTCATGCTATTGCTTGGCATCTGCCCTATTGCTGCTGCCTCTGGCCGTGTGTTTAAAACTCACATTGCAGCAGTGAGCTTCAAACAGAGGTCCTATGGGGTTAGAGAAAGCAGTGACACATTTTTAATGGTCCCTTGCACTCACATTCACACTGCAGACAAACACAAATATTGTACTGACACTTCCTAAGAACCTGAGTACGCTGCTTTAATTCCAGGAAAAAGCAGCCTCGTAGATATTTATTATTTATTTTGCAGTACCTAGTGGAATGTGCACCAGCAGAATGAGGCTCAAAATAGAGGCACTGTGAGGTTTTAACTTTGATCTGCTCTACTTGCTTTGCTTGTACCTGAACAACTTCAGGACAATTGTTTTCATTAATATTTCCTGTATAAACAACAATGTCAAGTCCTGCTAATAATACACATTACAAACCTAATACTGACACATTACTACTATCTTTAATTACCCAATTTCATGAAAAATGCAGTAAAACCACCAGTAAAGGCCTTAAAATTAAACAACTGATTATAGCTATGTTCAGCATTAATCACTGTTGATATTTTAGGGCATTAGTGCATGGTCAGACGGTTGTTTCCCATAATGTCCCAATTGTCAAATTTGTGGAAGACATTTGAGGGCATCATTCACTTTAATATGTTTGCAGACTAAAATAGTTAAACTATATCATAATACAGTGAGAATTTCTTTCAGCTAGCAACCAACAAGTAGACAGTTGTCAGCGATGGATGTTGCTTACCATTTGTCACACAATATGTCGCTCTAAAAAGGCCAAACTGCAGTCCACTTAAATGAGCAGGGGCACACCTATGGTCATTCCTCGAAACACCAAATTCATTAATGTTAATGCAAATCACAGAGGAATCATTTTGTAGGAAAGTGGATGTCAGATGGCTAGCAAAATTTGCGTTAGCTGGCTCTTTAAGGATTGTTTGTCAATCTTATTTGGAAGGTAATAGAATATTGTATATTAAGCTTATATAGGCTAACGTCGGTGCCACTTGTTGCCATGACAATAGATGATAAGTGTCTGAATTCACATGTAGTTCATTATTTCTGGACACAGCGTAAGTTGTTATGATTTTCTAAGCTTAGGGGACCTTCTTCAACACGAGTACAATAAATAACAATTGGCTAAGGTTTTAGGAATGATCGTGGTCATGCTTAAAGATAACCCAACATTAACTTTCGGTACTGAACAGCCAGCCTCCGTGTTTAAGTCCAATATCATGTTGACCTAATCTATCTGCCCTGCAGCCTCCCTATTTAGGAGGACCCCCTAAGCTCTACAATAACATCATTTTATTTCCTCCTTTGCCCATCCTAGTTTTGAAGGATGCTGGAGGGCCCTGTCACATGAACCTGAACATATGTCGCTCTGAGGAACTTACTTAACTGACTAATGCTGTTCTTCTTCTCTGAGGACAGTCTTTAAAAACGGCAAATGGAATTTCTTTTTGAGCTGCATTGGCCAGCTAGCAGTCCAGGTGAATGCTGCTGGATCTTGGGAGTCTGTTTACATCTTTATTGTAGGTGTATGTGTGTGTATGATCCAACAGGGACATTTTGTGGACATTACAAGCCCAAGACTTATTGGACCCTGGTAAAAATGTTAGAAGAAAAGTATACCTTTTGGTTACACTACTTTACAGATTACTTTTTGATCCGCCTGTTGTTTCAAGCGCAGTAAATACACCATAGCAGATAAGAAGGATTTACTGACCCAAATCTAAATCCATATTTAAATAAATAATGCTTGACAATGCTAAGACCCATATGTTGACATTTATAGGTCATAAATACCACAGTTTGCTAATCTTGACAGCTGACCCATGAATTAATCCACATTCTGAGAAATATGTTTATTTTCTCTCTTGCTGACTTAGATGAGAAGATAGATTCCACTCTCATATCTGCACAGTAAATATGTTGCTGGATTCAGAGCTGGGTAGCTTAATTTAACCAAAAGATTAGAAGGGGGGATAACA
This sequence comes from Plectropomus leopardus, assembly GCF_026936395.1. Lineage (NCBI taxonomy): Eukaryota > Metazoa > Chordata > Actinopteri > Perciformes > Serranidae > Plectropomus > Plectropomus leopardus. The sequence continues at coordinate 21,702,804 of NC_142193.1, forward strand.
GTTTCTGCTGTTAACATGGACTTGTAGCGCAGGTGAATTGAACTTGTGCATGTCAAACTTAATTGGATTTAAATACCAATTATTTGTGAATGTTTAAAATTCAGATTTGATTTGAATATTTGGTGACTTCAACACTGGTGTGAAAAATGCATGTGTTTGTGTGTGCTACAGAGCAGGCTGCCACCAGTTTAATGGGAAGCTATCATGATTCACCTTATCGGAACAGGAAACTCTTAATCGCCTGTCCCTCCATTTCTCCTTGTACCCTACCTCCTCTCTTCCTGTCCTAAACCTTACTTACTGTCAACATCCTGTCTAAACAAGGAGAAACAGTGGCTACTGAGAATAGAAGCTGTGCTGACACATTGTGAATGTGTCAGTAGAGTTATGGGACAGGTGGTAGGAGAGATGCAGTGTGAGAAGGGGAGCAGCTGGACATGCCACACTATAATGTGATCACAATGTATCAGGGACGCATTGTGCACTTTGATTGGTGATGGATTGTAGATGTGATCAGACTCATCATATGATAATGGGGAGTGACGTGAATTAGTCATTTGCTGATTTCCCCCAACGTGCTCAGTTGTTAGTAAATGTCCATCTTAACACGTAATTCAATCTTGAATTTAGCCTTTAATCTTGTGTTAAAACGAGGAAAAAAAAGTCAATTTTACATGTCTTGAACTAGAATTTCCTTGTTTTGTCTACATTGTAGTTTGCTAAACTTATAAGAAACGTGAAACACACACACAAACATGTCTGAACCTCTACATTTGTTTACCCAAAGAGGCATAATTCCAGCTCCAGAAGTTTCTAAGTTTACAAAGAAAAAAAATCGTGTAGACTTGAGTTCATACAGATGCAGGTAAAAAATACTGTAGCAATGTTACACAATTAGTTGAAATATGAACAAGTTGCAATATGGCAGAAATTTTCAAATAAAGGTAAAATGTGTCACAACATAATATCATAAATGAAGTATTATAATCTTACAGAGATGCCTGACATACAAATCATATTCCAGACATGAGGAAATATACTTGTTTGGGGCGGACCCAAGCAAAAACCACACCATCATTTTTCATAATCTTTTCTTTCAGTCAAAATGAAATACAAAAAATTACCATTCCCATATAATTCCCCCTATACTGCAATCACAGTATCTGTCAAAAATAATTCTAATATGACTGGGTGGTTTTTTGGAGTTGTTTTTTGCATATCATGCAGCCTATGGCAGGCTTTTTCTGTTGGGGGTAGAGAACAGATGCATGTGCCATCAATAAAAGCGTTTCCTTTAGCAACTCGAGGCAAGAGATTCGACCGATTCAGTCAATGAGCCGCATAATTAATGTTTGATCCCTTTGAAAGGGTTCGATTTAAAAGGGTAATTAGGAGACATTCACTCCATACTCCACTGGCATAAACCTAGTCATTTCCAAACCCGGTCATCACCAAGACACAATTACACTTACATGTGAAACATATAGCTGTCTCTGCATGTGCCATTAACCTTTTTGCAATTGGCTCTATAGTAGCTGTGTCAAAGCGAAAGCATGTTAAAGAGCTGCTTCACAGTAAAATAGCCCTGTTATTAGCAAAGCAGGAAGCCTGCAGAACAGATGCAGTATGCTTGTTTTAGTTTACTAGTATACTAGATTTAAGTTTTAATCCGGAGAAAGTTTCAGAGCGAGACTGTCAGTGTAATCATAAAATGCCACCACAACTGAACTCCCACTCCTGCAGCGAGCAGCATCCTCCTGCCTGTCCAACATGTTGTCCTGTTGGCAGAAGACAGGACGATGGACATCCCGTGCATCGGCTCATCCAGATGCTCCTTACATTGTTTTTACATTCATGCGGAGGCACGGTGCCAAAACACTGAGGCAATGCACCTAAGACATATAACGGCAGGAAAAACCCTGCCTTCTACGGTATGTGGGTGTATGCATGGATACACAGATACACAGTGTACATACTAAATTGACAGGTACTAGTGTCCCTGGTTGCTATAGGAACATCAGCAGCTCACAACTGATTAGAGAACTGTTTGATGATGAAGTGGCCTTCTGTATGTGTGCAGTTAGCATACATCTGTCAAGGTCTGAGTGTGTGTGCATTTGAACCCAATTGACCCACACAGCCGTTTGAGGAAGAGAGTTTCCTAAAGGGCACGCAATGAATAATATTAATTGCCATCTCACATTAAGTTATTTTAATTAACGCACCTTTAATGATATTTTTCTGTTTTGAAAGACCTGAAAATCAAGTGAACAGCTGTTGAAAGTGGGGCAGTGACTATGTAGATAGAGAGATCAGCGCTTCCATATCGCATTGGAACATCATCTAACACACCAGATGGTCTGAGTACGAGAGTATTTGTGTGTCTACCTTTATTATGTAAGTACTGCTGTGTGTGTCTGTTTCATGCCTTTTCTGTATTTTAATAGAAATTAGAAAGGTACATGCACCATCAGAAATCCATTCCAAAAATCAGACCTCTCCATTGACTGATACAAAATCACTGTGAAATATCTTTATGAAACACACAAGGAAGAGGATAACTTTTCCGTCAAGTGGCCCTGGGCTTGTTTTTTCTTCCAAGTGAAATCACAAACATCTTTGACTTTGGAAGCATGTGCACAAAGAGTAAGAGTTTGAGACTTATTTGAACAAGCTTTCACATAACAAAGTTTTTAAACCACCCATCCAAAAGGAATAATAACCCTCTCATCTTGTGAAACTTCACATTCTGTGTCCTTGCTTTTGTATTTTTACAAAAACTTTCTTTCACAGTATTTGTCACAGTTTTGTTGTGTATTTGTTTCTGCCTGTTTTTTCTGGCTCAACGCTCCTGGGCAGCTAGTTAGTGCCATGGGTGCAGGTGGCCAACAGCATGGATCCTCTTCTCTCGCTCTCTCTGGCGTCTGTTGCTTTTGTCAGCAGACCCCAGTGATCTGGAGTTATTCTCAGTCTACCAAACCGCTATATAATTGCAGCAATGGGAAATCTCCAAGAGCTGTGCTCAGCTCTATTTTTCTTGTTTTCTTTGCTCTTCACAAAATGACCTTTACCTCAGAGTTCATGCTTCGCTGTAAACAAACATAATATATGGTGACCTCGTGTCCAAAATCATTCTGTGCTTATGGTTAGGTTTAATGTGTACTTCACATGCATCCACACACAACTGCTTTGTATTTAAACACACACATGCAAGCACGTGCGTGTTCACACACACACAGACACACACACACACGCACGCACGCACGCACACACACACACACATACACACATGTACATGCACAGTTTATGTTTGCTATTATGGGCACAGGGGTCATGGTCATGCTCTCATAGTAAAATAGGCCTATCATTGGCTGACTGCCTGAAAAGATCATGTGAGTAAGTGAATGTGTGTGTGTGTGTGTGTGTGTTTATGTTTGTGTGTGTATGTGTTTAGGAGGGTGTTGTAAAACCTCTCTGCAGCTGTCGTGACGTAAGCCTTACTACCTTACATATTTGTGTCCATGTCTCCCATGTTTCTGTCATTAACGCTAGCGTATACTTTCCAGTTATCCTGTCTTCTTCAAGACCCAGTTAAATGAAAAATACACTCACCAGTTTTAATCCTGTGTCACTTGTTAATTGTTCATTTATCTCTTGTTATATGGTATGTCAAAAAATCAGTATCACAGTATTTTTACATTAGAATCTTCTCTTCCTGTCAAATGTTTGATGACACACCCTAAATTCAGAGGTGGTCATCCAATCAAACAAAACTTTGGGTGACTTGCTTGCCACGCCGCCGTTTGTCAGCAGCTAGATTGGAAGAAGCACTGAAGTCATGACACTGTGCTATATTAGCTGTGTGCTGTCTGTCTGTCGAGGCTGTGACTTTGTGGTGACATTCATTAATCTGCTTGGGTGCTGATGTGGGAAAAACATCACAATGACGGTCTTGACATCATCCTTGAAATGGCAGTTTTATGATCCATGGACTGAAAAGTCACTTTCACGATCAAAAAGTATATCACATTTTATCTTTATGAGAGACTAATTTTCAAAATTGGAAAAAGTACACTAGTACAGACTCCAAAGGATGGAAAACAATCATTGTATCTCAGCTTAACTGCATGAACACACAAGCATGCACATGACCTTGAGCATACACACACTAAGTTTATAACTAGCAGCCACTGAATGCAGATCCAGACAAGAAAGGCTTAGTGTGTCTTAATAGTTCATCACCAGCCTCCCATCAGAGCACCAATGTCTGCTTGTTTCAATAGTAAGTGCTACCGATGAAGATTCACTTGCAATTGTTTGACCATCCTGAGTTTATCCAGAGTCAAATGTTTTTTAACTCTAATTTTTAATCGGAAAATGTAACATGGATAAATAAATAATGTTGGGTTTATTTTACAAAGTCTCCAATAAGACACTGCAATTCAAGGCTGGATTACAGATACGGGATACGTTCACACTGGAGTCCTTGTTGGAGCGCTTCTGGGCTAAAAATAGTATAGTATATATAAATAGTATACTATTCTATAATACATTTTATTTTTATAGAGCGCTTTTAAAAGGAACTCAAAGACGCTTTAGTGCTCAATATGTATATCTCAAGATTTATCTCATCAGTCCTGTTCAAGGCTTGGTAGTGAGACAGACTCTTGCCTGAAAACAGAGGTAATTTGCCCTGGGCAAGTGTTAATGCCGAACTCTGTGACAGGAAAAAAATGCTTTGGTAGACACACCATGCTACCAGGTAGAGTATGCTTCGTGCACTGTTGCCAATTATGCTAATCTAGAGATAACTAGATTAGCATATATAATATATATCATATAGATTTTTTCCTCATTGATGAATCAGTTGGTTGAAAAATAGGTAGGATTTTAGTTTACCAAGATTTTCTTTTGGTGTTTATAGCCCTAGCTCTTGCTTTAGTTCACATCTCTGAGCTGCCCCCATACTGTGTAGTCCTCCCCCTCGGTGCCTCCTGCACCAGCCTCCTGCTGTGAAGGAAGCGGTTCAGTGTCCATGAGCCTCAGTGAGCACCTTTTTCTGTCATTACTATTAATCAGCTATCACATTTTGAGCCTTTCCATATGTTGGCATTTCATTCAGTCAAATATGGTCCACAGCAACAGTTCTAATGAATGACTAAGGCTCAAATAATCAGAGTTATTTAACCAAAAGCACTTTGGAATAACTGTGTTGGGTCTAAAGAGATTGCAGGTGTGTTGCATTAACTTTTTTATGGCCCTTTATCCATGCAGATCTTCATGGGGTTTTCTTCTGTTCAAAATGAGGAAACTACTCTGATTTATTAACCTGCCAAACAAAGCAACTGTCAAACTATGAGAAAGTTTTATGTGTGTCATGGAACAAAAACAACTTTTTATATACGTCAAAAGGCCCACAAAATGACCCATTTATCTAGATTTAAGGCATCCAGTTTGATAACATTTAGAAGGCCAAAAAAAGCCACAAGATAAAAAAATTTTAAACCGCTAATCAAGCTAGTTAAACAAGTCCCTACTGCGCATGCCTCATGGGCCTGTAGATCCCGGTATTCTATAACCGAAAAAAGACCTTTCTTTTGCTTCATGTGCCAATAAGCAGCTCTCATAGAAATAATGGACCATGCCTCCATGACTGTATCCAGACTTTCTTAATACAGCCATGGAGTAATAAAGCTGAATAAATTTTATATCTGTGCTGTAAAATGTGACAGAATACATAATCCAGCTTTATCTGTTGTGACTTTTTACCATTTATAACTCATAATAAATGCACCTGATTGTCACTGAGTCAATTCGCTGTTGTGTATATACAGTCTGTGTATTTAACATGGATTATGCTTAAATAGCCACCCAATAATGACTAAAAACTTCTCTATCATGTCAACTAACAAGTTCCTACAAAGCTCTGTTTTGGCAGGGATGGGATGGGCTTTTTTTCCAACTTGAAAATCTTATAAAAGCCACAGTGTATATCAGAAAGCACACATCTGTGAAGGCTGAGGTGGTGGTTTTATTTCTGCTTGCAGTGTGGTGGTGGACACTAACCAGTGAAGGCTAGCAACAGCATTAACAATAAAATGTATGAAAATAGTGTGACATATATTCACTGCTATGTGCCAACATTATTTAAAAAAATAGAGAAAATTGCATTTGCATTAAATTAAATCTGATGCAAGGCGATTTTCACACGTTCTTTCCAGTGGTTAACATGAGAGCAGACTTATTGCTGGAGCAGAGTAGCAGGCTGCATATAGCATCTGAGTGTATAGACTGTGTATACAGTCTGAGTGGAACGCGTAAGGTCACAATTTAATTTAAGGCCTTCAGCTACATGGTCAGACATTTATTGATTCCAACTTGTGGAACTAAAATGTTTAATATTATAAAAACTGCCTTATTTGCACATTGCACATAATAGTTAAAAAAAAATATTCAAAATAAGTGTCTAACTAGAGCCAGATACAAATGGAAATTATGTGAACAACAACAGCCAGTTGTCAAGCCAATACAACAAAAATTACAATGATGATACAATAACAATGATACGACACAAAGACATGTTGAAATATTCTACTAAAATATCCAAAAAATGTTTTTTAGCCAACTAATAAATTAACTGTGATTTAAAGGTATGAGGATGTGAAAAGATATAAAAGCATGAGGAAAAAAGAAAGCCAACCAAAAATAAACTTTAACCCTATTGTTGCAGAGTGAGTTATAGTAGCTGTGGTTGTGTCTTTGTGTGTTTTTGGTGTTAATTAACTGTCTAGTCAGCATGTATACAACTGAGGTGGATCTTTTTTTTGGCTTACTTGTATGCAGGTAGGTATGCAGATAGGCAGGTTGCTAAGTACACTCAGAAATAAAGGTGCTGAAAAGGCTCTATCTGGAATTTTGAATACATATTTTGTATACAACAACAGGGCGTTAATATGGCGCTTGTCATGAACAAGACAAACACAACTCCATTTGAATGCAGCACCACCCAGGGAGTGTTTACAAGGACCCTTTTCTTTCTGAGGGTTTCATCTAGAATACACCCAGGGAGGCTCTAAAAATAATAACTGACTACATTACCCATAGGTTTCTCTTCATTTAGTCTGGTTTTAGTCTAGCAGTTTAGCCTTTAGATAAGGGAACCAGGTCCAGCAGTCCGGGATTTCATGGGGCTCCTAAAGGACCGGGGCTGGTTTGGTCCAGTGCAACTGACAACTCTTATGTTTCACAATCATGTTTTTAGGGAATGGAGATTTTGTGAGATAATTAATACAGCTTTCACTATTTTAATGGTGCAATATCGTTGGGAACCGAAACTTTGCTCCAAATTAGATCCAAATACAAAATGCTAAGTACTGGGTTTTTCTTAAAACAACAACAACAAAACCCATTTGATACATGGGTAAACATTTGAATATTTGAGGCTGAGAATCTTTTACCACTTATGCATGGTCGTGGGAAGAAACCTCGGCCCTTCGGGATGAACCCTTTGGAACCTTTATTTCTAAGAGTGTCTGAGAGAACGATCTAGCCCAGCTGTAAACACAAGAAGATAACCACAAAGAACTCCAGAGCTACGACAGCACGCTAAAACAGACTTCAAGAGATTATGTCCTTCAAAATTATATTTCTTTTCTTAGGAGCCATTTGTACCTGTGCACAAAGTAAGTATAGTTTGTTTTATTGTTGTTTTTAGAATCGTCACATGTCACATCTCTGCTTCAGTGAAAGACTGTAGTACTGGAGTGATATTGTGGGTGGATGTTTTGTTTATAAATTTTTGTATGTGGCTATTTTACAATACAAAGATATTCATAGACAGTTGTTGCCAGATTGATGTATGGAGTTTAACTTTTTTTTTCTAGGAAGTCATAAACTTTGTCACACCTATGGATGCTTTAACTCGAGTGATACTCAGCTCTGTGTGACACTGGATGGTGACGAAGTTTACTATGCAAACTTTACCAAAGAAGATGTCATTTGGGATAGCAGAATCCCACTTGCTCTCCATGTTTCCAAGGCTTATGAATTTGCAGTATATTACAGATCTTTATGCAAACACAATTTGATAACCTGGAAACAGGACGAATCAATTTCATCAATGGACGCAGGTACGTAACCATAGAAGGTGATCTCCCTTTGAAAAAATGATACAGCAGCACTTCAAAGAATTCCTAACAAACGTATGCAAAAGTATGTTAGATTATGTGTTCATTTAATCTTCAGAGAAACCAGAAATCATCATCTACCCAAGAGATGAAGTGATAAAAGAGGAAGAGAATACCCTCATCTGCTTCATCAACCATTTCTTCCCTCCCACCATCAAAATAAAGTGGACCAAAAATGATTTGGAAGTATCAGTGGAAGATCCTTTCATCAAATGCATACCAAATCCTGATGGGACATTTTATGTTTTGTCCATACTGTCCTTTGTCCCAAAAGAAGGAGATATCTACGGCTGCACTGTGGAACATGCGTCACTGGACGAGCCTCAGACCAAGTTTTGGGGTGAGAACAAATAACCGTTCATTTCCTGTCATTATTTTTTTAAATACAAGCTTGAAAGTATTTTTTATTTGTAGTCAAAAGTAGAGGTTACCTGTGAAAGACTCTTGCAAATGTCTAACCTCGTGTGTCCTGTCCTTCCCAGAGGTGGATACAAGTGTTTTGACTACAGAGACCAGTGTTGGTCCGATTGTCTTTTTTGGATTTGCCTCAAGTTTTGGCCTTCTTGGAGTTGCTACAGGGACTTTCTTCTTTGTTAAAGGAAGACAGTTTGAATCAAGCTGAGAGAATCTTGTAATTCACTGAGTTAATATTCTACTACTAAGCAATGTAAAGGGATTTTAACTTTACTTTTACATGTAACATGGGATTCAGATAGAGTTGGGACATGTATTTCATTGTCTCATGATGGCACACCTTAAGGGTTTGTTAGATATACTATATAAAAGATATAAAATATAGAAATATATTCCTTGTCTTTCAGGCAAAATACACTTTCATCGATCGCTTGGTATGAAATGGAAGTGTCACTCATAAAAACTATTGTGGTTAGACAGCTTGCATTAAATATGTCAGATTGTTGTGGTGGTTATAACATCCTGGAATAAACCGCAACCAGCCATTGTTTTCTATCCATTTGAGTACAATATGAAAATTAGTTGTGTAAACATTGTAACATGAGCAACATGTGCATGGTAGAATGAATCCACTGCCCCAAAAAAACCTATTCACAAGATGTTGTTTTTTTGTTTTTTTTAAATATTAAATTCAAAAACAACAAAATGTGAATGGACTTGGTCATTGTTTGCATTTAAGTTATTATTCACCGGCTACTTTGAGTTCTGTGTTGGAGTTTCCCAAAAGCATTTTCCCAGAAACAAGAAAGAATTTTCAAAACAGTTCCTGTTGGCAACACCAGTACCACAAGATAAAGATGTAAGTTTCAAGCCAAGTTTCAAAGCAGACCCTGTTTGTTGATGTATTGTCTTTTGTAAGCATTTTTATTGTTTTCCTTTATTAGTAGATAAAAGATTACCCGAACCCACAGCTGTTGTACTATTTCCAGGAATTTAGGATTTTGATAGTATAGTTTAGACAGTAGTTGCCATGTGCATACACCAGGGGTTTTCACGCAGCTATTTAGTTAAGGGCGGTGCCATTCTTTGTCAGTGTGTTGACATTTCAGTGCAACAGTATTAATTTCCTTGAACACATAAATTCACGAGAACTGCGTGGAGGCTCTGCTTTGTGCATTTCTATATATGTAAAATCATGCATATTCTTAATTTTCTTTTAGGTGTGTTTTTCTCTCCTCTCAGTCTGGGTGAGTAGCATCACTTTTCTTTTTTAATAATTTAGTGAAAGTTATTAAATTCTATGAATTATTATGGTCACAAGTCTGACATTACCACTTTTCTCTCCCTTTATTACAGTTTTTTCAGAGGAGGTTTTCTTGCAATATTCTGCATGTTGTGTCTTCAAAGGTCCGGACTTGGATCATGTTGAGTATGACATTGTGAATCGTGTCAACAACAAAGTATTGATTCGGTTCAACAGCACAAGGGGAAATTGGACTGGAAACACACCCTTTGCAATTGAAATGGCAAAAGTTCTGAACACCAATCCAGTGTATGCCATAAGAAGAGCATTTGAAATGAAGGTTCTGTGCATAGATAACATAGGTCTTGTCAAACAGATAGGTAAGTATTTTTTTCATTTGATTATGCTACTTCAAATGCACTCAGAAAACAGTGTGTTGTGAATATGCACATTGACAATGTAATATATAAAGTTTAAGATTCTGTCGTTTGTCACAAGATCATTATCTGCGATTTTAGCTGTAGGAGAAGTAAAGAAAAATCAAATTTTCAAAGTGTGGCATTCATAATTACAGTTTAGTGCCCCACAATTGACGTAGATTTTGCGTAGCTAAAAATTTCAAAGGCCGGTTGTAATGTTGAGTTTTCGTAAAAACTGTTTATTTAACTTCATGATCATTTTCGAAGCTGTAATTGTTGTTGTGTTTTTTGTGTGTTATATCAATTGTTTTTCCACCCTATATCAATGAGGCTAACCTATCCCACCTCTTAATGTGCATGCACATGTATCGATGTGTGTGTTTGTGTGTGCAGGAGTTATGGTTGTTTTCATGAAATTATAAAATGCTAACTTTTTTGTTTTTAGGCAGTCTTACCTCTGCCCCCATCATCAAGATGAATTCTGTGAATCACCCGCCCATGCTTGTTTGCAGTGCCTATAACTTTTATCCAAAGCACATTCGAATGACATGGTTGAGGAACGGGCAGGAAGTGACCTCAGCTGCCAGTTTTTCTGAAGCAATGCCTGATGGAGACTGGTATTACCAGATTCATTCCTACCTGGTGCACACCCCTACTGCAGGAGAAAAAATTACCTGCATGGTCGAACACCTCAGCCTCTCTGAACCAATCCTTCAGGTCTGGGGTAAGTGTGCTACTGTAATGCAACATTATCTAAGAAAATGTATGACATGCATGGGATGATGTATTAAAGAAAACCTTTTTCTCAATTTTGTAGACCACTCTCTTTCTGCATCAGAACGGATTAACATTGTTTTCGGAACATTATTGCTGGCACTTGGTTTTGTCTTAATGAGCACTGGATTCATCTACTACAAGAAAAAGTCTGGCGTCACTCTCTCACAGGTCACTCTCTGCCAAGGTGAAGACTTCAGATGAAAGATTTGTTATAGTATTTTTAGTTGTAATTTTATTATATTTGAGTGATAAATTATTGTTCTTATTCTCATTTTTACCAGGAAGAGTTTTGGTTCCCATGGAAGACCCCCCTGCAGCTGAAGCAACTTGCTAAGATAAAGACGTGTTCACCTTAGCATGTGCTGTAGTTGGATAGTAAACTTTGATGAAAAAGAGATTGTGTGAGTGCTGTGGAAGTGGATTGTATGCATCCATATAAACTTAAAGTATATCATAATGTACAGTCATGTCAGCCTTTTCAACTGTATGAACACAATCATGAAATAAAACATTTGGTAAAATCTATTTGTATAAATTAAGTGGTGTTAAATGACATTTTTCAAATTGTCCGGTTGGCTCAATGGTCCACAAGTTTGATGTTTGTTTAAATATCCCCACAACTTTTGGACAGTTGTGGTGCATAGAGGATAAATACTAATGACTTTAGTGATCTCCTGTTCTTTCATCTAGAGCCAACATGAAGTTGACATTTGTGGTTTACAGTTAAGTTCTTGATATCTTTTGGCTGGATTACTGTTAAGTTTTGTTGACATTCATGTCCCCTTTAAGATGAATTTCAACAGACCGTCGGAAGACTGTCTTGACCTTCTTTTCTCGTGAGCTGAGCTGAACTGCCAATCAGTGATCTCATTTACCATTGAGCTTCGCCATCTATGACACTGACTTAACATGCTGAATTGCCCTAAAAAAAAGCAAGGGCTGACAATGTCCAACGATGTAGGATACACCACTAACACTTCAGCACTGTAGGGCCTTCAGCCTATTGCTGTGTCAAAAACAAAATGTAGAGCTTACCCTTAAAAAATGGAACCATAAGTCAAGGAATGATCATTAAATCCGAATAGTTCTGATAGATTGTTACTGTAAGAAAGAAGTTTTGTCTAAAGCACACAGTAACACTGAATGCAGTCTTGTACATTATTGCTGCTGTTTCTGCAGCAGCTTCTTCGTCCAATCTACTTTTGAGCTGCTCTGTACTGCAGGTGCTGTGGAAAATTACAGCACTGCCTTCTGACTGGTTATGAGTTATACAACTCTGAAACTGCAAAATCCCTTGAAGAGTGTGCTTTTTGCTGTCAATTCAAACTGTATCCCTGTTTGGTCAACAAGAATCTGAGTACTAAATGTACTAATTTAACTCCATTACAGAAGCTAATTAGCTTCCCCACAGTTTGAATAAAGTGTAATAAACACAATGAGGAAAAATAATTAACCTTGGCTTAAGTGTTGTTGCCCAACCATAAATCCTTGGTTATTGGCATAACAAATGGTACAATACCTTCTTAGTCTAAGCAGAGTGAAATGCAATAGTTCCAGTTCTGCACACTGCTGTTAGTCTGTGCCATGAATTACAGGGATATGCTGATTTTTAACCAGCTTTGAATCAAAACATTGTGGGTTGTATGTGTAGATGATCCATGCTAAACTTCTCTCCATCTAACCAGTGGCTAGATATCTGTTCTGCCCTGTGGAGAAATCCCTTCAAGTGGTGTGAATTATGTCTCTCTCTCTCCCTCTCAAACTTGGACCAAAATCCAATCAAACAGTAAAACTAGGCGGTGCTGATCAAATATAAATCAAGATTCACTGCACTGCTTATTTATCTCCTTAAATGTTTCCAGAAAGATATTTAAATGCCCCGTTTAGCTAGCGACAGTTTGTGAACATGAAATGGGTGCCATAAAACCACACTGCTTCCTGAGCAGTGAAGACAAAGGCCCAGATGTTATCAGAAACATTGTTTCAGCTCACCGATTGACTTTTATATAAGATTGCTGGCTGCTATTGTTTCACAGGGATCAGTCCACATTACGTCAACCAGAAGTGGGAGAGTCTTGGGAGGCGTAATGCATTCTGGTAGATGAAGGTTTTCTACTTCTTGAGCAAAAGCATCCTTTTTCTTTGTTTTCTCTGGTCATGCCGCACCAATTTCAAAAGTATTTGCATCTTTCTACTGCAGAGATGGCCTAGTATTATGTGGGGACTCTCTTTATATCAGTGAAACATTTCATAGACTGCAGGAACCAAAGTCATTTCCTGACACACAAGCTAATCAGACCTATCTTTCTGATAATCATAATGCCAATTGTCTGGGTTTTTTTTAACAGGCTTCGCTTCCTTGTCTATGCTGAGCACCTTCTTGTCCATTCTCATCAACAGTGGGGTTTCACAAATTTTCCAAATCACAGTAGGCTTTAACAAGACACAAGAAGTATAAAGGAGATGGAGAGGCTGATATAACACTTGTGGTCAATCCTTTTCTCTCTCTTTCCTCGCTCTACTTTTCATGCTCACTTTTTCCTTCCTCTCAGCAGGGCTGTATGAAGCACACTGTGCTGTCTTTATGCATAATAAATGAGATGGTTTTCCCCGAGCAACCTGAAATTCAAGTTGTACCAAAACACTCCAGAGTGGAACAGAAAGGACAAAGGGCTTATGTAACATGGAGGGAGAGTTGTTTATCAACCAAATGTATGAGGCCTTAGAAAAAAAATCACCTGCTTCTCGCTTAAAGCTCAAGAATATTTCACTAAAAATACTGTATATTGCTGTTAGAGTATGTTATTCTTGAATTGCCGTTGGTTCCGTATCAGTGCAGCTCCAAAATGAGCTGAACCGCACTGTTTGTGTGTGTGCCCCGACATGCATCTTGCGTTTGTGACACAAATGACATCAATCAAAAATCAGCATTGCTGTGTGCATCATGCCTCAGAATCCACCTGTGGCCTTTGTGGGCTTTGCTTCTCCTTTGTTCTCCGCAGACTGATCTCTCCCTGCTCCTGCTTTTTACTGACTTTGAGCTCATATCTGCAGGGAGTGAGAGTAAACAGAGTCTGGAAGACAAAGTAAAAATTGTATTTACATTTTTTCTCAGTCTGATTGCACTATTTGATCTATGAGTTGACTCACAACATCATGTTGCAGTAGCCTGAACATTGTTACAGTCCCAAAAATCTGCTTTTTTGTGTGTACTGTACCTGTATGACTTGGATGAGGAAATTAGGTGACCCCAATTGTTTTGGCAGCATTTATTCATTCAAGTTGTGACTCGCTTTTTCTTTATCTCTACTTGTGTCCCTCTCTCTGAGTGTTTTTTCACAGTGTGTAACCTCAGAGGCTTCAGAGTTTCTGGGATGTGAGAATCTCATCCTTTTCTCACATCACACAAAAATCGATCCCATCTACCAGGCTCTACTCATCAGTAACACTCCCTGCACTTTAGGATCTCAGTAAATTAACTGAACCTGCATCACAGTGTGTCGGCAGTCCAACATCAAACGACAAACACTTAAAAAAAAAAAAAAAGGCATTTGCTTTTCCTGCTGGTTTTTGGACACGCAAGTTTAAAGTGGCAAATTTCAGTCCTGGTTGATTTGGTGTCATTTGGTTACTAATCAAGACGTAATTGCTTTACCTCGTCAATTGAACTTCAAAACTGTTTTGAAATACAAAATGATGGATGATTAAAAATGATTAAAAGCGTGATTTAAAAATGTGATTAATCACAAATGACTTGAAAATCTGCTATTAATAGCGAAAATCAAATGAATCATTTGACAGCTTTAATATTAACTGATAGTTTAATCAGTCAAAGTTTTTTTTAATTATTAACATCCTTAGTTAGATGACAAGCAACACATATGAATGCTTAAGCATGAATAACAATTTCAGCAGCAAGCAGAAGTTAGAAAAAGGCGTGGGAAAAAAATTAGACATGACTTAAACTGCACATAAGCACACACACAAAGACCATGATCCAGTAACATTTCATTGTCTTTTATGTAGGTATTTACCTTGTATTAAGTCCTTAAAAACTTAACAAAATGATTATAAACTGCTGTCACTGCCAGTCCAATATAGGCCCAAAGTTATGTCTGACATCCTGTTGCAGGTATTACTGCAGGGTGTGAAATACGGAGTAATGTTCTGGTAAAAGAGATGCAAAGCTTTTAGTCACTTCGGCAGCAGAAGAACGGCTGATGTAACAATGCTCTCAAACCTGACTCGTGGAGACAAGAGGCAAAGACAGAGAGGGAATTGAGAAAAACTGGGAAGAGCATAAGAGTTAGAAATGCAAAGCAAAGGAAACTCGGCAGAGAAAAGGTTAAAGGCGAAAGTGACAAGCATCATATAAATGGGAAGAGGAACAGGAGGACTGGGGAGGGCAAGAGAGAAACGGCTGCCCTCAATCAAGTCCTGTTATGCAATAGCTCAGCAGTCTGTCAGTTTCCTGAACATGTTTCTGCTGCTGCACTGCCCCCTTTTTGCTCTCTTATTACCTCTCTTTGACAGTCCTTTCCTCACCCGTCCTCTCTCCTGCATCCATATACACATCATTTCAGGAGGCCACCCAGTGTGCTGCCAGGCAGGGAGTAAAAATGATGCGTAAGGGAGTGATCCGTAGTGAGTGATCTTGACATTATATAATATTTGGTTCAGTGACCTCAGACACTGCAGAGATGCAGGATGAAAAGATGGGTGGGGAGGAAGAGAGCGAGAAAGGGGCAGAAAGGGAAGCACGGCAGGAGAGCGCTCTCTCCCACCTTCAACGATCACTATTAATAAATTATGCCCCTTCACATGTCTTTGACATAGTTTATGTAATGCGGTCTTCTGCTCCTGGCAAGTCAAGGGTGTTTTCATTTCCACTTCATTCCTTTCATGATAGCAGTTGGACACTACATTTTATTTTTTTATTATTTGCTCTTTATAAAAAAATTAACCCTTTGAACTCTGCAATAGAAATGGTCCACCTTTGCCTACATTGCTCATTGTGATGTGAGTATCTTCAAATGCTCCATACCTCTAAATTCTTGTGATAAGTATACAAAATGTGTTATTAAAAAAAATTGACATTTTTTAATCAGATTTTGCAAACTAAAAACACAAGACATATTGATCCAAAGGGTTTTTATGTGTAGAAACATTAAACATTTCTTCACACTCCAGATGTTATTTGAACTATGTACATTATATAGGTTTTGAGATATGCTCATTTTTATGAGCACTGTGCAAAGGGGTTTGATGGATTCATCATTCATTCCTCTGGCGTCACTGTGAATTTTTTGCACTGCAGGTAACAGCGCAGTGATGTCATCACCAGCGTACAACCTGATGAAGCTGAAGACGGAAATTTCAGCTTTCTTTTTTAGCTTTGCTGTAGAATGAATGTTTAGAACGGTTTTTATTTTAAATCGATAGGATCATGCAAACAGTGATCTGGTGGCCATTACTGGGAAAAACTGGCATATGTCAGCGAAATGCCATGTTTGCAGGTAAAGTAATGAAAGGTCATGATGTAATGATGAGGAAGACAAAAGTCTAACCTTTCTGCTGCTAAAAGAATGAATGATCTAGCTATCTATTATGGTTTAGGTCTCCTCAAACAGAACTATGTAAACACTGGCCACAGGATGTTTTTAAAGTGTTAAATTCCATTTATCTCCATTGTAGTGAGGTGCAAGCAGACACTGAAAGCATCAAACAACCGATGGTTATAAAGTGTAAAATATATCAGGGAATGCATGCAGGTCTGCTGCTGGGGAAATTTATGATGCTGTAATATAAATTACCATTTTCCACTCTGACCTTCAATTTTCTCTTAAAGAAGGACAAAAAAATGATTAAACTATTTGCTGTGGTCTATTCTATCCATGTTTTACACTGACAAGGACACATGATTGCCTCTGCATGGAGTGTATGAGGATTTTTTTTCCCAATATTACAAAACGTAGTTTGCATCATGAAAACAGAAAATATCTTTCAGTTTAGGTTGACTTAAGGGAACAAGCAAGAACTGTTCAAAATGCAAAAGGCGTGCTTTGGTAAAATCTGAACCCTGTGTTCCTCCTGAAGACACTGACACTCGGTTATCTTGCTCTCAGACCTGTCACGCTCCATCGCTCTTGGCTGCTACACTGATTGACTGAGTTCTTAGGAATGGCGACGCATGGCACTGGCACGCCGTACAGCGGCGTTCAGCCATTTGGCATCCTCCCACACTGCCTATGTGACCACAACACTGCTATAGCATGTGAATTTATCAAACCATTACAGGGAGTTAACGCTCACCTTCACAATCTGCTGAATGAGCAAGAATGGAGCAATTGCAGTCAGTCATACTCGCTCTCACCAGCATGCCTACATTTTCTGCTGAAACAGCAATGTGTGTTTTGTACTTTAGTCCTTGTGGGAAAAAAAAGTTACAGTTTTAGAGCTTGAGACCAAAAGAATTTTTACAAAGTGTGGTAACGTCATCTGATTTAAGGATAGAATTGGGCTGGGAGAAAATACGCAGCTTAGGCGTGTAGTGATGAGGGTGAGAGACGAGAAAAATCAAAGGAAATTGATTTCATGTTTGATTGAATTGATTTCATATATATTAGGAGGACATAGTATCAGTTGTGGCTCATTTATACTCACTTTACATTCGAAAATAGTACAATTTCAAACGTAAATGTTACTGTCCTCGTACTCAATGTGTTCTTTATGATGGCATAGATGTAGCCAATATATGGCACTACAAGTCAGTCAAAAGTTTCTTACAACAAATGATGGTGGAGGACATTGCTTAATTGTACATTCAAACAAAGACACCGTTACAAACAGCAGAGGTCTGTGTGACTGTTATATGTATCTCAACCATAGACTGTAAATAAAGATGGACGACGCGCCCCCACTTACCCTCACTATGCTGAAGCGAGGTTAAAATATCACAGACACGAGCGTTGACGTCTTGTGATGGTGATGTCATTGGGAGACCTGCATCTGCGCAGTAAGGATATCTGCATTGGGGGAGTTCCCTGCCCAGACACCTATCTGACCAATAGTGAGCAGCTCACGGATTGGCCGTCACAGCTGTCAATCATGGCAGAAAAGCCCCCTTTTGCATAATTTAATAACTCATTAAAACCAAACTTATCATGAAAACAAACACTTGAACAAACACCAGGGTGATGAGAACTACCTTCAGTGACAGAAACCATCTTTTGGAAAAATTTATTTGGTGTGTACTTCGACTTTTTAATTCAGCCTGTGACCATACACTAACATGGAGGGGCGGGTCTTACGACCTGTACTGCAGTCAGACACCAGGGGGCGATCGAGACTGAATAACCTCACTTTGGGGGAGCTGTCATGTCCTCCATCTTTATATACAGTCTATGATCCCAACATGTGGACAGAGAATTCTGTTCCACTGTTATTTAAATTTCTTTGTCATGTCTTATAGTCTTATATTTCACTTGAACTACGCTACACTGCCTCAATAGTTTTCAGTGGTACTGCTCCATTTTGTTTGTTTCAATATCTGAAAATGTGCAAAAACACAGATTAAATGAAAGTAAAGTACTGACAGATATGGTCTCCGTATTACTGTTTTGACATTGTGTATTTTCAAATTCTCTTACCACTATTTCTTACTGTTGCTTTAATGAATAATGTTTTTGGTCCATTTTCTACACGTGGTGTTTACAGCCAGATCTACTGTTTTTGAGATCATACCATATGTGATGCACACATAGCTCTCTTTTTTTTCACTCCTTCTCTTTCTCACAGGCTCTACCCTCACATGCACTTTCACTTCAGTCACCAGCTGGCCTCCTGGTGGTGTTTTTAATGAAGTTCTACGATCTGTACGATATGTTGCAGTTTTCTGTTTACATGACGCTGTTTGGTTTCATCAAGTCTGTGAGATGAAGAAATGTATGGATGTTGCTTTCTCACAGTGCCTGAAGGCATAATACTGTGTGAATGATTTTGTTGTTTTTTTCTCCACATGACCTGGACAATGTGTTGTGCGCTTCATCAGTCAGTTTGTTGCAGCTGAATTTCTAGACGTGTGCTGTACACACGCAGGCCCTTGTGCTATATGTCAACTGATGCTCTTATCCAGTAAGAGCTAGATTGTAGTGATTATGGTTGGATTGCATCTTGCAGTATACCTTTGAGTGTAATTTTTTTGTGTGTCGGTCCATTATGTACTGATACATGCATGTAAGTAACATCGCTACAATATGTGAGTGGAAATGACTTGATTTAAGCTCACAAGGTGAATGATTTTGAGAGATTCATTTGCTGCTGTCATATTATTCGTTTCAAGTTGTGGCATTGAACGTTTCTGCAGACCACCGATACATTACATCTGCAAGTTATTATGTAGTGGATATATTGAAATTTTAATATTCAACAATGCTGTGGCTAATAGGTGGTTAGGTTTAGGCACAACAATTGTTTGGTTATGGTTTATAAAAGATCATGTTCTGGCTAAACATTTGTTGTCCAAATTTTGGAATGTGTCAGAATATGGTTTGATAAATTAGGATCAACCTTTGCCAACATAAACAAATATTGACATTTTGGAGATTTTTCATTTGGCCACAGTTTCTGTGGATGTGCTGTAAGAGGCAGACTGTTTATGTATCTCTCTACGCCCTCTGTTGTAAGAATAATTCATCAACCATATGGGGAGAGGAGATAAAAAACAATATGGATGGACTCCTCAAAGATATGGCTTTGTTGCTAAGGAACAGAGCACTTAACATATAAATGGACTGGGCCAATAATTGTGACTATACCTGAACGATTACTTTATTGAATTCTTTTTTGTGCCAGTACTGCATTAGATTTAGGATGATCTGCCTATGCAGATAGACACAGATACAGATCTCTCTTCCATTCTCTCTCGTTCACACACACACACACACACACACACACACACACACATACACACACTTATAGACTGAAAATGGACTTAAAAACGCAGTGGCTATGTATCTCATCAGGAGCTCAGTCGAGAATACTGAGAGCTCAAAGCAGTAATTACTGTCTGTGGTTGAATTTTAATTACATGTTAGCATTACGCCCAGTATTGTCTCATGTGCGGAAGTATGTGTGTGTGATTTTGTGTGTCTGTGCTCTGTCAGGATTCTTATCTTACACTCACACTAACACACTCCTTGGCTGTCGCACAATGACCACAGTTCCCCGCCACCTGCTGTTGTGTTAGAGCAGAGAAGCAGAAAGGCAGAAAGAGACACAAATTGTTCACAGTATTGGCTCAGTGCTTTCATCATTAAATCGTACTTTACTTTTTATATATGCATATGAAGCCACGGTGGCTCAGTTGCATGTTGTACTTGCAATCAGCGTGTCTTGAACGCCTCTTCCTCCACCCTTTCCAAGTTTGTTCCAGCTTTATATGCATTTGTTGATACACAGTGTCACAAAAAGATTGGAAAAAAAAATCAAAATGTGTTTTTTGGTTTTGTTATGCTTTGTAAGTCTCCTTATCCTGTCTCTGAAAAATGGGCAAAATTTTTTTTTTGTCCTTAAACTGTAACAACAGGCACTAAGAGTAGCTGCATGTATAATGATACTGAGGACAACAGAGGACCTAGTGATGAAAGTGATCAAACTGAATGTGGCTTTAACAGATACAACATAATGGTGTAATTGTATATTTTGGTGGCAGAGAGTGACAAGAGGAGGTCCCAGTAAAAAATATTGAAATAAGGCAGAAGCATAGAGGTAAGGTGAAATTAAAAAAAAGAAGAAATTAAGAAGGAAAAAGAGAAAATCGAGTGTGTAGATAAATTGAATGACAGGTGGAAGCAAATACACTGTTCCCAAAATGGACCCATCCACAAAAACGTAAACATTTATGTGGCTGGGTCCATTTTTGTCAAACCCTTTTCAATAGTTGGTCAAATCAAATTACCTTTACAAAAACTATACTGCCTACAGCTGCACTATGTGTGTATTCCTCAACATTCACATTTTTGTCAGATTGATGGCAATATTGCCAAGAATGAAAGCTGTTTCAACCTTACATTTCAACTTAACACCGTTTTGTATTTTCTCTCACCAGGTCCACACATTTATGAGAGCAACCCAGTCTCACTACCAACTTGTCAAATACATACAAAATGTTTTTTGAAGACACAATGCTACATGCACTGTGTTAAGGGCAAATTGACACGCTGTCCTTGAGCATCCAAAACTGATGCTGGAGGGGTACATTGCCATAGTTTGACATCTAGGGCCACCGACCAACCGTACATTACTGCATTGGTAATGTTAAAAAGAAGAAAATTTCAAAATGACCATATTTTAAACCATATTCCATCCATCCATCCATTTTCTATGGCTTATCTGGGGCCGGGTCGTGGGGGCAACAGGCGGAGAAGAGCATATAAACCATATTTTAAAGTCGCATTCAAAAAAATAAAATCAAGTAATCCTTAACAGTGTAATTATCATTAACTTTTCATTACACATTTTTTAAAAATGTAAACCAGGCTGATAATACTTATATTTGTATTCTTACTATGCAGTTCCAAGTACATGTAATCCATTACTATCAAACCATGGAGCATCTCTTCATGTTGCTGTCCTCCCTTGATCCTGTCCAATGGCCCTACTGTCTTTGGAGAGAAATAGAAAAAGATAATAAGAGATTATTCATGACCACTCTTACCTGCGCGAGGGCCTCTTCTCCCTGCTACTCATTAGAACAAGATTTCCAAAGACAACAATAAAAAACTAGCTTGCATTAATCAGCAGTGGCCATCAGGTGGATTGCAGACAGGGGCAGGGTACAATGAAAGGTAGCAAGAACATCATAACAGCTGGCGTGATTACACAATATGTCTGAGCCCTGAATGAGCCGCGGGAAACATAAAAGATGGTGCTTAATGTAAATACGCTTTTGCTAGCCATCAGAGTGGTACTCAGAGGTCCTCTCGAGTGGGTATTTTGCCACGCTGCTTCTCATCTAGCAGGCAGATTTATGTGTGCTGTTCAGCTGCCTCTCATCTTTGTTTTGCCCAAACAACTTTAATTACTGATCTGTGCGACAACCTCATCCTTCTTCTTCTAGCTGTCTGAATGTCATGAACTCTCACTCTCCAACTCTTTCACCCTAATGACACTTACATCTTAAATACAGATGAAATTTTCAACAAATGATACCATAATGCTGTAGCTAATTAGAAAATGTGAATAAAATATTGTAAACAAATCACAAACTCATTTTGTGAATGTTGTTCCTGTCTGTCGATGCTGTTTACACAATATGTAATTGACGTATATTTTCTAGGCCATTGTACATCACCTCATATACAAATAATATCATAGTTTTAAAGGGGTAACATTGATTATACTGTCATTCAATCCAACATGACCATCCTGCAGGCCCAGACTAGATTTTTATTTTTGCTTAAACCTGCATGAATTCATATTTGCATCCGCAAACACTCAAGCTGCCGTCACTACAGTTTTAAGGTGGGCACCCAAGATTAGTCACCAATGCAGTATCTGACCGAACGTCTTCCCTTCTCTTCCTGAGATACGACGTTCAGTAATGTCCAGCAACATTATGATGTCGCAGTAAAGCTGATCTTTGACCTTTTGGATATACATTTTGTATGATTTTTTAAAATCCTTTTTTATTAAACATTCATGTTAATAAATAGCTTATAGATTCTTGACTCGTGACCAAAAACATGTTTTGTGAGTCACAAAGACCTTGACCTTTGACCACCAGAATCTAATCTACGGACGCACAATACTATTAGCAAGCCATTGATATTGGCAGATATTGGCTTTAAAATGAAATATAAGAATTAGCCAACATGCTGATTTCTGCTGGCATGACAAACTGTTTTTTTGTTTTGTTTTGTTTTGGTTTGGTTTTAAATGTATTTACAACATGAACATGTATAAAACATCAACACTAATTTTAGGTATTTTTCTTTTTTTGCACAATGAATGAGTATTACAAACACTGAAAAGCATTTTATATTCTGTGTTTCCATTTGCTGATGGGCCATCATGATAATAATAACATTAAAATTAAAATTACACTAACATTAGGTGGGAAAAAGTTGACATCAGTATCGTTTCTCAGCCAAATGAGTTTTTATATATCAGTATACTCTGTGAATTATGTCAAATTGGAATTTTGTTCACCAAAAAGGAGGCCTGCGATCATAGTAGAATTATTGTAGAGTTATATTGTGGAAATACTGATCATGAAAATATGAGGAAGGATCCTGTTCAGAGAACTGCATACAAATAGAGGCATCTGTAGTTGGTCAATTTAATAAATACTGATTATGCCTAATTAGAGAAACAATGGTTGAGATAAATGAGTTTGATGAACAGTTGATGATTCTGAGTGCTTGTTTTTCATTGATGATGACAAAAAATAGACACAAATTTAGTGGAGTGAATACTTAGTCACAGTAATACATATATGGATCAACAAAAGAAACTTTTTTAAAAAGTGTGCAACAATCCACACATCCAATAGACATGGAGCAACATTAGTATTCATTTGGAGTCGCTTTTGCATTCATTCTTGATTTGTTTTGTTTTGGTGTCCACCAACTCCTGAGGGAAATATCTGGCTCTTTAGCTCTAAACGCTCCACTGTGTCTGTCTGTCTGCTGTCTGACGCTGGGCAGGTAGTGTACAGTCTATTTTACAAACGTATTGTACTTAAACAAGCTGCCTGCTGCTTCTGGAAATAACTAATGTGAGTGATACTGAATCGAGTAGAGATGAATCCCCTTTTATTCCTTCTTGTTGTTCTGTATGTGCAAATCACTCTTTCTGACAGATCCACTGTCACTGTGCTTTGTGTGTCTGTCGTGTGCTCGATGTGTGACTAACCAGAGGATCCTCTTCCATTATGCCTTGCCTGTTACTGTGTCATTGCGGCGGAAAATTCATGCCAGACTCCAACAGCTGTTCAGTCAGAAACACACGGCCATCAACATTTCAGCTGGGAGGACTGTGGCGCAGCCCTTTGCCTTTTCTCTCATGGTTGGCAGACGGAAAAATTTGGCATTGAGATATAAGAAGTTACACCCAGAGCTTGTTTACTGGTACCCAATGGCTCTACTTTTTTCCACTTCACTATCACATTTCTCTTCCCTCCATTCCTTGCTTTTTGTGGCTGGATGTAGAGTCACAAGTCAGCATCCCAGACGGTCCTTGTCCCTTTTTTTTCCATTAGCTTAATGCAGCTATCCTTGGTTGGATCTCTGTTTGTGTGTGTGACAGTTGAGTCCTACATGACCCTTTGGCATTCCACTAGAGTGGCATAAGTCACCATCAGGGCCGTATCATTTTTCCTCCGGCCCGGAAATAGGCCTACAAGCAGTCGGAAATCTCCGTCCTGGAGCACTCTCACTCCAGCGCTTGTCGTTTTCCAAATGTATGGAAAATAGTTGCAGTGTGACGCCCCAATCCAGCCTGTCAGGGCGACCAAAAGTGACATTGTCACGGGGCCAAGTGGGTCAGTCAGTGATGAGTGAAAGATGTGGGTGTTGACTGATGTGCCACAGGGGGCCGTGGGACAGCGTCCCCTCACTGGCCGCTGTTACTATTGTTGTCCTGCTTGGTCCTGACCTGAAATGAGGTCTTTGTCACTATGCTGCAGACAGCTCATAATACTTTTAGCTTTCTTTCACTATGGCGACTGTCCCCGGGTGTCAGGGCCGCGCAGTGATAGTAGTCATCCTGGTATTTTCCCCTCCATGTTTATTTTTATGACTGCTATAAAATTATACTGTTGAGTCAGCTGTTGCACTTTAAGCAAAGAGCATATTGTTTCCATTCAAAGTAGCTTCATCGGAGAGCCTGTTTACACCTGGTGTTAACATGCGCACAGCGCTAAACGCAAGTCTAAATGACCACCAAGACACATCGCGATCTGACCACTCAAACCACTTCCTGAGGTGGTCTGGGGCGCATTTGACCCCTTATCTTTTGTTGTTTAAACACTATCAGGTCCTGATGTGCCTCCCAAAAGGACTACATCATCAATGCAAGACACAGTGGGTTTTATTAAAGATTATTTTTTTTGGGAGAGAGGGGGAATGATACGCAGCAAAGGGCCACAGGCTGGAATTGAACCTGGGCCGCTGGAAAGGCCTTGGCATATGGCAGCACACACCCTAGCAGGTGAGCTAGAGGCCGCCCCTTACGCAGTGGTTTTGATGACAGCTCTATTGACTGCTCTAGGGATGACTCTTATCTGTATGCAGACGCAGAAGTTAGCTTTGTCCTGGTTCCCCTGTCAAAAATGATTTGATTGATTTTGGATTATTATTTGGATATAAGCTGTGGCAAACAAATGTTTATAATGCTTATAAGTTAGATTATCGTCACAACTGAACACCACTTTTTGGATCTAAGTAAAGTAAAAAGTGGGTTATAGGCTATGAATGAACTACACCACAGTCGCATAATTTAACATCGCCACCACATGAAGGCTATGAATCCGTGTTGTACGCAGCACTGTATGACGTTCTGTAGTCTGTCTCTCATTTAGCAGCATGAAAGCAACCACCTTTTTAAACATGCAATAAAGCTTCTAAGTTCAAGAGTGGGGCATTTACTGACGTATTTTGTGTCGTAGAACAAAACGTGAAAGCTGGTGTTTAACCACAGACTTTATTTAAGGAATCTAACCAAATACCCATTCAAAAAACTCATTGACTTTGAGATGATGGAACAAGAAGTGCTGAAATGCAAATTAATTTACAGGTTCTTGGACTCATTCCTGGGGGTCTCTAGAACCTGCCCATTTTAAGACTAGTTGTGTAACCATCCATCGTTTTGCCCTATGGAAGGAGACTTGTTGGATTATGCTGACAGCGATATCTCCGTCTGTACTGACTGAGTGAAGGTCAAAGGGCCCTGCGCAATAACCGCGCACGGGGCCTTTTGATCTTCTAGCATAAGTAACGTAGACAGTAACAAAATCCGAACACAAGTGGTCAGCTGGAGACACATGATAGACACAGGTGTGAACGGTTGATGCAACTCGGCTGTCAGCTTGTGTTTCGATCATCGAGGTGCATGTTAATACCAGGTATTATAAACAGGCTCAGAATTGTGCTCACAGTTTGTTGCTATAACAATGTCAGGATGACCTCGTCCTCCTACCTTAATTGTCTCACTAGATCTAATAAAACAATTTAATATGAAGCTTCTCTGTTTGTTTGTGTCCTGTCTGTCTTTCAGTACCGGATTGGCCAGCTCTATATGATCAGTAAACACAGTCATGAACAGAGTGAACGTGGGGAGGGAGTGGAGGTGGTGCAGAACGAGCCGTATGAGGACCCTGAGCACGGATCGGGACAGTTCACTGAGAAACGAATCTACCTCAACAAGTGAGTGTCTTTTTCTTCCCACGTAACATAATTGTTAATACAATTATAAATCTACAAAGTGTTAACGTATGTTTTACATTATGCCCCACTAACCCCAAAAACAGAGGCCTACATCTTCAGCTGAAGACTTAATATTCCTTTAATATTTCATTAGGCTGTTCATTAGGCCGCTGCTGATAAAGCTGGCAGGAGAGATTTGACAACGAAAAGATGATGTGACATGTTTTTCACTGCGTAGTTGTCACTGCCTCCGTTTAAATGTCTAATGTCTTAAATGTCTACGTTCTTGTCAGCACCTGTAGGCTGCTTTATTCAAATAAATAGCATAAGCACATAAAAGACATGATGGTAATAACATATACTAATTTTAGATAAAAGTCTTTGCAAGCTTCATGAAGCATTGCTGTTGTGTTTAATGGAATTAGCAAAGGAACAATGTAATAAGGTGTCTCTTTTCATCTCAGCCTTTCTTATGGCTCAGAGCTGGTCCTGGTCCTTGTTAAACTTGATAGGCGTGAAATTAAGTATTTGATTTTCTGTTATGTAAATCACAACAGAATGAGCTGCAGTATGCAGTCTGTAATTCTGCATTTTTGTCTTTTGTGCAGCATCAAAGCAGAAAAAAACATTACAGTACATTTGTACATAACACAATACAGACAGTCAGGCTTTTTATTGCGAACAGTAATGAGGTGAATCCAGGTGAAGACCCGGGCTCAGCACATTATTGATTTCCTTTATTAAATCTGTAAAGATTGCAAAGGATGAGAAGTAAACAAACCGAATGGAAAAGAATTTTAAAACTTTGAGAAAACTGCAACATGGAAAGGAGCTATATACAACATTCAGGGCGTTAACACCTGTGTGTGTGTGTGTGTGTGTGTGTGTGTGTGTGTGTGTGTGTGTGTGTGTGTGTGTGTGTGTGTGTTGTAATTCCAGCTTCTCTGTTCATTGCTGTGGTAGCTGGTCTGGCTGTGTGTGCTCTTTTATACAGAGATTGTGCAGAAAGGCCACTATAAAGTCCACTTATTACACCGCCTTTGCTTTTTTTACACAAAGATCTAAACAACAGCAGCAACAAGCCACCCCAGTGTGTGACTTTAGCCAGATGTCCAGAGAGCAAAAGAGGGGTGAGGGGCGTGACATGTAATGCAACAGCATTGGCCTCTAGTGTAACATAGGCTTGGGGAGTATTTATTTTCTCTTCCTGTCATAATTACCTATCTATCTTGCCATTTCAATCTCCCAGTGGTTGGTTGCACACATAACACGTCATCAGAACGTCCCATTCGTGGTGCTGGTCTTTAACACAGATGACGATTCAATGCTTTTACTACCTCTGCTGCTGGCTTAAAGGCAAGATACCTCTGTGCACGAACGGCAAAGTGGAAGAACAGCATGACATTCCCGCCGTAAATGGGCAGTGTAAAAGGGGCTTCTGTCAGGCGGACGGCAGTGACTAGGCTATGCTATCAGAAAAAAACAGTAATGTTTGTTTGTAGTAATGCACGGGTATGTAGCGTAAAATTAGAAGAATAAACTATAGGCAGGTTTCCATTACAAAAATTAAGAGATATTTTTGAAATGTCGATAAAACTAAATTGAGATCACTGCGTTTCCATTGACTGATGTTATTCAACTTCTGCTGTTGTGCTAACATTCCATGAACGTGGGAGCGGCAACATACGAGGGATTTCGGTGAGGTGATAGTCCACGATTTCAGAGAGGAATTGTATATTCAAAACTTCCACATGATCCGCTCAATTTTTGAAGAGTTATGCGATGCAGTAACACCTCTTGTAGCGCCTGCTGCATCATGCCTGAGGGAGCCAGTTTATATCAACAAGTGCGTAACCAAAGCATCATGTGACCTATAAAAGCAAAAAAAAAAAAAAATGTTTCCATTGCAGTTTTGCAAAAGACTTTTTGGAATCACCTGAAATATCACCTCGTGCCAGCATAAAAACATTTTCCAAAAAACCCGCCTTATGACATAAAATGCTAACTAAATAGTGTATTATATGACTATAGAGCACTCATCTATAGTTCCTTACGATAATAGACCTTTGGGTGCTCTTTCACAATTTTCTTCACTCATCTATAGTTCTTTTAACATTGCACAATTGTGATATGACCAATAAGATAAAGTCTGCATTGATCCAAATCAAATTCTGTCACAAACAACTGGGCTACTCATTCCCAAAAGTAGGACAATGAGACAGAGTTGAAAAGAGCCACATGGAGAAAAACAAAGTGAGAGGCAGAGAGGAGAGAGGTTTTGTGGTCAGAAGTGAAAAGTAAGTGGGCCTCTGGGACACGTGAAGTGTCAATGACAAACTCAGACGACAGGAAGGTTTTGTGTGTGTGTGTGTGTGTGTGTGTGTGTGTGTGTGTGTGTGTGTGTGTGTGTGTGTGTGTGTGTGGGCAGAAAGAGATGAGGTCCCTGCAAGTGATGGATAATTTGAGCAGTCACTATCGGACACCGCGCCTGCCTCTCTCCACCCACAAACCACCTGTTACCATGTTATAGCTACAGCCTGTGTGTGTGTGTGTGTGTGTGTGTGTGTCACTTGTAGTTAAGGCAGTGTGAGGACATGTGACCAGTCTGCTATGTCTGCACACTCCTGTGGCTGTTTGACAGTCCGTTGAAGAGAGACCAGTGGGAAGCCACTGTCTCATGTCCCAGTGATCTGTCCAGAGTATAATCTCCACATCCAATTACAGCTTCAAGACATATAATAAGAAGGGAAGAGGGTGATAATGTGCGAATTAAAATAATCAATTTCTGCCTTAAAAGGGAATCACCCTGAAAGTGAAATCCAGTACAGCTTAATGATAACTTTGCGTCTAATTATGGTGCTGTTTGGTGCGCTTGATTGCAGAATTGTGGAACGACTGGGCTGCAGTGAAGTTTGTGATGGATGTCCGCAATCATTTTTCCTCACTTACTAATCAGGACTGACTGTTAAGTTGTTAAAGGTATCAAAGTTGTTTTTTAAAATCTGCTCTTTTCACCTGTGAATATGGGCATTTCTAAAAATCTTTGACTTGACAATCTCCCTCCAGCTGAGCAAGGTTTGGCCCCTGTTGTTGCCCTTCCTCAGTAATCATTTGCATTTTGATTGGATGCTCCAATAAAACGCTGGGCTGCTTGGCTGCAACTGTCTGCATTTAGAATCAATTTGTGCTGAGTCTTAGCTAGTTCCCTATACTTTCCGCCCTCCGTGTCCCTTTCTGCAAGTTTCAGTGAAACGCCACTGCAGGGTGGAGCATGTAATCAGTGTAATCAACTTCCCCAGAGGCCATCATGGCTGCCTTGTATGGCCTCCATTACGGCTCCACACAGCTGGATGCTTGTCATTGCTTTTTTGGGGCAATGGGGCTAAGGAAAAGAGTGGAGTAACTTTAAGAGGGGGATACTTTGACTTTACAGAACACAAGCTATTTGGCTCATCAGTCCGCTAACATTTCTTCTTTTCCTTCAGTTTACAAACCCATTCCCTCTTCTTTCTCTGTGTTTCAGCAAGCTGCCCAGCTGGGCTAGAGCAGTGGTTCCTAAAATTTTCTATGTCACAGAGAAGGCTTGGAACTATTACCCGTACACGATCACAGGTAACGCTTTCATTACACAAACTTGTGCTTTATCTACAGTGTACACTCAAAACCAGGATTGCACAATATTGGATTTTTTGTTGATACTCTATGCCAATATATAAGAACTCATTTTGCTGATACCGACATTGATGTATTTCCTTTTATCCTCAACTTATTTTAGTGATCATCAAGTCTCTCTTGTCATGGAATTAACATCATATTATGCATACTCTTATAATGATGGCCCACCAGCAGACAGAGACAAAAAATACAGTGTGCATAATAAGAAAAAATACTTTAACATAGGGACATGTTGACTTTGTCAATAAAAAAAGATACACGTATATCACTTTGTGATATCAGCAGAAGTCAGTATGTTGGCTAGTTCAGATATTTCATTTTAAAGCCAATATCATCTGATATTTTACAATGTTCATTGTACTGCCAACAGGAACGTCGCAGCGACGTACTGTAATCCAACCAACGGCTTTTTTGAATGACAGTTGTCGGTGCCACATTAGCTACATTTGGCCCTTTAACGTTCATGCCTGGACCAATAAATGTACGCTTAAGTCACTCATAGTTGCTCTTGTACCTGGAGAGTACCTGCGCTAAAATAGGAGTTTAAAACATCCCTCAAAACAGTGTTTTAAGAACTATTAAAAAGTTCTTGCGGTCTGAAAATGCCTACTGTATAACACAAATAAGCTTTTGTTTTAAAGAAAAATACAGTATACAGTGTGTGTATATATATATATGTATATATATATATATATATATATATATATATATATATAGACAGCTGCTGTCTCTTTTAATGAAGATCTCTCACCCTAATAGCACTTCTCGCTGCTGATTTTTCCCAGAGAAATGTACACACACAAACACAACTCCCATTTTCTGCAGCCCTGTCCAAACATGGCCGTTCCCCTGCTGGCAGTCATTATTTGGGATCATTGGGAGGGCAAAGGGATATGGCCTCAATATACAATGAGTACATGGGAGGGAGGGACAGAGAGACAAAGGTCAAATGAGACGGTTAAGGTGATGGGGAGGACAGTCAGGTTTAAGTGAAAGATAAACAGTAAAGTGTAAGGCTAAACATGAAGTGTAAAACATCCTCAATGTGCTGTTTGATTTTATGTGGTGTCTGACAATAAAACATGTTATTCTCAATCATTTGCTGGTACAAGGTTAAAGGACACTTTAACCTCAGAGTACAGCAGCAACTTGAGTCTGACATAAACCTTGCACATGATAATACTAATTTCTTATTTGCAGTTTTGTTTAATACTTGTGCTTTTCTCAGTGGCAAAAGCCAAGTCCAGTTTCCTGAATAAAATGTTGGCATTTTACATTTTTGCAACAACGAATAAGTTACATTTGCAAGTTTCATTTGTATCATATTCATGTCTCTAATGTGACATAATATATAAGCTGACTTTGTCATCAGGATGTGGAGAGAATAGTTGATGGCATGTCACCCAGACAGGCTGCACACACACAAACCCCAGTGTTGTTGAAACATAAAGTTTCAACGTATCCGCTGCAAAATAACATGCAAATGTAACGTATCCATGTTTTTCAGAAACATATAATGCCAACATTTTTTCTGGTGATGGGGATGAAAAGTTTGCTATGTGTTACATAAGACATGACTGTGCCTGTTATTAGCAGCTTTTCAAAGGCATATTTCAGTTATTGTGGCTCACTGAATACACTTGACACTTAAAGTGATTTTTTAATTTTTAATTTCTTTAATCATCTGCCACTGCCAGGATGCCGTCTTTCAGATTTGAAGATTTCACAACAAACTTGACAAAAAGACGGAGTCAGTATTTCTTGATGTGCCAGAAGGATGTTTAAAATATGTTGTGTCGAAGGATTTCTCTCAAGTTTTCATTTAAAGTGTCATCATTACAGTCTGCCAGCCATATTTGAACAACAGCTTTAAATGCCACAAAACAAACCTGACAGGAAATAAACTACCATCAGCCTGAGGAAATCATTTTGCCTCGTGGTTATGTTGTACTTTTAATAACTTGAAGAACTGCAGCATTAAAACAACATGGTAGCAGCCACACAGATACAGATACATGCAGCCCTTCTGCACATACAGTATGTCCATGTGACAAATACATGTGACAAATACAAATAAGACAAAATGGGCTCCTCACTCCGTGCTTTCGATGAGACTAAAGTGCTATTGCTGAGGCTTAATGGTCCTTTTTCCATTTTGAACTAAATTGTTTTTTTCTCTTCTTATCTCTCTCGCACCGTTTCATTCCTTTGTTCCCCTCTGCTTGTCTGTCCCCATCGCGCACCTCCCATTTCTGTCCATTACACTGATGGCCCTTGCTGGAAATACGGTCAGAGTACACAGTGAGTACTTTCAATATGTCTGCACCCACGCACATGCACACACAGAATCACACATACAAACAACACTTTGATCCAAAAGCAGACGTGAAAATCTTTGCGGTGGAAGATAAAGGTGAGAGTAGCCACACTTTCTGAATGCTGCTGGCAGAAGATGGCAAATGTGTGTGAGGTGCCATTTCTGATAAAGTCCAGTCTCCAGCAGGGATTCGTGACTCCTTGAACCGTGACATACAAATTTCTTGCTGCACCATCTGCCACACATCTGTATGCAGCAACACACTATTGTGTTGTGATACAATCTCTTGCAATAATCTAACCGCAATATCACGTCAGCAGGTTTTTCTTTCTTGAAAATGATTTTGACAGTTTAGCCTTTTGACAGTTAGTAGCTGGTTGGCATTTGAAATGATGGTGTATGTGTTCATGTTGCCTTTTGTTTGGATGCAATTTGATACTTTAGGCTTCATAAAACTCTATGAGAATAAAATACTATGCCTGGATAGTAGTTTTAGTGTGTGTGCAACCTGCTCTCATTCCCGGGTCAACAAATACTGATGCTTTGTGGCACCCCTCTGCATTTCATAGTGAGTGGTTATGCACCGGGCAACTTTTGGCATTGTTATGTGACGCACAGCTGTACAATGTAGTTATTGTTTTTAAACAGTCGCAGTTAGGTTTGGGCAACAAAGCTACTTGGTTGTAACGAAAGTGCATATGTAACATCACATGAAAAATAGTTTGACTCTTGGTTACACTATATGTTTAACCTCACTGTACAAAAAGGAAGCCCAAATATCGCAAATACGGCTGCTGCCATCTTGCACTGGTGAGACCGTTTGTCTGACTGAGCGCAAGCAACGTCATTGATAGGGAATGCACAGTTCGGTGCACACAGCTGTCAAAGCCCAGTTTTATAGCATCAACTAACTAATTAAAACCAAACTTATCAGAAAAATGAAAACTTGAAAAAATATCAACGTGATAAGAACCACCTAAAATGACAGAAACTATATTTGGGAAAACTGTATTTGACATGCACGTTAGATTTTTTGTTTGGCCCGTGTCCCAAACACTAATATGGAGGTGGCTGGGTTTATTTTCTGCACAACAGCCAGCCACCAGGAGGCAATCAAGATGTTTTGGCTTCACTTTTGGGGAGCTGTCCTGTTGTACATCTTAATATAGTCTGTTGGTTTCACAGAAGACACAAACAGCTGTCTCCCAGGTGAAAGTCTTGCTTTGTTTGACCTATCCACCCCCCTCCCATATGTGGACTTTCTCTCTCTTTATACTATATCAGTTGGTCTCAGCGTCAATTATTGCCATAGATGTAATCACACTGGAGTTAGTTGAAAGGGTACCTTTTGCGTCAATATCACAAGCCAAGTGATGTGACAAAGTGCCGGTATTTGATGACCAGCAGATGAAGAAAGGCTGGTGTGTATGTACTTGTTTGTGTGTACATGCATAGACTTGTGCACGTGTCTGTGACATTTTTCTGACCTTCATTCATCAAATTCTTCTCACAGCAAATGAAGTTTAATCCAAACAGAAACAACATCTTTTCTCACATTTTAGCATTTTCCATGCAGTGACATTTAACAATCATCCAATCTTTGAAATGTGTAATTTCACATCAGTCAGAGACCGCAGTACGATCTGGAACCTTGATTAAAACCAAACACAATGTTTTCTATTTCTCGTAGCATTGCATTTTTCTCCTTTTGACTGTATGATTATTTTGTGTTGCAGAATGCTCTGTCGAGTCAATTAAAAAGGGTGACTTAGCTTTATATTTATTTTCCAATGCATGTCTAAGTCAGTCATGGTGGCAGCTGGGAAGCAAGGTAGATGTCCTTGTGCTGCGTTGTGAATATTGAGGTGTTTCAGGCCAATTGTTATATTTATTCCCTCCAGTGTGTCGTGGGTCCGCTCCGGGGTCACGTCCCAGTTGAATATCCCAGGAATAACTCTGCAGGGAGGCATCTATGATTAATCCTGATCAGAATCCTGATGAACTGACTCTTTCAGTTGATGAAAAGGAGCACCTGTCCTACTCTAAGCCTTTTCTGGATATCTGAGTTCCTCACCCAGCCCACACAGCAGAAAAAATGTTGGCGTTGTACATTTCTGCAAACTACAAATACATTGCATTTGCATATTTCATACCTGTCATATCAACATTTCTAAAAAGAGAAAACCTCTAGTATTCTAGCAAGTCATTGCCGTTTTTCCAGTTTTCCTGTTTTCCAGAACAGTTTTTAGGTAACAAAGATAGGTCTCTTGTTGCGACGCAATGGTGGGAACAGTGCCAAGAAAAGCGGTTGTTTTGTACAGACATCGCTGCATTTCCTGCCTGGACTGTCCCAAAAAACGGGTATTTTAAGACAAAACATGCTTTTTTTCCTAACCATAATTAAGGTGATTTTTGTACCTAACCCCAACCACCTGTTCACAACGGCATTGATGAAATGTAAAGTTTCGACGTATCAGGTGCGAATGCATCTTTGGTTTGCAGAAATGTAGAGTGCCATGATTTTTTTCTGGTGATTGGGTTGCCTCACCAAGTCTGAGAGATAAGCAAAGACATTCTGAAAAGGACACTAATGTTGTCCACTTGTATCTGAAGTTAGTGTTTAATTTACTACTCTAGAGTTCTGGACCATAGATGAAGGTTGTAAATGTAAAAACAATTCGCAAGAACTTCTCTAAGCCAAGAGCAATCTTCACCAAAAACCTGCATCCCTGCTGCACTGATCTGCCTGTCAATATCAGCTAATCAAGCTAGATTTCCTTTCAAAACATTGAGAGGCTCTCAGCTGTCACTAAGAAGAAGCTCTAATGATTTGCTCGGGGACATTAGAGGAACTTTAGCCAGCCCACCTTATGTGTGAGGCAGCAAGGAAATGTCAGTGAAGCATGAATAAAATCAGAGGCAGACTGATATTTTCCCCTGAGACTGGGAACAGATACATCGAACATCTGGGTGTTTGGGAAAGGTCATGCTAATGTGAAACAGAATGAGTAACTTTTTTTTACTTTAAAAAGTATTTTACTGCTGGAGAGATCTTTTGGTCTTTTCAAAGCACAAGGCTGTCTTTGCAGTAGAAAGACACAAATACTTTGAGGCTACATGACCAGAGAAAACTGAAAAAAGGACACTTTTGCTCAAGAGGTAGAAAACCTAACAAGACCAGAATGGAGTGCACTGTACCAGACCACTGGACACTGCTGGTGGGTGATTTAATGTGAGTTGCTCGTCCAAAAAACTATACAGTGGCCAAAAATAGGGAATACAGTGACAGAATGTTTCATATTTTTGTTGTTTTCATATAAGTTTTGATGTTTATTCTCAGTATTTTCAGCCTCAATACAGGAAACAGTATGGCGCCCACTTCCTGTTCACAAATTCTCATATCACGACCAAACAGGGCACCAAAATATGTTCCTGAAGACATTTTAGACAAGAAATAGACAACACACTAACAGCATCTTGGTTTATATTTGATCAACACTGCTTACTGTTACAGTTTGGTCTGAGTTTGAGAGAGAGCGACAGAGAAGCGGCTGTCTCTCTCTCTCTATCTGCTTCTATACTCTTTGTGTCCATGATGGCGGGAAAACAAAACATGGACATACAATCTGTAGTTTGGGCAACAGTCCTAGAGCCAACGTTGCGTCATCTGGCTGATTTGAGCTGGAAGATGAGCTGTGAGATCTGAGTGCTGGAGGAAGACGGAGGGAAGTTTACCACAGTTTATTTATTTATGATACAGAGCTGGTTGAAAACCAGCATCATTTTCCTGGAAAAATACACTTGAGGTGTACAAATCTACTTGTTTGTGATTTGTTTTCAGAACTTCATGATTTAGATTAGAGCCTCTAACAAAACAGAGGTCCACTTGTATGTTAAACAAGTATTTTTTTAGTTGATGGTGCTCGTGTGGTCACACAGCCTCATGGGATCTATTGTGCTTACAAATGTTTTTGATATGATTAGCCTCAGGTGGGTGGTGATGATGCAGAAGATGAGGATAGTGACTGGTAGCGGCAATGACAACGACTTTGTTACTGAAATAGTTAGTTGTGTCACAATGTCATATTCTCCCTTGTTTACCCGCCACCTGCATGTTAACATTTTTAGCTTTTAGTGAAAATATCTGCATTACTATTTGATGGATGGGCAGGAAATCAATCAATTATTTATGTGTCACTTGGAATTATATCTGCTATGACTCCAGCGTAATTGTATCCCATCAGCTCCTTTAACTTGTTAAGCACTGTTCCACAAATTGCAAGAAATGTATAGATTTAAACTTAACAACTTAACTGATGCTTACATTTAAAAAATCACGACCAAAGGTTGGCGTTTAAAGCTTTCCTGTGCTGCGTTCAGACACCTTCGCGAGAATTTAAAACTTTGCAATGTAAGGAAATTGGTTTTACTTCTTTGTAAGAATTAAATATGGTGAAAAGACAATGACCTTATCATAAAAAAATGAAAAACTAGGGAAAAATATTAGGAAAATGTACTTATTGTTATGATTACATATTCAAAAATATGGTAAAGTAAAAATAAATGCATTATTATTACTAGTGGTAGTAGCATTTTATTTTTAGCACATTTTCAGGTCATTTCTTGTTTTTTTCTTTTTCTTATTTATGTGTGTTAATTTTCCTTTAATTTTCTTCTTAATTCTTAAATAAATTAATTTGTGAGTTTATGAGTCTTTTGCTAATTTTGGGGTCATTTTCTGTTAAGTTGCTCATTGCCTTCATTATGTGTTTTTGAAAGAAGTTAAGACAATATGTTCAGGTTTCAAAGGATTGAAAGCACCACTTAGACTTGCAAAATATACATAAATATGCACAAATTTAGTAGAGCTGACAGAGAGGTCCATCCAAATTAGGTACAGATATTCATGTCCCCCTAATTTGACATTTCAACTAGCACAATCATAAGCTAAGAAAAATAAATTGTCTAAAACTTTGATTTATGACCTGCATGAAGTGTGTGTGGTAGCATCAGTCCATGAAAACGCTTCATACGATATTGTGAGGTTCACACTCATCAAGATTCCTGGATGATAAGGGATATGATGAGGAAATTAATAACAAAGACTCAGCGATGATGCCAAATAAAAGCTCAGTCAGTCTTTTGTGAATGACATTATCCTCCCCAGAGTGAAGGTTTATGTGTTTATCCTTCGCCTGCAATCTTTTTCACACAAACACACACGCACACACACTTTTTTTCTTGTTTTCTCCTGCTGAGAGTCACAAGGCCAGTAAGAACAGGCGGCGCTGACTTACTGTACTGTGCACAATAGTTACTCTCTGTGTGTCTTTGTCTCACACACATTCACACACTTTTGCATTCACCCTGAGCTCCCAGCATGAAGCCCTATGGATCATTTTTTCAACATCCCCCCTGTTGTCTTTGTCCCAGTGTGTCACACATAAACACACACACATTAACTGCTTATGTAACCAGTATTCCTCCATTTTTTGCTTGTATAATAATTGGTGTTAAGCTTTAATCAAACTGCTGTGTTTAAGAGCTGATGAGCAGCAGTCAGTATGGCCGACGGCAGTAAAGTGTGCTCGTGATGAAAGGGAGCATGTGCTGTGCTGTGAGAGAATAATTGCTCATCTGGTTTTGGCAATAAAACGCAGACATAGAGACACACAATTAGTTTCACATCTCATCCTGTGGATCAGTTGACAGAAATCTTCTTCATGTGATGTGATATAAAACTTTGTCATTATCTTTGACAATTTGATCACTGTTCATATCAGTTTCTCACTTTCGTGTCTCTCCTCTCCAGTGCTCCTTCCTGCCCAAGTTTTCCATCCACATAGAGACCAAATACGAGGACAACAAAGGGAGCAATGATAATGTGAGTAAGAGCTGAGAGTGTCGTGTGGTTCGGAGTGCATTGTGTGGGTAGATCTGACAAAGTGAGAGAGGATCTGAGGGTGTTTTGCACAGTCTCCTCTCTGGCACCTTTGTCAGTCCCCTGTTGCACACCTGTCTGTCTTTTTTAATGCCTCTTTTTATTCCGTCTCACATTTTCACTGATCTTCTTGTCTCAAAGCCTCGAAGTCAGAAGTTGTGAATTCTCTTAAGCTGTTTTTACAAAGAGATCCCAAAACAGTGCCGCAACAAAGACCTTTCAGTATGCCGCTTTTGCTTTTTTAAGCAGAACCAAACAATGGTGGCAAATCACCGTCCCAGTGTGTGACTTTAAATAACATGCCGCCGTTCTGGAAGCAAAAGAGGCGTGACATGTACCCAGAGATCCTCTATCTAGTTTGACATATAGCATAAGTGTCGTGCCGCAATTTCTAAACAATAACATGGCAAAAAAAAATCATTAACTCTCCCTTTTATCTGGCAGCTTATCGTGTCCTCCGCTCTGAGGGACAGGAACTCCTGAACTTTATGTCTTTCAAATTTGTGGACATTTTCAGCTGCTGTTCATCAGCTTTGACTTAGCTTAAAGATTTTTTAATCCTCCCAGTGGTGGGTCACACATATCATAAAAACATCACACCTGCTGGCTCATAGTTATTACATCCATTCAGCTCTGTTACAACCTCCGCTGGTGGCGAGACAACTCTGTCCCCCCAGTCTGTTTCCATACCTTTTATACCAGTGTTTCCCAACTGTTCAAGCCACGGGTCCAGATTTCTCCTTAGGCATTTGTTCATGGTCCACACATTAGATAAATTACCACATATTCAATTTTATTGCACAAAACACAAACAACACGTTGGCTTAGAACACAAAGACATAAAACATAGTGCAAGAATGAACAGAAATGGCACTTCAAAATAAAAGCTCTGTGCCAAAAAAATCACTGTAGTCCAAAATGAAGTGTGTGGGTTTGTTTTTTTTTTTTAAATCTTTACATGTTCACAAGTCACTTGAATTGACCTCAAGACTAATTTTGGAACGCGACCCCACAGTTTCATGTGTGTGTCCTCAAGTTTGAAAAGAATTCTACACACTTGAGAACATCAACAACAAAAAACATAAAGATATAATCATAAACAATCCTCCAAGAGCCCTGCCTCTTTAACTGCACCAGCAACAACAGCTAAAAGTCACAGAAATCACAGAACCATTTGTTCAGTTCAGTCCAATTTAATGACTGTTATTATTGGCTTGAAAGATTTGAAACAATATAGGTACAGCATATTTTAAAAAATCACACATAACAATAATATTAGCCAAAAAAAAACTAAAGCAAACTACCATATAAGAGAAAGTAAATGTCGACCTCCACCTACAACAACATGACAAGCTACTAATCGACTTTAATCATGAGTTTCTTTGAGACAATCAGAATCAGAAAAACCTTATTGATGCTTGGGTGCAGGATTTTTGGATTATTACTCAATTAATTGTGGATTATTACTGAAAATGACAGATTCTGTTGATAGAGATCCATGATATGATGGACAATGGCAAACAGTTATATACACCTTTTACATACCACCAATATAACTGCTGCATAATTAAGTTAAAATTAAAATAAACAATGTACAAGTTTTGCTGAGTCTTTTTCACTGTTAAAAGCACTTAACTCGATCTCCAGCTCTCCTTCAGTACCACTTCACACTTTGGTAGCAAGTCTGAAGGTTACGCAATACTGCCTCGATCCACACTGTCACTGGAAACAAAAGGCCACAGCTCCACTCAGTGGTGGCTCGCAGGAGTTGCAAACCCACTGTGATGGCTTCACAGACGGTCATAAAATTCACATTTATACTGATCGTAACAAGTGGGGGTGTTTTAGAAGTGAGGGCAGAAGAGTTTAATAGAAGTGTTCACTCTCAAGTGTGCACTCCCCCCCCACAGCCTTCACCATTTGTACTGTCTCTCTTTTCTCCTCTGTTCCTCCCTCTTGTCTCTTTTCATAACATCCCTCTCGCTACCCTTTCTCACTTCCACTACACCTGAATAAAAGTTTGTAAGAAGTTCGATCTGTGACGCAGGAGCGGGTAAGTTGTTCTGAAAGGGGTGGCGACATTGCGTTACTGTTTCTTTGTGAGTCACACACAGGAAGAAATCACTGACCACACACACTTAGTCACATTCGTCCTTACAGTTTTTTTCAGCATATTGTCTGAGCGAAAAGCCAG
Source organism: Plectropomus leopardus (assembly GCF_026936395.1). Taxonomy (NCBI): domain Eukaryota; kingdom Metazoa; phylum Chordata; class Actinopteri; order Perciformes; family Serranidae; genus Plectropomus; species Plectropomus leopardus. The sequence goes on from NC_142193.1 coordinate 21,743,395, forward strand.
AATGAAGGACATGAAATCATCTGTGCTCTGTAGTTTAAACTAACAAGAAAAGATCGTATTATAACCATCACCTCTTTCAGCCTGCGGTGCAATATTTCATGTTTTTTTCCCCTTTTTGCAAAGTAAGTGTGTGAAACTGCCCGATCACTACCAAGTAACAGGGGAAATCACAGTGAACCACCCCACAACATTCGTCAACCCCTGAAGTGCATTATTGATTTAGCTGTTCTCCTCACACATTTAACTGTTCTTTTTTCTCTCAGATCTTTGGTAGCGAGGCCAGAGAGGAGGAAACAGAGACGTGTTTCGTGGACATCGTCTACGATGAGATCCCCGAGCGCCACTATAAGGAGTCGGAGGTGAGTGGAGTCACTAACCTCAGGATGCACGTTTGTTTGTGTGAGCGTAGAGGAGCACAGAGCCAATGGCAAAGGAAAGGAGAGAGAAAAAAAAAGACCAACGGGAGAACAGGGGAAAAGAGACGCCAACAAATGAGGAGAAGGGATGGCATGTGAGCAGATAAAGAGAATAGTGTTATCTTTCTCTAGCAGCGTCGGTTCTTTTTTGACCACCAGCTGGCCATCTGCCTCCTCAGAGTGATGGAAATGCATGTTTATGCGAGGGGGAGGTGATGGACATTCACTGTGGTGATTTGACATTTGTATGCGTGTGCGTGTATGTGCCCGTGTGATGGACGTAAAAAGCCGAGCTATTAATAATCAAGAGAGGTCATAATGTCACTGCTGCGGTGTTTTATTATTGACACCTCACACACATGCACACACCTCCCACCGAGCTTTACGGTCTTCTGCTTTTATCCTCTCAGAGCTAAAAATAGCCAAAGATGCTGGCCAGAGCTAAAAGTGGATGTCACGTGGACGATGTAAATATCATTTGATTTTGAGGACAGATGGGTGTTTGGATGCATCAGAGTCACACCTGATAATGCACCACAGAGACCAGTTTCATACATTAATGACACACAGTTACCAGTGTGGTCAGACACCTTGAAAGCATCTAAGCACTAATCATATATATGTTTTAATGCTTTATGTTCTGGACACTAACATCACCACAGAGTTTTTCCTCAGTTATTTATTTATTCATTCATACTCTTTGTGGGCTAATTTATGTGGAAAATTAAATAAAGAAGAAGAAACTATTTATATGGCACCTGTCATACACAAAACAGCTCTAAGTGCATTACTTATGAAAAAAGTAAAGATGTATATTTATTATCTATGGAGTTATAGATTTTGGGAAATAATGCTTATTTGTTGTCTTGCCAAGTGTTAGATGAAAAGATCAATACCACTCTCATGTTTTTTGTCTGAATATGAAAGTGCAGCCAGCAGCAGTGCATCCTGATATCATTTTCTCTCCATCCACAGCTGTGCTTTGTGATTATTTATACTGTGTGATATTACATTTATAAAAGGCTCCATCACTGCGAAATGTCACTTTTAGCACCAGCATGTTTATTCCAGAGAAAATGGTTCTGCGAATCTGGATGCTATTAAGGTACGATATTAGCTGACATTGTTTCATAAAAAAAAACATTTTTAAATGGACAAGCTCTCTTTATTATTTCTAATATTTTTTCTTCCGCCAAGAAACTTTATGACACATTTTATGCACAGACAAAACTCACCAGGCCTCTTCCTCCTCCACCGCAAGTGTTTTACCAGCAGGGATGGAGAGAGTTGTGCATCACCCCCGCACACACTCTGTCACAGTGAGACACGACCCTAGACAAGACAAATGAGCACTAAAGCGTAATGAGTCTATAGGGAGCGGTGATTAATGCTTGTAAAGTTTGTGATTAGGAACTCCCACCTCTCAGCCGGGCTTGCTCTCTGCATGAGGCTTGTAATGAGTGCGGGTAATCCTGTATTCTCTGTGTGTGTGCGTGTGTGTGTGTGTGATAGAGACAGATATCAGCAGTGATGTCACTAAAAACAACACATCCTAAATGATATTTGCAGATATCTGTAATTCAGTTTTGACTTCTCCAAATAATAGTCTCAGATATCTCAAATGTCATTATCACCAGTCCAAATTATTGTGCATAATGTTGCCCATGCGAGGCCTTCTACGATACGATACGATACGATACGATACGATACAATACAATACAATACAATACAATACAATACAATACAATACAATACAATACAATACGATACAATATATTTGTCTTGGACTCAGTGCTGCACAGATAATGCCTCCACAGTTAATCACACCATTACATTAAAAACACAACAGTCTAAACAAAAACAACATCAGATGTACCATTGCACAAAATATTACACAATATTGCGCATACATTGCACATAACACATATTGCACTCATAATACATATTACAATAAAAACACTGTTCGACTATATAGCGCACAGTTCCTCAGGCAGCGTTGTTTCAAAGCCTGACAGAGATAGATATTAGATATTATTGGACATCTATTGGATATTGGTCCAGCAAAGTATTTTTAGGAGTTTTGGCAGACGCCATAGAGGTTGCTGTTGTGGTTGAGATAGTTAAAAATGTCTTGAAATAGAAAAAACCTACCATTAAGGGATTTGTGGCGAACAAAAGCTTTATAAATTGGAGAGTTGTGGTAGAAATGTGCAGCGTATTGTAAATACATTGTCTCCAGACTGTGTTAAAACTTGAAATGACATTGCAGATATCAGTAATGAATATCCAGCACAGCTAATCAATGGAAAAGCCATAGCCAGCTTACCATATGTGTGTGTGACAGAGAGAAATTTTCAAACGTAGGTGTAGGTTGAAAAACATTGAAGTCATGTCGTTTAATGGGATTTTTGGTCATTCTTTTTGCAGTTTTTTAAAGGAAAAGATGACATCAGATTTGTTTTCCCTGTGGAAGAATTTTTTATGTCTCAGACCTAGTGTCTCATTTTAGGACCTGCGGTATTTTAAATCTAAGAAGACTAACCGAGGCCTCCTGCAGGAAGGATGGATCGACAACCAGGACCCCATCATGTGCTCCTACAAACTGGTCACAGTCAAGTTTGAAGTCTGGGGCCTGCAAACACGTGTGGAGCAGTTTGTACACAAGGTCAGGATAAAAACTTTTTAGTGTCACTGCTAGAGGCGTTTTTATTTTCTGCTCTGAGAACATGTGATACTGGACCAGTTGGCCATGAACCAGATCAGATGTTTAGTGTTTGCCTGCTGCGATATCCGCCCTGTTCACATCCTGCAGATTCCCTTTACCTCGGCTGCACAGTTTAACTTCCTCTCTGCTATTTCCCCAAACCCATTTCACCTCAACAGCATCTGTCCCTGGGGTGAACTGTCCCTGTGCTCTCCTTGCCCGAGGCACAAACACACACACACACACACACACACACACACACACACACACAAAGCAGGGCCATTACTCACATGGTAACACTGGCACTGACTCATATGAATCACATTCCTCCAGGGTTGAACGGAAATATTTAGCACTTGTTTTGAAACTCGCAGCAACCATCAGAGTTAACCCGTTCTGCTCTCTCTCCTTGAACTTTCTCCCCGCTTTCTGTCCCTCTTTGCCGTTCTTCCTCTGTGATCTTGCTCCTCTTTTGCTTTTTCTTCCTCTCTTTTTCTTTAAATTCTGCTTAGGTGATTCGAGATGTCCTGCTTTTAGGACACAGGCAGGCCTTTGCCTGGGTAGACGAGTGGATCGGTAAGTTCATGGCACATGGGTTGCAGTCTGATAATTATTTTATCTATTTATTTAACCAGGTTGGTCCCATTGAAATTAAGAATCTCTTTTCCAAGGGAAACCCGGCCAAGATGGTCAGTAGTGAGAAGACAAAGTTGCAAACAGAGTCATAAAGGGAGACAAAATACAATTCACAAGCAGTAAAATTTGCATTAAAAGAGAACTTTATATGAGTCAAAAGAGAGCTTTCCGAGAGTCAGTTGTACAACCAGGCAGGGTAAAAACATCCTATAAAATCTGCTCACAAGTCTTTTATTTTAGATTTAAAAACATTTAAGGACACCGGCTCCCTAAATGGTGAATGTGGCTAAAGGCCTGATCATTTTTGTTATTTGCCACTACAGACAGAGATACATGTGGAGCGTAAAGTAGCTTAAAATCAGTGTACACACAAGTGGAATAAAGTTAACTTGCCATTGTAGATCAGATATGAGCAAATGCAGGCGAATGACCATCATCTGCTGAGCCAATGTCAGCAGAGCCAGCCAGGCAGCACCTCTCATGCGGGGCCGTTTTTGTTTTTTTTATGGACAATATTGTCTGTTAAACACGGCAACAATCACTCGGTACGTTTACATGAACAGGGAGGGTGAGCTGAGTTTTTTTAGCTTGATTAGGCCATTTAACTGTATTACTGTCCTTGTCACAGAATAAAAGCATCGGGGGAGAATCGATTTATTGACGGGAGTATGCCCGACTCTTTCACAGTAGGTGACGATATGCCACCTTTCAGCTTGTTGCTATTGGACCTTTTTACGTCGACCTATTTCGTCACGTTCCAAACACGTTAGCGAGCAGCGAAGGGGTTGCAGTGAAAGCATAGACAACTTTTCAGTGCTGCACATTTCGTACGGTCTACACTTTACATATCGGTACCGTTGTCGTGTTTTGTTTTCTTCCCTTCTTCTTTTTTCCCAACTTTCTTCTATGAATTTATGCTGTTTGTCTTCCGAGTCTATGTGCGGGGACTTTGGAGCATGCGCATGACGCTTAGACCAGTTCATACCGATTGAGGTGTACACATGAAAGAGTAAATCGACCCACAACTGCATCATCTAGGTGTGTTACATGCTAGGTTGCATGTTTTTAAAAAGGCAAGTTTTAGTCCGACTAACACAATAATTCGACTTTTTGTATCATAATGCACACACATACTTCTTTCCTTGTGGTGACGGCTGCAACTTTCCCATTAAAACTTCACCGAAGCGTTATTTAGCGATGAAATCAGAGTGTATAACAGCCAATCAGAGTGATAAGACAAAGAATTTATTGATTCTGATATAAAAAGAGGAGAAATTAAACTTAAATTGAACAATGTTTTACTACCACACTCACAGACCAGTGTTATCACTCTCTCTAATGCCTCTAACTCAACAGACATGACCATGGAGGAAGTCCGCGAGTACGAGCGTGCCACACAAGAAGCCACCAATCTGAAGATCGGCACCTTCCCGCCTGCCATATCCATCTCAGAGACCCCTCTGCCGCCCAGCACCCGCAGCGGCCCAAACAGCGCCCCCTCCACTCCCCTCTCCACAGAGGCCCCAGAGTTCCTGTCAGTGCCGAAGGAGCGCCCCAGGAAGAAGTCAGCTCCGGAGACCTTGACCCTGCCGGACCCGGGACGCAGAGATTCACTCTTCAAACTGCCCAGCTTTTTCTCCTGGAACTCCAGTCCGCAGCCCGAATGAGAGCGAGGCCGCGCCACTGGTGAACGCCCTCGACCCGTGGATCAGCGGAGGATGCCTGCCCAGCACATCCCACAATGCCCCCTCAGCCAGCTGAAGTGAAGGAGACTTCTCACTGTCCCCCTCAGCAGACTCGCCGGTGTTACAGCAGCCGCTCTCAGACTGCCTTCACAGACACAGGCAGCCTGATCTCTGTAGCAAAAAGTCCCGCGAGGTGTAACGGTGTAGTGCGTCCCATTGAGAGTCAAAAAAAGCAGCTGGAGGCTCCTCATTCTCCTCAGAAAACAGCCAGCGTACGACAATATTAGTCAGATTAAGTGTAGCGTACATTCCTGTTTTTTTTCCCCACGCCTTGCTTTTCCGTGTTGACAGATATGTTGCACATAATGTACATTTTTTTTCTGCTTTACCTTTAAGCATCGGAGTCTCTAGCTTTGGAGCTTGTGGTTTGACGTATCTATTTATGTGGTTGGGACTTTTCGACAGGTTACTTTTTGGCCACTGTATCAGTTGAGTATTCTGGTTTCCACAGTCAGGTGTAAGGTGATTGTGTATTCATGTATATACTGTATGAATATTATTTAACAGGTGAAGAAATAATCATATCCAGTGACGCTGCTGCTATGAAACTGCTCTTGTGTATTTTAAAGGACAGAACTCTCTCTCCTCTTTAAATGTTTATTATAGTGAAATCTGTCAACGTCTGTAAATGACTCGCATGATTTGAACTGCAGAGGCTGCTTTTAAATATTAAATGTTTCTTCTCGGCCTCAGACTTGATGTTGTTTTCACGGGCTGGTTATGTGGTTTGCATGTTGTTTTGCTGCATTATTCATTTCAGCTGTATTTATTTTTAGTCACACTGTTGATGGGTTTTGTATTCAGTAAATTGAATTAAATTAAATCCTGTTATATCCGTAATTGTGTGAGGAGTCTTTGTCAGTGCTGTTTATTTGAATTTATAATTAATTTTTTGAAACCTGAAATAAAAAGATTGATCTTTTTAAAAAAAAAAAAAGTAAAGGAAAATTAGCACCAAAAAAGGAAACTAGTTTTCTGGATTTTTCCTCCTGACATTTTACAATAATTTTCTAATTTAAATTATTTTTTAAAAATTATTTAAAAAAAAAAACAAAACAAAAATTCAGTATGAAAAGAGAAAAAGTATTGTGGCAGCTAAAAGACAGATGAACATTATCCACCTCCTACTTTTGCTTCCTACAGACATGGTGGAGAGAAGGAAAGAAAAAAAGGGAGAAAAACACATACACAAAAAAAAAAAAAAAATCCCAAGACACACCTGTGTTTAATCAGCGTCTTGACGTGCGGCACCTGTCAGGGCGACGGACTGTCTTGGAAAAGGAGAAGTCCCCACTAACATGGATTTTAACTCGGTTTGCAACCAAAATCTGTGAGAAATGTATCCACTGAGTTCATAAAAAAAAGTCTTAGATCTTAAAGCTAAATTTTGGGAAAAATAGAAGCAAAAAAAATGTTGCATTTAAGTTTTTGTTCAGTTTCGGCTTTTGTTTATCACGTTTTACTTCAGTTCATGAAGAATGTCGACCTCTTTTGGAACCTTCATTCACTTTGGAGGCGAGAAAAACATTTTAATTCAACGAAGGTGAGCAATCAATGTACAAATGATAATTTTCTGAATGGATTATTCCTTTTAATTTGCTTAAATATAGAGAATGTGACATTTTTTAAAAACAACTTTGTTGTACATTGTTGCTCTGATCTTTTTTAACTACACGCACTGAAGCCCAAAGCTGTAGTTGCTAAAAAGAATAAGACTTTAAAAATATATTTCGCGCTCCAGTCAGGTCAGCACAGACAAGCAAAGCCAAGTCCCATTTCCTGAACTTTGGGTTTTAAGTCCTAATGCACTTTTAGTCGCTGCAGTGCTACTGCAATGTGAAAACACCATTTTAAAACAGGTCTGAGTGTCAGTTCAGTCAGATGATGGATCCTGTGGATCCTCCATAGAGAGTGCTCCTGGGATGAGTCCTAAAACCCGGAAATGACTTTGCATTTTAGGGCGTTTTTTTGGAATGGGTTTTTAGTCAGAAGCCTGAAATAAGGTTTTGGGTTAACATGGATTTCACATTTTGTTCTGACATTAAATACATCAGAAAGTACCCCCCAATTCTGAACCTTTAGGTGTTTTAATAAGGTGGTTGCTAACATGTGGCTTAATGAGACTACAGAATGTCATCACGCCAATCACGGCTTCACAGCCTCGTTGTGGCGGCGAGGTTATGTCACGAGACAGCTGGGTAGTTTGTATATAGCCTAATGTTAGCTTTTCACTTCTGGCGACTGCATGTTACGAGATCGCCATCTTTGTTCAGGGGAAAGAGGATGTGTTTTATCTGCAATGTTGGGAAGGTTACTTTTGAAATGTAACAGGTTACAGATTCATAGTTACCCTGTTAAAAATGCATTAAGATACGAAACTATTAATTACTTAATCGAAGTAATGGAACTTATTATATCTGATTACTTTTTGATGACTTCTCATCACCAACATTTTGATTAGTAACTGTAATTTAATGAAGATAAGATAATCCTTTATTAGTCTCACAGTGGGGAAATTCACAAAATTACAGCAGCTATAAGGTATGAAGAAGTATGAAACAATACAATAGTAAAAAAAAAAAGAATTAGAAATATAAAAAAATTAAGATATTAAAATGTTCGATAATAAAAAACAGGGTGCCAAGTATGCTTAAAAAAACAAGGTGAAAAAACAGTAACATAAATAAAAAAAAATAATAATAATAATAAAAATGTTTTATATTTTGTCTAGGATTTGTCTTGTTAGTTGTATCTCTTTGGTATGTTGATGTCATGGAAGAAACTATGTTAATTTGCTGCTTTTCTGAACAGTTTGGTCCTGGAAGTGACCTTTCCTCAACACCATAGCAACAAAGTCAATGTACTGTGTGCCGAAACATTTGAAAAGTCGCCTGATATCAGATAAAATTGTCAGTTCCTTACACCTTGTTTCCACATCAGTCAACTTTAAAGTGGTATTCACACATGGCAGAATTAATTAATTAATTAATCAATCAGCTGTTGTTGGTGATTCACAAACATTCATGAATCCTTTAGTCAATGGACGCACCACTCACAAATTTATAAAAATTTTTATTTTAAAAATAATGACCTGACTGTACAGACATGTGGGCTCAGCCACTTTAAAGAGCTCAGCACGACAAACATTTGGCTTATTCTGCTGTTTTCCCACCACAGACAGCACGTAATAAAATAAATATTACACAAGTTTGATGTTTTGTTTTTTTTTCAAAATACACACGACAGCACCATCAAAGCAAAATTTGCTCAATGCTTCCCATCGAATTTAATAACTAAATGTCAATCAAATGCGTCAACAATGGCAAAGTCATGACACATTAATAAAAGTCAGAGCTCAAAATGTGCAAAGTTCAGCTTGACTGTAAAATGTTTTAACCCTTCAACACCCAGAAAGTCAGAGTGAAATTTCAAATACATTTAAAAACAAATGAAACTGTACGACACAAACGAGAGAAATTAAATGAGGTTATGTTTTCCCATCCTTATATGTAAACACAATAAAAACCATCAAGAACATCAATCCAAATTATAAATGTTTGCGTGCTAGAAATGACGAAGGCGTGAGTCCATTATTGATGTCATCGTTTTTCCTTCATTATCTCTCCTGTTGCTCTTTGACGAGGTCGTTTGTTCTCTGTCTCTCTTTGAGGTTACGCATGGCGTTGAGGAAAACTTCATACCAAAAAAAGGTGAAGCCTGTTGACAGTGCGGACTTCACAAGGCTGGGAGAGAGGCCTTTGAAGAAGCCGCGGACGCCCTCCTCTTTGGAGATTTGAACCACGCAGTCCACCAGTCCTCTATAACTCCGCACCTGCGCGTGAGAAACAGGAGACGATAGTCACACATTCAACCAGTGGTTCCCTACTGGTGTATCACAGGCCCATTCTGAGGGGACAACCAGTATTTGTAAAGAGTACCTATTGTATTGCCCTGTTCTTTGTATTATGTAATTTTTTTGGGGTTTTTTTTTTTTCAAAAATACGAATAGGCCTAATGGATTGTTTATTTATCAAAGCGGGAGGTTGGCAGGTTTATTTTTTTTACCCTTCCCAAAGCTGCATTTTTTTCTTTTAAAATTCACATAATAAACAAAATATTTTAAAAAATTTAAAGAAAAAATGTAGGGAAAGAATTGCCACAAACAATCTAAAAAATCAAAGAAAAAAAAAATTGCCAAAATGTTTTGAGGGAAAAAATTAAATCATATTTTGAAGAAAAAAAAAGCCAAAATATTTTAAAAATCACCACAAATGTTAAAGGACAAAAAAAAAACACGTTGTAGAAGAGCTTACCTGTCCGAAGTGAACTCTGGCGGCCTCAAAGCCCCCAACCTGCAGTCTCTTCTTGAAGAGGTCGAAGGGGTACGTGATTGTTTTGCTGATCATTCCAGCTCCGCTGCCGCAGACCAGGCTTCCCAGGTACCCTGGATATCAGGCACGAACATTAATAAGCTGTGAATGTTTCACATATGTTCGTGACGTGTTGTCTAAATGCCGTGATCTTCACTCACCTCCTGAGTTTCCAGCTTTGGGAGGCGGAGCCAACAGTTTCTTAAAGACGTTGTAGAAGAAGAACTGCAGCCCAGCGTACGGAAACACCGCCATCAGCGTTGGAGACAGGCCGCGGTAAAACGTCAGCGCTCCTTCTGAGCGGCACATTGTGGACACAGCGTGACGCAGGTTCCTGTACACCTGAGAGGACGGATAAGAGCGTGACACGAGGTTTCAGCAGATTCGCAAAGGTAAATACCGACCAAAGTAAGTTATTTTCTTTTCGGAAGTCTCCCAGCAGCAAATAACTACAGTTTCTTATGATGTAATTAACCGAGATAAGCAGCTCTCCTCCTACACTTGCCTATGATGAGTCAATAAGCGTCCTAATTAAAATATATACAAATATTTCAGCCTTTTTTTCACTAAAACTTCAGACTTATGTAGGAATCCTTTACCCCCCAAAATGGGCATTTGTAAATCAGATATTCTCCACGTGCAATGTTGGATTTGTGAAGGAAACTTTGTTTTTCTTGCAAATTCTTATACTAAAGTTATAGAGGTAACATGTTTAACAACACCAAAACTTAATCAACACATTCGTTTACAAACTCTCACACACCTCGTGCAGCATAATCTCATTCTTATTCAGTCGTATGCTCGGAAATTCCTGAATGGAGAGCGAAACTGCTGCCTCGATCATTTCGTTTTTATTACTGTGTGACTTTAGTCAATGCAAACTAACCCTTTAAAACACCAAAGTCACAAAATAACCGAAAAACTAACGGACAGAAGCAGCAGTAAACAAGCAGCTCTCATGTTCAGCGAGGTAAAATTACTGTTTGTTAACAGAGTCTGGCTTTACAGAAAGCACAGATAAGTTTCTGTTTGGAAAGTACGAAGCACACGACTGGATAAACGAGACGTGGATTACTGCATCAGTCGCGTGAGAGTTTGTGAACGGATGTTTTGATGTAGTTTTGTTGTTGCTAAGAGTGGCCCCGCTATGACTTCCAGTTCATCAAAAACTTTCTGTTTTCAGATTCTTCGTTCATTGTGGAGACAAGTGAGACAAATAAAGTTTTCTTCACAAATTCAACATTGCATGCGGGGAGTTACTGATATGCAAATGGTCATTTGGGGGTTGAAGAAGTTATTATAGTTTCTTTTTTTTTTTGTTTTCACCTCTTTATTTATTTAGGACTATGCATAAAAAACATTAATCTCAAAAGGAGAATAGATGATTCATGCCAGATTTAGCTGTTAGCTAGTTTATGTCTGCAGTCACCGAGCAGGTACAAACAGGACACACACCTCACACTAAAAAACACGAACCACAAATTACAACAGACAAAACAAACAGATTAAAAAAAACATCAAGCTGAATTCAGTCTGTAGGATTTCTGTCTGATTATTGAAATCAACTCGTCAAATTCATGTTAAACTAAAAAAAAACTGACTATGAGCTGACGTAAGAAATCCTTGACTACAATAATAAAACTGTTTACCCGGGTTTCTCCCTGAGCTGCAAAGCGTGTCCGCAGTGTGTCCAGAGGCTGGCAGACCACTGTAGCAGAGCAGGCGGCCAAACCGCCACACATGAAGTGAACTCCTGCCGTCTGGCTGTCATACGCCATCGTCTTGTGGACCATCTCCGTCAGAAGCTCAAAACTGGCAAACTGCAAAGCGCACACACACATTTAAAGTAAGTAAATCTTATAAATACAAGTAATTGTGCAATCCGAGTAATTCGGAGAAGTTTATGGGCTGTACCTGGACAGCTCCGAAGCAGATGGAGAGGAGCTGTGCAGGGACGTGGCCCTTCCAGAAAGCAGAGAGTCCCTCCTCTGAATAAATGCAGCGAGATGCCTGAAATAATCCCTGATATTTCCCTTCAGGCGTCTGTGACGACACACGCTCAATCTGCAGCTGAAAGGACAAAAAATACTGATAAACATACGGGAAGCAATGTCAGTGCAATAGCATTAACCCTTTAAAACCTGAGCTAAACGTCTTGATTTCTTTAAGAAATATGGAATTGAACAATGAAAGATTAAATTACCCCACAATTAGTAGTAAATTATTAAAAAGTGCAAGATAATTAGCAGAAAATTTGTTTAAAAAAAAATAAAATCTGGGAAATTACCTAAAAAAAATAAAAAAATATAACTTCGTAATAAAATTTTTAATATGTAGTTATAATCATTTTTCCCTGGCTGTTTTCCCGAGATTTTTTTCCTAGATGTTTATATTTTATCTCTTTACTCTTTTATTGTAAATCTGTATCCTTTATTCGAGATTTTATTGCTCTGTGAAGCACTTTGAACAGCCCTGTCGTATGAAATGTGCTACAGAAATAAAGCTGCCTTCCCTAGCTATTTTAAAAATAATTTTCTAAATCTACTAATTTCTTTTGATTTGGTTGAGAATGAAATTGCACCAATTTGTACACGGTTCAAAAGGTTTAACGTGAGAGAGCCAAACTGCAAAGTGACGACACGCGTGCTTTAAATTTAAACTGTAACATTTCATATTCCTGTATTTAGCTTTGATTCAAATATTTTCAAAATCAGCTTTCTTCCGTCAGCGCCTGATTGAGCACCGTTGTACAATGACACATCGTTACCTGAAATCTGATTTTAAGGACGTCAAAGGGGCTGATGAGGGCCCGGGTGACCATCCCAGCCGCTGACCCCGCCAGGGCCGCCTCCTCTGGGGAGAGGGCTGCCACCTGAGCCCTGGGGTCATAGCCCACCATGTCTCCACAGCGTCAGATTCCTATAAACACTGACGACAGAAATTATGAGTTATCTGTGTTTTCTAAGGGACTGTACTTTATTTAGCAGAGTAGATATAATGACCCTCCCTGGTGCTACAAATATTTTTTCCTCGAGACTTGCTGAGAGCCTTGGGGAAAACGCGTGACCTTACCTTCGCCATAAATAACCATATTTTACAGTTTCTGGCTATGATGAATGGTGAAATTTTGGAGATTTTTACAGAAAACATGTATTTTAAAGCCAATTGCTGGTTTCAGGGTTCTGCTGGTGTTTAAAATAAACACAAAATATGACCATTTAAAGTTGTATGTCCCTGCCCTAAGCCAAATTTAAAAAATAAATAAAAAAAAAAAAAAATTATATGAAGTGCCTCCCCCATTTTGCAGTTCCCCTCCTCTCTCATAAATAAAAACGAAACTACAAAATACAACCATTTAACAGTGCCCCTCCTCTAAGACAAAATAAAAAGCATACCAATGCTTAAAGAAATTACTTTACTTACTCCCCCTTTTTCCACCACCCCCTCCCTCACCCAACTAACGAACAGTCCCTAAATTGTGTATCAAATGAAAATGAAAGCACACAATATTAACAACTTAATTCATTCACGTTTTCTTAAGAGTCTGTACAGATGTTTGTGGAACACAGTATCAATGTTAAGGAAAAAAAATCAAGGATATAATAAAATAAATCATATTAACAGCAAGCATTAACGAGGAGCAGATAAAGTAACAGAGTGTGCTCTGCAGAGGACATGCGGCAGGACCTTCAGGCAAGCTAAGCAAACAACACAGAGGACATCGCTGCAGCGCTGACACCGCTAAACAGACACTTACCTTCTAGTAAAAGTCCTTCATAAATACAAACACAGCTACAGCACTGATCCCAGAAACGCCGTGTCCTACATTAGCAGGATACGAACAAATTGCACGTCACAAATTGCTCGCAATACTTCCGGGTCACATAGAGCGGACTCCACCTTTCAAAGACGAAATATCGCGTCAAGATGATATACTGCCGGAGTCAACGTCACCAAGAAAATAAGCGTAACATCTCTATTAATATTAACAGCATACCTAGGTTAATGTTTACAAAGCCATGATTATTGTTTTGTTTTACAAAACTTGATTTTATTTATATTTTTTCAATTTTATGTGATTTTTATAAATATGACCATTGTCTAAAATGGCGTAAAACTAGCAAAAGAATGTAAAGAATAAACACAAAATGATAATAATAATATACAATAATAATAATAACAATAATAATAATAATAATAATGATAATAATAATAGCATGCAGGATCAACTCATGCACAGTGGTTTTTGCACTAAACTGTTCATACTGTATATTTTTGAATTACATACTGTACATTTTGTATATATTCTCTATCTCTTCCTTTTGTGAATACAATTACATGTCTATGTCTGTCTTTTTTTCTATTTTTCTTATCCCTAACTTATTTCCCTCCCTTGTACTGTGAGCATTGCCAACCCGGAAAAAAATCCTTGTTCCTCATTTGTTGAACTTGGCCAATAAACGTGATTCTGATTCTGATTCTGATCAAGACAGAATTAATAAGATAAATTAAAAAACCGATATCCCAAAAGCATGTCTATAAAATGAGTTTTTAAGTATTTTAAAAACTAGGTCACAATCACATTCATTTTCTTGTTTTGATTTGATTAGAGGTATTTAATATAATTTATATTGTTTTTAATTTTTTGATCTAAACTTATCCAAACTACTTAATTTTTAGGCTTTATGTAATTTTATTTATATTACTTTATTTTTTTTTAGATTTGTATACACATTGACATTGTATATAATGGTGTAAAGGAAGCAAAATAAAATTTAAATTTAAATTTAAAAAATATGCAGAACAAGTCAGGGAATACATGAACAAATACAAAGAATAGAAAGCATCAGCAAAGATTAAAACGACACTTCGGCGGGGTAACGAGAGACAGGGACTTATCTTGCTGTGACACTCCATCTTTGCAAGGTGACGTCATACGTCTGCTTACATCCCCTGAAGTGGTATGAGCAGCTTAGATGTAAATTTTCACATTTCGGAATGTAAGTAAATGTTTTAATTGTTTTTTCTTTCTGTAAACTCGATAAGAAATGCCGTTAGTTAACATTAATCAGTATCTTTTTTTTTGTGGCTGGCGGTATTAACGTAAATGCAGGTTAACGGTTAAAACTTGATGCTAACTCGTTTTAACAGTAACGCTAACGTTTTGGTTTCTGCTAAAGCACCGAAGACAGCTAATTTAATGGTTGTTAATGCCAGTGTTTATAAAATAGGACAGCAAAACTGTGTTAACGCCACGTTTGCTGTCGTTAACACAGTTAAAAAACGACTCCTAAATTGATGTTTAGCTAACGTTAGATGTAACGTAAAGTAACGTTAGTTTACGTTAGCGTAGACTACCTGTGGCGGGCGCGCGGCTACTACTGTTGTGTTAACATATAATACTTTGTGCCTGTGATAAATGTGTTTATTTGAGATGTTGCGTGACCCTGTGGGTGACCCGAGTTTGCCCATCTAATCCCTGCTATCCCTCAGTGAATGAGCAGCAGCCAGTTTGATGACAGCACAGGATTTTGTGCTTATTGTTGTCACGCAAATTGTTCTACAGTGTCTGTCTGTCATGTATTTTGTGCTCAGGCTTGAAGCAGAGCCTCAATGTGTGTGAAAAGCTTGCATTTCTTTTTAAATTTTCTACTTTGACCCCTGTAAAATGCAGTAATAAGTGTCTGATCTTCACAGCGTGACAGCTCTCAGGTGTGATTTGGGTGCTATCATCTATAATGGAGAACACTTCTGAAGACTACAGGATCCAGTCATTTGACCTGGACACACAGATGTTGCTGAAAACAGCCTTGAAAGGTCAGCATGTCCTTTTACTACTGACTTTTAGGAATTTGAGATCAATGGGCCTCATGCAAGAAACGATACACGATCAGATTTTCTCTTATTTTTGTTTGTGTCCATGATTTGTGCATATTTTGTTAGCATACATCGATTTTTTTTATTCACAAATGTTTTCTTAATTCTGCTCCTCTTTTCAGTAACAGAGTGGTTGACAACACATACAACGATAAGAGGAAAAGATCTCGCTTTCACAGTCCACAAATTGTTGTCCAACTCAAGGAAAAATAAGTTTTATATTTGAGACACAGAAAAAAATGCATTAATATAATTTAATCAAATTAGATAATGTTTCAGAGTAATTATAATGAATGGATTCTTAATTTTCAGGGCTAAAGAAATACTTCTGTATTTGGTCCATTGGTCCCAATTCCTGTAATTTCAGTTACTGTGCATCCCTCTGCTGATCAGTACTAGAATGTAGTAGTATTGTACTTAAGTACAAATCTTGGGAACTTTTACATTACTTTAGTATTTTAATGTTAAGAAGGAAATATTGTACTTTTCACTCCACCGTCATTATTAGATAACCACTTTGAAAATTAAAAGCTTTGCACAAAAACCATTTGAAAGTGTACAACCGCAGGTGAAACAATTAGTCCATTAATTAGAAAATTCATTGGCAACTATTATTTAAAGTTGTGAAAGTCAAAAAGTAATTTTTCCAGCTCCTCATATGCACTGTATGTACGAGGACTTGCTTATTTAAACCTTTTTGCATGTGTACTTTGACTTTTAATATCTCAATACATTTCCCTGAAATCACATTTACTTGAAGTTTATTGACAGCACGCTTGTGTCAGTTTCACGCTGCAGAAGTTCTTCTTCTTACAGCCTTTTTTTGGTGTCATGTCTCCAGTCTTGTTCATGTGTTAGAATCTTTGCACACGGCACAAAACCTCCCCTTCTATAGTGTTTAGGGGGCGTTACCTGTGCTGATAGGTAACTTATGAGGTGTCATCATTGATCGCACCTGGGTACGAGCAGATTTGGGTGGTTAAGAGCGTTTGGTGCATCTGGAGTTGACTTCTCTTTTATTTTCTCTTACCAAAAAATTAAGAGAAAATTGAAGAGAAATTGAAGAAAATTTTGCTGCATGAGGCAAAATCTTTTGGTGAATTTTTGTTTCTTTCAGATCCAAGTTCAGTAAACCTGGAGAAGGTGTCCAACATCATCGTGGATCAGTCTCTAAAGGACCAGGTGTTCAGCAAAGAGGCCGGACGCATCTGCTATACCATCGTGCAGGTCCACACTGTTTGCACTTTGATGGGCTGCTTGTCCATTTCACCGTCCACATTATTAGTTTGTCTGATCAAGACACTGAGCGCTCTTAGACCAAAGGGATTTAAGAAACGAGAGCAGGACTTAAACATCTGATTGAGTCTCTGTAACAGAATTCTTAATCCTCTTACTTTATTATGCCTAACTGGAAGTTTGCACTCGAGCAACAGGAGGCTCTTAAGCCAGCTTACCTACATCGCAATGTTTCCTGACTTTTTGTCCACCTCTCTCTGTCCTCTGGCGGTCACCTTGTGCAGGCCGAGGCCAAGCAGAGCAATGGAAATGCGTTCAGGAGGAACTTGTTGAACCGCCTCCAGCAGGAGTTCAAGAACCGCGAGGAGACGAGGGCGCGCTCGCTGCAGGAGTGGGTGTGCTATGTGTCGTTCATCTGTAACGTCTTTGACTACCTCAAAGTAAGATGTTTAAAATGTTATCATATAGGGCAATAAGACGAAATACATCAGCTGACAGTAAAATCGTTTCATATAATGTTATATCATTTACATCATCTGATAAGGCTTCGCGTCGTTGTGGTGGCGTCTACACACCAAAAAGCACCAAAACAAACGCGGTGGAGCTGAAAAGCAATACTAAACTTTACTATAAAAGTACTTTATTTAACACTATAACAGTATTTTATTCAACTTTATAATGACAGTAGTTTATGTAACTTTATTGCATGGCAGCAGCTGTTTTATTTGTAACTGTAATTCATTTAATTAGTTTGTATTTTAGTAATTTACATAAGTTTAGAGGAGATTTGAAAATATCAAGATAAATATCATGTATTCGCCTTAAAACATAGTGATATTATTCGAAAGCCATATCGCCCAGCCCTATTATCTTATTGTTTTAATCATGATAACAAAGCGGCGTTTTTAAATTTGGCTCCAAGCCTCTGCAGAACGGCTTAGATGTACTTTCTTTTCGCTGTCATCTTGTGTTTATTACAGCAGATGTAAAACTTTCCTCATCTGCTTCTCTTGTCTTGAGCGTCTTGCTTATATAGTTTGGAAATATAAGTGTTCAGTATGGTGGGAAAACGAGGCGAAGGTGCGGCACCAGTTCACTCTCATGGTGACTCAGGTTTCATCCCTGATAAAGACTATTGTCCTTTTGCACCAGTGCACTCTTTTATGGTCACGGTCTGTGCTCATTTTTCACTTTTTGTGAAAGAGAGGGTTTAACCAGGGACTCAGCAAAGTTACCCGAACTTTGATAGCAGCTTATTTAAGCACATTCTTTGTTTATGTTGACATTTAGGTGAACAACATGCCCATGGTGGCTCTGGTGCATCCTGTGTACGACTGTCTGTTCAGGCTGGCCCAACCAGACGCTCTCATGAATGAGGAGGAGGTGAGACACAACGACTAGTTTCTCCTTTTCTTTTAGATATTTATTTGATAAAAATTCAATTTCTCAACTCAAAGAAACAGCACTTAGCAGAGTTCGTGTTGCTCAAGTCACCGACTCGTCCTCCGCCTCCCTCTGCAGGTGGACTGCCTGGTGCTGCAGCTGCATCGTATCGGAGAGCAGCTGGAGAAGGTGAACGGCCCGCGGATGGACGAGCTGTTCTTCCTGCTGCGGGACGGCTTCCTGCTCCAGGAGGGCCTCACCTCCATGGCCCGCCTGCTGCTGCTGGAGATCCTGGAGTTCAGGGCGGGGGGGTGGTTGCTCAGCAGCACCGCCCACAAGTACTACTACAGTGAAATTGCTGACTAGGATTGTTGCAAGGACAAGGGGCAGCTGATGTGCAGGTGCGTTAGCCAACCCTTAAGCACCTTGGATACCTCTCCTTCACCACCAGGGTTTCTCCGGGAACACGGTGAGTCGAGGCGGCGGGCAGCATCAAAGTCTTTAATTTCTTCTGATATTAGTAGACGAGTCTAAAATATAATACACTGCGGGAAACCCCGGTCATCAGGGGATATTAAACCAGCAATTTCATGAAGGACAGCGACAGTGGACGGTGGTTTATAAACTGTAAAAAGACTTTTGGGGTTTTGCTGGATTGTTCCTGCGTTTGATAATATTCCTGACCCATGGTGCCGTGGATGTGGACAGTGCAATAGTTCAAAAGGTGTTGAAGTTACCGAGGTTTAGCCACATTCAGGTACACTTTGTTTTAGAGTGAAAGAAGCTGAAGATTTTTTTTTTTTTTAACTGATCTTGCAGGCATTCCTGTTTAGAAAACATTTCAAAGTCCAACTTATTTTTTATTTTTTTTAAAAAACTAAATCCAAAGGACTTGGAAGAGACATTCCAGTCAGATGAAAGCTGATTTAGTCTTTACTTTACTTTTTTTTATTGTTGTGTGACCAAATTCAATCAAAAATCAACATTTGAATGATTTAGTTGACATTTTTTTAGTGTAGAGTTGACATTTTACAAAAGGTTTGTATTGCAATTCAGAGGAAATTTCTGACTAATTTTTCCTGTGTTACTGTTTCGTTACGTGTCGTTACGTTTAGGCCGTTTTGTCAGATGAAGCGTTGTGTCTTAATTCAGGGACCTTCTTTTATCGTTTTGTTACAGCTCCACTTTTCAAAAAAAAAAAAAAAGACCAAAAGATTTGGAACTGAGAAATCAGTCAGATATTTACTTTACACTTTTTTTTATTTGTTCAACAACTTGTGCCAATACAACAAGAACAGCATCATCCAAAACTTCTCAGCAAAGCCTACGCTCTTAATTTGTAGTTGAGGTGCTGGAGGACAGTGGTGGAAGGTGTACTTGGATCATTTACTTAAGTAAAAGTAGCAATACCACAGACTGTGTATAAAAACTGCGACTTAAACATCACAATTTATTTGTTGGTGAAATTTGAATGAATTATCTTAATCTGCAAAGTAACTAAAGTCATCAAATAGATGTCATGAAAGTAAAAAAGAGCACTATTCCCCTCAAAATTATACTTAAATAGTTGAGTAAATATGCAGTTATCTTCCACCACTGCTGGAGGTGTCAGTTTTTATCCTCCTTTCACGTCTACACAGGTAGGTTAAAAGTAAATGGAGAAGTATTTTTCCTCTGAATTCACCAGCACAAGCTACACTTCAGTATGACACAGAGCTCAGTTTTAAGTAGGAGTCTGTTACTTTTGTTGATTCTCAGTGACGGCTTGCTGGTCTTAAACCGGAGCTGTGCCTTGATTCAGAAAGACACGAGCATTGAAGATTAATGCGATTAAATTGTTACATTTCTTTGAACGGCACTATTTTAAAAAACTGTACTTGTAATTGTATGTAAATACGTAAAGCTTAAAGTTTGTTTGTTTTTTCAACCTGGACCCTATTTTCCCATGTTTCGTGTGGAAGTGAGTAATGGGGACAACAGTTTTTGAAATTGTCCACGTATTAAGCGAGAGCGCTGCAGCCTGTAACGGCGAAAAGGCTGCAATGTAATGACTCTGGTCATTTGTGCATCGTTGACTTACTTCGACTTACGTCGCTTGTTTTTTCCTCTGACAGGCTCCGATTATTATTGTCTATGAATGTAAAAATTATAGAAAAGATCCCGACTATGATAGAGCTTTTTTTTAAAGATTATTTTTGTTTAACCAGAAACCAATCCTACCACTCTGTTTTAAAAGCAGATTTTCACATCTAACTGGGTGAATTAAGAGTTAATTTCAACCAAAAAAAAAAACATGGGAAAAAAAAGGATCCAGGTTGAAAAAATACCAAACTTACTCTTTAATATAAAATTGGCAGACAAATCAGCGTCACAGAGAGAATCTTCAACATTAGAAAAGCGTTTCACTGATTCAGGAAATTTTGTAGTACATTTCCAAAAATCTTTTTTTCTAGTTGTTTTTGAAGATTTCCATATGAGCTTTGGTACTTATTACCACCTTCAGACCAAGCTGATGAAACAAAGTGGGGCAGAATAGTTGTAATGGTGTTTTAAGCTGATCGTGAGGAGTAAAATCATGAGTCAGCAGGTTCAAACGCTGTCGACGCTCACAGTCCCTTAAAGACGGGACGCAGTTCTGACCGCAATATCCGTGTATATATTTTATTACACTGTCGCAACGTTTTTACATCACTTAATTCCATTTTTTTATGGTTGGGTTGTACATTTAATGCAAATTTATTTAATAAATCTTGGAAGTTTTTCCTTCTTTCACTTTCATGTGTTTATTGTTGAGCACGACTGCATATTTTACACAATAACATTTCTCAATACAAAAAAAAAGACTTCTCACTGTTGTCCTGCGGCGCTTTTTACGGTGTAGTCCTTTTAACATTGGATTTTCACGCTGTTTACTATTTACAGAAGCACTTTGAACGACAAAATGTGAATCTTTCGTGACTCTTTGTGACCAGCATGTTTGTGCAGTCCTTGAATTTCAGTCCTGAGTGGGTTTTTTTTTTTTTTTTACCACCAGCGGTAGTGAGCGTACGCTCTGTTGGATTCGGCCATCTTGTGCAGCTCGAACTTTTTCTTGATGACGTTGCCCTCCATCACAGACGCTGCCAGCAGTTCCTGGGAGAGTTTTTCATACATGTGCGTGCGTCGATGTTTGTTTTCCCGGCACTCCGTGATCATCCATTTCATGGCAAGGAAGCGGCGTCGGTTTTCCGTAAGAGGGATGGGCACCTGAGTGGGAATGAGGTCAAAAAGAATATAGTTTGTTTATTTTTTTGTTGGTGTAAGACAGTGATACTGTCAAATCTGGCCTCCGATAGGGTGCTAGGTGACCCCTCCCCCACCATTTTTTATTCACAGTAACATAAAGTGATTCACAGCAGGAAATGTTTTGGTACCTTTAGCATAGATAAAGCACCAGAGTGCATAAAACAGCATGAAAGTAGAGCCTGTTTATCAAAAAAAGTGCCAGTGAAGGATTCCCCAAATCCCCCAACAGAGATCTAAGCTAAGCGCCTAATGTCCTAAAATCCTAGACACGTCCTCAAATCCTAAAAATGTCCTAAAATTCAAGAAATGTCCTAAAATCCTACAAACAGCTTAAAATCTTGAGAAACTCACCAAAAGCCAAAAAACGTCTTGAATTCAGAGAAACATCCTAAAATCTTGACAAATGTCCTAAAATCCTAGAAATGTCCTAAATTCCAAAAAACATCCTAATTTCTGAGAAGCATCCTAAAATTTAACTTTGGGGACAACAGTTTTTGAAACAGTTCAAGTATTTAAGCGAGAGCGCTGCAGCCTGTAACGGCGAATAGGCTGCAATGTAATGACTCTGGTCATTTGTGCATCGTTAATTTACATCGAATTGAACTTTAACTTTAATAAAATATTAGAAACATCCTAAAGTCCTGGAAATGAGCTAAAATCCAAGAAATGTCTTAAAATCCTAGAAACATTCAGGGGTTTGCTGACCTCCCGTCATTTTGCAAAAGTGGCCCCCAAGCAAAGCAAGTCGAGCATCCCTGATGTAAGATCGGATTCTGAAGATATAAATCTTTTTTTTTTTTAAAAAAAGCGCTGACATGTCATCGCTCACCTGGTAGTACTTTCCACCTTTCTGTATGCTGGCGAGCCCGACGACGGGCTTACAGTTGTCCAGAGCCTTGTGAAAAATTGCGTAGGGGTTACACTCGACCTCTTCCTTCTGTCCCTCTGGAGATTTGTGGTATTTCTCCACCTGTTTCCTCTTTATGCTCTCCAGCGTCTGGAAGAGAATTTTTTTCTTTTAGATCAACTGCAAATCTTTCCGCTCCAGTTTGAGACTGCGTGTTTGCTTTCTCACCTGTGTCATGATCTCTCTGGCCAAAACCTTGTCTCCATCTTTCATCATCATGTTGATGAATTTACTGAAAGACAAAAATGATCCCCTGGCGTGAGCTCTCAGATGCACAGCTTTTCATTAAACACCGTCCCGCAGTGACGTCTGTTTACCTGAGGACGGGGTCGCTGAAAACAGAGCTGCTCACTCCGCTGGTTGCTGCCTTGATGGGTCTGATCGATTTGAGCTCCCGCTGCTCCTTCTCCTCAGCGCTCAGCTCCGTCTCCGGCGTGCTGTACGCCTCCTTGCTGATCTCGGGCTCCAGATAGTACGGGTTGTACCTGTTCCACCTCACCAGGAACACTCTGCAAACACAGCACACGCACACAGTTTCCAAAATTACTCAGAGTTTATGTGTCAAAATCAGCAGCAGTCGGAGAGCGGACAAATTAATCGATTAGTTGATTTACAGAAAATTAATCAGCAATTCAGCGATCACCATAAGGTGCTGAAGATTTGCTGGCTGTTAATTGTGCGTGTGTTTTTAAATCACAGTAAATCCAATTTCTTTCAGTTTGGATTATTGCTTTTGGACAGAACAGGCAAATTCAAGACTGGACTTAAGTAAATTTAGATTTTTTTTATTTAAAGTTATAACATATTAGAAAAAATATTAGGGAGATTCATTTTTTTAAAAAAAAGTTAGTTGCAGCCCTATTTATTTATTTTGTCTTTTAGACATTTAAGTGTATTGTCAATTAAATTAAGTTTCTAAATGTTTTGCTAACATTAGGAGTCAATCAAAACAAAATCAAATTGGCTTTTTAAAATCTAAAAATGAATTTATAGCGGAGGGAATATCATGCATTTTCCACCGGGCATTCAGGCTAAAGGAAAAGCATCTGACTTTTTGGGCAGACAAATAAAAACAAAAAAAAAATATTCAAAAATATATAAATAATGTGCTCATTATTTTAGCCAAATTTTACATTCATAAAATAACATAATAAAGAAAATCACCTAGATATACCACTTTCAAAAAATCAAATCTAGATACGTGTTAAAAGAATATCAAATTGAAATATATGCAATAAACAACTAAACAAAACGACTGATTTAAGCAAATCTTGCAACCTGTGTCTTCATACTTGTGCCTATTTTATTTAATTTTAATCTGCTTTGAACCTATTGTCTCTTTTTTTCTAATATTTTCAATTATTTTTGCAATTTTTTGTAATAACAACTGAATGTTTTCAAAACTGCTAATAAAAAGCAAAAGAAAGAAAAGGAAAATAAAAAAATTCACACCCCTGATAAATAAAGAGCAGTCCCAAACGCTACTGATCCCGCTATTAAAGACATCCTGCTGCTCTGTTGAGGTGTGATGAGAATATGTCTCTATTTTTGGCATATCTGTAGATTAAATTTTTACCTGAATGATGAAGTAGCGGATTAATATCGAAGATATCAGTTTATTGATCATTCATGGTCACAGATATTTAACATCAGCGCTGGTTCGGAACGTAACCACGTGATTTACACGACTGTGTTGATTCTATGTGCAAGAAAAATGCGCCGATCGCACAATAACATTAAATAAACCGCTAACACCACCTGTTTATTGTTTATTTTATAAAAAAAGATCATTACCTTGGTGTCCAAGGTTTTAATAATCCTGAGATGGAAGCAGCCATCTTGAAAATGTGAGTGTCAGTCAGGACCCCGGGTTAGTACGTCCTACAATGCCTTCGTGAAAAAAAAATAAAATAAGCGTTTTATTCGGCGGGGTTTAAAATAAAAACCTATTATTATTTATACAATTAAAAAAATATATTTATGTTTGGTTTTTTTTCAATCATTCCGATCAATAATTTTGGACTCTCGCGCACACGCTGGTGACATCACGCGATGTTTATAGTGCTATGGCGTACCAGGAAGGGGAGTCGCTTGAATCTTGGCTCAGTGAGTGATTAATCTCGTTTTATGAATTAAATAATATGTGTAATTAGCTAGATACGCTGCTCCGGGAGACAGGGCGCTGAATCCGTCAGGACAGGAGCTGTTAGCCGCTTCCAGTCGCTACAGGGAGCTAACAGGGAGCTAACAGGGGCTCCTGGTCTACAGTCGGCTGTCTGCATCATTAGCAGGATGGGTGGAGAGCTTTTATTAAACTCTGTGTGGGTCACAGTTACCAGTGACAGCTCTGTGATTGTTCAGAGAGGCTCTGCAGACGGTTGTCCCTCTGGACAGTTTGATGCTTGCAGCTGTTGGACAGAAAACAGACAGCTCTGCATGATGAATGAGCAGCACTGACAATACAAAGAGCTCCAGCAATGAGGGGGGTGACAATTGATGCATTGTTATGTTTTTTTTTTCCAATTTTATTGAAACAAATTAATTTAAAAAAACATTTATGGCTTTGTGCAGTGACAATATTTTCATGTCAAGACGTCAGACAAGCAAGAAACAAAGTATGCATACAATAAGCAGGGAAAGATCTGGGTTCGAAAGAAATTAAATACAATAAACAACACAAAATGAATCAATTTAGATGAGGAAAATAATATGACGTGGGGTTCTAGAGGTTCAACATAAGGTCCCTCTGCCAAGTTATAAAGCTTCATGGACTTTGTCTTCGTTAATTTCAGAGACAAAATGTAATAACGCAGCTCCTTGTGGAATACAAAAAAATATTTGTTTTTTATGTATAGAGAATTTTCTATGGATAATAATTGTGTTGTGTTTCATTGTGACTTTTTCTCATTGGGAAAAGAGACGTAAATCATCTGTTAATATGTTTAAAGTTTGAATAGTATTTTTGTGACATCACAACTTTACAATAATCCTGACAGCACATTTAAAGGCACAGTTTCTAAATACGGGCTGTGTGTATTTCTTTAGCATTATGATACTTTCATTCATACTTATATCGTACCTAAACCTGCTTTATATTAAAAAGACATCTAAATCTGACATTTTTACAACATGGGACCTTTAAGTTACTGTGAATATCTTTTTTTAAACAGATAAAGCCACCCATCCGACAAACAGACAGGAGGACTGGGAGTACATCATCGGCTTCTGTGATCAGATAAACAAGGAACTGGAAGGGTACGTATGTGAAATATTTTTAAATGCGTTTGTTTTTTAAAAATCGCCTCAGAGAAGGTTTCTCATCTGGTTTATCGTTTTGCAGTCCTCAGATAGCTGTGACTCTGCTCGTCCACAAAATCCACTCACCACAGGAATGGGAGGCTCTTCAGGCTCTGACAGTAAGAAAAGATTCGCCTAAATGTCAGCCAGCACCGTTTTTATCGACACTTTTGTCTCCATCTTGATGATTTTGTGTGCAGGTATTGGAGGCGTGTATGAAGAACTGTGGGAGAAGGTTTCATAATGAAGTCGGAAAATACAGATTTTTGAATGAGCTGATTAAAGTTGTGTCTCCAAAGGTGAGCAGCCTTCAAAAACGTACATATGAAAAGTCTACTCATCCAGCCTTTTCTTAATCACCTTTATTTATTCTCCTCTAGTTTATCTTTTTTTCTGTAAATAATAATGTAAAATTGTGATATTTGATTTTGCATATGTGGGTGTATGTATATATGTTTCATTAATTAGAGTATAAGTTTAAATTCATAAGGAAGATATTAATTAAACTTAAATGACTTACAGAGAAGAGGTGGGATTAAAAGTCTGTATTCCTTATTACTTGTTTTTTCGAATGTGTCAACCAAACTTTCTTTTTCTTTGCTTGTTTGTATAATCATTTCTCTTTTTTCTTTTACATGTTTGGAATAAATGAATTAAATCGAACCTTTTGTTTTCAGTACATGGGTGAGAGCGCACCCGAGAAGGTGAAGACAAAGATTGTAGAGATGCTGTACAGCTGGACGGTGGCTTTTCCAAATGAAACCAAGATCAGTGAAGCCTACCAGACGCTGAGGAGACAGGGTGTGTTGAGATTAGTCAGTAACACGACTAACGTCCTGCATTTGAAAAGACGTCTTATTACAATCCTCGCTCTCCTCAAACAGGCCTCGTGACACACGACCCGGAGTTACCGCTGGACAGGACTCTGATTCCGTCTCCCCCGACACGACCTAAACATCCGGTGTTTGACAACGAGGACATGGGCAAGGTGAGAGGTCTCTTCTGTAATGTTGTTATTCAAACTTCTGTTTAAATGTAAAGTAACTCAGGGGAACAAGCAAAGAAAACACAGCTCCTTTCTGAATAAATCATGTTCTCTGGATGAAATAACTCATTTTGTTAGTAGTTCTGAGTGTTTATGGTTGTGTGTGTGTGTGTGTGTGTGTGTGTGTGTGTGTGTGTGTGTGTGTGTGTGTGTAGCTGCTTGCTGAACTTCTCCGCAGTAAAAATCCAGAGGACCTCCAGGAGGCCAACAGATTAATTAAAAACATGGTGAAAGAGGTAAGAGCTGTATGGTTTATTAAGCTGTTGGACAAAAATTGGGTTCTGCCAAGGTGATACTACTATAATATTCTTCATGTGACATCAGCATTTTGAAATATAGACCAGAGTAACGTTGCGTCTTGTTGTTCTTGTCAGGACGAGGCTCGAGTGCAGAAGGTAACGAAGCGAATAAACACACTGGAGGAGGTGAACATCAACGTGAAGCTGCTGACGGAGATGTTGAGCCACTACAATAAAGACAGCTCCTCTGACTCAGACAAGGACATCATTAAGGTGTGTATCCGTGCTCCGTGTGTTTTTGGGAGTGAACACAATGATATTCATATATTTCTGTACAGGCTGTACACCTGTCCGGGTGATATTTGGCATTTTGCTGGTTATTTGTATCAATGTTTTATTTTAATGATCACCAATAAAATTGATGAATTAAATAGTGCAAAGAAAGTGTTGGCATGGGAGGAACTTTAACTTTGTAAAACCCCAGGGTGTTATTTTTATTTACTTGTTTTTTTAATTTAAATTTTCAATTTACTTAATAAAAAGTTGCTGGAAACTTGTATAAGAAGTTGAAAGTCTCAGTTTTGATTAATCATTTTCCAAACGCATTTAAACAAAGTTTTGGAGTTTGTTTTATTCCAAATTCTAAATATTGACAAAGATTTTTATTTTTATTGTAAATTCATGTCGGTTCCAATTATCAGTTATCGGTCTCATTTACTACTAATACTCGATATTGGTCGACCCCTAATACACATTCAGATACAGAAATGTTTGGAGAAAAAAACACGGACTTTGACTAAATAAACTGGTTATTCTGTCCATCTTTTTAATTTTTTTATGCCAATCTATCAATCTATCCATCCATCGATCCATCTGTGGATCTGCCTCACTGTCTCGGCATTATTACTATATATTTACGTATCACAATGTGGTTGAATAATATTCTGGCCTAAATGATTCAAGTAATGTTTTAATACAGATATTTTTTTTAAAATACGTATTACATTATGGGTTTCTCTTTTGAGTCAGCAAAAACTAAAATGTCACCTCCGTACTGCCATGAATTGTGGGTGATTAAATCAATTAAGTCTTAACTCTGCCTGAGGACCCTTGTGGTCTGGATGAGTTGTGGATTTGGACAGTCCTCGGTGCTGGCAGAGTTCCCAGGAACGCACCTGCAAAGTCTGCACTTTGCTGAAGTCCAGACATTTGGATCGTATTTCCTTCTCACAGCAAACAAATGAAAAAAAAACCAAATACACCTGATGTAACAATATTTTATTCATGTCATTTTCTTCATAATGCAAACACTCTTGTACAAGACGTTTTCATTTTGTTCTTCTGTCAAATATTGGCACTTGGCTCGTCTGAAATCCCCCAAACAGCTCTTTCTCAGCTCTGTCATCCTGCGAAATCTCTTCATCCTTCAGTGTCATCTGCAATAACGTAATCACACGCAGCCAGACTGGAAAACAATCAATACTCAAATTGCAACCTGAGATGAAGTGCAAAATACAGAAACTTATTTGATCACGTAAAGTTATTTTATGCGTTTCCACTGTGATGTTTTAGTCGATAAATTAACTGCCGAAACACCAGCTGGTGTCACAGTGGCATTTAAACTGTACAGAGCCTCCTTTGTTTTTCCTCTCAGGAACTCTACGAGCGCTGTGACAAACTGAGACGTGCTGCTGTCAAAATGGCCACGGAGACAGAGGACAATGACAGCAGTTTAGGTTTGCTCATTTGGTATTTTCTTTATCTTAAGAAGCCCTGTCTTGACTTTTTGATCACTGTGTATAATGTGTAGCCTCTCACTTGTCAGGTGACATCCTGCAGGCCAGCGACGACCTGTCCAAGGTTATCAACTCCTACAAGAAGATTGTTGAGGGGCAACCCATCAACGGTGACAGTGAAGAGCCTCGATCTGCAGCCGCTCACAGCGAAAGTGGTGAGATACATTTTCATAAATCTGCATGTTTAACATAAATCCATGATTGCTTTATGCTCCAGAGATCCTGCCGCTGTGTCATTAATTCAGCTGCTGGAATCAATCTCCGCTCACCAGAGACTACAGACACACTGATCGACCTCGCCGGCCTCGACACTCCGAGCCCTCCTCAGCCTGCCGTACCGCCCTTTCAGTCCCCAAATCTTGTCCCCACGAATCCAACGGCATCCCCCATCCCTGTCCTGCCTCCTCCTCCCAGACGCCTGGCCGGTTCCCATGGCAGTCAGAGCAGCAGCCCGAGTCATCCCCCGCTTGACAAGGCCTCCACGTCACTCTCTCTCCTTGACGATGAGCTGCTGTCTCTAGGTACAATATCTCCACTGTGACTTACTGAGTAAGCACAAGTTCTCAAACTGTGCGGCAGAGACACTGCAGGTGGGGAAAAAAAGTGATAGCATGATATGTTAAAAAAATACTAATAATGTAGTAAGTTGGAAAAAAAACAGTGTACATTATGTCGAAAAAACAGTTAAAAAAGTTATAGTATTGTTTGTTGAAAAAAAATCATATTTGTCTAAAAAAATGTTTAAAAATTCATAGTATAGTATGTCAAAAAACTGTTAAAAAGTATATAGTATAGTATTTTAAAAAATTCATAGTTGTACAAAAACTTCTTTAAAAAAGTCATAGTATAGTATGTTGAAAACACTGTCAAAAAAGTCATAAAGCATGTAAAAAGTCTCTAAAAAAGTCGTGGTAATATGTCAAAAAAAGGAGAAAAAGTCATTGTTTAGCTGATTGTTGAGCGACTATTTTTTAATTTTATTATTATTATTATTATTATTATTATTTTTATTATTATTGCTGCTGTTGTTGTTATCGTTATCCTATTCTTTTTCTTTAATTTTAGACTATAGAAGCACTAAAGGTGTGTAGGTGATGCAGGTAGAGAGACAGAGAAGCTGTCTCGCGCTAATGTAATCAATACCAGCTGTGCAGGCGCGCGCGTCTTTTGTTTGTCTCCTGCAAAGAGAAACAGGTTGGGAAAAAAAAAGTTTGTTTGTATCAATGCTCAGACGACCACAGAGACACTATTGGTACGTTTTAATACGTTTGTTAACAGTAAAATAAATAACGATGATCAGCGACCCACCACAAGTGAAGTATTTCCGTAGTGCGCGAGCCGCGGTGTTACGCAAGCGGCAGGCGCGAGCCGCTCGGTCATCTATAGCAAATATCGTCTGTCAAAAAACGGGTTTAAAATGTCACAGTGTAGTATGTCGAAAAAAATGTTTAAAAAAGTCATAGTATTGCTTGTAAAAAAAAAAAAATCTGTTTAAAAAGTCCTAGCATATTATATCGGGTAGAAAAATCACAGGGTAGTATGTCAAGTAATAATATATGTCCAAAACCTGTGGAAAATAGTCATAGAACAATTTGTCAAAAAAAGGTCATAGTATAGTTTATTAGGGGGAAAAGAAATTATAGCGTCTTATTTTAAAAAAATGTTTAAAAAGTAATAGACTAGTATGTCAAAAAAGGCATACTTAAAAAAAAGGTCC
Organism: Plectropomus leopardus; assembly: GCF_026936395.1. NCBI lineage: Eukaryota > Metazoa > Chordata > Actinopteri > Perciformes > Serranidae > Plectropomus > Plectropomus leopardus. The sequence goes on from NC_142193.1 coordinate 21,774,048, forward strand.
ATCATATTACCATGTGAATCAGCATTTTTACACTCTGGTATTTGTATGGATTAAACAAACATGACATAATATTAATTATGTTAAAGGTTCTGTAGGTGATATTTAGAGCATTAATGAACTCCCAGATTTAAAAAAAACACAAAAACTTCAAATAAGTAACTTTATTTAAATCTATAAAATAAATATATATGAAAAATGTCTCTATTTCGATGATACAAATGCCTTTACCTTCTTTCAGGACTGAACGACCCTCCGACCTCCCTGAACAGCCAACCAAAACCCAAGTTGAGCGATCTGTCCAGTCAGTGGACTTCATTGCAGGTACATCTAAAATGGTTTGTGAGCAACTTGAACCAAACCATAGCTTGTTGGTCAGTGTGTAATCGCAGAGGTTAAATTATCTCCACATCTCCTCTGCAGGCTTCAGGCGTGGACATGTTTGGCAGCGTGGCCTGTCCGGTTCCAGCGATGCCTCCAGCTGAACCAGCCGCTGTCACACACAGTCTGCAGAACCTGCAAGACCTGGCCATGATGGGCTTTTCAGATCACAAGAGGTACTGTGTTTGTCTTTCCTTTGTTTTTTTGAAAATCAGTATGTTATAACAATTTAAATAATAGCAAACACTGTATATTTTCACAGAATTGTCTTTAATTATGGTCTCGTTTGTCGGCATATTGACAGACTTGAGGATTAATTCTGTGTACAAAATTTACTGTAATAATGTTGGTGCTTCTATCTCACTAATAAACAATACTTAAAGGTCACAAAGCACTTTATCAAATGTGATTTTCAGTTTATCCAGCCAGATGACAGCCAGAGGAAACTTTGGGATGCCCGCAGCAGCACCTCCCCTCATACCAGGGCAAGGCTCTCCCTCCTCACCCTCACTTCTGCAGGGTACGATGCCCGGCTCTCCTGCTCTGTCCCATGTCAAGGTCCAGAGTCTGGGCTCAGCTCCTGGCAGCCCTCTTTTCCGCTCTCTGTCCCCGTGCCACCCTCCCCTCCAGGGCAGCCCGGCCAGAGCGGCAGACGTCTCCCTGAGCAATGTGCACGTCCCTCTGGAGGCCATCAGACCCAGTAAGGACAGGAGAGGGGTGGATAATGAACTTAATGCTCTAACGATAAAAACTTACACAGCTGGATGTAAACTCTTTTAATACCTCATATCTGCTTGTTCCTGATTAGCTGTGTCCTGTGTGTCTTCAGGTAAAGTGCTGCCTGTGACGGCCTACGATAAGGACGGTGTTCGCATGCTCCTCAACTTTGCATCTGACTGTCCCCCCGGCAGGCCCGACGTACTGGTAATGGTGGTGTCCATGCTCAATACAGCGCCCCTGCTTGTTCACAATGTGGTACTGCAAGCTGCTGTGCCCAAGGTAGAGACATTTGCATCTGTCGATTCATGTGTTGTTGTATCTGCAGTGTTTGGTGTTTCACCACAGCTGATATGAGGAATCAGCAGTCTAACATAGTCAGATCAGATGGATGTTTACAGATTTTTTGTTTATTAATAGTGTTATTATCCTTCAGCCACCCTCTGTGAGGTAACACTTGACTTAAAAAATGTGATTTTTTTATTTTAAATGTTAACTTTAATATTTGTCAGCCTGGATCCTGTTTTTCCATGTTTTTTCTATCATAAAAGTTGTTTAAAAAACACATAGTATGTTGAAAAAAGTCACAGTGAAGCATGTCCAAAACAACATTGACAGGACATAGTATGTCAGAAAAACTGTTAAAAAAGGTCATATTATAGTTTGTCAAAAAAGTCATTGTAGTATAGTTGTAAAAATGTTTGTTGAAAAAAACCCACTACAAAATTAATAGTATATATAGTCAAAAAAAGGTTTGTTAAAACTCACAGTAGAGCATGTAAAAAAACAATTTAAAGTCATCATATAGCATGTTAGAAAAGACTTGCTGTCATACTACTGTATGTCAAAAAAAGTCATTTTGAATGCAGAAAAAAGTAATAGTATAGCATGTTGAAAAAAAGCATTTAAAAAGCCATAGTGTGTTGTAAAAACATACATAGTATAATATGTTGAAAAAAGCTGTCGTGAAGTATGTTGAATTTTTTTTTTTAAAAAAGTCATGTCGAAAAACACAATAAAAAAAAGTCAGTTTGTGAAAAAGGGGAAAAAATGTAATATGACATTTCAAACTTTCTTTCCACATGCTATACTGTGACTTTCTCAGCCAATCTAATACTAGACCAGTTTCAAACATTATTGTCTCCATTAGTCACTTAGACACAGAAACACGAGAAAATAGGGTCCAGGTTGAAAAGGTCACCCTTAAAGGCAGAGAAGTGCTGACATCTTTCGTTCTCCACCAGTCAATGAAGGTGAAGCTGCAGCCTCCGTCAGGAACAGAACTGGCACCATTTAACCCCATCCTACCTCCAGCCTCCATCACCCAGATCATGTTGCTGGCCAACCCATCAAAGGTGACATAACACTGAAGAGCCACAAAGAATTTTGTAGCCAAACAGCTTCAATGATGCTGATAAAATACCTTTTTTTGTGTTCACAGGAGAAGGTGCGCCTGCGCTACAAGCTGTCTTTCAAATTAGGAGATCGTCTGTGCAACGAGGTTGGAGAGGTGGACCAGTTCCCCCCACCAGAGACGTGGGGTCATCTATAGAAGTGTGGATCACTCAGCAGGGACAGACTGCTTTGTACTCCATGAAGGGATGTGTGAGTGTGTGTGTGTTCACATCCATCCCAGAGAGAGAGAGAGAGAGAGAGAGAGGAGGTGGGGAGATTCAGCCGCACTCTACCTTTCAGCTTCACATTCCTGTAGTTGTTCATTTTTTGGCCTCTGGCAGCGAGAAACAAACAGCAGATACTACAGTTGTATTTATACAATGCTTGTACACTTTCCTGCAGATAGCTAACAAACTAAAGATATACACTGGCAAGTAAGACGGTCGGGGTGTTTACAGGTCGATGGTATTAAGATGAATATTTTAATGCATTTACCCCGAGATGAATATAACAGACTTGAATGTACTATGAATAATCAAAGCATTAGAGCTCAGCCCCTTACTGAAGCGCTAGATTGCAGCAGATAAAATGATTTTTTGAAAAGAAACTAAGCTGTAAGAGAACAGAGCTGAAGATACAACAGTTGTGCTTATATTCATTTATTCCTCTGGCTGAGCACTTTCTCAAACCACAGAAAACATACTTGAATATATTCGAAAATTTGAAAAGTCTTTGGATGAAGTAAACCGTAAGAGACCAGCAGGACCAGCAGCGATCTTGACTGACATTACTGTTTAAGAGGTTGTTGCAAATATAGTTGGATCTTATTAAACTAGACTAACGGGTCGACCGATATCGGTTGTCCGGGGCTGTTACCAATTACTAGTATTTAATGAGACCAGTAACCGATATTTGGAACTGATATGCATTTACAAAAAAATGAAAATCTCTCTGTCATAATTTAGCATTCGGAAAAGAACAAACACCAGCAAGAAACTTTGTGTAAATACCTTTACCAAATGTTTAATCAAAATTGAAACTTTCAACATCATATACAGCAAGTTCCCAGAAACTTTTTTTTTAAAATTAAGTTCAGTAAAAAATTTCAATAAAAAATGAATAAATGAAAATAGCTCCCTGAGGTTTTACAAAGTAAAAGGTCCTCCCATGCTGACACTTTCTTTGCATGTATTACAGACTGGCTTTCCTGGTGTTGGTTGATTGAAAAACTCCCATAATGCACTTTGGGATCTTTTTTAAGTGCAGATCGAGATGTGGACATAAAGTGAGACAGAGTGGTGAGTGAAAACAGACCAGAGTGAGAGACACAGCTGCAAAGAAGCCCAGGATGCGCATTTTTTAATAAATTAATTTTATCATAAAACATTCAAATTAAACGCAGACACAAATAATTGGCGAAATACCAAATATCGGCCTCTATAATTGACCAGGCTGATAATCTGTCAACTCCTAAAATAGACAATTTAAGGTTTCTTTGGTGCCAGACATTTTATGCTAGCTCGTCAGCAAGGGTGCTAAAAAACACTCCAAAATTGGGCACAGTTTTGGCAAGGGAAGAAACTACCATTGCTACACCCCATTGAAACTACACCTGATATCTGAACTAAAACAGGTTCACTTTATGCTCGCCCCATGCAGTTTTTGGTTAAAAAAAATCTTAGTTTTTTGCTTGCAGGGAAAATTTCATTTTTATTTAAACATTTCAGTACTGGAATCCCTAAACAGTCTTGGAATTGCATTAATTGGGTATGACTAGAAAGCTGAGACTCGTGGATTAAATGAACCTGATTCAAGTGTGATGTTAGTCCCAGACCATTTTTTAAAACCTTGTTCTCACTGTGTAAAATGACCTATTATATAATATAAATAATATAAATAATAATATAATCTGTGGTAATCAGACTCATGAAATGTTACAACCAAGGACTGGAGGCCTCGGACATGTAGAGGATGATTGGTTTAAATTAGTATTATGTAAACAAGAGGATTTCTCTGCATTATCCAGAAGTACTTGCCGTCCAATTCGTACAGAAATCTCTAAATATCAAAACGTTTTTGATACCAGACCACAGCACTGATTTTTCTATGGTGTTCCTTAAGGTCTCAGTGTCTTGATGCAGTTTGTTGGTTGGATTTTTGGCCATTTTTATTAATTTTTCAATGGTCAAAAATGGTTACACATAGCCCCAAATTTTTGTAATTAACAGTATCAACCCATAGCAACAACTTGTGAGACATAATCGATTTGACCAGAAAAACTTGACACAGCGGTATTTTTCCCCTAAAGATCCCCGGTCACCTAAAAAGAGAGAAATGGATTAATTGGGATTAAATTTAAAAATTAATCCATTAAGTAGAAAGTACTTTACCAAACTGATTATTTCAGACATTAAGATTTTTGACACAGTTAAGTAACTTGTTTTTATCAGTTCTACGAGTTAATATTTCCCTGTTTTAGTGAACCAACACTATTTATTTTTGTGCTGTGAAGGCAAACAACTTAAGATGGTTAATTTTTAATGTTAAATATGTCGTTATAACTTGAGCCTACTGATTCAAACTCTGGATTTTATTTCCTGTGATTGATTTTTCTTTTAAAATTAAATTAAAGGTTTTATGGTTTTGGCAATAGGTATTCATATTTTGTTCCGTATTTAAAGACGTGTCTACTAGTGTAAGTATTGGGGAGTATTTTTGTCGTATTTATTATTTTCTGTTCCGTTTTAGTATTTCAGTGCATCACTGAATCTAAAAAATGTGAAAATCTGAATTTAAAATTTAGCAGCTCGAAAGGGAAATATGTCAGCAGACAGATAACTTGTGTGGGACAGAGTGGAACCGAGCTGTGAGTAAATTTTCATAAATCAGTCCAACCGATTCGCCTTTAGGTTCCTTCTCTGATAGTCCTCAGCTCGCCATGCGGATACAGAAGAAGTGTGTGTTTGATGTACATAGTGTGTAATGTACCTACTGTTTGTTGTATGACGAGTTACGTGAACATGTGACGTGCAGATGTCGGCAGAGTGTTAGGTCTGTACATACTGTATAATGTGCCATTTGTTCGCTACATGAAAAAATAAATCTTTCAATGGATGTCTGATGTCCTGAGGTTAAATAACTTACTAAAAAGTCACATTTATACAACAGTTTACATCATGAAAATCTTTTTATTATCAAAGAGCACATTTTGATCACTTAAATTCTATATACAATACAAAAAATGCAAAAGAAGAGCTTTGTTTTAATGTCACCATTTATGCCTCCACAGTTCCCTCTTTGACTATAGCCATCGCCAGATTCCTGGCCAGAGCGAGTCTCAGCAGCTCCACTTTGGTAAGCTCTATTTCTTCATCCTGAAATGACAAATACACTCACTCAGAAAAACTCAGGTTTTAGTCCTGTGTGTTACAAGCCAAGCAATGCATCAGCTGTTCTCAAGGAGTTAACCTTAAAGTGCAAAAGATGAACATGGTTTCACAAATGTTCATTCAGACCGCAGCACCAAATTAACATCAACACCAACCTAATATTAAGCTCTCACTTGTCAACAGCAGCTGCAGAGACCAACACTTTTACTGGGCAAAAAATACTGCAGCAGCAACTAAAAGCTAAAAGTTTCTCTGATAAACAATGACGAGCAACAACACCAGCACCTGAGCGCGATCATGTGAGGAGACGATGCGTACCTGCATGGGCCCGTCTGTGCCGGGAGCTGCGGTGTTCAGTGAGGAGGTGAGCTCCTCTAAACAGAACATCAGCTCATGGGTTTGGTCGGCTGAGAAGATCACCTAAAAATTCCCAAAACAAAGACAACTTTTACTTTAAAAAGTCCACAGAAAAACAAGCAGTCTGTTCTTCTTGAGTTCATTCGCTCTGTCGCCATGTGTGACACAAGTATACTTTATAAAAGTAATTTTGTCATAAGACACAAAAGAAAAGCAAGATTCACTCTCTGATTTAGTCTCGAGACCAGTAATTGAAAATGCATGATCATGTCTCAGACAGGCATATGCTCAAATAAATCGATGAACATGCAGTAATTCAAGCTGCATCAATTATGCAACCAAAATTTGTCACTAAAACTTTGATCGGTCTGATACCAAATATTATCCCTTTATGTCTATCCTAAAAACTTCCAGAAATGTCTTTGAGAAATAATGGGCTAAAATTCAGTTCAGAGCTGCAGCTATTTTGATATAATCAATACATTTTTATATTGTTTTTTGAGGAAAAATGCCAAGTATTTTCTTTTTACAGCTACTTAAAAATGAATATTTGTTGTTTTTTTAATCTTCTTTGACAAACTGAATATTTTGGGGTTAGTCAAACAACAAAAAAAGATATTTGAAGGCTTCACCTGAATCTCTTGCACTTTTAAATGCAATTTCACTGTTTTCTGATGTTTTATAGAAAAGAGGAATGTTAATAATAAACATTTAATTTTAATTTGAAAACAGCATATTTTCAGTGTAGATTATCATTTTTATCTTTATTTTGTCTTATAGCAAAACACAATGACGGGTTTATTGTAATGCGGCAGAACATTACGGTTTCATATTTTCATGTAACTGTTACGTATCTTTGTATCTTTATTGAATCTTGTGATTTTAATGATCAGAATTGTGTCTGAATCCTCAGTATACTGGACACTGCGTACGGTGACGGACCTCTTTCTGCTCCAGCAGCGGCAGAGCGTCGGTCAGCAGAGTCATCCAGAAGCTGCGGGGGGCGATCTTTGCCGTCATGAGGGAGAGGAGCAGCTTGGCCGCCTCGCTGAAGCGCTTCTCTCCGTACAGCTTGTGGAACTCACGGTATTTCCCTGGAGGCGAAAAAAAATTATCACCAAGCTAATGTTGACATAGATGTTATCACACAGTATAAAACTCTGAACTCTGCATCATTTCTTCACAAATGTAAAGATCTGTTTACAATCGGAGTTTAATAGAGTTTACAAAAATAATAATCATTAGAAAAGCAATTTCTTTAAATGCACTTTACTTGCATCTAAAGAGATTTTTATCATGAATAGTTCATCTATTTTCACTGATTTTCTTCCAGTAAATCACACTGTCACATGCTGTTGCATTAAGCAGCACGTAGCTTTATTTATATCCCTGAGTGCACACACGTCTCTGTGTCTGAGTCTCATGTGACCGCCTAAAAGAGACGAGGAGGGAAGCTGTCCAGGAGGCACACTGCCCCGACTGAAAGTCCCCTCACTCCATGTGTGAATTTAACTTGTGAGTCACAAGTTCAGCAGCGCCACAAAATGTTGCAGAGTGTGTGTGTGGTGTTCTCGTTCATACCCAGGAAAGTGAGCCTGTCGCTGAGCAGCATTGCTGGACCCAAGTTGTCTATAAGATCCAAATCAGAGAAGCTCCCTCTTGCGCAGTAATCCTGCAAGAACCTGAAATTCACACACTCATAAAACCAGTTGTAAAGACGCATTTATATGAGACCTTAAGCCACAAACCACACGTATTCATGCTAGTTAAGTTGTGTAAAAGGCCTCCACAGAATAAACGGTATCAGCCCAATAATGGCCAGATCTGACAAAAGTAAAACAGCAGAAACAAGGACTTTTTGCTGATTATTCTATCGGCTCCAGCACAGCCACAGACAGTGTTAAAAACTGTAATAGTAAGTGTGTTGCTAAGGGAACTAACCTCTCTGAAATGAGGGTTGCAAAAGCTGCATCTTTGGCCCTGATGCTCCAGGAGAGAGCAGAGCCCAGTCTGTTGTTCCTCAAAGCCCGCATAGCCATGACCTTACAGATACTCCGCACTGGATGAGGGCAAAAAAAAAAATCAAGATTTAAGTTCCTACTGCAGTGGAAAAACGCATGACTATATATTAATGTGTGTTTGTGTAAGACAGGTAGATAGGAGAGAATAAAAGTGCTACCTTGCTCTGACATTTGCCTCTGCTCACAGATTCTGAGCACTTTGAGGGCTTTGCGCTCCGTGTCCAAAGGAACGCGCTCGATCTGCAGCTCCAAGTAGACACGGCCAAACTCTGGGCAGTTGTCAAAGTAATCCACGGCGAGCTGCCACAGACTTTACGCAAACATACACGAAAAACATCCTATAACTCAAGGCATTTGGAGAGGCAAAAATTAAGATATCATGATGCTGTTTTTGGTTTCGACTGACACATTCTAGGGCAGCGCTTAATTAACAGAGTAAATAAGAAATCATAAAAACATGAATTGATAAAAAATAATCATGATTTGCACACAGAAAAGCCACGTGTCAAGACTAAACAAGTTTTCATACTTTGCACAAAAATCTAAAACAGTAATTATATGCATCAATTAACACAATTTTCATACCATAAGGATAATTAGTGGCTTTAAATGAGCATACCTGTGATGAGTGAAGAGACCAGAAGCATATTCTAACAGAAGAAACTCTCTCAGGTTGGATCCAAAGCTGAACACACACACAGAATGACATGGTAAATGTTAGACGATTAAAGTGTGCTGTCTTCTTATCTCCAGTTTAAAGTGTATGCAAGTTACAAACGCAGCCAAACAGAGTCCTTACTGTAGATTGTGAGACTGGAGGAGTTTGCAGTGATCCAACAGATCTGTCAGATGGGCCACAAACCACCAGTTGTTGAGAGCAATACTGAAGAGACACATGGTGGAGAAATTAGGAAATTAGGAAAAAAAGTTTACATCCTCAACGAGTATTTGTTGTCTGTCTTGTGTACATTTACAGATGGATGTAATCCTGCATGTTACCTGCAGTCCTTGATGACCTGATGGATGTCAAACTCAAAGGCAGCCAATAGGATGCTGTCCAGAGGCTCTGGGACGCTCCTCGAGTCCAGAAACATCGTCATGCATGACTGCAGCACACGGACAGAGTCAACACAGATAAATAAGAGGAATGCAGTCGCAGTGACCATGAATGGTGAGCAGTGCAGCTGTAGTTTACCTGTGCATAGTAGTGTAACTCAGTGGGTTTGACTGTCGGGTGGCAGAAGAGCAGTCTAGTGACCAGGAAGTGGTACCAGGTGCTCAGTAGTTCCTTGTGCTCCAGCAAAGTATCTTCATCCCCCAAAAGGATCTAAAATTACATAAAATTAAATTATTTTTTAAATTTCTCATTCCTCATTGCATGTATAATATACTACAGTTATCATTGCACATAATCCGTACATGTAAAAGGTAGATGGATAGCAGCTGGGTCTGCTGAGGGCACTAACCTTGCAGATGATCTCCAGGTGTCGGTTGCTGGCGAACGAGTTGTCCTGCAGGCATCGGTCCACCTCCTCGTGCCAGTGTCTCCACTTCACATCAAACTCTGTCAGCGTCTGAGTGCCACCAGGCTGACGGATCATCACACAAAGATCAAAAGGTAAAAGCTTCCACTGGCTGTTTTATGAGTAAATATTGAGTTTGACTTGTGCAAAAGTCAAAGTTGATGTAACATTAAGTACTATATTTGAATGATATTTGTGAAGTGAGAGAGGAGTGCCGGTTAGGAACTGCAACATCAGGATGATTTGAACTCTTTCTATCCACAGCGTGAGCAAAATACAGATTTAAAAGATTATCCATGACATGCAGTTTTGTCAGCAGCAGCAGCAGCGTATTATACGATCATAAGACTACTCAAACTATCCATGTGAATATCTTTGTAAAAACTTCAATTAAAGGAATCAAGAATTTCAAAAAACAGGTTTATGTCATCAGGCTGAATTATAGCAGGTTAACATAAATAATGAATTGGATGGATGTAGCTGTAGCCAGTACAGATTTCTTTACTCTATAATATGCCGTTGGCAGCACCACAGATCAGCTTAAGACATCCAACATTTCTAATGACATCTTTACGCACACAGGATGCATCAAATAAAAACAGCGGTAGAGTAAATTTAGGTGTCTTTCTATTCAACTGCTTTACACATTAAAGGTGAAACTTCTGCATATTAAGAAGACATTCATGCTTATGTGTTATTTCATCAGTCCTAACCTCTGTGTTTTTGAAACTGGCTTATAATTGGCCAGAACTGATTAACCAAGTATGAACTGAAAGTACTTTCATGAGGTCATAATGCAAATCCCATCTCGCCAATGAATGAAGCTACAAAACCAGATAACCCGCTGAAAGTCGATCTTACGTTGTAGAAGGGCATCTTGCTGAGCAGAGTGTCCATCAGCTTGTACATGTTCCTGGCAGCAGGCTGTAGTGTGGCCTGCTTCACCAGCATCTGTCTGGCTTCTTCCAACCTGCCCTGCAGCACATAGTTCACCACCTGCACAGCCCCGACACGAAATCATGTCATCGCTGAAATGTCACACTCAGAATCAGGGCGAGAGGTGTTTCAGAAACATAAACTTGTGCGTGTGTGTTGCGCCTACCACATCCCAGTAGTCGTGGTGCTCAGCGGGGCTCTCACTTTGCAGCACTTCTCTGGCCTTCTCATCCACGTCGGCCTTGTGTAACCGTACCCAGTCTAGGAGGTGGAGCAACAGGGAACCCGCTGAGGAGAAACACACAAACACACAGCTGACTTGTTTGTTTGGATGCTGTCATAGTCTCAAAGTCAAGCTATAAACTCCAAAGATAAAGAGTTTAGCTAAAAGAACAAAGTCAAAGTCTAACCAGGAGCAGCATCAATGAAGAGCACTTCACACAGATTCCAGATCAGTTCTATGGCCAACAGAATGGACACCTATGAAGCCAAAACAAAGGACGAAGTTAGGACAAGTGTCAGTGAGAACGAATAATCCAAAAGTAAATTTCAGTCAAACATCAACATTCATTCCTCTGCATAAATACCTTAACATTAATTGTAACTTTACTTGTAAAGATGATTTAGTTTTTAAATATAGTAGTAGTGTATATGTCTCTGCATGTGGTGCTCAGATAAACACACAGTCAGATTATACCTGATTTCCATATTGATTGGCCACGTCTGTATCTTTCGTAGAAACTGCAGAAAAGACAGAAATGCAAATTTTGATTATCCCTTTATAATCACATTAAAAAACAAAATAATTTAAAAAGATGTACAAGGATGTGATTTTCATGAGGTACATGGGCGAAGAAGTCCCCCACCAGATGTTTACAGTATTTTGTAAATCTTGTTTAATCTATTTTGTACTGTTTTGTATTTTTTATTGTATTTCCTTTTTCTACCTTCCCTCTTCTGTAAAAAAACAATGTAGATATGTTTACACATGTGATCTGTATAGTTTATATAACAACAATGTAAATATCCACATTACATACATGCAGACCATATATATGGTCTGTATAGTTTATAGTTTATTTATAGTTTAAGAAAATAACCCTCATTTTCGGACATGTGTGTATGTGTGTGCATGTTTAAATGTTGTTTCCTTTCCTTTTTTTTTTTTACATGTTCGAAACACATTTCAGTTTCAGTATATCAAAATAATATTTCAAAATTCTGACCTGCAACTTGTTGAAGCTCCTCCATACAGGCTCGTATCACAGATCTGTAGTTTTTACTGATGCTGACAAATCTAAGGAGCAGACAAATCATGTTAGCTGTTTGAAGCTAAGATGCACATCTCTGAAAAGCAATAGTCAAAGGAAAAGAGCCATCACGTGGCCTTACTGGGGTTTTTTGTTCTTGCTGGGGAGGTCCTCTTTAATCGTCTGCAGGCCGACAAAGATGTGATGTGACTCATTGAAGAGTTTGCGTAAAATGGGGGAATATATGTCCTCATCTTTCCTGACCTCATGGATGAAGGAGCAGCCTGATCCTTTAGCACCTGAATGTGCAGCACAGAGGGTGATAACTAACATGCATTAGGTAAAAAAAGAGATTGTTAAAACCTAAAGAGGGGTTTGTATCATTATACACATACCTGATGCTTTGTAAAGGGTCTCATACACAAGAATATCACCTGGACCCCATGCAAACCCCAAATGCTTCCCATCACTGGCTGCAGGAATATTCTGCATTTAAAAAAGAGAAGACACTAAAACGATCAATTAAAACAGGTGATGGTAAGATACAAATTGAATATCAACTTAAATTGTGTTTTTCAGGTTCAAGAGCTCTTCTAACCCAAACCAAAAGGACAGCTCAGATCACCAGTTTTTATATCCCATCGCTGGTTGCCAGTAAGTTACAAAATTAATTTTAAAGTTGTGTTTCCAATATTTAATCTCTATATGATGATGGCTCTAATTATATGTCTGACATGCTCGCACAATATAAGTGGCGGGGACTGAGGGTGAGACAATTAGTAGATTTTTATTTTTTTTAATTAGGAAAAATGTCCAGAAAACTTAGTTTTAATTATCATAAATATACATTTATTTTTTTCAATACATTTTTTTTGTAATTTTCTGTTTCTTTGTTTCCTTTTTTTCACATCTTATTTTCAGATAATTTCTTGTAATTTTTTGGTAATTTCTTGCTCATTACTGGGCCATTAATGCCTTCTCCCCTCGTTTTTTGGAAGAAATAAAATAATTTTGTTCAGGTTTCAAAGGGCTAATGAGGAAAAATGCATTAGTATCTTTGTCACAGTAATTATAACAGCCAAATATAATATATCGATAGTAAATACTACAATCTGAAAAAGAAAGTAAAGTATAAATTTAGTAACATCTTTTCACAGCACATGTGTAAAATTAGACCTCAGTAAACATCTACATCACTGTTTAACTTTTGAGAAATCAGAATTAAATATAAAAGTAAAATTAGAAACGTTTCAATATGAATGAAACCTCTTTTACTTTAATTGTTAGCAGGAACTTTTGCTACATTCTTACTACTTTGACACTTTTAATGTATTTCTAAAACGTCTGTGTTTCGGTTATTAACTTTTTTATGTGTCTGATACACGTTAGGTAACTTTTCTGTATTTATATCATAATTTAATTTGGCTGTTTGAGACTGACTGTGATGTTTTTGCGGTTGTTAGCTTGTTAGCATCGCTGTTGTTGGAGAAGTTAAGTGAGAAAACTCGGCTGCAGCGGTTACTTACGGTGGTTGCCGGCTCAACGTCCAGTTCCTCCATCTGGGAACAATATTATCAATACGATAAAATATAAATGATAAACTATTTAGCTGTAAAGACTACACGCCATGAACTACAGGTGCCGAGCTGCTTACGCGCCTCAATCATTCATTGGAAAGCCCTTCGGCGCATGAGTGATGGCGTCACCGACAGCTGGCCACCCTCCTGCCTGTTTTTTTTCCCAGCTGCTGTGTTTGGCGCATGATGTGGATTTGTCCCGATATATAGTTAAATAACTTAAGAGCACGCACTTAATACATATATTAGCACATGTGATTAATAACTCTTCAGCTCTGGGTAATTTTGTTTACATACAAAAGAGAGAGGTATTACCAACACATGTTCTTTATTTTATCCACCTACAAACATACAGATATTTTCACAAGTCTGTTTGGTGTGATATGCAAATACACTAGCTTTGCATTAAAAATAACTAAATATATGCATAAATTGTTGAAACCTCTGAAAACCTCAGCAAATTTTCTTGATTGTCTTGAACACTGAAAGAAGGCAATGAGAGAGGAAAGAAGGAATTAACCCCAAATTAGCAAGAAATGAGTAAAAAAGTAAAATAAAATTAACCAATAATAATAATAATAATAATAATAATAATAATAATGATGATGATGATGATGATGATGATGCTAAAGAAAGAAAGAAAGTAAAAATAAAGGAAAGGGGAAAATGCTCAAAATTATCAAGAAATTAGTAAAAAGTAAAATAAAATTATCTGAAAATTAGTAAAAATAATAATAGTAATAGTTGACAACTGATTTTCCATTGACCAACCAGTTGATTAATGAATGAATGAATAGCAGCTTATAAGTAAAAAAAAAAAAAAAAAAGTGCTAAAAGGATAACCGGTTGGGTGGAAAGTCGAAAGCAAACCGGATCTTAAACCACTATTGTCTCACAGTATGTATAATCATACTGCCCAACTTGCCATAATTACATGTTGGAGGTGGAGTTCATCCTCTCTGAAATAAGCACCGTTACCTGTAGCTCTGAATTTCAACCAGGTCACTGTGGATGGTTCTTCCTAATCAATTATTAATATTTAAAATGTCAACAGTGGCAGTTGTTAGTCCAGTGATGGTCCTAAATTGCAGCTGTTGAAAAAAATCAATGTATTCTGTTTGTAATAACAGAGAGAAACGTGTGGTTCTTCGCATGTGTTCAGCTGTAATCAGGAAATGAGGCTGAATGATAAAATCTGATTAATCAGCTGTGGTTCTCTGCATGGCTGCGTTAACTGTATTGTCCTCCCTGACCCTCAGGAGGCAGTCGAGACTGAAAGCAACAAACACATAAACCTGAAGGCGGCAGGTCAGGATTGATCTGTAGTGCAGTTTAAGATCAAAACGCCGCTCATCAAACTCATGAGGGCCTACTGCGAGAGACATGTGGACACAGCACAGCATCAGCACACAACAACCATCGCTGAGAGACTGTGAATATTCAGGATGATAAGATGATTTTCTAAACAAGTGATAACCAATAACACAATTACTGCATTGTATTGCAAGAATAGCATTTCCGTTCTCACCACATACAGCCTCATTTTCTGTTTGTAGAGGCAGTTTTGTGTTCACTGCCACTATGTAATCTAAGATTAATCTGTAATGATAACACAAAGGACGACAGCTTTGCTATTCAGCCTCACCTTTGTGCTTTTTGTAGTTTATATCAGCCCCTACGAAAAATTTTAACAATGATAAAGTTAGCACATTACAGGGTTCAAATATGTTCCAGTCTCATTTTATTTTATTATTAAGCTGTTAAGCTTTAAAGTTTAGTTTATCAGTCATTGCTACATTAAACAAGCAATGTCATATTTTAGATAGAAAACAGTAAAAGGTGTTTCTGAATTTACTTTTAATTGAGCTCATCAGGAACCGTCATCTCTAGTTTTAAGTTCTTTGTGTTTTTTGGGGTTTTTTTTCCTCATTATTTTTAGTATTATGCAATTTGTGGAATGAGATATTATTGGTGGCTGTGTAGGATCATTTCTGACTTGTGTGATCTAAACATTTACAATTAATCTAATTTTCCAAGAGTCAAAATTTATCGGAAAAAAAGATGTATTATTTTCAAAAAATAGCATGTTTTTATACAACAAAATATTCTCCCTCAATCCAAATATATTGGCATTTAGTCTTTCAAAAACAACATTTTCAGTGCAGTCAAAAAACAGTTTGCGCTCTCACTTGCCAAACACAGAGGCATGCACCTCGGTCCATGTGTTATCGATTTATTCATCCATTTATTTAATTCCATCTGGCAAACTAAAAAATGAGAAAAAAATAAGTGAGAATTTTGTGTATTTTATTTACAGACGATCTGTATTAATGTGGCAGTCTAGCAGCAATCTAACAGCACCATAAATTAAATATATTCATTTAAGAGATTGAAATTTTTTTAAAAGTCTAACCGATTTAACTTAATTATTTATTTTGATTTTTGATTTTTTTTAATGACATTATAAAATATGATAGACTTTGGAAGTTTTACTGGAAATCCTCAATAAAAACTTTAAATGTCAAAAAAAAAATATTTAAAAAAATGTACATTTGGTACAGTTTGGTACACTTGACAAAAGTCTCCTAATTGGCCCTTTTCACAGAATTTGGTGCATAATTTTGCACTTGTCAAAAAATAAAAAGTGTAACTAATAACAATGGATCCTTTCCACTGAAGTGTCTCAGTCAGCAGTGATCTCTATAAACACATATCTGCTTATGTATGGAGATTTTATGTTTATAGAGATTAGTTGAAATGCCAAATGGAAGAGGGAGTGTTGGCTCGGATATCTACTGGCTACACCGGATCACCCCAAAACATTGGCCTCCGCTCCGGGAGGGTATATCGTCATCAGACTGAGATTGAGTCAGCAATGCCCTTAGCTCGTGCCCTGAAACTAACCCTCCTAAATGTCACATGGCCATTATTAAAGTTATTAATTAAACTTTTCCTGTTATGTCACAATGTCTGCCATTAAAAGGGTTTTTCAGAGTGGAATATTTCAGCACACTGTAGCAGAGAGAGACCTTGTAGTAGTCTTTTTCCAACTATACAGACAGTGTAGAGCAAGGCTTAGAAGAAAAACTTACGCTTCATTAACATCATATGGAAATAATTACTGGAATTACTTGATGGTTTGAAGCAGCATCTTTGAAGTCAGCACATGTTTAATCTTGTTTGAAGACAATAAAAAGCTACGATAACAGTAATTATTTTCAGCCTTTTCATGCTTATCACTCATGCATGTTGTGACTGCTAATTTGAGCTTTTGTGTGACAGCGCTGTAAATAATGCAGTGTTGACCTCAAGCAAACAATTTGTGGTGTGGGCAATTTATAAGTCACAATTTTCGCATGAATTATGTTTGCGAGAAGCTTTATCTGTGGTTTTTATTTAACATGACTATAAATATTTAATCAAGGTCACAGTTCAGTATGTTTGACAAATCATGTGCCACGCATACAAGCCGTCCAAATACACTGCAGAACGCTGGAACGTCAGATCTTGAAATAAAAGCCAGATGTTGCTCATTACAGAGTTATTTGCCTTGGTCATGTTTTCAGTCAGTTTTTTTCTGAAAGAATTATTGTTCATAGTTTATTGGCTCTCATCCAGCTCTGCACTGCATCTCTTCCTCTTCCTGCTCGAATGCAGTCAGGGCTTCAGAGTCGATGCAAATCTTCCCTCGATAGCTGCACACAGCTTAAAGCTTTACCTTTCTCTCATCCTCCCCAAACGAAACCTCCTTATCGACTTGTCCGTCTGCGACTCCAGATGTTAATCGCAAAAGATGTCTCATCTTTTCCATCAGCAGTAAATCCCCTCTGAAGTCGTCCTTCGCCGTACCACTGGCTATAATGGGATGCAGGAGTGCTGACTTATTGTAATTAACACAAGGATGAGTGCCAGTTCAGTTCTTAAAATTGTTATCTTCTTGATTGGAACTGTGATTGCATGGCAACAAAAACAACCGTGAGGTTTGATAACTTTTACAGTCTGAAGTACCTATGCCGAAAAGTTAAGAGAATATGTAATGAAACACAACCTCTGACATTCCTCTATCTGAAAGTCAAATGAGGGTTCAGCTCTCTGGAAGAATGGAAACTCAGTGTCGTCTGTTCTTTACAGCAGGGCAAAAGATACATTTGTCATGCGGCTCATTTTTAAAACTGCAGTGAGATGTTTTTCATTATTCCTTTATTTGTTGTTCACTGCAAGATAGTGTAGGTCTGAATTTTTATATGACCCTCAAACTTCAGGCATAGTGGCTTAACCAAACCAATACATGCTTAGAAATATTATGAATATAATATTTACAGGGTTCCTGCAGATCATTAAAAAGTTTTAAGTCTTGAATTCATTAATCTTAAGATTGAATTTAGAATCTCCTAAAAATGCTAACACATAGGGGCAGGATGTTATCTCTTTTTTTTTTTGCTAGAATATGATTTCCATAAAATCTCTGCTTGAGCTATATGTGACAGCAAGTAACAATAAAGTACACAAAAAACTCAACTTTTTTTTAAATAAAATATATAATAGGTAATAAAATTTATATTTGTGTTCTTTTTTCATGTTTTTTTTTAAGATAGGACAAGATAAGCCTATTCTCAGAGATAATATTTCAGGGGTTGCAGGGTTTTGTGGTTTGTGTAATGTCGATATCCTTTTCTGTCGCTTTTGTGGAAATGCTGACATGTCAGAGCACAAAAGACAATGTTTTAATTGCTGCGTTTTTGAACTTGTTTTAACAGAAGTCGATATATTTGCTGCAATTAATGGGTGGAGTAGACACAACTTGCATGTTTTGGCATTTTCTTGCTGTGCTTTGCAAGCCCAGTTATGCACTGCGGTCATCAAAGTCAAATACAATGCTTAATGATGGCTGCCATGGAGCCATTTTGCCTATGCAAACAACAAATTTGAGTTTGTTTAAAGCATACTCTCTGCCAAAGGGCTCATAACATGTAACCACAGCATTCTGACACAACATGTACTCCTCTCTCTCTCTTTACAATATAGCAAACCTTAAAATGTATCTTAGAAAATAAACACACAAGATAAAGACATTAGACATTAGAACATGTAACATTATGTGATACTTATTTTCATAACTGCACTTGCTACTTCTCTTTATTCACAAACCACACCCAAGTTTTGTTTGCACACACACACACACACACACACCTACACTCATAATTTGTCTTGATCTTTTTGTCATTTTTGTTGATCCCGTTGTATACTGCTTGCATCAAAGTATTGTAATTTATTCTATTACTTGTAATTTAGTATATTACTATCGGTGAGGTGTTTCCATCAGCCCATTTGGGTTTCTAACCCCCCAGCACATGCTTTTTTTTTCTGCAGTCTTTTTGACCTGTTTTCCATTTCTGTTTTTAATGATGCAAATATGTAAATGAATGAATGCTGAATTGTGGATCCTCTATTTGCACTTTTTTGAAGCTCTATGTTGATGCTGTTTCATGCACTCTGTAAAGCCTACTAAAAGTACAAAAACAATTCCTACTGCAAATCACTTTATTTCTACTGTGAATTAGAAAAACCTGGGGGCCACCCGGCTCTCTATCGGGGGCCAGATTTGGCTGTAAATTGAGACCCAAGATGTTGAGGTCAGCTGGAGGTCAAAGTTCACTCCTTTTCCCTTTACATGACAGTCTGAAACATTGCTATGATCAATGCTAATAGATTATAAAGCAGAAAATACAGCCCTAAGGGATGTTGACTGTCTGCTCCCTGACATGAAGCCCTGCCACCAACAAGAGAAGCGATCGTTGAGGTTCTGTCCAATGAGAGACGAGTTCTGTGAGGTTCTGTCCAATGAGAGACGAGTTCTGTGATGTTCTGTCCAATCAGAGCGGGTCGAACGCTGGTGGGCTGGGTCTCGTGGGCTGGCACCGCAGAACCAGCGGATCTGCTCTTCGTTATGTTTTTCAGTGTCGGGTGGAGTCTACATCCCGTCGCAGCTCTGCGGGGAAGGAGGAGGACTTTTCTTTCTATTAGTTTCTCATAGACTGTTTGTTACCGTCGAGGCATCGAAATACTCCATAAAGATGACGACGACAACCACCTTTAAAGGGATGGAGCCTGGTTCAAAAAGCAGCTCCAGGTAAAAAAGAGCTGAAAACGTTTCGCGGAGGAACAAAAGAAGTGTGATGCGGACGAGCCTCAAGGCTAGCTAAACGCCTCTTTTTTCGCTTTAAGGCAGCTTGCTACCTACCGTTAGCCCGCTAGTGGCTGGCGGGGGATTTTTCTGGATTTAGCTAAACTGTCAGATAGTCTTGCTAATTAAGTTAATCTTATTGAGTGACTGATGCACCATATAGCCGTTAGCGGTGAGTTAGGTAGGTTAGCAGTCTGGGTTGTGGAGAATACTGTTAATTAGGCATGCGAGTTTAAGGAAGAGAAAAAAAGAGACACCCGAAGTACACGAAGGAGGGGTTCCGTCTATTTTTTGGGAAGAAATGGTCAAAGCTACCTACCGTTAACCGGTCAGTTTTTAAGAGACTGTGGTCGACAAAAAATAACTTTTTTGTTGTTAGTTTGTTTCCTGTGGTGATTTCTTTGGAGTTGCTAGCCAATGACCCGATACTTAATGTATTGTGTGCGGATGTTGTAGCATATTTTCACCAGAGGAAAAAAGGTACAGCTCAGGAGCAGGAGTCCAAATATGTGATTGATTGCAGGAAGAATCCCAGACGAGACTCGGGTCTGCATATGTCGTTATCATCAATATGGCTCATTGCTGGCAAATGGAAGTTTATAGAAACTCAGATAATGTCCATGTGTAGCTTCAATAGACATATCAACGCTGTTTTCTTATCCACATCTGTTAAATCTTTATATTCATGTAAAAAAACACCTTAAGAGGGCCACTCATCCCTCGTGCATGCAGTCATAGCTTTCCTGTAAGTGATGCGTCTCGTCTGGATGCTTTCCTGCCCCTTTGCAGTGAAAACAATGCAGAGAAAATGCCTTTAATTTACGCCTGCCTTAATAATGGGGTCATAATGTTAATGCATTTAAGCCAGATTTTGAGGAAAATTGTTTCCATTAGCCTTTGCTTAGTGAGCATGTCAAATCTCGGTCAGTCATTAAGCATTTTGAAGTCGCATGCTGTTTTCGGATGATGCGGGGGCTTGGGTGGGGGCTTTGAGCTAGCTAAGCCTGCAAATCTTTTCTTAGCTCTTTGCTTTTGCTCCTTAAAGCCCTTTTTACGAGCTGCTGGTCATTTCTGATGCTGGCCGACCCAAAGGATCTTTGCAGCAGCTACTTGAGCAGAATTAGGCTAAAATCTTAGTAGGCCATCAAAAGCCTCCCACCCTGCCTTATCACACATGCCATCTTTGGCTTTGGAGCTCAGCTACATCTGCCATTGCCACACCAGCTTGAAGCAGCGCGTCCAGCTTCTAAACATTAATGCCATTTCATTGATATTATTTGCAGTTTCATTCTAGGGTGGGGTCTGCTGCCAGGCAGCTAAAAGCTTTTCCCCTGATCGCAATCCGTGTGGAAAGCATGAGCTCATCCTCTCTGGCCGGGAGGTGAAGTCTGGTTTAAGCATTACTGTCACAGCCAAGTGTGACGAGCACGAGTGTGTTTACAAGAATTGATTGAGAAAATTCACGCCAATGCAGTCCACACCGTGTGGATTTTCCCCTCCGTAGTTGCTTTCTTTGTAGTTTTTTGCTTCAAGAGCTGAGTTGTTTTTTGGACTCCATCTGCTCGCCTGGCCCTTGGACAGCTGCTCAGTGTGTCAGCTGGTGGCTTCAGGGACTCTGAGGAGAGAAGAGTTTGCTGGAAAAAGAGGGAGGGGTCCAGCAGGGGCACTGCAAACACACCAGTTTTTGTCGTCCACCCCGACTGTCCTTCAGCACAGCAAGGAAAAAGGGTTTCCCTGCTCATTATCGTGTTCCTTTTGTTCAGCTTGTGGTGGAAGGAATGTCGGAAAGTACTCTCTGTTTATCATGTGCTGGTCTGCATGCAGGCTTTCTATATTGTTCTAGAACAATCCATTTATTAGGTGACCTATATTAGCTTCGGACATCAGATTTTTCACCTCCATTGTGTAATATTGACCCAGAACGGTCATCAGATTGATGTACTCATTTTATGACAATGCTACCAGGAAGTGACACCAGCCCCTCGTGTGTCACGGGAAAGGAATCTGCGCTGAGAAGAGGCAACAGCGAGCCAGCTAACTCTTTGATTATATGCGACTGGAGTCAGCTGCAGGGCAGAGATTGTGACTGTCTGTCTGACAGGCTGACAGCCGGAGCTTAGAGAGCGGAGACCTTGCTGGTAGCCTGTGTGTTTTTGTGTGTGTGGTATGTGTTTGAAAGGGTGGAGTAGGGAGAAGACTAGAAGTAGGTTGAGGCCTACTCATGTTATATTTGACTATTGATTTTTTTTTTTCGCTGTGCAGCTGATCGGTGGCATGTGAGACGAGGCCTTGTGTTTTAGTTTGACCTAAAGAGTGGGGGATGGAAGCGTGTTAGCAGAATGTCAATCAAATGATAGTCTAATCCATCATTTATTGCTCCTCAGGGTACTACGACCGCCGGGTGGGGACTCCAGCATCTCCTTCGGCACAGACGACAACTCGACCCCTCGGAAGAACAAGATGGCCTCCAACATCTTTGCAGAACCTGATGACCCCCATGCTCATCGGAGGAACAATCCACCCAGTAATTCAATCTAATATCACTTAAACCTATCTGAGTCAATTTTCCAAGAATTAATAGCAGAGACAAAGGAATGAAAACAATAAGGTTTTGATTTACAAGGTAACATATACAGTGGTTTTTGAGTTTTGCACCAGGCGGGGCGTGTGGGCAAGTTCAATCTTGTAAAAATAGACAGAACTAAAGAAGCCTTAAGTAAGCAGAAAAGCACCACAGACTTAATTCTTCTAACTCGAGTGGAGAAAAGATACAAACTGGAGTGTTATTAAGTATTTTTTCCATTTGCGTTGTCAGAAAGAACATCCCACAAGTATAATAGCCAAAAAGCCCTGGAGTGCTGGGATAAGGGTAATTTGAAGCTATGCTTTGTTAGACGGGGATGAGGATCAGCCCTCAGCGGAAAGAAATAGGTCAGTTAAAAAATGTGTCAATTGGTGAAATGTGTGGCCTTGTATAGACACCAGGGAAGTTTTATTTTGAGCACATGAGGCAGTAGGGGATATGATACCTGTGAATGGCTTTTGAGTGGTCAAGGTCACTGCAGACATACAGCCACGGAGGCTTGCATGAAAAATTCATATAGTCAGACATTATTGTGCTTGCCAGTGTGTTTGTAAGAATCCAGGTAAAACTATAATGCAGACTCTTTAGTCTGCTTATGTTATTGCTAGGTTTTGTACCCAGCTAGTTGGTGTTTAAAGCTCAAATTTTTGATGAGCATAAAGAGGAAGACTCAAGTCCTGCAGAACCAGCATTCCTTTTCAGCTCGACGCTGTGAAGTTACCCACAAGCCAGAGATCACATGTTTTCACACTGACCACTCGTGAAAAACAGTTTTCATGGTGCATGAAGTTTTCTGAATGTGTGGACAATGAAGAATTTACCCTAAAATTATTACTTCAGCCTCTGATCTTTATGGACAGCAGCTGCAGAAAAAGCCTTTTCCTACCCGCATTGTTTCGCTTGGGTCTAGGTCAAGTTCATGGGAGCCCTCTCATACTTTTCCCACTTAAACGGATACAACTGGATGAGGATATCTGTTTCTGCCTGAATGAGCAACATTTATTACTTTAACAGGTTTTGTTCGCATTGTGCAGTCTGTCTGACCCGTGCATGAACTTCTCATATAGATGAACAGGTTTGTTTGCTTTGGCCTCCTGCCCTGAGGCCATCCTTTTTAAATGTGCTTTTGTTGTAAATGTTCTTCTGCAGTATTTATCCATGCTTCAACCTAGAATAGCTGTTAGCCTTGTTTTATGAAGTTATTCTTTCAACACTGTGTGCACTTACAGAGCTAGGAATATTGCATTTTCCCTTTTTTGGAAATTAGAGTTACAGTAAACATGTGGGGAAGTGGGGAATGCTACAAAGGCAATCGTGGATTTGATGGAGCGGTGTTGCATTTAAGTAGTATACATCTTAGTAAAAACATGTTTACTTATAGGGCACATTTAAAAGAGATTAAATAAAACAGAGGAATAATCAAATACAAACACAGGAATGTTCCAATAGACACAGTCATGAATAAGAGAATATAAGTAAATAAATACAGACATAGGATATCTTGATAAAATCATCGGAGAAACAGCATTGCACAAAAAACAAAATCAAATGCAAACACATAACTGTGGTCAGACATGTCTTCAGGATGACAAAAGGCTAAAGAAAATAGACGGTTTCTTTGGACAGGGTTTACAGTTTTCAGTGGCAGGGGATCGTAAATGGCTAACTATTCCACAATTAAGGCCAGCAACTGAAAATGCTCAGTCACCTTTTGTTTTTTTTAACTGGGTGTGTGGATTTGGCCACAGGAGACATCAGGAGTTGGAATAGGGGATGAGCCGTTCAGAGATGTGACCTGATGCCAGTCCATGCAGTGCTTTAAAACTCCTTTTTTTTTTTTTAATCTCAAAATCTATTCTGGTAACTGGTAAAGAGAGGCTGGTACACACACTTTCTCCCTCGAACTGTTAGTCTTGCTTGTGCATATTCAGGAACCTGCAAATAGGGCTGACTGACTGATTCCTACATAGAGAATTTATCGTCTTTATCTCGGACCAGTGGGCCACCAGAAAGGCCAGATGACTGACTTTCATGATAATTAAAGGCCTCTAGAGACCGTTCGCAGAGCATATGTCTTAGTTTATAATCGTTCAGAATTCAAGTATCTAATTCCAGTCTCAGACAATGTCAAGATAATGTCCTTTTTATTCTGCACAATCTTTTGACCGCACTGTGAACAGTGTTTATATGGACATTTACTATTACAGAAACTTTTTCCAGTAAAAACCAGTCACTGCAATTTCTGTGGATAATTCAGTGTAACCTGGGCATTAGTTCTGGAAAGACATGCCAAGTTTTTCTAAGTTTCATATTCAGAGCTTTGATCATTGAAATTTCAGACAGTTTAACAGTATTAGGTGATGGCAAAAACCCTTAGAAAGTAATATCTCAAAATCTGAGCAAATAAATCTCAAAGTGCTTTCACGGATTGATTAACTTAAGTTTCTAAGTATAATTATATAATTCAAGTGCAGAGGTGGAAAGAAGTTGTCACTAACATTGTGGTAATCTATGAATAAGATGAGGTCATATTTGCTTCAAGAGAGAAAAAGCAGAAAATGTTGGACAGTCCAAAGACACACACCTTCAGTAGCAGCCGCTGAAACTTGAATTCAGCCAGAACTAACTCCCCTCTGCATCAGCAAAAACTTTCTGTTACTGCCTTTACACAGGTCTGACCATTGCAACCCCTAGCACTACTGAAGCAGCTACCAAAGGTCCATCCCTGGAGCTTATGCCCACTCTGCTCTTGGCAAACGGTCTCCTGGAGGCAGCGAGTGAGACAGAGGGACTGCAGGGTGTACTAGCTCACTAATTCTTGTCTCATTTGTTGTCTGATAAACAGAGAGGGGAGGAAGGGTTGTAAATATGATGTTGTGGCGGCCAACGCAAACAAATCAGTGTATGAAAAACAGTTACCAGCTTATTGAAACGTAATAAGTTTACTTCAAAAAGTATATATTTCTTATTCATAGTATTCCACAGGTACATTTTAGTATGCAAGTGAAGCTTATTTAATAAAGTGTCTTTCCCGGAGAAAGATGCTTCAGTGTAATAAATGTCATAAAATCAATCAGAGAGACCGACTGACGTGATGTGAATTGTTATGGAAATACATCTTATAATATAGTGTCTAGAAGTGTATGATACAACTTTAACCCATGGTCTAGTGTTAAAAAAGTAAACAAAATTGCAATAAATTCTAATATTGGATCACACTACTTGCAGAATTGGTACCATTAGTCATAAGGAAGAACATTTTTATGTGATTTGGATAAAATTATGAAAGAAATGAATCATAAAACTAGCTGAAAAAAAGGATATTCATATAGTTGGTTTGGAATTTAAAAAATCTTCTAATGAGAGAGGGTTGTGTCAGTTCAGCTGCAGAGCTGTGCTGATATTATGTTTATACTGACACATAAGCTTATTGTTATTCATCCAGAGTCTTTGGCAGGTTGTTCTCAGGATTTTGGGGTTTTCAGATACCAGAGCTGTTGGTTTGTTCAATTGCCCTCAGCTTCTGGCCACATAAGGAGCACTCTGTAATCATAACGCAAGCCAAAACTACCAGCAGCAGCAGCATGACTGCTGTCCCTGCCTTTAAGCTTGTTGAGCAGCGGTCAGTGTTATCGTACGTTTATATCATGAACCCATAAGGTTAAGTAGAAAGCTATGTGTCATAGTGATGATAACATAATGCATCACTGTCCGCCTCATGAAACTAGTTTAATCCTCCTTCATTTACTGTCCAGAGAATTGATCGGACTCAGAAATGTGGAGCCAGTAATGAAGGAGCTCTTGTTGCGTGATTGAGGCTCTCAACAGTGCTGATTCACTCCATTAACAACAATGGCCACTCCTCCGCTTCTTTAGCAGCCGTTGTTCTCCTCATGACAAAGACAGTCTGTCCCCTCCCTGGCCCTCTGGGCTGGAGCTGCACTGTTACCTTATGTGGCTTTAGTTCCCCACAGTGGGCCAAACATTGGGTTTTAATGCTCTTTCTGCTGAAGGAGAAAGCAAGCGCTACAGGGTTATGTGAGTTTTGGCATCCATGTTGTCTGCCTGGAAATGTTCCACTGTGTTTCTGGGTCTGTTGCAGACGCCCAAGCGGATTTGGTGATGTTTCCTGTTGGTTTTCAGTGATTTTTGTCTCATGTTATTTGAGTCAGATTCCCCCATAAAGCTGATGTTTTGTCAAATCTGAGAAGATGAGTCTTGTAGTGAGCATGGTTGGCTCGAAGGTTAGAAACATTAGGGTCAGGGGTGGCTTTGTGGCTAATTGGATTAGTGATCCTGTGGTATGACTCTGCTGCTTTGAAGCCTGAGTCATGTTTTGTCATACGTCTCTTGTGTTTCCTGTCTAGCTCCAATAAAATCAATTGGCCAAAAATTAAAAATCAATGAAATATGCATTACACCTAGTGTACGTTGTGTCTTACAGTAAGTGTGTGTTGTGTTTTTTCTTATCCAAATTTTCACTCTAGGGATTGAGGGTGTTGCATGCTGAGACAGATTTGTGATATTGAACTATATAAATAAAATTGATTTGGCACAACTATTACACTCTGCTCACTCTTTAACCCTTTGAGACCTAAGCAACTGGGCTCATGTTCAAAAAAAAAAAAACTTTGGTGAAGAGCAATGAGCAACTTCAAAGGAAATTACCCCAAATTAGTAAAAGTAAAAAGTAAATTTTTTTTTTTAATGTGAATATTACAAAAAAAAGAAACAAAAAAGAAGGAAATGACATGACGGAAGTGCTTTAAAAATAATATTTCAGCAAAAATAATTAAAAATATATAATTGTTCCAAATCATTTTTTGGGACAAATTTCCCTAGCTTCTTTAAAAAAAATTCTGCAAAAAATCTACTAATTTCTTGCAATTTGCAG
Source organism: Plectropomus leopardus (assembly GCF_026936395.1). Taxonomy (NCBI): domain Eukaryota; kingdom Metazoa; phylum Chordata; class Actinopteri; order Perciformes; family Serranidae; genus Plectropomus; species Plectropomus leopardus. The sequence goes on from NC_142193.1 coordinate 21,801,253, forward strand.
AACAGTTCTTGCCAAGTTGCTCATTGCCTCTCCCCCGTTTTTTCAAAAGAAAGCAAACCAATTTGCTCAGATTTTGAAAGTTAAGTACTTATGAAAGTGTTTGAATGCAGCACAACAATGTCAATCCAGGTTTCAAAGGTTTAATACATTTTTTTTTTTTTTTTGCTCTGTCTGTCTCTTACCATCCCAGCTGGTACAGCCGCAGGAACCCTGTGCGGGGAGCCCTCAGCCCCACTTAGGCGATGTCAGCAGCCTCTTCTCTTCCCCAAGAACCCTGAGCCGGAACTGACCACCATCCACAACTCTGGGGCAGCCTTGGTCTGGAAAGAGAGACGAGAGGTACCTCACTTCGTCTGACAGGCGCTGTTTCCAAAACAGAGCCGCAGCCTAGTTTGGGGCTGAAAAGCACACAGTAATAGATTAAGTGTAATTCTAAACAGTTCAGTGGAAAATGTATTGGGGGATGGGTGGCTTAATCCATCTATTTGAAACTGACCCAGGATGTTGTTTGATAGATATTCTCCGCTGACATTTGTAATCCCTGTGGAGGTTTAATTTTTATTCTGACATTAGCAGATTTTCTTGTAATTTAGCAAATTAACTGAGGTATAAAGAAGCAGTGAAACCAGAGCAGAGACAGCAACAAAAAATAATTATTGCCATCATCCATTTTTCTAAGCAAAAAAGCCAAACTTTTGCTGGATTTATGCTTGTTAGAAGTGAGATTTTCATAATTTACTTCGTCGTACATAATGAAATGAAAAGCTTTGGATTCCTGAAACTGTCGGGTAAAACATACCTTTGAAGATATTAGCATGGGCTTGGGGAAATAACATGTTTAACTGTTTTGTAACATTTTAATGACAAAAATTTAATCAAGAAAATAAGGGGCACATTGATCAATAATTCAAATAATTGTTAGTTGCACCCCTAGGTGAAACTGTGTGTTTTTTTTATAGGATTTAATCCACATGGCAAATCAAGCCATGGCTTACATACGAAAAACATATGATTTAGGAATGTCAGTTTGGTTAATACATCAATTAACCAGTTAATTTTTGCAAGGAAAAATAAAGCAACATGACATTAAATACGAGACCTTGCCTTTTATTCTGGCACTCCTGTTGACTTTATGAGGTTTAGCACTGCGTTTCAAAGCACTAACCAGTAGAGTTGGTGAAATTTAATGTTTTGTGATATAAATGTCTTGGCTTTTATTTTATTTTCTGGTGGCTTTGCTGACAGACAGCCAACTAGCTGTGTAAACATTTTATATGCGGAAACAGCTCACTGCCTACCCTCCTGTCTCTACTGGTTAATCAACGCAAGCCTTTGCTGCTCTGCTCTGCGTACCACCCGGGGCAGTTGGGATGTAGCTGGCCGCGGCCCTCATTCAGTGGTTACCCCTGGTAACGCATTTCTACAGTCGAGCCCCAGTGAATAAGTGGCTTCATTTTTAGCAGCAAAACCCCTTTAGCATTATCAGCGATTTTAGCACCACTTTCTGGGCTGCTAATGGTCCTAACAGAGCTAACAGTGATAACATCATTAGCAATGCTAAAGGGAGTCTGTGGTTCAATATTGAGCTGCTTACTTATCAGGAAGGAGACCAGAGGGTGGACACCGTGTTTCCACTGCAGTGCTGCTGTGTGTAACCTGTCAAAACTTTTTCGGCAGTTAACTGTTGACATTCCTATTATGGTATCTCTCAAGGGTCAGAAAGCTCAATAGTGATGTCGGTATTTGATGGTAATTAGCTGCTGTTAGTACTGAAGCTTTTATTTAAACAATAACTTTATTGACCAGATATGACAGTGACTTGTTTCTCTTTGTCTGCTCGAGACTGCTCGTGTTGTCACACAGTAAATCACTTCGCCCCTTTTTTCATAATCTCTTTATCGCTATCAATCAATTTCATAATTACACCACCCGAAAAGCACTCGCACTTACTTAGTTTATTTCTTTTCTTCCTCTTTTTTTACATAATTATTTCTGCCCTCATCTGACTGTCCTTTCTTATTTATATTTTTATTATTTTTTTATTATATTTATATTCTATTTTATATATATATATATATATATATATATATATATATATATATATATATATATATATATATATATATATATATATATATATATATAAAGTTATAATAGTTTTTGATCAATATTAAGAGATTGTATGTACTTTTCTTGAAATGCATAACATTGTCTTTTTTAAAATTTGCTAAATAAATCAAATCAAATCCAAACAGAGTAGAAGAAATAGGATTCATTTATAGGAATACAGAAAAACATGTTTATACACAGGTGACAGTGACTTTGGTTCTGTGAGCATATTTGATATATTCTTGTCTTGTGTTTTCATTACAGGTTGAGAATGGCCAAGAAGCACCGAATGATGGTAAGTGTCCTGAACTCTTAAACTGTTTATAGTGATGCCTTGAAGTTTCTGTCTCCCTCACACTATGTCTAAACATCAGTGCATGACTCAGATTACTCAGTGAATAGCTCCATGGTACAGTGTAACAGATCAGGTAATTCCTCTCTGGCTGCCTTTTAAAAAAAAATCTGCTGGCATACCATGACTTTTTTTCCCCCAAAGATACAGTACACATGTTGTCCCTGTGTAAGTCAACATCACATGATCTGCTTGATGTGGTTTTCCCCTGTCATGATGCCGTGATGGTCTGTAGTCAAGCAGCTGTTCTTTGATGGCAGGCTTCACTTAGTATGAAAAGCTTTTTATTAACCTCCAGGTGCAGGTTTGCGAGAGAGTGGCTGGCTCCTCAGATAATGGAGGGTTTGACCACACATCTCTGTGAGCGTTCATTTATTTGCCCTGCTATTGAATGTGACAGGAATGTGTGTGCACTTTGAAGTATATTATACATGTGTGTATTAACATGTACAGTATATGCTCATCAAATAATACTGAGGGCTTCTGTTCGTTAACTAGTTTGTCTGACTTGTGTGTTTCTTCACATATTTCTTTGAAGTCAGCGAATCTCGCAGAGAGAAGGGAAGCCAGGAGTTGGCCAGGCACAGAAAGAGAGATTTGCCAAGAAAATGACATTGCATAAATGTGCACTGCAGTTTTTATTGAGTTTTGGACAGCAATCTCTGTGTATTACATGCCTGATTTACTAAGACAGCAGCTCATTACGCAGTCACTCTGTCAGTGGAGGCAAGCTCAGAGGTGGGATATCTATGAGATCACTCAGCCCAGAAAAGAAATGATTACATAATGACCTTCATTACCAAATATTTACTGTGGCTTTGAGAGAAAAACTGTTACTCAAAATGTTGCACATATATTAATAATGATATTATAATCTTTGGCAAATCTGATTAGTTATACATCAGGAGGATATAAATGCATTCATGGGAAACAAAAAGGAGATAAAGTGATATAAGACAAATCAAATATACACAAAGTACACATAACACTAAAATAAAAGAAGCCACATAACTGTCTCAAACAAACATTAAACTGCAGTCTGTGGGGATTATACAGTTCATTGATGGTTCAATTCAAGTTTGATGGAAACAAACGACAATTTCACATCCACTATTTGTTCTCACAGCAATCGGATATTGTGATTATTTAATACAAGCCCTTTTTTTGTTAGCTTTGCACCTCAAAAATAGGCATAAAAGCCTTTGTGCAGTCCTCATATCTGTGTTACTGTGTGTACCAGTCTTGCAGCCTGCTTATCACTGTGTCCAGCAGAGAATATTTGAGTCTTCATTCTGCCTAAATTAAGTTTTTAACATCAGTGTTGCCCTTATTTGTGACATTCAAGTCATAAAGTCCCCTTGAATTTGCACATTCTGCATAATTCGGGCACTAATGGACAACGAGAGCCCAGCGCTTCAACACTGGGATTTTATTACAGAACTGGCTAACCTCACTTAAGTACTCAAGCCTTTAAAACAAAATGCAGTGGCTACAAAATAAGTCCAAATTTGAATGAAACCAGAGAGTGAGTTGTTGACTTTGGTGCTAGCAAATAATTGCAGTTTTCTTTGAAATGCATACATTTGAGATGCAGGTGCTACAAAACAGCCAAAAGCAACCAGACAAAGCAAAACTGCGTAGCCCAATTAAAGCTAGCTGGTGAGACAGCAACAGCCTCTACCAAAGCTAAATTTAGTATAGCCCTTGGTATTTGCTGTTAATGAAATTCTATACATTTTCATTGACGAAGTGATTTCGTTTCTCTCACAAATAAGGCGGCAAATAAATCCATTCATGAGCAATACAAACTAAGATAACAGCCATTTAGCCTAGCTTAGCAATGTACAGTCCCTCCAGGATTTTGCAGGCAGTTTTTTTGCATTGTTGCGGCCTGTAATACCTGAGATCACAGCAGTTTTTCTAAAAGAACATGAAATGTATGTTGTGACCTCCATGTTTGTGGAGTTTGAGTCCCGGAGTGAATAATTGTTAAATAAAAAAATAAAAGTTGATTGATTGGATGATGGATAAGAGGAGCAGCTGCTGCAGAGGCGAGTAAATACAAACTTTTAGACCCAGAACAACGAACAATTTATTTTCACTTTCACTGAGCCTGACGTTCTGCTGCTCCGTCTGTGCCCAGACGGAGCAGTACAAAGGTGTAGTGTCATGAATGACTGAGCTGTATATGCTGTAAATTCCAACAGCAATCCGAATGAATGCTCCAGCTCCAAAAATAGAAAATTATTCTGTGGTAGCAGATGTTTTTGCTGCAAGCCACCACAAACAAACAAATGAATGACTGTGTGGGAAACACTGGATGCTTATGGGCATTTTTGCAATGAAATTATGGGGGCGGGTGAAAATTAGTTGACTTGCTGTCACAGATTCAGAGCTTATTATTATGTTATTTTGCTGCCTGGACAGAAGCCTCGCAGCAACGTTTATTATCCAGATTAACTCTGTTATTAAACCGGTTAATAACTATTGGGCATCATTAGCTGTGTGATGCTAACAGTTATCCCTGTCACTGTATGTGTGTGTGTGTGTGTGTGTGTGAGTGTGAGACTGTTCCAGGCCCAGAGCTCTGGTCTTGCAGCAGTGGTCTCATGATTAAAAGAGAGATGTGCTGTGAAAATCAATGCGCTGCATGCAGCTCTACAATGAAATGAGATTTTGCCCATTTTAAACATTAAAATTTGCAGTAAAGTTGCGGTGAATGTACAAAATTGCAAGGTCTTCTGGAGATTGGCTGAATTTCTGCAAATTGTTGCGATTCCAACCTTGTAAAATCCTAAAGGTACTAAATGTAGCAATAACTGCCATCTGAGGTTTTTTTAGGTCTTCTCTACGGTCTGTGTCAATGTTTTTGGTTGTAAAAAATCAGCCTATAAAACCTAAAATGACGCATTGCATAGTATCCAACTATGACACAGTTTACCAGTTCTTTCACCCTGAAAACCTTTAGTCTTTTTTTTGGTCAGATTTTCTGTAATTATTGCTCTCTGCCTTTTGTAAAGCAGCACTGTTGAGTACATTTTAACCATCTACTGTAATTAGCTTCCAGGCACAGCTTGTTTAACCAGATAAACATGGTGTTTTACTGTCAAACTGTATTTAACATTTGTACGCCGTTTGGTCTTGATCACATATCATATCATCTCGAAAACAGTCTGTGATGGCATTCATGAAATATCAGCCACTGTTACATGATTTGGATTAATGTGTTATTGTTGCTCCTGTAGAGTGTCCTGACAATGCGGAGGGGGAGCAAGAGGAGCAAGAGCAGCAGAAGGAGACAACAGAGCCTTCTGCCCCGTCGGGAGGTGCCAACGCTGCCACCAGCGGCCGAAGAAACCCACCTGGTGGCAAGTCCAGCCTCATCCTGGGTTGAGACCACTTTTTTTTTCATTCGAACGCTTTTTTTTTTTTTTTTTAAAGATAAATACCCCCTCCACTCTCTTCCTCCTCATCAACTTGTCACCTTCTTCCCTTCTTCACATGCACTCACGCTGTCACGTCCATGGACCCCCGTGTCCTCTCCCTTCACCCTCAAACCTTTTGTTCTTATCCTTTTTTCTATTAAAAGAAGAAAACTGTTGACAAAAGCACTTTATGTATCTCTCTCCTCCTCCTCCATTTCAGCCCATCCTGTAGTGCATCGCGCCTGCTGGGAAAGGCATGACGTTTAGCTTGTCCCTCATTCTTCCCTGTTGTAAATGGTAAAGGAAAAAATAATAAAAAAGATTTGATGCGTGGATTTCTAAATACAATAAAGATTGATATGAATTTGCTGTTGATTACTTTTTTATGTAACTAGTCATGCAATAGTAAACTAGGAATATTTAATCATGCTGAAGTGAAAAATTCAGTCAGTCACTTATATAAAATACTGGAGATAAAGGCACATAAATGGCAAAAATATAGACGTAAGCAGGGTTCCCGCAGATCCTTAAAAAGTCTTAAAAGGCATTAAATTCATTAATCTAAAATTAAAGCCTTAATTGGTATTGAAATGTCTTTAATAAATCTTTCAATGAAATCTCAATCGGTGCTAACTTTTTCAATACTCATGCATTTGCTTTGTCCAATTAAATGACAAATTAGCTTTTTTTTAAGGCAAACCAGAAAGCTACTTTAATAACATAATATGTTAATTGTTTTCCTCTTTTTTTCAATTTTTTTTTAAAAGTACATCGTCTAACTTTTTTGCTTGAACATGTTATAATTTTAAGTTAATATTTGGGCAAAATTGTCTCTAATAAATTTTTGACGTGGGTTCATGTTTTTTTTCCTTTTAACTTTGGTTATTGAAAAATCGGTTTTAAATTTAACTTTAAGTGGCAGAAAAAAAAGCCTTTAAAAATCTTAAACCTAGCCTTCCATAAGCTGTAAAAACCCTTTTAAAATCAGCTTTAATGTTGATTCTCTCCTCAGTTTTCATGTGCATAAATGGCTCAACACTCGGAGCTGAATATTATTTATGTTCGGTGAGATGGAGCCTGAAGACTGCGGCCGTCGAGAGCAGAGACAGGCTCTGTGGCTGGAAGTCTGCCCAGCCAAAGTAATCACGAAAGCCTCCTCCGATTCTGCCAAAACAGAAACTGCATGTCTTTCATGACATCATATGCTGGATATTTGGCTCTCATTACAGTGTTTCTTAAGATAGGCGTAACGTTTTGTTGAAAATCTCAGAATTTTTAGAACAAAAGTCAGATTCAGAAGGTGAAGTGATTCATGCAAATTGTTACTTATGAAACAACCTTTAACAGCACTCCTCAAAGATGCCTTTATTTGGAAATGCTTGTGCTTTTTGGCCTTCCTGAGCACCATTAGGAGCATACAAAGGGGATTCAGAACACCAATTTTTCCAAACCTGCCCCTGTATTTCTTTGACAAATCAGACTCAATATTTGCTCTTTTCACGGTCTCACGTGTTCAGAGAACATATAGATAAAAGTTTAAGTTCTTATATGTCATCAGTAACTACGCAAATGATGGTGGATGTTAAATGATAAACTATTTTTTTCTTCTATTTGATTACATGACTAGGTACCTAAAGTTATAGACCCTGCAAGGGTTTCCCCCCCCAAAAATGTACTTGTACAAAAGTGTTGACCCACTAGAGGTGTGAGGCGGTGAATCTATCTGCAGAGACTCTGTCCTCTGCCTGCATTTTCTTAATTTCTTCAGTTTTGCTGTGTTTGGGATGTTTGTTGGCACAATGCACAGATGATGTCAGGACTTTATTAAAGGCTGCAGACCAGCTGCCAGACTGTAAGCGGCACGCATTCAAGAGAAAGAAAAATTGCAGACACTGCACCAAAAAAACACAAACATACAGAATGAGATTGAATCTGAGTTGACTTTCACTCGTGATACTGATTACAAGCAGTAACTGACAGTTCCTGCATGGTATGCCTTTAATGAACATTTTCAGTTACAATTCAGGACTGTCAAATTTGAGAAGAGATGTTCTCCCGCCCTCATAGTTGGTGTAATCATGCATCTAACTCAACTGTTGAAGCACGACATAGCATAAATCAATCAGTCAGACTTTATTTGTATAGCACTTTTCATACAAGCAAAACTGTAACACATTATTACTGTCTTTTTTATTTTATTTTCTTTCTTGATTGCGTACATATAATATTTATGTTGTTATATGGTATGTATGATTTTCTAAAACTACTAAATAAAGAATATATTAAAAAAAACCTGTAACACAAAGTGCTTTATGCAATAATAAAACCTATTGATAAAACGTTTTTTAAAAAAATGTAATATTAATAAATAAAAATATAAAATTCTCTAAATAGTAGATCAAAGGATATCACCACAAATAATAATAGATAAAAACGTTATAAATAAAACAATATACCATCTAGTACAACAATAAAACAAACTAAATTGTGCAAATAGATAGGCGATAAACAAATAGTTTAAGTTCAATTAAAAGCCAACATCCCAAAAAGTATGGCGATGGATCTTCAAAGCATCAGCAGGTTTATTTCTATTGCAGCCATCGCACCATCCGTCATTATTTCCATTTGAAGGCGATGTAGGAGTGTGATGTGAGTCATAATGGAAAGGCAAGCTCTTCTCTTATAAGTGGGTGTGGTCCCCTGTGACGGATTTCTCGGGGGTGATAGTTCACAATTTCACAGAGGTATTGTGGATTCAAAACTTTTGAAGAGTTATGCGATGCAATAACACCTCTTTCAGAGCCTGCTGCATCACGCCTGAGGGAGACAGTTCCTACTGACAAGCACATGGCCTTAGCGTCATGTGACCTATAAAAGCAGCAAAATATGGCTTTTTTGAATCACCTGAAATACCACCTCATGCCAGCGTAAAAACTTTTATTGCTATAAATAGGAGTTTTTTCCCCAAATTGACATGTTTCCATTAGGCGTATTTTACATTCGTAGTTTTAGTTTGTGCACCACTAACCTAAGCTGTCTCAGCCAAGCTAACGGATGACGTGCAGCCAAACTGGGCGGAGCCAGGGCCTGACCTTACAGGGGTTGTAAGAAAAGCAATAGACAGCAGGCGAATCGTCAAGAAAAAGCATGTGTGATGGCATCCTAATGCCTCCCTGTGTACAGTGGGCTCTGAACCTATTCAGGTACGCACGTCCTGGTTGACCACCTACCTTTATGCCTATTTCGGGGCGAATGCGTGCTTGTGATTGGAGAGTACAACTTATAGGGTCCAGTTGTGGGTGGAGCCTGTGTGAGATAAAACCTTATTGTCTTAAATTCTCAGAACCTCAGTTCAGTCCTTAAACAAGTGAACTTTATGCAGCTAACAGGAATCTCAACACTAAAAGACAATCTTCAGCTGTATTCACTCGCCTACCCCTCACTCTTTTTTGGTGTGAAATGCAAAAGGCGGCTCACAGAACAAAAAGATCACTTCTGATTACACATATAACACAGTCATCTCATCTTGAGTCCATGACTTTGATTTGAAGGGCTGTGTATTGTTGGCTCTTGAAAGCCTCTCACTGTGAAGCTGAAGGATCTTTCAGCAGCTGTAACACTCTCTTTAGAAATAACAGGGAACGACAGAGGTGGGTAATTTGACAGGTCGTGCAGACCCTGACCATCTGAGTTTAGTATTTTTCTGTAAGCCTTCATGCTGTGAGCTGTGAGCTTCACCAAACAGTGTCCCTCTAATATATTGTGCATGCATCATATGTCTGAACTCCTTAATCCTTTGAAACTTGAGCAAATTGGCTTGATTTCTTTCAAAAACATGGCAAAAAGGCAATGGGCAATGAAAGACAAAATGACTCACAAATTAGCAGGAAATAGAATAAATAGATAGAATAAATTAGAATAAAGTGCATGAAAATGACCTGAAAATTAGTTTAAAAATAAGTAAATCAAATTTAAATAAACAAACATGGAGTGCCTAAAATGTATGAATAAAATGCATAATAAATCTATATCATGTTTTTGAATATGCAATTATGATCATTATGAATATAGTTTTTTCCCTAGCTTTTTAAAATAATTTTCTAAATCTTCCAATTTCTCGCCCTTTGTGGAACATTTCTTATCAAGCTGCTCATTGCCTTTTTTCCCCTAAGATTTTGAAAGGAATTACATCATTTTCTCAGGTTTCAAAGGGTTAAGAGTCAAATCTGGAGTAGCAGTAGATGAAGAGTGCTGAGGCACTGCGGTGTTTAAGCCCTCATCTGCTGTGAAAGGCATGCAGAGGTCAGTTTAGATCAGGAAAAGAACTTCCTGCCCTGGAGAAATGCCAAGTTGTTGGAGGGCAGTCAATGAAGACCTGTTTTCGGTAAATGCTGTACACGCGGAGGAAGTCCTGTGCCTTTTATTATAACTTAAGACTCAGTGTGAGCCTGGCTGTGTGATGCTTTACACTTTTTCTGATGTGTATTTGACCTTTGGAAATATGCAGAAATAAGAAGAAAGTGAATAATAGGGCTGGGCGATACGGGCTGCAAATTACATTGCGATAATTTTTGGATTTGTCCTGATACGTAATATATGTATCAATGTTTTTAAATCTCCTCAAAAGCACCTCATTAATGCCAAAAGCTGGGAGACAGAATCGAACATTACAATCGTTTTTCTTAACAAATTCCCTCTTTGATATGACAATATTGTAGGAATGACCATAATATTAACATAATTATATTTTTGAGCAATAATCATAAGTGATGTAGATAACATGGCTAACTTGGTAAAGTGAAGTATAAAAAGAAGTAGAACTGTCTGATAAGTTGAGAAAAGTACATCACTTAACTGTAACCTTTAAAATCAGGGAAAAAAATACCATTATTCCATATCATGATATCACAATATCAAATATCTAAGACGATATATATACGATATACGATTATATCTCGATATGATGTTACATTTTTTATATTATAATATATGTTTATATTGCCCAGCCCTAGTCAATAATAATACCTGGCATTAATTTTGATTTTAAAAGATTTGGTATACGATCTCTTTTAGTCAACCCAATCACCAGAATTAATGTTGGCATTGTACGTTTCTGCAAACCACAGATTGTTATATATGTATTTATCAGGTATGTTGAAACTCTTAGTTTCTTTACATTTTTATTTTATTGTTTTGATGCTTCGTGCTTCGTTCGTGTTAGGAGCAACTCATGTTAAGCTTAAAAAATATTGAGTTTGGCTGTGGCAAACACAGCTGGAAATGTCCTAAATATGTTAAAAAACAAAAAAAAAACAACCTGTTTTGGTTCCTACAAACATAACTGAAAATGTCCCAAACTCTCCTTAACATGTCCATTTCTGGCCACTATCTCCCACAATAAAAACATGTCAATAGCAGTGGAAGAAAACACATTTGCACTCCTCTTCTTTTTTTTTTCAGAAACGGTACAATTTAGAGCAAAAAAAAATCCCCAGAATGCAACGAATGAATCCATTCAGACCTCCTGTCTTTTCCAATGGAGATAACTTTTCTAGGATGTCTAGATCTCTGATTATTGTCGTCTAACTCTACTCAAATGCACAGACTCATGTGATGGGATGTCTGTGAGCCAATCACAGAGTTAAACATCATATAAAAGGGACGGCAGTAGAGCCGCGCCCCTTTTTTGCAAGTATGGCAGACTGAGAAAAGGAGGAATAGTAAGGCACATTTTAATCTGTTAATCATGTTGTTGCAATAAACAGTTTGTGTTTAAACTCTATTTTAAAGTAAACATGAGATATTATATTACTTATACATGTCAAATTATCACATGAAAGATCTGGATTTTTCAAAAAAATCTGAAAAATCTGGTGAATGTCACCAGAAAATACTTTTTAAACACGGAGAGACTGTTTTGATTTGATTTTTTAATGATGCAATCAGCTTTATAAGGCATCTTATTGATTATGTTCACCGAATATTAACCTCAAGAGATTTGCAACACTGTTTTGTTGAAATACTTGATATAAAATATAAATATTTTAAGTCATGATGACAAATACAATACAGAATGTACATGCAATGTGTTTTAAAACATCACTTTATGGATTAATTTTAGTTCATAACCAAGTCTGCATATCCATCTGATGAAGAGCAAATGTGGTAATTGTATGTGGTAATGTGGTAATCTAGAGTGTAGACTTTTCTTTCTGCTCTTCTCATCTATTGTCTAGCTCCTAGTATTTTTGTCATCTTGATATGTAACTTTTTATAAGTTCATAACCAGTCATGAAAATTAAATAAACTCAAGTTTTTTGTTTTGTCATTTATTGTAATTATTACAATTAGGTCATTTCTGCATTAAGATTCGTTACCCTTTGTAATGGACAGAAACAAAACCCCATAAATTATCTTAATCTTTTATTATTATTATCATTATTTTGCTTATGGTTTATGGGTGCATGCAGAGTAAAAATCCACCATTTCAGTATTTTTTGTGTTTGTAATATGTTTTGTGTTTGTAAGAAATGCAAAACTCCAACATTTTATTCTGCTGACTGAGCTTCTCTAGTTTGCTCTTTTGTCCCAGTCAACAGCTAATCAGTAAAACCACATTAGAAACAGACTCTCTTGTCTATCCCCCCTTGATCATCCTCCTAATCTTTCTAGAGAGACGGCAGATTACCATTTTCCTCCCCCACAGCCATATGCCAAGTTATTTAACTGATGTGATGAATGTGTAAGCACCCCTCGCTCATTTGCAACTTCAATATATCGACAGGACCCATTATACCATGTGTGCTCCAGATGAGGCCGGCAGATCTCCGAAGAGGGGGAAGAGTGTGGAAATGAATGGAGGAAACGAGGTGAGTCATCTCTGAGTGACATGGCAAGCAGTCAGGCAATCAATACTCCCATTCAGTCATTGTGCACTGACTCAGCAACTACAGGCAGGAGGAGAAAGGAGAGTTTTAGGAGGAAATACACTATAAATATGTTGCAGGTTTCATAACACCATGCAGAGGAGAGCATTACTTCTCTCCTGAAAGAATAAATCCACAACCAAAATAATGTTTTTTACGTCAAGAAACAATCCAATAATCTTCATATCATCATTGTCTTCCTGTCCTCTCAGACAGAGCCTCCTGATTGTCTTTCACTCTCAAAAATATAAACCCTTCCCACCCTCCAGAAGCCCCAAACAGGAAGCACTGGTTGGCAAATGGACAGGCCCGTTTCCGTAGCGACAAGGGGAGCGTAAAAGCCCTGTCTGCTCTGGCTCACATTGTGCCTCCTTAACCGGATGAGACTGGAGGAGGGGAAGTGATGGAGGGGAGAGCAGTGGGACGGACAGGGACTTTTTATAATCTGTCCCAGAGGGAAGCAGAGAGAGCACGCGGTAGCTGTTTGCTATTTTTTTTAAATTTATCTCCAAAGACTGTGAAAGCTTTTATTGATGTTATTGATGTTGACTTTACAATTCTCCCAGGACAGTGACAGCTTAATGGAGCTTGTTGAGGTCATTTCAGCTTCAAATGGTCATCGCCTCAAACATAAGACTGTAAAACCTTGTCAGCAGTTGGTAAATGACTGTTTTAATATATATTAAAGAATTCTTTATTGCTATACCATTATAAAAGACTAAAATAAAGCCACTCACTTATAAAGCACATTATACATTAAATACAGTTGTATGCTGTCCATACAAAAAAATCATAAAATAATTTTAAAATGGGTAAAAATAAAATTCAAAATATAAGAACAGTGTAGATAAAAATAAATAAAATTTAAAAAAGCCTCTGTAGGGAAATGAGCAGCAACATTAAATGACACACTGGATAAAGTGCATTAAAAACATCTGCCTTACTGCACAATCATTTAACCCCTTCAAACCTGGATCGACGAGAGAAAATGACAAGAAATTAGTGGATTTACAAAAATATTTGTAAATGTCCAGAAAACTATACTTAATAATTATCCATATGGATTTTTAAATTATGAAACTGATTAATTATTAATGGTAAATTATTAGATAAAATATTTAAAATTATGTTATAGAAGTATTATAATTTTAAAGATATTTTTTCAGGTCATTACTTCAACTTTTTTTTTTTTACTTCCCTCCATTTTTTTGTTTTGTTTTGTGTTTTTTCTGTGTGTTGTTTTTTAATTTTCTGGTAATTTTCTTGTATATTTAACCTGCCCAGTGGTCGTGCCATGATTGTAATGTTACGAAGGCCAGCAGCTTCAGGATAATGGATGGATTATTGAATAGGACTATCAAGCACAGGCCCAGGGGCCCGAAGTGTCAGGGGTCCCTCCTGGCCTTCTTTTGCAAATTGTTACTCAACTATTTTCATAAAAAATGCTAAATGTATGGATTAAAGTTAAGTGTTAGCCCTTTATCCTGTATATAATCTGTTCCTTTAAGCATAAAACTACAGTATATTTCTTCCAAATGGTTAACTCTCAGGCGTGTTTGTGTTTCTTCCACTAGAGGGCAATACAAACACTGTTAAACAGAGGCCGCCCACCCTCTCTCTGCTGACAATAAACTTTTGACCTACTTTCGGTGAGGAGTATGCACTGACACCATATCCCTGTTGTTCAACATCAAAAACATAATAATGCATTTCCTTGTGTCTGATTCTGGTGTTCGACTTCCCTTTTCAGTTTGAGTAATGTGACCTGGTTTTTTTTTTTGTACGTATATATGTGTTTGTGTGTGTGTTATATGTGTTTATGAGATTATTGTAGTCACTAGTTGAAATTAGAGCTGCCAATCACACATTGCAGTTTAGTGTTTATATATATCCTTTATTTAACCAGGTAAAAGACTCACTGAGATTTAAAATCTCTTTTCCAAGAGTAACCTGGCAGCTTAAAACATGGTTACAACAATAAATAGAGACAAACAAATACAACTGTCACACAATACAAAGAGGGGGCACAACCTCCAGTTAAAATGCAAAACAGAAAAATCAGATACATTAAAATGTTCATTTCTCAATTTGAGTTAACATCAGAGTAGCAGTCACATTGACCCAGAGTGCTATTTCATCGACCTTTTAAAAGTGGCTTAAATTGCCCCATAATAGTGACCAGCTCAGACAGTTTCAAGTCCATCTTTAAGTTGATAGACTGTCTGTCTGCATTTCCCATTTTAGTTTCTTAATCTCACACATGTGAATTTCACATGTTGTTGTTGTTGTTGTTGTTGTTGTTGTTAGACTTTTGGTCAAGAACCATGAGGCAAAAGTGAAAACATTTTTTCATGCTTCCTCTAATTTCTCTAAAATTTGATGTGAAACTTTTATGTCAGCATGTTTGCTGTCTGGTTAAAGCTCCCCGTCGTCTGTCTGTCCTGCACAGCCCTGAGCGTCCCAGGTAAGACTAATTACATGTATAATGTCTAACAATCAAAAATGTGTCTTGTGGTAATTAATGTGTTGAATAATGAATCAGAAAGCTTTGAAGAGTCTCAGTTAATGTGATACTTTCTAGTCTCTGTCTACAGAGATGGACACTTTGAATTCCTTCTGTAAAACTGAGTGTTATTTTATGTTTATATCTGGTAATACATATGTTTTTCAGACTGGATCACGGGTACCCCTAGTAGGGGTACTTAAGAGTTTTGCAGGAGGTATATTAGATTTTTAAAAAGTGTCAGTTATGCATAATTTTTTAAATGAATATACTATAAGTTATATAATATTACTTAGATACTAATAAGTTTAGTAATATAATAAATGTAAATATAATCAAATGTACATGTCAGTTAAACATATACTATATTTTTTAACTTTTTTTAATATAGTTTTAGTATTCCTATGCAATTGTTAACTACTCTAAAATACACAATCAACTTTTACATTTGTTTATTGTGTGTTTCTACAAAAATTGTACTTTGCTGGTTAGGGGTATATATGGCGAAGAAAATATTTATTTTTTAAGTGCAGTGTATGTGAAGAGCATTAGAGTAAGAGAAAATGAAAAAGCAAAAGCTGTCCAAAGTACAGTACAAAAACAAGACGATTAAATTCTCATAAACTGGTAAAACATGCAAAGTGGCTAAAAGTACACAAAAATATAGTAATTATTTTATTTTATTTTAGATATAATTTTCGGGTTTTTTCAGTGCCGTTATTTGATAGGACAGACCTAGCATGAAAGAGGGAGACAGAGAAAAGATGACATGCAGCAAAGCTGGACTCAGAACCACAGCCGCTGCAGCGAGGACACAGCCTCTGTACACCAGGCACCTGCTTTACCAGCTGAGCAACCAGATACCCCTTTTATTTTATTTTATTTTATTTTGTTTAATTTTATTTTATTTTATTTTATTTTATTTTATTTTATTTTATTTTATTTTATTTTATTTTATTATTTTATTTTATTTTATTTTATTTTATTTTATTTTACAAGGCTCATCTTTAAAACATATGTAATGGGCTTCAGCCTATACGTTACAGTTAAATATAGTAATTCTACAGGAGTGGCTAGTAATTTATTGCAAATGTGCAGTCAAAAATTTTTACAGTTTACAGTATATTGTTATGTTTATCAATACACAGTCTGTGTAAAGATTAAAAAAAATCAAAAGGTTCCTTCCTGTTACAATATAACTAAATGGTTTTCAAGCACAATGGTTAAGAAAGAGCTTGCAACATATCACTGACTGATAGTATCTTACTTTAGAGAGGGAGAACAACAGTCTAATGTTCATCTCCACTTATTGCACGAGCTGTATGACCTCAGAGAAGAGTTGATGTTTAGGAGTCTGCAAATCCTGCAGTGAAGTGTATTTAAGCTGACTGTCTGGTTACACTGTCACGCTCTCTGCTCACATCAAACACCATAATGTAGGTCACATGTTGCTGTTCGTAGTTGCATTTGGTACTGTGGGTGAAAACACATGCACATTTCCTTCTGATGCGATAGAGTTCAGGTGAACCTTTGTGTGACAGTCACTGTCAGCATGTCCGCTGTGTGGTTGAAGCTCGCAGGCATCCTTTGTCTCTCCTGCACAGCCCTAAGCGGCCCAGGTAAGACAGATTACATGGATAACGCATAAGAAAAAAATGGTAATAAATGTAAATGAATTCTTAAAGCTCCAGCAAAAGGACATTAAACTGTTTTTGTTGTATCTGTCTTTGTAGAAAGCAGTGGAGTGCAATGGAGAAATTTCGGTGAAGCCATCACGATCCAGTGCAGACCCTCTGCAGCAGGTGAAGAGTACCTGGCTCTGCAGAAGGGTCTCAACGAGGAACAACGAGTTTTGTTCATAGATGGCAGCTCACGAAAATCGACCATTGCTAAAGAAATCCAAGACAGGCTTCAGGTAAATGAACGATTCCCCAATGTGGACATTCTCATCAAAAACCTGACCTCCGAGGACACTGGACCATACTGGTGCGTGTACATAAAGCTTGACGTGAAGTCCAGTAAAAACGTAAACACGAAAGGCTCGGGGTCTGTGCTCCTGGTGGTGACAGGTGAGTCTCATCTTTTTGTGTCCATTCACATGCCAGTAAAGAATGACTATTTGCATTCAGTCCAGAGAGCGAATATAATATTGTACATATTTTACTTTACATACTACTGCAAAATGTCTGATGGACGCTAAATTGACGTATTTGATAGAAACAGTTCTGGAGGAGGTTTTCAGATCCTTTATTTAAGTAAAAGTACCAATAGCAAACTATGAAAACATTGTTACAAGTTAAAGTCCTGCATTGAAAATTTTACTCAAGTAAAATTAAGTTTTATCAGAGAGATTAATGTCAAGTTTCAAAGTAATAGTACTTGAGTAAATGTACTTAGTAACATTCCACCACTGGATTGCAATAATACCCATGCTTTCTATTAACTGTTTTTGACTCCACTATAATGACTACCTAATTTAAATAAAGGATAAATTAAAAAGTTTCACACTTAATGAAGATTTAAGTATATTTATATACAAAAAAAAGAATTTTGTTTAAGTATATAAGTGTGAGAAAAGTATTTCTAATTTTGCTAAAGCAAAATTGTATGGGGAAATTGGAAGAACTTCATTTCATATGGAAAGTCCCTTAAGCAACGTGCAAATTAAATCTTGTTTATAGCAATAGTCAATACTTGTGACTAAATGTGGTCAACGGAGGTTCAAGTTCATCAGAGAAGTATAGTAAATCAAATTTAAATAAGAATAAGTCTTTCCCTTTTATAGCCAGAAACTGCTTGTAGTTTCAGTAGTTAACCACAAAATAAATTAATTAATTAATAATTAAAATAAGAATAATAATACATTTCTTGAATTGCAATGCAGATATGAAGGTTGTTAAACTACTAGCAAGCTACTGCAAAATGAAGTTAAACTGCTTGTTTTAAATACTGTTGTTATTCACTACTCCCCCAACACTTCCCAAAGGCAATAATATTACTGCATATCGGTGATGAAAATAAGGGAAACACAAAACTTGCACAGTTTGCTGAACACACACACTGTCCATTAATAACAGATTCATCAAAGACATGTGACCCATCCAGTGATTATCTGCTCCTGGTGACTGTTGTGATCTGTGCTGCCGTGCTGCTTGGCGTCTTCATATGCTTCCTCATATGGATCATCAAGGTACCCATGTGGTGTGTGTGTGTGTGTGTGTGTGTGTGTGTGTGTGTGTGTGTGTGTGTGTGTGCGCGTGTGTGTGTGTGTGCGCACATTTCTTCATTCGATTGATCTCAGTTATACGACTCACAAACCCTGATGGAATCACGGGGGTTGTTTCCATTTTCCTGTTGTTGTCAACCGTCCTCGTCCAACAAACACACAGAGTTAAATGTTTGTTGTGAGAGTCACTTTTCACACTTTTCATTTTCCCTGTGAGGTATTGATTCGTCTGTGTGGTCACAGAGGCTGCAGTGTGTGTGCTTACGTTTTTATCGCGTTATACTGACAATTCTCATTTTATCTGTATCTATCTGTCTGTCCCTCTGCCTCTGTCACTGTCTCTCTGTCAGTGTCTCTGTGTCACTGTGTCACTGTGTCTCTGTGTCTTTGTGTCTCTGTCTCTGTCACTGTGTCTGTGTCTCTGTGTCTCTGTGTCACTGTCACTGTCACTGTCTGTGTCTCTGTGTCTCTGTGTCTCTGTGTCTCTTTGTCACTGTCACTGTGTCTGTGTCTGTGTCACTGTCTCTCTGTCTCTCTGTCTCTTTGTCTGTGTCACTGTCTCTCTGTCTCTCTGTCACTGTCTCTGTTACTGTCTCTCTGTCTCTGTCACTGTCTCTCTGTCTCTGTCACTGTCCCTGTATCAATGTCACTGTCTCTCTGTCTTTGTCTCTTTGTCACTGTCACTGTGTCTCTGTCACTGTCTCTGTGTCCATCTTTGTGTCTGTCTCTGGCGGTGTCTGCGTCTGTGTCTGTCTCTGTCACTGTCTCTCTGTCTGTGTCTGTGTGTGTCTTTTACTGTCTCTCTCTCGGTCTCTGTCTGTGTGTGTCTGTCACTGTCTCTCTGTCAGTGTCTCTGTGTCACTGTGTCTCTGTGTCTTTGTGTCTCTGTCACTGTGTCTGTGTCACTGTCTCTGTGTCTCTGTGTCTCTGTGTCACTGTCACTGTCACTGTCTCTGTCTGTGTCTCTGTGTCTCTTTGTCACTGTCACTGTGTCTGTGTCACTGTCTCTCTGTCTCTCTGTCTCTTTGTCTGTGTCACTGTCTCTCTGTCTCTCTGTCACTGTCTCTGTTACTGTCTCTCTGTCTCTGTCACTGTCTCTCTGTCTCTGTCACTGTCCCTGTATCAATGTCACAGTCTCTCTGTCTTTGTCACTGTCACTGTGTCTCTGTCACTGTCTCTGTGTCCATCTCTGTGTCTGTCTCTGGCGGTGTCTGTGTCTGTGTCTGTGTCTGTCTCTGTCACTGTCTCTCTGTCTGTGTCTGTGTGTGTCTTTTTCTGTCTCTCTCTCGGTCTCTGTCTGTGTGTGTCTGTCACTGTCTCTCTGTCACTGTCTCTGTGTCACTGCCACTGTGTCTGTGTCTGTGTCTGTGTCTGTGTCTGTGTCTTTGTGTCTCTGTCACTGTGTCTGTGTCACTGTGTCTGTGTCACTGTCTCTGTGTCTCTGTGTCTCTGTGTCACTGTCACTGTCTCTGTCACTGTCTGTGTCTCTTTGTCACTGTCACTGTGTCTGTGTCACTGTCTCTCTGTCTCTCTGTCTCTTTGTCTGTGTCACTGTCTCTCTGTCTGTCACTCTGTCTCTGTCACTGTGTCTGTGTCACTGTCTCTCTGTCTCTGTCACTGTCTCTCTGTCTCTCACTGTCTCTCTGTCTCTGTCACTGTCTCTCTGTCTCTGTCACTGTCCCTGTATCAATGTCACAGTCTCTCTGTCATTGTCTCTTTGTCACTGTCTCTGTGTCCATCTCTGTGTCTGTCTCTGGCGGTGTCTGTGTCTGTGTCTGTCTCTGTCACTGTCTCTCTGTCTGTGTCTGTGTGTGTCTTTTACTGTCTCTCTCTCGGTCTCTGTCTGTGTGTGTCTGTCACTGTCTCTCTGTCAGTGTCTCTGTGTCACTGCCACTGTGTCTGTGTCTCTGTCACTGTCACTGTTTCTGTGTCTCTGTGTCTCTGTGCCTCTGTGTCTGTGTCTGTGTCTCTGTGTCTCTGTGTCTCTGTGTCTCTTTGTCACTGTCACTGTCACTGTGTCTGTGTCACTGTCTCTCTGTCTCTGTCACTGTCTCTCTGTCTCTCACTGTCTCTCTGTCTCTCACTGTCTCTCTGTCTCTGTCACTGTCTCTCTGTCTCTGTCACTGTCTCTCTGTCTCTGTCACTGTCTCTCTGTCTCTGTCACTGTCTCTTTGTTGCTGTCACTGTGTCTCTGTCACTGTCTCTGTGTCCATCTCTGTGTCTGTCTCTGGCGGTGTCTGTGTCTGTGTCTGTCTCTGTCACTGTCTCTCTGTCTGTGTCTGTGTGTGTCTTTTACTGTCTCTCTCTCGGTCTCTGTCTGTGTGTGTCTGTCACTGTCTCTCTGTCAGTGTCTCTGTGTCACTGCCACTGTGTCTGTGTCTGTGTCTGTGTCTGTGTCTCTGTCACTGTCACTGTCTCTGTGTCTCTGTGTCTCTGTGTCTCTGTGTCTCTTTGTCACTGTCACTGTGTCTGTGTCACTGTCTCTCTGTCTCTGTCACTGTCTCTCTGTCTCTCACTGTCTCTCTGTCTCTGTCACTGTCTCTCTGTCTCTGTCACTGTCTCTCTGTCTCTGTCACTGTCTCTCTGTCTCTCACTGTCTCTCTGTCTCTGTCACTGTCTCTCTGTCTCTGTCACTGTCTCTTTGTTGCTGTCACTGTGTCTCTGTCACTGTCTCTGTGTCCATCTCTGTGTCTGTCTCTGTCACTGTCACTGTCACTGTCTCTCTGTCTCTGTCTGTGTGTGTCTGTCCCTGTCTCTCTGTCTCTGTCTGTGTGTGTCTGTCTTTGTCTCCATCACTGTCTTTCTGTCTCTATGTCTGTCTGTGTCTGTGTCTCCGTCTGTCTCTCTCTGTATATACTGTATGTGTACGTATTTTTTATTTAAAAGCGTAGAATGTGTCTCTTTAAAACGTCACTTATCAATAAAAGTCATCATTTATCAAAGAAATGACGTGATAATGATAACGATGTCCGAAACAAAGCTTCGGTAAAGAGAAGTTGCAGAAAGTATGCTGAATAACAATCTTACTACTTATTGTGTCAAAATCCCAACTCCAACATGTTGACAACAATATCTGTTTCCACCAGACCAAGACTTTGTGCACCACAAAGTCGAAACCACAGCGCGTCCCCAACAATGATGTTTATGAGGACATGCGCGGCACAATCAGACGATAAAGATGACACCCTGCAAGAAAGCAACCTGAAACTCCACAGTGTCTCTGCACCACTGAGGCATATGTGATGCATGAGACGCAATTTTGCAGCTCAGCGTTTTCTGACATCTCTTCAGGCCTTGTGTGTTTGTCTGAATGAAAGACACTTAAGACAACACTGTCTATGACTTGCTACGAGGTACAAAACGAGACAGCCGATTAACAAAGTGGTACGACGTATGAAAATACTTCACACAGCTCTCTGTGAAAGAAGAGAAGCTCAGATGTCATCGTTTGTAATTTCTGTCTGTAAAGTCAGAACTGGATTTTACTCTGACATGTATTTTTGATGTAAATGTGGTTTTTTTTTTAAATTCCAGTCATTTCTCATATTTTTGTACAAAATCATGATTTATTGTAAACAAAACAAAAAAAATGACAGGGTTAACTTGAATGTCTAACCACTATGTATTGTAATGTAATAAATGTAATTTCATGTCTACATAAATAAAACAATAAATTTGTGAGATAAGCAGCCATGTTGGAAATAATATACTTTTAATTTCTGTGTTTTCTTGAGGCTATTCGCTGATAAACCACCCGGTGGTTTTGTGGCATCACCATCGAGCCACTAAGAGACCAATAAATGAAAAGAAAAAAACAGCTTAACCAGAAATGATGTGAAATAGATAAGTATTTCTTTAATAAGAGGAACAGATTACTTTTTTCTTTACTTAGCAGCATAAAATCAAAGAAAGAATTGTTTAGAAGTTAGTGATCTAAATATTGAAAACCTGTGCACACAGCTACAACTAATGGTTATTTTTACTGTCAATAAACCTGTTGATTATTTTCTCAATTAATCGATTAGCTTGGCCTACAAATTGTCAAAAAATGGTGAAAAATAGTAGTCAGTGTTTCCCAAAGCTCCCAATGATGTCCTCAGATTTTTTTTAACACATTCACAACTCAAATAAAAAAGAAAATACTCACATTTAAGACGCTGGAATCAAAGATTGTTGACTTTTTTTTCCCTTAAGAAATTAACCAAACCCATTAATACATTTTAAAACTAGATGGCAATTAATATAATACAAACTAAACAAACATTATATTTATAATTAAAAACAATGATACAAGGCAGCTGCCCCACAGAGGTCAGGTGAAAAATAAGCTCCAAAAAAAGAAAGCAAAAAATATTGTTTTCTGTAACAAACATATAATTATTAATAATATCATTTTCTGCATTTTTCGGTAGATTTTTGATCATTTTGAAGTAAGTGTAAAACTAATTTTTAGGTCGTTTTCTTTGTCACCTTTGCCTAATTTCTTGCCAAGTTGGTCACTGCATTTTCTCCCATGTTTTTGTAAAGATATCACACCGATTTGTTGAGGTTTCAAGGGGTTAAATTGATTGTAAAAGGAGTCTGACGGCAGCGCAGAAAAACTGATGTCCAGCCAGGTCTTAAAGGGTTTTTACTTGAAATTCAGTGGACGGTATGGCCATGCCCATGAATAAAAGGGTGAAAGTCCGGAGTTCGTTGGATCCATCCATCTCCCCGTCCCCTCCTGCCCACCATATATGAGCTTTTTTGCTCGTTATATTACAGGAGCTGCCAGCAGTGTTACAAACTGACACCACCGGTGTGTATCATAGCGATGTAAAAGGTGCCTCTGTGTGTCCATGCCTGACATTGACATCCATTGACAAAGCGCTGGTAATTGATGTTTTACATTGTTGCCAGCTGCCTCGAAAACTGATGCATCTAGTGCGTGTCATATCGCCGCAAAAGATGCCTCTGTGTGTTGGCATCTGACGCTGACATCTCTGACAAAGCAGTGGTATTTTGGAGTTGGAGTTTTGAGTGAGAACATGCCGGGTGTATGTAGGGCTGTTTTTAGGATTTGAGGACATTCAGGGCTTAGCCTGGTACTTTGTTCTCCCCTGGCACTTTTTTAAGCTCTATTTTGATGCTTTTTATTGCACTCTGGCACATTATTTACATTAAAAGTACAAAACTAATTCCCATTGTGAATCGACTCCCATTGTGAGTCAACGGGCCACCTGGCACTCTTATAACTGTTCTACAGTTTTTATAATTATTTTGAACTAGTCTGTGGTTCAGATTTTTAACTTGCTTCAGCCACATATATCCCATCTCAAATCTGTGAGTTTTTTTTAATGACAATGAAGTAATCAGTGAATTGTTTTTGATATTAAACATTCTAATGTTTTTTTTTCTTCAGTAGGTCAATGTAAATGTTGATGCACACAAGAAGAAGCAACCTTTTAAAAAACAGTACAATAATTTATGACGGGTGCCAAGTTGAGCCGAGTGTGTGTGTGTGTTCACTAAAACAAACACTGTAACTCAAGGAACAGTTCAAACAATGTAAGTCAAGACAAGCTGAATCCAAACTCGGGTCCGAGAGATACTGCATGAGTCAACCTTAAAATGTCACACAGACAAAGAAAAAAAAAAATTCTTGTGGCAGCATGCAAGACAGGCGAATGTTTACTTGTGCGGTGTGTCTGTGTGGTCACAAGCTGTGACTCTTTTTTCTTCACCAAGCAGCAAAGATGAGCCAACACAGTTAAGTGTGAAATGTGTGTTTACGCTTGTATGTAGGGTAAGTGTCAGGGTATATAGTGTTGTGGGTGTGCAGTTGCGTGTGTGTGTGTGTGTGTGTGTGCTTGTTAAAAGTCCAGTGAGGAATTGAAACTGTGCTTTGAGGTGAGCACAGAAACGGAAACTGAGACCCTTTTACAAGAAAAACAGCATAGGCACAATTAGAGCAGGACGCCAAGAGCATCCTTACCACAGTGTCACAGTTACTTTTTGGCTGATTTTTTTAACCCAGCAAATGTTCCATTTGTACAAATTTAGACAAAGTGTGGAAAACTCCTGATTGTGCAACTGCAGCAGTTTCCATGCTTGTCATAACTTGTAACAGGAAACTCCAAATGATAAGGTATGGCAGGACGTGAGGTACAAAAATACTGTATAACACCAGATAATAACCTACCACAGTTTTACACAGCCAATAGGTGCAATGTGTTAACAAAATCGAAGGATATGATGTTTTTACTTTGAAGCCACATGTATCAACGACCTGTCTTAACGTAACCTCTGAGACCTCAAGTCTGATATTCCACACAGGTGCTGCTAGTATTAAGGTGCTTTTGACATGTGGCTGCACACACACATCTTTTTTTAGCTGTTGCAAAATTCATCAGACGCTGTTTTCTGTAACAGATGTAAAAGCGGAAACTGTGACATTCATAGGTGCCTTTAGAAGAGTAGGTAGGTGTTGGGTGAGACAAAGTTTTTGGTTCAAAGTGCCTGGTTTCAAACTTTATCTGATTAGGATTTTCCATACAAGTCATGTAATGTTTTAAAGTGTGACAGCTCTTGGTACTTGTATCTCGCCCCTGCAGAGGTTTTCTGGTTAAGGTGTTTTAGGTGAGAGTTCTACAGATCATGCGTTTCTACAACAGGATGTGGCTATGGCCTTTAATATAAGTCAGAGGGCCATTCACACATAAAAAAAATCAGCCTCTTAAGCAAGATGTTACATAGCTCACCATAATCTGCATTTACTCTGTATAGCTTTAGTGATCATTTTTCATTATTATTACTACACATTTATCCTTCAGAGAAATTCTCTGCCTTTTAAATGAATTTTAAGAGAATTTTGTTATTTCTTGGGGATGACTTTGTGGAGGAATTTTGAATTTTCATCAGCAACTGCGAGTGCAATTGGAATAATTCTGCGGTAGGCTTGGGCAGTATCAGTGTATCATGGTATACCAGAATGTTTTGAAATCCCAAAGATATTATTTTTAACATTGTCAAAAACACAGTCACTCTGCTCTTTATTAAACTGATATGGAGATGCTGTATTGAGGCAATGAAGTACACAGCACGTGCCCCTAATCCTGAGCTGAGAGTATTGTTACTGCGAGCGGTGGGGATAACATGGCAGAATGCTAATTTGCGTTTTCTAGGATGGCGAAGGAATGATCTCACTCCTCTTGCTCAAACCTATCCAATTCGACAAACAAAGGCGACGAGTGCTGGCCAGTAGGGCAGGTTATTCCTTGACCATACTAGGAAATGCAAATACCTACAGGGCGAGAAAAAAGATTTTAAAAAAACTGGCAACAGCAGAGAGAGGCTGCAGGGAATAGACTTATTTTCACATTTGAATGGGTGAGTTTGGACCCTATTTTTCCATGTTTTGCGTCTAAGTAACCACGATTTTATAAATTTGTCCAGTATTGATCAAACCAGCACTGACGGTGCAGGCTACAATGTAACCACTTGGGGCATGCTCACACCATCAATTTAAATCTACTACAAGCGCTTGTTTACACCACTGACTGGCTCAGATAGTTATTTTAAGTCTCTGACAACATGAAAAGGATCCTAGAGGGATAGACATGTTTGTTAAAGAGTAAGATCCTTTTTAGTTGACCAGAAACAGCACAATATCACTTACACCCAAACCACCAGACTTCATTATAAAAAAACAGTGATTTTAGCATGTATCGAGCCAGCATATTTTCACATCTAACTGGATCAATAAAGGGTTTGTGGTGATTGTCGGGACAGTGGACGCACAAACCAAGACAGTTTTTATGAGTTGAATTTTGTTTCTGTTGACTTTGAATGAATTATGTTCTACAATGATAAAATTACTGTTTACTTACATTGAGTCTGGTGAGTTTGCTAAATGCAATTTCAGGGCTGTTTCTGGTCAAACAAAAATGATATAACTCTTTAACAACAATGTCTATCTCTCTCTAGGGATCAGTTTCATGACATTGTCAATCCTCTTATTTAATCTTATTTGAGCCTGTCAGTGGCAAAAACAAGCACTTTCAGTTGACATACACTGATGGCACGATACGCCCAGAGTGGTTTCATACAAAAACATGTAGAAAAAGGGTCCAGTTTGAAAAATACAAAAGTTAACCTTTAACACAAAAACAATATTAACTGTGAACAATAACAGCAGCTGAGGACTTGTGTTACACTGCAAGACAATTAAGTTTTCTGATAATTGTAGTGAGTAAAAGTTCGAACACCTCTTCTTCAGAATTTCTCAGATTTTTGGTGGTTTCGGGGTTTTTCTCAGCAATA
Organism: Plectropomus leopardus; assembly: GCF_026936395.1. Classification (NCBI taxonomy): domain Eukaryota; kingdom Metazoa; phylum Chordata; class Actinopteri; order Perciformes; family Serranidae; genus Plectropomus; species Plectropomus leopardus. The sequence continues at coordinate 21,828,095 of NC_142193.1, forward strand.
CTTAGATAATTTAGTAATCCTGCATTGCGAGATGAGAGCTTGGAGTCATGTGGCTGCTTCTTGCAGTTACCACTGTTTGATACATCTGGAAAACAGAGAGCCTCTGAATCAGCAGTTATGGGATATCATCCCATTCCTGCTAAAGGCCTAATGAGGTCTCTGGCTGCCGCTGGCAAGCAGGAGGTCATGCTGATGTTGTGATCTAGAGCACGCCACATTTGAAGCATTAGAGGATTCAAAGGACACTGATTAAGCATGGTTTTAAGTTTAAGAAACCACACAATATGGCAAGATATCACTCTAATTTTCTTATTCAGATACATGTTTCTTTTTACTTTTTCTTTTGCTATGCAGCCATTCAATACTTGAGTTGTGTGGGTGGAGGCCTCTGAGAAGGGCTTTTGAGATTATTCTTTTGTATTGATTCAGTGGTCTTAAAGTCAGCATAACAGAGTTGCGTCAAACTTTCATAGCGAGAAAAAAAAGCTCAGCCCATCTCTGGTTCGTGCACAACATGCAGATTCATCTAGTTTCTGAGAAGCGAGGTGACTCACTTGATTCTTTGTCACTTCCCTTGCGAAGACACATTTGAGAAGAGTTAGTGATGTTTAAAAGTAGGAGAAACACATTCTTTCTTTTACAAATTAAAAGTTATAGGTAAAGCAGTAAAACCCACTTTAACTTCATTTCATACGCACAGGTTTTGCTGCTGCTGCCTATTTGGTGTGGTATGACCAGAAGCTTATGGAGACTGATGTTACAAAGCTTTGGGTGGATAGTTTCATAGCTGGCATTATTGAGTCACTTTATTGACTGATTGTTTTTCACTTGTATGCTTCATTTTAGCATTTAAGATTTTCCTTGGTTGTTTCTTGTTGGTTGCTGTTGTTCAGCACAAGTAACATGAGTTTTGCTTTTTTGAACTAGTGTCTGTACACAGCTTAACAACCACAGAATCATTGACAGTAGGTTTTTGTTGGGTGAATCTGATTAACATTGCATGCACTCATACAGTTACCTGATGTTACTATCTGACTTAGCCTTTTATATGTTTTTCTGGGACAAACAGCTTGCAGGTCCACCCACAGCTGTCACTGTTGATGTTTATCTTTTAGATTGACATTGTGTAACTCATCAACAAGTTCTGTTTTCTTAGTTAATGAAGCTACTGACAAGCACTCTCTGAAAAACAGGTTTTTTTTCCCCACAGAGTGATTTCAAAGCGTAGTTTTAGTGAGATTGGACAATCCCAGAACTGCTATGGTGATTTCCCTTTTGTAAAACACAAATCAGCTCTTCTATGCACCAAATGAGTAATGCACTCATGAAGTTGGTAAGTGTGCAGGATTTAGTGGCTTCTAGTGGTAAGGTTGCAGACTGCAACCAACTGAAACTTGTGCCATTTGCCAAAGTGTGTGGTGACTGACACAAAAACAGGACCTATCTAGAGCGAGCAAGTGTTTGGTTTGGCCTTTCTAAGCTACTGTAGAAACAACATGGTGGAGTCTGTGAGGCATCACTACAGTCTGAGTAAGATCCAACCATCGCTCCTCTGCAGTTTCACACTCTTGATCACTTCCAGCTCAAAAAAAAAAAAAACAAAACAAGATAGTGAAGCTGAAATGTGAACACAAGGCTTCAAATCAGCAGTCTTTAAACCAATGGTTGATGTCACGATGTCGACATATAGAGTCCAAGATAAAAAGCTGCTTATTCTAAGGTAACAAAAACACAATAAATCTTAGTTCAAGGCGATTCTATGCCATTGAAAACATAGTTATGAATGTCATATTCCGTTTCTGATAATATACCCCCCTGAATCCTACACACTGGGCCTTTAAATTTGAATGCATGCATGGTTAAGTAAATCTATACCCATGGATAACACCCCAAAAAAAGTTGGGATGTTAGACACAACCTAACATGCTAGATAAGAAAGACATCTGCTGTGTCAAAGCTGTTGTTGAGCTGCTGAGCACAAACTGCTGCTGAGAGGCAGAGGACAGGACCAGGCAGCAGCCACAGGAGGTCTCCACTGTCTCCACTGCAGCTGTGTGTGGCAGGATGTGAATCCAGGTCTTATGAACAAGAAGCAGGTTACCACAGTTTGATGTGTGGAATCTAAAAGAGGTTAAAGGCCGTGGGCACAGCTGAATATTTGTATACATGTGGGCTATCGCTCAACACTTGGCTCCATCCAACCACAAAGTTTATACTACAAACACATTGCCCCACACACAAACACACACAAATGACCCACATTATACAACTGTGGTGGTGTGTGGGCGATGGCATGAGCTCCTTTAGAAATTATAAGCACACACATAATGAGAGGGGGGCATTTTTTTAATGTATCTATTTTTAAAACATGTTTTATAATCTGTTAGATGATATATATATCACTCACATGCCCGCTTAATTTAAGGATTACTGAGCTGTGCAATTTATTAATGTGCTTCAGACTTCTTCTCAAACCACAAACCCACAGCAGCTATTATTTAAACGCCTTTATTCCACCTCTGATTCATGCAAAGCCCCCACAGTTACAGTTAAACCACTCCCGCTCCTGGACTGGGCATGCGTCAGGAGCGCAGGTGTGATTGTATCCATTCCCAGCAGACTGTCTCCCAAGTGGCTCGCGGTGGGAATTAATACGGGATTAAGTCCAGGAAGTTCGATAAGAAGTAAATTTACCTGCACCCAGGTGCGTCTGGAAAAGCTGAGCGTGCAGGAGTGGCAGTGGGAAGAGAGGAGCGCGCGAAAAGAAACAACCTGGAAAAGTTACGGATGCAAACGTCCCGTTGACAAAAACTGAGAAACCGGAGCGAGTCATCAGCTGTTGAGATTTGCAAATTTAGACATCACCAAGCGGGGGAAACAGCTAAAATCATGAAGAAATATTCATATCCAGGTAAGTGTGTTGTTCAAACGTGTGTTTCTGAAGATATAAGAGTTGTGGTGTGCGCGTGCATGTGTCCCCGTGTGACAGAGGGGCGAGGAACAGAGAGGGAGAGAAATGATTGACGTAATTCTTGGTGAATGTTTAACAGCAATACTGCTTTCCACACGTGGACATTTCTAATTTCTCTTTTGTTTAATTTAACCTTTGTAACATAAAAAAAGCTCCACTCCTGAATCTGTGGGTGTGGTTCTAAATCCTCCTCCAAGATCATCTCGGATTGTAGCCCTACACACACGACATCATGACGGATAGGTGGCACAGAGAGCTGAGCTGATTCTTCCAAAAGACTTCAGGCAAAATGTTTCTTTGGCCTGAAGGACATAACAAGGAAGTACAGTGCACCGCTTGACTTGTGTCCTGAGTGACACTAAAACATAGGAAACATGGAGTGCAGGATTCATTTGCAGAAAGAAAAAAGGTCAAATATTACAATGCCAGACTGTGTACTCAAATCGTGAGACAGTTAGGTTGTAAATCTGTTTTGACTGGCAGTTTTATGGTGCAGTTCATTCACTCCTCCCCACTAAACCCCTAAGAGTGACTTGATTTATGCAACAAATCTTTGCAAGCTTTATTCTGGGACTGTCTGGATCCGATTGTGGTTGTTAAGTCTCATAAGATGCGGAAGTTATCATAACTTGGTGTTAGCTTGTAGGTTTTCAAAGATCTCTATGTTATGATTTTACTGATTGTGCAGGGAATGTCAAATGCTGAAACCAGTGGTTGGAAAAAATGTATTGTATGTTGCATGTATATGTTAGCTTTTTACATTATTATTTTGTAGCGGATACATTGAAAATGTTCTTTTTTCAGTAAGGTTGTGTTGATGATGTGGTTTGGTTTAGGCACAAAAGTTTCTTTATTATGGCGAGGAAAAGATCATGTTATGGCTTAAAACACCCAGGTTCAGAAGCTCAAATAATAGGGATTATGGGGATAATTTCATTTAATCACATTTAAAATGTTATTTGACCAAATGGATGCAATTCTTGGGGATTGTGATTCTCAAAAATGTATCCACTGATTTACAAACATCTTTGTCCATATGCAAGTCTATGGGAAAAAGTATTTTTGGGCCGCATAGCATCACACGACAGTGCTGGAAGTTGTAATTCAAATGTTTGGCCACAGTGAAAATTGACTTCAAACCTGGCGTGCTTCCTCGGGGCCTGCGTCTGCAGCTTGGCAGGCGTCTCGTCTCAGTGAAACACCATCCACAAACCCCTGACAAAAGGTAGTCTAGAACTGTGATATGATCTGTATGAACCTTGAAAATGTAACGTATTTGTGTTTTGCAGAAACGTATAACGTGAACATTTTCATCCAGCGACAGGGCTCTGCTCAAAGACCCCTCAGACACAATCAGTCCATCATTACTGTCTATGTCCTGACTGATACTTCTGACATAATTCTATCTCTTTTTTCGTTATTCTCTTCCAATTCTTCCTTTTTGTCCCCCTTTTTCTCCAGCACTGCTCAATATTACTTCCATTATCTTCTGCGCCTCCTTACCCTCCTCCCCCGTCCCTCACCCTGTAAGCTCTGACTCAGTCCAGTGTACACAACGCTTTCCCGCGGAATGCCGGCTTTCCCGGCTCCTCTTCCCAGAGTCTTTGTGCGATTGAGCGTCCAACGGTTTTCCATCGGAGCCAAGTGCATGTTGGGTCATGCCACCTCTCCTCCTCCTGTGTGTGTGTGTGTGTTCTCCCTCTGCGGTGCGCTGTGTGTGGAGCTGTCACATTCTTTGTCAGAGCTCTGCTCGGAGAATTGTCTAATAACAAAGTGTTTGTGCAGCCTGATGTGTTGTGAAAGGCCGTCCTCTCTAACGTGTAGGGGTGTTTAGACAAGCATCAGAGATGTGGAGGGGTGACTTTAAGCGAGGAAGGTCAGCCTGTGTGTGTCAGCATGTGTGTGTTTTGTACGCAAACACCCGTACACACACACACAGAATGATTGCTGGCACATCTGAGTTTTAGTTTTAGAACTTATGTATAGAAATGTGTACATGCCGTTTTTTAGGGAGGTTGTATATGTGTGTGTGTCTGCATTCACTCATGCAGCTGCTCATGGAGTCGATCCCCGCCTTGTACACCACTCCCTTGAGTCGTCTGGATCAATGAGTAACCTGTATGAATAACAGCCCACTCCAACACACACACAGAGTCATTATTTTCCAAGTACACTCCTCCTGGTATGTGCTTTTATGTGCTACTCAAAACACACACATGCACACCTAATTCCACTACTCGTACCTGTGTGACAAATGCCTCACTCCGCGCTGCATTACGGCTTTTAGCCTGTTTATACTGGAGAGGCAGCGAGGCTTTGATTCAGAGCCTAAAGCTATTGTTAGATGGTAACATGAAAGTCAAGCTATAAACTGTGTTGAGACATATTTGCCCTGTCATCTAGCAGAGCATGCCGAGGATGGTCTAACCCTCAATTTGGCTTCCTAGAAGCTGGTGAATAATGGACTAATAAGGTATTTGAACACGTGGACATGCACATACAGTAATGTAGTGTGATCTGTAATGGTTGTGTCATGGAGATACAGATTTGACTGTGGGACGTAACTTTGAAAATAGCATCAGAAACTAGACAGTGTGAGGATGCAGAATTAAGTGACTGATTGGAGATGCAATAAATTGATGATAAAGAAAACACCAAAATGTGTGTATGTTTTCTATTATATCAGTAAAAGTAGCTGTTACTTTTTCTCCTTTAGCATTAACCTGTAAAGACTGAATCACTTGTCCCTTTTACACTGCCTTCAAGGCGGGAATATTGCACCGTTATGCTGCCTCGCTGTTCAAAAAGTACAATCGCAGAATGGGGGGGGGTGGAGTTTTCTTGCCGTTGAGACGGCAAGGAAGGTCGTAAGAGCATCGAAACTGTGTTTATGTGAAAGGGACAAGACAGGATAATGGGCGGGACGGGTGTGGCATTTTGATGGTGTGTTTAAAAAGAAACGCTGTTTTCAGTTAGCAGCTAACTCACAGATGAAGAACAGTCACAGTATATGTCTGCAAATTGGCAAAACCATGATGTCCGGAGGCTCCTTATACTTTCAAAGCAGAGGACGAGATCAGTCGTTATGTAACATGATGGTAAATTATTGTTCGTGTCTCGTTAATGCCATTGTTGTGTTTTATGTAGCGCTGCCGATGTGTGTGTTATATGTCATATAGACGCTGTTGTGTTGCATGTCAAGCCCATCAAGCCTTGTTAGCTTCCACGATCCTGGCATTATATCTAAAATCCCAAACTAGAACGGCTTAAAAAACGTGAAATTGCTCAGTGTTACATCGCACAGTTTTTTTCCCCCTGAAGTTATTGTAAACAATTGAGATTTGGTATGTATAAATTAACAGGTGTAAGAGGTAACTAAGGGGGTGTGGCTTAGTGAAGTTTGGTCATTTGTCTTACAAATATTTCAGCATTAATCACAAACCTATCTAGCTGTACAAGCTTAAATGCATTCATCCATTATTTCCACTTTGCACAACACTATACTCTGTAGTGTTTGCACCACATTGTCACTGATATACTCAGGAATGTGGAGTTCCCCTGATTGCAGGAGACCTACAGTCTATGTCTTGTCTCTGCTTTGTATGGTCCTCCCCTCTCAGCCGTGTGGAGCCTGCTCTGAAGTGTCCACTCTGCTGTGTGTTTATTATCTGCAGCCAAGAATGCAGCTCTGTGATGCTGGCTGCTGCTGCTGCTGCTGGGGGTGTCAACTGATACAACAGACTGCCTGTACTGTAGGCCTGAGGCCAGGAGAGAGCCTGTAAAAAGATAATGGCAGGCTCAGAGAGGTTCTGATGTGTGGTGGAACATGTGCACTGACAGATAGACATTGGTACTAGAATGATAAAGTGCATTTATTTTCCCATTTTTAGCTGTATTAATACAAATACCATAAACTTTTTAAATTACCTTAAATTTAGCTTCATTATACTGGCTTCTGATTCACTTCTAGACTTGATTACAGAGAGTTTACCACTAATCTTGAAGGAAAAAGTCCATAAGAAGATGTGGAAATTGCTTCACTTTAGTAGGCCAAAGAGCCAGAGCCCACACTAAAGATAGTAACTCCTCTATTTGGCAGGAGCAGCCTTGTCCTGTCATGACATGAATGGATATTTTATTGCAAACAGTTAAAGCGTTATTGATTTATATCTGTTCAGAGAGCGTTCTGGAGCAGAGAAGAAGCAAGATAATATGTGTATTAAGTGCGTGTGAGTTTTGTTGTTGGCAGCATACAAACTCCACACTGAAAGGAAAGTAGCGTCCAAGATAATCACTCATCGTATCGAGGAGTGGGACGCATATTATTTGTTTTGGCTAGACTCAACTGATTATGCTTTATTTTCAGTTTCAGTTTGATCAACTTTATTAAAGCCAATAAACATACAATTCAGAAGATTCACTTATTGATCATCTGGTGACCAGAATCAGACAGTTTTCTGCTTGATGACCAGTGAGGGGCAGGCCAGTCTCAGATGTAATCGATCCTGTGCCGATCAAATATACATGCACAGCAACACAGACAGTAACTAGCAGACTTGGGCAAACCACCCAAATCTGGATAAATCAGGGTTGATAAGTGTCGCATGCAAGGCTAATGCTAACAGTTTCTTGTAAGTGAGTGGAAAATGAACAATTAGTGCCATATTCTAGGAAGTACAGTTAAATAAAAACACAGATTCGTGTGGTCTTTTTTAATTTATTTATTATTTATTTTTATTTTTGGGCTTTTGCCTTCATTTGAGACAGGACAGACATAGCAAGAAAGGTGGAGAGAAAGTGGGGATTACATGCAGGAAAGGGCCGAGGCTGGAATCGAACGCACGGCTGCTGCGGTGAGGACACAGCCTCATGGGGCGCCCGCCCTACCAGCTACTGGGCGAACCAGATTTGGGTGGTCTTATCTAGTTTACTAGTTAGCTCTCCCATCAAGTTGGATCCATTTAATGGATTTTATAGTTTCTTCTGAGGCAGAAAATATTTTGCAGATGTGATAGAAAGGAAAATAAAAATCAAAATTAAAAAATAAAATAAAAATAAAACTCTAGCTGAAAGAAGCTGTCAGAAATGGTTTTAGCAACCAAATGAGCTGTTTCAGAATGAGGTTTTCTAATATATCTGAACAATAATTTTCACGTAGATTTTGATAGATGCTTAATGAAACAATTGTCTTTGAGATCATATTTGCATTTTTACTATTTCGAGCCAAGTGTCCAGTGGCTTTAAAGTTACAAAAATTTACAAAAGTTACAAAAATCCCACTCTGTGCTGTTAATTCAAGTAAAAGAAAGAAATCGGAATCTGCCAAAATTGGAATCAGTTGGACAGACTTGTAAAATATTGGAAATCAGCATTGGCCAAGAAAATTCGCAATTGGTGCATGTCTACAATTTAGATCATGACATGCACACGCACTATGTACAAACATATGCATCATACTGTGCTTGTTGCTTCAGTGTTAAGTAAAGAGTCAGCATGACATTTGTTTATCCTCTCTCACATTTCTCAACATGCACATACACACATCCGCTCACTCCCTCAGTCGCTCACCTATGACATACACTAACTACATGTTTCCTGGGGGAGTTTCGAGCCATAAAGCTCTATGGACTATTTAACTGACTCCGTAGGTTTTAACAGCCTCGCAAGAAGGAAGCCGATCCTTATCTTCCACACCAGTATTGTTTTATAGACTGCCGCGGTATCCTGTCTCAGCCGGGTTTAAAAACACTTTTATATTACATGATTTGGGCTTGTGTTTGCGTTGCGAGGAGTACAAAAAGGTGACTGTGTGTTTGTCAAAGCTGTGTTGGTTTTCAATGAGCGCGGTGAGTGAGGGATAGGTTCGTGTTGAAAGTGCAGAGGTAGGAAAAGGTGTTGTCAGTTCATACCTTTGGCGCCAGAACAACAGCTATTCATTTGGGAGGAGTGCAGTTCAGGGTCACGGCCAATGTCTTTCCTCCGCTATGTGTGACCGCATGTGAGTCGGTTTGTGTGTGTATGTGTGTGTGTTGGTTGCGGCCCTTACTCATTAAGTATGCATCCAGGTGAAGGTGTTATCTGGGCTGTGAAAACAATCTTGACAAATGTCTATCTAGCCATTCAGTCTGTCTTGCTTTCCTTCTTTTTTTTTTTACTCATTCTCTTTCTCTCTGCCCGTCCGTCCACTCCCGCCTCTTTCACAGGCAGAGTTGTGAAACGGTGCGTTTGCAGCGTACTCTTAACATGTGTAATGAGGGCCATAAAAACACAAATGAACAGATGGGTGAGCAGACAGATTGAGGAGGGAGGGAATTAAGCAGTGATATTTTCACATTGTGATTTTGACGAAACAAAAATTGAGATATTTGATTTTCATAGTTAGAGCACCCTTAGCTGTTGTTACATGAGTTATTTCTAAATGAAGCTAAATAGAAATACACATTTTTGAATGAAAAACCTGACGTTCTCCACTTTCTGTCAAATTGCACACCATAAGAATTTTGCAGTGTCGCACATGACTTCATATTTTGTTGCAGAATGTGATCTGTAGTGTTACTATCCTCGCCACGGAGATAGTTTTTTTAAATCCACACAGACTCTGACTTGCATTCAGCGTCTCAGTCTACAGATGCAGCTGTTTGTTAGCAGCAGCTCTAGGGAGCTGAGAGGAAAGCAGGCGGACGGACTGTCTTCACCAGACTGACTGACAGCAAACATTTAATAAACCAGAATATTTTCCATGTCAGCTCATTCTAGACCAATGCATCCACCTGAATTTAACGCCATTTTATGTGGAGGTAAAAGGGGGCGGAGATGCAAAGAAGGCAGGTAAAAGATCCTTCACCTCCTACTCAAATAAGACATGACGTGACCTCCTTTTGCAAACACAAAAATCTCAGGTAGTTGTGCACTATAGTGCATGTTTTGTAAGTCACTCCTCCCCTGTATGTGTGTGTGTTTGCAGGCCTTCAGTCATGCGTGTGTGTGATAGCTCTTGTGTTTCAAGTGTGTTAAAGTGCTGCACCCTCTGCCCTCTGTTTACCTTCTCGAGTCATCTGAGACCAATAACTAATCACTTGACATGTTTGTCCAAGCATAGCCGTGCACTTGACCGGTCATGTTTCACACACACAGACGTGCACACACACAAAGCAGTGCAACTGACATCAATCAGTTGAGCATTATAGTATATAACACAGGCAGCAATGCATTTACTTTGGTCCACAAAATGACTAACAGTACCGCTTAAAACAGGTTTTTTAAACACTAGTTTCATTCTTTTCATGTATCATGTGCGTGTAACGACCTCTATTGTACATAGCAGTGTCATACGGCAAATATGACCTCAGAAGATTACAAATCCGCTCGAGGGGAAAAAGACATGGATCATAGTGTCGGCTGATTTTTATGGAACTTGTTCAAGCAGCGATATGTACTCTCTGTGTTTGTGTGTGTCTGTGTGTGTGTTTGTGTGTGTGTGTGTGTTTGTAGGCCCAGACAAGACTGAGCAGGTGAGCTCAGCCACACACACATACACGCTTTAATGCCAACACACAGTTTAACTTTTCAGGTGTCACTCCTTCAGTTTGTGTTTAAGCTCGCTGCGATTGGCTAATGCATATTTGCTCGCTTTATGTCTGTCAGTACTTTGCCCTCGCTTTAAACCGCACAGCGACTGGCAGCGTTGGATTATATCACCTCAATGCCAAATATCACCTTATCAACACAACTTTGTGGTGTTTTTACGGCTTCTGTGGCGCAGTACTTTGTTTCAATAGTAAACGTTCTGTTTCAAGCACTGTGTTGTAAGTGTGTGTGTGTACGTTCACCTCACCTCTCTCAAGCTGTATTCCAAGCTAAAACAGTAAATAGGTATGGGCATGCTTTTTGGCTGCAAGGCTAAAAAAGATTTGGCTGGCTTTTATTTGTTTCCAAAGCTCTAAAACACATGCAGATGTGTACACACTCGCATTACAGACTGATGGTGTTATCACATGGCTCACGGCAGATTAAAGATTTGCACTGAAAGCAGAAAAAAGGGTCGACTGTTTGCACCTGCGACAGCCTGAACACCCAGTTAGTGACTTAAGAAGTACAAAAAAATGAATTAAATGCTTCCTCTCTGAATCCACAATGATGCCAGAAGCTGCTCTGTTACTGACATTTATGCCAATTATAGATTAATGCACTCTGTGAAACAGTTAAATTTGTAGTCATAGCTACTTTGCTTTGAGATATTTTATGATGCTCTACACATTACTTTAGAGTAAAAGGCATCTTTCATCTCTAAAAGTCTCAGTCAGAAGTTGTCAGATGCAGCCTGATACAGTTAAATATGTTTTATTTGCTGCAAAGTTGTTTGAAAACTAATCTCAACCTGTTTTACACAAGCTCAAACATTCTCACCATTTCCCATAACGGGCCATTATTATTATTATTATTTCTTGTCATCACAGCAGGTGGAGCTCTCCATGAGTTATTTTTTTCCTCTGCAGCAGTTTTTCACTTGTGGGGTGGATAATTGATCCTACAATCCATTCACAGCTGATCAGATCAGATCGATAGATGAGAGATGCAGCTGTTTGAATGGTTAAGTTTCACTTTAAACGCGCCTGACGTTCTGCTGCACCGTTTCTGCTCCAAGTACGCTACAAAAAAACAATGGCATATATGTTCCAGTATTGCTCCTGATTAACAGTCTAACTCTAAAAATGTATTTGTGGTGGCCTGCAACACATAAATGAATGTGTGGCAAATACTGGGATTTTTTTAACAGAAAAACCAACAAGAGCAGAGGAACATTTCATCATCTTTTACAGTAGTTTCCTTAATTTCCTTATCTCCCTCAAAAAGTTAACAACCTCAAGCTCTCTCACTCTCTAACTCTCTCTCTCACACACACACACGCACACATACATACACGCACTCAAAGAGACACGTTACAGAAGCTTTACTCATGTCTTCCAGTGAAACAGCAGCACATTCACTCCCTATCACTCGAACCAGCTGCCTTTGTGTTGAAACCAGTGACAGCACAGGCAGAAAACCACCGTGTTTGCTGGCATTATTGGCAGAAAATGAATGCCATGTCATACACTGATTTGCGGTAGGAAGTACTTCTAATAACTTAAAAACAGGACGGGATGACTGAGTCACCAGCCAGCCACCGGATGAATTTACCTCATTTAAACAGCACTGACTGGGTCGATGCAGGGGCGACAGGGGAAGTGGAGAGAAGAAAAGAGCGAATGTGTGGTTGATGTGAAAGAGACTCAGCATTGTTATCATGCCATCACCTGTCCCAGGAACACAAAACTGAATGTGAACCTCATGGTGGCGCTAGAGGAGAAGTCAAGGGGGGTTAAGTGTGAGTGGGCTACAAATGTCTGTACAAAATTTTATGAAATCCATCCAATAATTGCAGAAATATTTCAGTTAGCAGACAGAAACACCACACAATATGATGGAGCTGAATCACCCGTCTGAACATAAAACAACAGTTGTGTCCTTGTTTGGCTCATCCTCCCCTTATGCAGCGGCTGGTGATTCAGCAGAATTGAACACACACACACACACACACACACACACACACACACACACACACACACACACACACACACACACACACACACACACACACACACACACACACCAGAGTCAATCAATGAGAGATTACCCGCAACATTCCACCAAAGAGAGCAGACTGTGAGCCGAGAGGAAAAGGCATGCCTCTGAACACTTAATCTGTATCATATAGGACCTGACTGTTGGTGCTGATAGATGAGCATGAAAAAGAATGTAGACCATTTTGTGTTTGAAAAAAAATATTTAACTGGACCCGGACTTGTGTCGCTGTAACAGCAGCAGGTAGCTCAGTTCATCACGCTGCGTTTCTTCTGCATAGTGCGACATGGTTTGACTCAACTCCACTGGCTCTTTTTCATTTTTCCATTTGCAAAAGTTGTGGATAGTTCATGGTTCTTTTTTTGGGATCACCTCATTCAAGGTTCGAAGCGAGGTGAGCAGATACTAGAAGTTAAACGGGCACTTTTCGTACGATACCTAAGATCAGTATTGCCCTGTAAGTTGTAAATAACCCTAACCCTAACCCTAATTATGAGTTTTTATGTGATAATAACCACCTGACAAAGCCTTATTCTGATATTTAAGGGTTCTTCATCAGGGCGTTTTTTCTTTATTTATGTTCAAATGATGGCTCAGTGTTTGCAGTTCTGTTTCATGCATTTTGTCCCACTTGCATGTTTGGTCTGAGTTACTTCCACACCGCACAGTTTTAAAAATACAAACAGACCACAAATGAAACTTAGAAATATATCTGTCTTTCCTTAAGTGACCAAATGTCAGTTTCTGGGCAGTGAAGCAATAACAGCGATCTTTTAAATATTGTCTGACTTTGTTTTTCCACATGACAACTGTAGATTATTTGGCCTCAAGGAGAATCTGAAGTAACTGTTTTCCACTTGGTGCTACATGTTTTGTTGTACTGTGAAGTCCAGAGTGTTTGCTAAAACAATCTTGTTTATGGCACAGTCAAAAACCAAACCTGCCTCTCAGGCTGGTCCTCTGTAAGTCTTAATATCATTTAACAGTATAGAAATACTATATGTTCCCTGCGGTTATTCATTGCACCACAGTCTCAGAGCGCCAAGCATACTGTCGTCACCTTCAGAGCAAAGTTTGCTTTCACCTACTCTGCACTCTGCTTCTCCTCTCATCTGTCGATTGTGTCAGCCTTGACCAGATCAAATGATCAATTATCCACATCACGAGTCAAATAAATCAGAATGAGTTTTGTCTGCGCTGCTCTCACGGACCAGCAAAAACCAAAACATTTAGAGATGTGGCACAGAATGAAAGAAAAGGACACACACAGGATTAACAAAAACAAACAAAAAAAAGTGAAGTTTTCTGGGAATGAGAACACACTGTTTTGGGTTTTTTTTTTTGACTTTACAGGAGATTTTAGTCATTTGTCTCCCTGTCTTTGTCCCCCCTTACCAGCCAGATCAGCCAGTGCCCGGACAAGGAGAACGGAAAGAGAGGCGTCTGGCATCACCAGTCCCAGTAAGTAGACTGCATCCATCTATCTGTCCATTTATCCTTTCATCCACGCATTCAGCACCAGCAGTACAAACATACATCTGATGCATATCAGAAGGACTGTCCACTGATGGATCCACGTCCATGTATCTATCCTACATCCAGAACTAGTCCATTCAATCACTCTCTTAACCTGTCAAGTATTATGTAAGTCACTGTCATTGACCCTCAGCAGAAGAGTTTGTTAACACTGAGGGCAGAGCAGGTACTGTTTCCTGTTCAGATAACAGCTGATAACAGCAGGTAAACAGCAGATCACAGACGCAGTGATAAAGAGTTATAGAGGCAGAGGGATGTCAGAGTACCCTGCGAGGAACAGAAGGTATTTGTGTCTTGGTGCACGAATGCTGATGTCTGAGTGACTGTGTTCATGTCTGCATGTCTGTGCGTGCAGAAATGTGTGTTTCTTTCTTATCTTATCTATCTTTTCAGAGGAAATTTTAAATAAATTCCTCAAAATGAAATTGTATTGTTGGAAAATTGGAGAATTTGGGTTTTTTGTTTTTGTTTTTGTTGATGCTGCTGTCCACTAGAACATAAGACCTAACAGGATAACATGATTAACCATTGGAAACCTGGAGATCACTTTTTTTGTGCAACTTTCAAATGCCTTTCACAATATTTAACTTTTGAACCCTGACAATTGGTGCAATATCTAAAAAAAACATAGGATAAGAGGTAATGAGCAACTTGAAAAGAAATGTTCCATGAACTGCAAGTAATTAGCAGATTTAGTGTGTGTTTTTGCATGTAGTTCGTACACAGTGTTCGCATGCAGGCTAAAGTTGTGGCTGTGGCTCACCACTGAGGCATCTCCTACCAGTGGGAAGAGCAAACGCCTTCTGCAGCATCAGCACATACAGAGGAGGGACAGAGAAGAGAGCAGGCGGACTGAATCATGCACACACAGATTGTGGGCTGTATGTGAAGGCACACTCTCGCCATGTGAAGGGTCATGTGTCGTTCAGCGACCCATACTTTGCAACATGCAAGCTGCGACTTGCAACATGAGATCATTTCCTCTCTTTGACACGTTTAAGTAAAATTCATGAAGATCACCGTTTGTGATCTGTGTCTGCTCGCAAATTGCTTTTGTGAAACGGGGCCCCAGGATGTGTATTCTTCCCTCTGACAGCTGACAGACGATGAGACAGCAGACACATTCTGACCATGCGTGGTGGTTTTGTGTGTTTCTGAGTTTGTGTGTCCACACAAGATGAGTATCTGGAGGTCATTAAATATAAAAAAATAAGCAAGCACAAAAGGTTTTGGGAGCAAATGAGGACAGCACCACGAGGGTCATAAATGTTCTGAGAACACAAGAGGAATCTGATTGTTAAATTTGAGTGAGCATCCAAAAATAGTTTAAATGCCAGTCTGGACTGTAGAGACAGCTGTGAAATAAATTTGACCTCAAATACAAAAATTTGGGTGCGTGCATTTTGGGCAGGGACGTTTTTTGTTTTCGGAAACTGCTTAAAGTGTGAGGAAACATTATAATACTGACATTACACAACATCCATAAGTGTATTTTTTCAGCTTCTTGAGTTCTTGAGCTGCTTTCTTTTACTGTCTGTGAACCAAAGTGATGAAGCAAGCAGAGTCACACAAACGAAAGCCGACAGACAGGAACATAGATAAGTGTATGCATACGCAGATACACACACACACACACACACACACACACACACACACACACACACACACACACACACACACACACACACACACACACACACACAGGTTGTTGGGAAGTGCTTAAGGGCGAGGATAAGGCCCTGCTTGTCAGCAGACCTCCCTGGCGTTGATGCAGTCACCACAGGGCATGGGTGTGTTTTTGTATTTCGTGTGTGTGTGTGTGTGTGTGTGTGTGTGTGTGTGTGTGTGTGTGTGTGCATTAGTATTTGGAGGGAGATGCCCCATGCAAAACATCTGCCAACAGGGCAGATTAACGAGCAGGAAGGCGGGTGTTTGGGAGGATGCTTTAATGTAACATCAACTCATGACACAACACACACAGGTCTATCTGTGTGTAGTTAATTCCCATCTGGCAGTCAGCAGATCCTGCTGTACTGGACACACACTATAAGTGCTGATCACAGTCAGAGGTGTGCATGTCCACAAGATGAAATAACATCCGCTTGTTTCAAGTTGTTTTTTTTTTTTACACAATTTTTATTTATTTCTTCAAATGACAGCAAATAGATTCTAATTCTAATGGAAATATTAATGGGCTCAAAATCTGTCACAACATTGCAACTATTTTTGCAGTTTTCCCCAAAAAAAACCCACCTAAAATATCATAGTAATCCCCCAAACAGCCTTGGACAGAGTGGATGTCCCTGAGACACAATTCATAAATGACTATAACATTAAGTCAAAACTGTTACTTCTTATTTTCTTTTATTATTTCAAACTACAATTCTGGCCATACAATGCACTTTAAATGAAAAAAAGATATCACTAGATACAGACATATGAAAGAGAAAAACACACACTAAATGCTAACATGACAAGTACATTGTCCACACAGGTCAGCATGCAATACGCGAGGGCACTGCAGTGATGTCAGACGTCAAACTGACATGTCTGAGTGTGTTTGATCTCTCTATCAGCGCTCAGACGCTTGCCATGTGACCTCTGACCCCTGGCGTAGTCTGAGGGACATGCCAAAGGTTGGAGGTCATCTGAGTTTCCTGAACGCAGACATGGGTGTACACACCAAGCAAAATTTCAGAGCGAAAGCTAAGGTTTCACATATCTTCACAAAACACAAATACTTTCTTCTCTGTATTAAATATTTACTCTTGCCATCAGTTTTCCTCACTCTGCCTCTCCTGTATTAACCTTAACAGCCCCCCCCTCTCTCCACACACACACACACACTTTCCCTCCTGTATTGTTTTTGCATGTCAGTATTATTTCCACAGGCTGTCATCCTTGCACACATTTGCAAAAGCAGAGCTCTCATCATGAGAAAGTCTAGATCTAGATCAGTGAATGTCCATCACTTCAGCTCGACCAGATTTTTGCTCGTATCAAATGAATCAAGGCTACGTGCACCCCCTCCTCTCTCTCTCTCACACACACACACACACACACACAAGGAACATTATAAGCAAGCTGACGGATGAGTTTGCAAGTCCAGCGAGTTATTTTAGTCTGTAAGGAGCCTGTCCATGTCACATGGCGGAGCTAATGGTTTCTATTTTCAAGATACAATGCTGCTTCAGTCTTTTGGTCTCATCAGAAAAAAAGAGGGAAAGAGGGAGAGAGAATGCAACATATGATAAGCACATGGGGATGTCGTAATTCTGAATTCATTAGCAAGACACACTGAAGGAATCAAACTGGGAGAGAGGGAGGGAGAACAGAGAGCCCGAAAGGAAAGAGAGAGTAAGAAGAGGAGGAAGAGGAACAGAGGGAGGGAGGGAGAGAGAAAGGGAAGTCCAAAAAAAGACAGAGAGGGAGAGAGAGAGAGAGAGAGAGAGAGTGGAGTCAAAGAGCAGACACTACATGTGGCTGTGGAGGGAGTGATCTGGTTATGGAGGGGGACAAATTCTCAGGTAAGACAAACTCTCCGGAAACTCTCTGTTCTGAATGGAAAGTGAAGTTAATGGTTCTTCAATCAGTGTTTTTTTGCTGTGATCGGGTGTCTATTCTGTAAGAGCCTGCCTCTATTTTCCCCTCTATGGTATTTTCCACTCTCTCATTCTGTCCTGTTTGCTGACTGCATGTTTTCTTTGGGGTTTGGAGCTGGAAGCTGTGCAGCGGTTTGTGTAGCAGCAGCTCAGCGGACCTTGTTTTGGGTTTATCTGTCTTTATCTGTTGTGTTTGCAGGCTTTTTTTTCTGTCACTGTTTGTACCCAGCATGTCCACCCCCTCTCTGTCCCATTGTTTCCACTTAAATGTTTTTGTCTTAACAGGTTGTCGCTCAGTCGCCACTTCTTTTCCATTCCCGTCTGCTTGTCTCTTATTTACATTTTCACAAGACAAGAGAAGAAAAATGTTGTAAATGGCTGAATCTGTGCTGTAGTGACACAAAGACCACTTCGTTCTTAGACATTTCTTTTTTTGTTCTGCATCTGCATTCTCCCATTCTTCTTTGGTGTGAAAACAGGAAAGAGCTCTGTTTGAACAGTACTACTCTTGTCCCTTGTGGCTCTGATCCCGAGTCGGCCATCAGTCAGTCCCTCCTTTAGCCAACAGGAGAGAGAAAGCTTTGCTTCAGTCCACTATATTAGACTAAACTGGCACATAAAAATCCTTAAACTGTCCATCTGACAATGTTTTCCCAGTTGGATGCTGTAAACAAAATGCACATTGAACCAGTATGTGTGTGTGTTGTACATGATGCTTAAGTTATTTGCGAGGCAGAGCTGTCTGCTTCTTAATGGTATTTTTATGGGCGTTAGTGTGTTGTTAAAAAGCTCGTTGGCATGAAAAAAAAGGTGGAAATGGTGAAGTGGCTGCGGCAGCATGTGTGTGTATGGTTTGTGACCTAGCATAGCTTGTAGCACCTACACGGTGTGTGAAATCTGGATGTAGGTGAGGTCATTGACAAGAGTGTGATGGAGGTATCGCCCTCCCTTCTCGCTCGCTCTTTCTCGTTGCGGCCCCTTGTCTCCAGGTGCTTCCTCCAGGGAGCTGTAACAGCTTCAGCAGGACATACTTTGTGTATGTTTCTGTTTCTTAAGTGAATGTTCGCAGGAGTATTTATGCATTCTTATTCTCTAGTGTGCTTGTATATGCGTGTGTGTGTGTGTTTGTGTGTGTTTGTGTACTTTTGGGTCAGTGTGATGCTAGTGCGTGTATGTACACATATAGGGAGGTATCAGAGGTGGGACCAAGTTGTTGTTTTGCAAATTACAAGTAAGTCTTAAGTGTTTGCACTCAAGTCCTAAACTTTGCATTTCGAATCCAAAACAATTTATAATGCACTCTTGCCAAATATCATGCCATTTTTGCAATAGAGGAATAATATATCAAATTTACAAAAATCATGGATGGTTTTTAAGATTTGTATTTATTTGTTAAAACAAGTTTTTAAAGAAAAAAGTTTCTCAGCAGGTAAGCTATAACATTAGCCAACCATAGCCGTTTTTCCCCAGAAATTGTGCTATATGCTGCTACTAAGTTTCGTCTTTACGGTGCCTTTGCATTTTTAAATGATGTTAACATCATGCCACTCCAGTGTATGATTTTAGACAGCATGCCAGCATCGTGGAAGCAAAAGAGGCATTATGGGCGTGACATATAACACACAGCAACAGCTGCTAGTGTGAAATATAACCTACATGTCAGCAGGGCTTTATAAATAATAACATGGCAATTACAATGATTTACCATCCCTGTTATATTGAAGCTGATTTCATTGTCTGCACGGAGGGTAAGGAGCTACTGAATCTCATTGTTTTCCCAATTTGTGGATATTTGCAGCTGCTGTTCTTCTCCTGTTAGTAAGCCACTAACTTCTGCTACCTGCTTTTTTAATCTAGTACTACCTCACTTGGCAGCTTAAAGGTGAGACAACTCTGCAACATACTTTTTAATTTTGGGGCTTGTGGGTGAAAGGAATCAGATATTTTCAAGTTGAAAGACTCAAGTCCAAGTGAAGTCACAAGACATTTTCAGTTAAGGTCAAGTTGTAAATCTTTGGTTTTTTTTCAAGTCCACTCAAGTGTAAATACATCAATTGTGTGACTTAGAGTAGAGTCCATGTCATGTGACTTGGGTCCACACCTGTGGCTGTGTGCTCTATGTGTGAGTGTGTGAGGCATCAGCCACTTGTGGTGTCACTATCTGGTCATGTATCATGAGTCCCTCTCATCTCCCTCGACCAAATCAATTCACTTCACTTCTTGCTAATGTTCCTCCCACTCTGCTCTTGATGCTGATGTGCAAGGCCCCCTTTGTTTCCTGTGTTTTCTTCCCACATGAATCAACAGTGACGACGCTCTCAACGGAAACTGTCCATCAGCCACACAGAGGCTGAGAATGGAGCAGAAAGAGGCTGACGAGTCCCATTCATTCCAGTCACAGCGCGGTCATCTGATGATGTTTGAGGAAAGTCTGTGCGGCACAGCCACAGTCAGCTCATGACTTATAGAGCAGCCTTGAAGCTTTTAATGAATTCAGTGGAAGATGTCAACTTGAATCTATGCTGAAAAATCTGTTTGATATGTTTTATACGCCTCTGCCACCAGGTGGAGTTGCAGAGTTGAGTAAGTCAAGAATACTCTTTATGTCCCTATCTCAGCTGTGAACACTCACAAGACAACAAGTGTTGTTTTGAGTGTTTTCAGTGTTGCTTATTTTAAATGTATCACTCATCATGGGTTTACAGAGAAGTTTTATTAAAGGAAATTGTGGCCATCCTGTCTGACCGATTGGTGTTGTTAGGGGAGTTGCCATGGCAGCGTGTTGAGCAGAACAATATGTCAGTGCAGTGAGGATGGCGATCAACAATGCTGGCTTGTTGACGTACTAAACAGTGTTATTACCCGGTGGTGGAGAGATGGAGCAGAGGTGTGAGAGAGAGAGAGAGAGAGAGAGCGAGGAAGAGAGAGGGAGAGAGAGAGAGAGAGAGAGAGGCCTGTTGAGAGTCATCTGTGATGGAGGACAGCTGCTCTCTCTATTTACCAAGCCATCCCATGCGTGAGGGAACACACACACACACATGCAGGCAGCAGCACGTATGCAGACAGTCGATACACTCACACACACACACACACACACACACACACACACACACACACACACACACACTCACACACACACACACAGGGGGTATGCCAGCGTGTGTGTGTGCGTGCGTTTGCACTGCAGTGCAATGGAGCCATGTTTCCAACAGGTGCTGTATTTGATTAAAGTTAGCAGTGCCTGGCCGGGTGCTGCTGTTTAACATTTGGTTAAGGGCAGCTGCTGTCACTACAGCTGTGCATATACTTTGGGCGAAGCTACTTCAACATGTGGGCTCTGGGGCCACACGAGGGGGTTTTCATATGTGAGTGTGTTGGTAATACTGACGTGTTAATGTATGGAACCATTGATCCTTTTTGCAGAATATGGTGTCATTTTCTTAGTGACACTTCGTTATAGTTCATGCATGTCAGACTTTTAGTGATGCCCACCCCACAAAACTTCTCTTCAGTGGATTTCCAGTCATCATGTATAATTAATAAAGATGAAATATTCATTTTAATGCATTTGATTCAGCATCCCACTAGTATGCAACTTGAGCGTAATACGATGTTACAGAAATGTCACTGAACAATGATCAGTGGAAAAAGTCATGGATTTATAAGCTCTCCGACATTTGACAGGTTGAACCGGACGCTAAAAAGAGTTCAAAAGATTCATTCCTTTTTGCCCATCACTAAACACTGTCTGACCCACTGCCCCAAATCTTTACGACATTTACAATACACCAAATAATGCAGACTCGTGCGTTGTGCTAGTAACCACAGTATTTATATGCATTGTTCAGCTTCAGCTTTGCAAATCCTTTCTTTTGTTTTCAAACATTTTTGAACATACTGGACAGTCAGCGATCCTCACTGCAGCGCTCTCCCTTTCATTCCCACGTTTAGCTGAGAGTACAGTGCTGCACTGTACTGAAAGCCAGGCAGTCTTCTGGTTATGTTTACACTGCCAGTGCTGCTGATTCCATTAGTCATGCTAACGCTGCTCTCCTTCTGTATCCTTCTTTTTTCTCTCTTTCCTTCCTGAATCTTCCTGCTTTCTAGTTTCCATTAACGCCTTTGAGGTTCACTGTCACTTCTCTCCATCGTTCCCTCTCTGCCTGCAGAGAACTGGCACACCTTTCCCCTCCTTGTCTAGTCCATCTTCTCTCCCCTCTCCCTCCTGAAATCCCGAGCCAGGTAAAGCTGCATATTATGGGGGTTGCCATGTAAACAGAGCTGCCGTAACTAGCCAGTCACATCCAAAATATACACACGTACAAATGAACACATGCGATCAATGCAAGCAATACACGCACTCACCAACGCAGATTTTAGCTTTTTCCAGATGGCTGACATGCACAGCCTGACTCATGGGTGAGTCGTCTGCATCGAGGCCAACAAAGCATTTGTTGTTTTAGGATGAACTCAGCAGGAAGCTGAGGTTTCCTCTGTAGCTGATATTGGTCATGTTTAAAATAACACTGACTGTCTAAACCTGACACAACCTGAAATGAAACATGGATCGTTATTCACACTATAAGACCAGCATGTGCTGGTTATACTTAGATTTCCTGTAACAGATATAATGTCACTAAATTGTTTATTTTCTTCATGATAACATATATTTTTAATAAGACCTTTACATCAATTCAGGTTTTGAAATCACCTCCTTCCATTGTTTTCCATTCTCTGTAACCACTTGTCATTTATACAACAGCTTTCATGCTGACGCTGTCCTATACAATAAAGACAAAAGACAAAAAAATCCTAAATAAAGGGGGAGAACATGCAAACTCCACACAGAAGGGACCAAAGCCCAGTTTTAAGCCATAACCCTCTTGTGACAGCTCTAACCACTACTCCACCATGCCGCCTAAATCAACTCCTGAAAACCTGCTTTTATGACTCTGCATCAATGATAGTCATGGCCAGAGGCATTATGTTTTCGGGTTGTCTGTCCCTCCCATTATTGTGAACTCAAGAGAGCAAATTGCCACAAATGTCCACTTGAACTCATGGATGAACTGATTAGAGTTTGATACTCATAAAACATGTATTTGGTCATAACTCAAGAGCTCACATAACGATACTATGACAATATTTCACACAAATGTCTCTCTAGGATTAAGTCATGAAGTGATACCATTTTATATGCAAAGGGTCAAAGATCAACTTTAATGTGACATCATAATATTCTGCAAAAACAGTTTTCTGCTCAGCCCCGTAACTCAGGAACAGAAGGGGGGAATATTTGGTCAGATACTGAATTGGTGACACTAATCTTGGTTGCCCATCTTGAAACTGTCTGTAATATTTAGCTTCTATGCAGGAACATCTGTCTTTGAAGCTTTGTCTCCTGTCATGGCTATATGTGGACAGACATGGACGCAAACTGCAACTTCACTTTGACTGGTTTCAAGTTGAAATTTTTGAAGTTTTTCCTTGATGTTTCGCCCTTTTTAATCTGCTACATAACTTGTGAGTAAATCTGATTTATTAAATCAATTTAGGCAGATATAGGTAGATTTTGACAGTGAATCAGAATCTTGTTTTTCTAAAAGTTGGAAGTTGACTTTGCTGTAGTCATGAATAAAATAGTCCAGGTGTTTCCTTGCATCCCACTGCCCAGTTCAGATTTGGTTACCATGAAATCATCTCTTGGAGATCTCAGATTCCTGAGATCGGCAGGACGTCCGTCCACCAGCACAGGCCTGACCCTAGGAGAGGATGCACACCAGTACTGAGGTGTGTGGACCTGTTGGTGTCTTTGTCTCTGTGTGTTTGTGCATGCGCAGATCAATCTCCACAACCTGCTGTTGCCCTGGCATCGCCATAACAACTGCCTTGCCGACCCAGCATCTGTTTATAGAAGTTGTCCTCTCCTCCTCCCACTCTGCTCCTCTCATTTTTCAGCTCTTGGGAGGACCCACTTCAGCGTGGTGGTGGTCTGGGTGTCTTTAAGCAGCAGGCGGCTGTCCCTGTCTCTCTTCATGTGTATGCTGCAGTGCAACATAACACCAGCAGCTGCCTATTCAGTACATTACAATACACTAATGTACAGGACGCCTGGGGCCCTGAGAGAGTCATTATTTACTGACATTAGTTACCGTTTTTTAAACAACTGTTACACACTATTGTCAAAACCAAGCTGCAGACTCTCAAGCCCACAGTTCCAAACACTGCAGTTCTTTGTATGGCCACTAGAGGCTGACTGCAGCCAGTCAGTCCCCTCAACTCCTATGTTAAAAGGTCCAATTTCAAAATAGAAACATGTTTACAGTCTAGTACAGGAAATAATTTTGGTCTCTATAGTTAATTTCCCCCTTTAGACATCTGTATGGAGTATTTTTTATATTTATTTCATTTTTTTCAATAACTCACCCGTTTATGTTTTATTAATACTTCAAGTTATGCATAATTAAGAGCTGGCCACTTTGATTTACAGGCTGTCTGCTGATAGTGTTCCCTGCTTCTTTGTCAAATCCGTCCCTCGCTCCTCCACAGCGTCGGCCTCTCAACCAAATATGGTCACTTCTGAACCCCCAAAAAACAAGACGGCGACATGCAGAACTCAAATCAGGAGCCCACAAACCAGTGGGTTATGTTACAGTAGCTACGTCGATTATTTTTACAGTCTGTGGTCAAACCTAATTTTAAAAACAGGTTCAAAAGAATCTCCCAATGATGAATTAATTATTGGCATAATAATGTGGTTACTGTTAAATCCACTGCGTTACCTTTTTATCTCACGGTTCATCATTAGTGATGACAAAGAAAACATCTAGACGCAGCAATTAAGTTTCCCGGAAAGAAGAGTCAGTGTGGTGGATTTCACACCATTAGAGGCTAAAGATATCAGCGCTGGCATATACCGGGAATCAACATGACCCTGCATAACCTTTCACAATCATGCAGACAATTAGGTTATAACATACTGTATCTATGGCAGATGGCAAATTAAAACTATATTAATAGCAGTGCATTTTAAACTGCACCACTATGACTGCTATGATGTGAATGAAGAAAACACTGTAGCCCTCTTCCAGTGTGACAGTTGTTACAGCAGATTGGATTAGTGCTGTCTGGGCTTGCTGGGGCTTGCAAGGATATGCAGTGGAAGGAAGTGTGCTTTTTTGTGTGTGTGTGTTTCAGTGAAAGGGTTGGGTGTTGGGTGCATGCATGTTTGTATTTTTGCATGCAACAACTGCGCACAAATCTGTTGCTTGTGTGTGCATCTTAGTGTGTGTGTGAATATGAGTGTGTGCCAGGGAGCGGGGGAATCTGACACACATGTGTTGGGCCGGACACACACTGTGTGGGTCGAGGGTGTGTCTGGAACAGGATTCTCCTCGTGTCTCCATCTTTATCTGTTTCCAGATCACATTACTGTATACTGGCGACACTGCTGCTACTAACAATGTTGCCCATGGCGACAGGTTATATTTATAGGAGCAACGCTGACCCCTGCTGGAGAAGGTGACACAGTGTCAGATATTGTCGGGTAAATAACCAAGTATGCTCTTGTATAGATGTGCGTATACATCTGGATGGGGCAATTGGACGAGTAGAGAGACCACAAACACCAGCCAGCTACTTAAAAGGTTTTCACCTTTTCTGCCTTTTGAAAATTCTAGTCACAGCTCCAGTTTTCATGTCACCCTGAAACATTTAGTGACGATTAGAGAGCTTTCTCACACATATTTTTGGTTACATACTTTGCATGGTTGACTAGCGTATAAATACGGTGTAAGATTAGCTCAGATTGCAGTTTTTGGTACAGTAAATCCTCCTATTTGTTTTGAAAATCTGTGAGTTAGTGTGTGTTTGTGCACTCGGGCAAATCTGTGTTTATAATCGGTAAACATCCCTAAATCAACAGATTAAAGCAAACTTTGATTCCAGCGTAAGCAACAAATTGGCGCTGAGATTGCCAGACATGCAAGATTTCAGTTTCAAACACTTTATGATAGATCGCACAACCACTATTTTTTTTTTCTGTCGCATTATAGCCGTAACAATTTACTAAGCCTAAAATCCAAATTTTATACAATATCTCTCTGCTTTCATCTCTTCAAATACATTTTTCATTTCATGTTTCTTCTTATATCTTCCTTTTCATCTCTCATACCCTCATGTATTCTTGCCTGAGTTGTTGGGCCAACTTATTTTGGAATCAGTATCTTGCAGTTTGAAAAGGGAGCTTTGTTTAGAGGAGAGTCTCCTACACACATGCTACTGTTACTACTGTCAGAGTTTACTGTCCCATCACTGCTAAATTATTTAAGGGATACTTGTGGTTTTTCACTAAGCTTTTGATTATAACAATGTGAGTAGTATGAGAAAATGAACTGTGAACTCCATTTTACCTGTGCCCATTCTCCCTGCTCATTTGTCAGTAAAAACTCATATTGTATGCTCACCACCATGGAAACAAAGAGTAACAGCAGTTTGGGAGAGAGAGAGAGAGAGACGCCCTTCTCTCTTACCGCTTTTTCACCAAAATTATTCATTATAAAGGTTTTTTTAAATGTGGGTAAACCCACTAAATATGACCTTTCACATTAGCAATAGACCAGAGCTGTGTATACAGCTCTACAGCAGATAAGTATGCCCTTATGTGTATTTTTATTTATTCAGTCTCTCTTTGATACTTAGTGCAGACTAATTTGGATCGATGTTTGAGTGCTGCCTGGGCAGAGATGAACGGTATTTAGTGGTGGCGTGTCATTGCATCTGGCCAGCAAGGAGGCTAAAATTAGTGTGTTCACCTGGATGTGGTGTAAAATAAATACCTGTGACTACTGCAGATTTGAGCCAGGTGTGAATGCCAATTGTATCCTTTCCCATAACATTAAAAAGTCAGATGTTAGCATGTTCATCAGTGCTGATGAAATATAAACCAGGATTCTGTTGCTGTGTTGCTTTTTTCTCACCTCAGATATTCTCAGAAACATATTTTAGTGCACTGTTTGGCTGTAATATGAGATTGTTTCTTACCAGCAGGCTGCTAAAATGTTTTTGGACAAGCTGTAACCAACTTGGACTACCCATCAGTGGGATTGTTTGTTGGTCTGATGTAGCGCAGTGCATTCTAGTATATGTAGGTTTTCTATAAGCGTCGACAGATTATTGGCCTGGCCGATTATTCGGGCCAATATTTGGCAATTTGCCTATTTTCTGTATCAGCGTTTTATTTTAATGATGAGAGATAAAATTAATTAATCAAAAAGTGCAAAGAAAATGTCAGCATTTAAGGGACTTTGTAAAACCTCAGGGAGCTATTTTTATTTATTTATTTTTTATTAAAATTTTCACTTGACTTTATAAAAAACTTGTATTTAACGTTGAAAGTCTCAGTTTTGATTAAACATTTACTGAAGGCATTTAAACAAAGTTTTGTGTTGGAGTTTGTTATATTCCAAGTTCTAAATATTGACAGAAAGATTTTAATTTTTATTGTAAATACATATAGATTCCAAATATCAATTATCAGTGTCATTAACTACTAATAATCGACTCTGAAAAAACAATATCGGTTGACCCCGATTTTCTACCTCTTATGCAAAAGCAAATTTTGCAGCCTTTTTTTCTGTTTTCTCTGGTCATGTAGCAACAGTTTTACAAGTATTTGCGACTCTACTGCATAGATGGCCTAGTTTTATGAAAAGACCCAGCAGTTAAATACTTATTGCATTTTTGAGCCCAGCAGCAGTGGTTTATCGCCGCTGGCCTGTAGCTGCTGAAGGTTGAATATGCGTCAGCCTCCTCTGGGCAACTTTTCACTTTCCGTCAGACTGCTGTGTGGCTCCATGTTTTGCAGAAGGTGAGACTAAAAGTGACTTTACACCAACAGCTGCTGTGAGACAGCAGTTATTATGTTTTTATTCTGTTTCAGAAGAAAGACGTCTTTGTGCGTCATCATTTTTACGAAGACAATCCAGAGGACAAATTAATCTTGCAATACTACATTACAAATACCCCGAGACATAAATACACACAAACAGATACAAACATCCCCCAAATGCCACATCCTTCTTTACTCTTTTTCCCAAGCACACTCACACACACTGACCAACGCCCCTGTCCTCCCTCCGCAGCCCCCGCCCCTCCTCGCCACACACACACACACACACACACACGCACACACACAGAGGCTCATTCACATGGTCATTAAGTCATTAGGCTACTTATTTATTGATGTCTGCCTCCAGAGCGACTGAGCACGTCAGACGCTCTACTAACCGCCAGCGTGAGCCCGTCCTGACCATATTAGTCCAGAGTTTGATTCTGTCTCCACTCTGGATTTATTTATCTGTCTTCTGTGACTTTTCACTCCGTCCACTGTAAAATATGTTTAAACGGAGACTTAATTCTATGTGGTTTTAAGCGAGTGCGCTTATTCATGTGCTTATGGGATGCTGATGTTGAGCACTTAAAAAAACAAAACAAATCTCAATAAAATCTATCAGTGAGTTTCATCAGTTGAGTGTCATGTGATAGAGGCTACAGGAAGTGTGTTAGAATGTAGCACGCGTATAATTTGACCAGGCCGGTGAAAAAATGAGAGCTTTCACAGAGAGGAAGAGAGGACGGCTGCAGAAGGGGAGGGAGGGAAGGAGAAAAAGGGGGGAGGGGAGACGAGAGAGAGAGAGGGAGAGAGAGAGAGGGAGGGAGGGTGGGGGGTTGTCATCGCTGGCTCATTCCTCGCTCTGGAAGTTGAGAAGGAGGAGAAGAGAAAAATAAGTTGCTGCTTTAAGAAAGAGAGGAGAGATAGGGAGAGGGTTTGGATCAGTGAGCTGCTCAACTTTTTTTTTTTTTTTCCCTTCTTCCTCCCCTCCTCTCTCTCTCTTGCACGGGCTCCTAATTTGGGATTTGTTTAAAAGCGGGACTGCGCCTCAGGAAGACTTTTCCTTTGCTGGGGAAAGGGAACCCTCGCTCCCTCTCTCGTACACACCCGCACATACACAATTGCTCCCCAAAAATGTCTGACTCCACTGTCAACGCTCACTTGGAAGGGATCATATCAGACTTTGAAGGTTAGTTTCTGTCTCTCTCAAGCTCTGCTGCTCCAACGCTTTTTCTTCTTGTTGTCACTCTGTGGAGCTCTTTAACCCCGCCATGAGGACACTAAAGATGGTTTCCACATGTTTGATTGGAACTGAGCAGATCTGGGAAAAAAAAGGAGTGTAAACGTCTGCGGTGAGCTGTGTGGTTTTGAAAGGGAAATCGTGCTAAAAGTGTTGCTTTTTGCTGCTTGTTAACTTTTGTTGAGAAGCGTGAGAATGTGTCGGTGTCCGAGTCTGAGATGTAAACTGTGAAAGTGTGCGACTGATTTGGCGTCTTTGAAAAGCAACCTGCATGATAGAGAAGTCAAACTGTACGCTGAGCTCTCAGGAGACAGCAACTGACCATACGGCTGTGAGGGGAACACCTGGCACACCTCCCCCCTCTTCTCCCTCTTCCTTTTCATCTGTCTTCCCCCAGCCCACAGATTCTCCCTGTCATCCCTCTCCTCCCACTCTTTCTCCTCCTCCACCTCTTCTTCTGTGCTTCCCTGTTCCCTCTCTCAGCAGCTCGTCCATCCTCAACCCCTCTCCCCTCTGCTTGGCTGCTGGTGGATGGCGACGAGGTTGGGTGGATTGACATGCCGACACCTCTCCCCCCAACCTGTCTGTCTGTCTGACTATCTGTCTCCTGTCTCTGACAAACACATAGCCATTAGGGACGCATCCGCACTTGTCCAGAGCTTCTCCCCTGTCAACACCAGTTTTCTTGTGGTATGTATTGTGAATCTCTCTCCATGCTGTTAGGTCTTTACACTGCTGGCTTACACAGTGTAGCAGAGCAGAAAGATAAGTGGCATTCAGAAAAGAGAGGCATCAGGGGCGAAAAAGAGCGCTTTAACCATGTGGCTCCAAGTCATGCTTTTGGACGTCCCTCACTCATGTGTAACGCCAACATAATGGGTCACTGTTGTGATTGTCAGTGGTGTGTGTGGCTCTTGGATGGGCTGAGTGTGCGGTAATACCTTTGTGTCACCACCGTGCACCGTGATGTATGGCCCTGTGTGGCTCGGTGAGCACAGTGTGGCACAGATGCAGCAGTGTGTGAGTCGATAAGAGTCAGGGGTGGAAAGTTTTGCCTTGCATTAATAGAGTAGCTCAATCATGTGATTTTTTTATTCAGCCCCTTCTAAAATCAAAAACTCCACTTTCACAATATTAGACTTTTATAATAACTATTTAAAATTCAAAAATACATATTTTTCCTCTTACCTGTGGTGTTATTTATTAGTGTCTGGTGTGACTTGCAGAGTGTTGGAGATACGGGCCGTATCAAGGCTGCCTTCTGTATAATAACCAACAGTATCACAGCGCAGAAGGAGGCGTGCATCTTGTCCTTTTGTCCATGAGTTGATACACACTTCCATCTGCCCAGTTCAAAAAAAAAAGTTATGTTAAACTGCTCATAACAAGGTCTGTGGATTATCTCAAGTAACCGGGTCCTGGTTTCAGAAAAAAGACGTTGTTTTTGAGCTTTTCAAATTTATTCTTTTGGTGCTTCAAGCACCACAAGCCGAGTGCCATCTAGTTTGATTATATTACAGAGAGGGCAGACATCTCTACAGCAGATATCTCCAACACTCTGTATCTCACACAAAAGCAATTTAGATGAATATACAGCACTACAGGTAAAGATAAAAATATGTATTTGCAATTTGGGGATGAACCGTCACTTTAAACTACTTTTGAGAATCACGGGGTGGTATATTCAAAATGTGCTCTGAAACTCTTTCCCGATAAAAACAACCTATTAAAAAGAACGATGTAAATAAAACACGGACACCACCTTCACTCCTACAAAAACCGCAACTATTATAATGCCACAACAGCTTATTCACTGTGTCGATATCATAGTAAATGTCACTCAGAGGCATCCTCCAAAATAGACTTTGTTTGTAGTTTTAGTTTACTTTTTAGTCAGCTACCTTTCACGGCAGCTTATCTTAGGAGTTGAATTCAGGAGCAATAAAACACAGCCCTCTTCATGCAGTACACTGAGGGTTTTTTGCAGCTACAGCCTTACTTGGTCTGGTATGACTAGAAGCTTATGATGGCTAATGTTAGCAAATTTTTGACTGGTATTACTGAGTCAGTTCACTGATTTACTGATTCCTCTCTACGTGTGCTACTACTTTTTGCACTACTTGTGAAAGAGGAAGATTTGCAAAAAGCCCACAATATGCCTACAATATGCAGTATATGACTGAAAGTATTGTTGATAATTTTCCATAGCTGCTTTTTGTTATACTCTTTTACTTTGATAAACACAGGAAAGTTCTGTGTGCAAGCCATTTTCAGCACATTTTTAGAGTAGAGTGAGTAAATTCGGATTTAGATGAACAATGTAAAGTTTTATGCTATCATGTTATGTTATTTAACATTAAAATAATATATAGAATTATTGTTTGCACATAAAATGACGAATATATAACAAATCATTTTGCTTGTTTTTAATACACATTAAAAAAAAACATTTAGCTGAATTTATTACTCAATAAACAAAACGAACTGTGTTGAACTGACGTAAATATTGAGTCTGAAAAGAATCATGTGGCTCATTTATTTTGTGTCTGGTGTACTCTTAACTTTCATGTTACTGTGTTGTGCTAAACTTTAATTTTGAGTGTTTCCAATTAATTTTTAAGTAGAGTAAATGAAGTGCACAGTATAAATATTTGCTGTTTTTCAAAATAAAGGGTAATCAATATGCCAACAAACCTCACAAATGTGTGCATGTAAGCATGTTTATATGCGCAGTTAATTTTTAGAGCTCTTCAAAAGCACCACAGGAAACATGGATTATTTTAGTTAAAGCATGTGACACACATCTTTAACATCAATCTCTGTAGTCAGTTTGTGAATGAAAGAAGGAAGAGTGCGTTTTTCATGTAACAGTGCGTAGCCGTTTCAGTTTGCCGTGCCAGTGTGGTTCTCTCTGTCATACCGGCAGTTGATGACGTCAGTGAGAGGCTGGGGGAAACAGAGGACAGGATTTTCTTGCCCAGGAGGCTGATGACCTCAGCTGTGACTTCAGCCTCACAAACGGACTGGGATCATTGACCGGGTCACTGGGCCTTCCGCTCAGCAGAATGAACACAAACACATTCATACAGTGTCACTTTTTTAAAAAAAATGTTTACAGCTCTTTAACACAAGTCTGTTGTCTTGCAAACAGCCTCTTATGTTTTTCTCTAATATTGAAATATCTACATTAATGACCCACTAGAAGTGTGTGGTGGTGTATTTTTCTGCCAAAACTGCCCTCCACCGGTATTTTCTTGTTTTCTTCTTATTGTCTACGTTCGGGACATTTATGGGCATGTACCTCCACAGGGCTTAGGTAAGATCTGCAATTTATAAAAAACTAGAGACCAGGCCCGACAAAATGTAGCATAACATTTATTTAAACGAAATGGTGTGTGTTGAGCACCTTGTGTTTCGCAGGCACACTGTCTTTTAATATGGCAGGGATCAAAACAAAGATCTACTAGACATTAATTTATATACATATTGAGACAAAGGCTTTTTAACACTATTTTAAGAAATCCCCGGGTGCCACACTGTTGTCAGCAGGCATCAGAGGGACACAGCACCAGCAAAACGCACAGTAATCAACAAAACCTGCATACGTATTAGAGCAATAAGTGTGGCAGCAACCTGGCTGCAAACTGGAATGACACATTTTGTAAGTGTTTAACATTCATGTGGCCTTTTCAAATGATCATTTAAAAGCACCTCTGAGAAATAAAAATACATACAAATGCACACTCTATAAAAAAACCAACAGTAGCTCTAAACTGGGGTCATGAAGGTGTTCTGTCTGCAATCTTTTAAACTTTGTATTTTATTTATCTATCAACACCTCAGAGCGTCACCTGGTGATTAACTTTACCAGATCACTGTCAGAACTTGTGTTATACTGTGTTAGGTTGGTGAGTGCCATGCAGATCTGTGAAGAGAGGCCCAGCTGCGCTCAGATCCACTCCTCCACTGCCTACCCCGACATTTTCACCCACCACAGAAATCTACTCTGTGGAATTTCCTCTCACTGGACCAGTGAATGCTCTTACCATGCAGCTTAGAGATACAGAGAGAAAGAGAGGGAAAGCGATCAGCTAAAAGAAAAGAGACTGGTAGCAGATGTAGTAGTAGTCTAGATGTCGTCTAATAACAGATTCCAGTGCTAGAAATAGAAATCCATATAAGCTAGTTATCTGGTTTATGGGAAATAAACATAAAGGAGACATTCGCCACATTTCATGTGGATGTCAAATCAGTGTTAAGAGTAAATGTAGTTGACTGAAGCAGAAAAATCCTTAGTGCGTGCTATATTGACCGAGAAAGCTGAGTTTGCAGCTGCATAATCTGCTGTTCTTCCTGCATCCATCATGAGACGTGACAGTGACGTAGTTAGAGGCAAGGAAGAACAACGGGCTGGATTTTGCCTCTGGATAGCCAGGGGGCGGGCTCTAGATGCCACTCAAAAACAGAGTCTCCTTGTTCTCTTTGCTTGTAGATATGTTACGATATGTTTTTAACAACTAAAATGGCACTCCAAAATAAAAGTGCAGAGGATGTTCTGGACGAAGATTTAATATACAGTGTTTTTTTTTGTTTGTTTGTTTTTTTTACAATGTTCTGACTAACTCTGATATTCAGACAAGTTTATTCAAGCCAGCGTATATATTTCAAGAAATGCAGCAGACAGAGGCCAAGGTTTCATCTGGATTTGGGGTTTGGGCGTCAGAAGTTTGCATGCAATGCATCCTGGTACATGTAGGCACTGTCAGCATGGCTCTGCGATCAGGAGAATGAGGCTGTCTTGGTCAAAATGGCACGCACTGAGGAATCAACACGTTCTCATCCTGACTCCTCAAATAACGCCACTTTGTCGGTGGACATATGTGTCAAAGCTGGCACTGGGTACTCTCCTGCATTCATTTAGGATGTTCAGGGACGGCGTGTCTTCTATGTTGTTATTAAAATATCCTGATTGACTTTTGATTTCACACAGAAAATGAAAAGCAGACTTCCGGGTGAAAGTCTGGTATTTTTTTGGGCCAATCCACCTTCCCTCCCACCCACCGCATGCAGACATTCTCGCTCTTTCTACTACAATAGTTGTACGCAGCCTCATAAACAGCCGCCGTCCAGTGCATATCATACCGCCGCTAAGGGTGCCTCTCTGTAAACATCTGCCACTGAGTTGGGAGTGAGACTGGCCAGGAGGAATTTATTGCTTTAATCAACTGTATTGGCCATCGACACTGACTGGATAACCACATGAAAAGTGGGGATTTTTCCTTTTACTGTCTCATAAATGATGATTAAGAGAGATTACCTCTGTATGAGTCTATAAATTGTTTTCCATCTTAGATTATCTTTAACCATATGCAGGACAATTTTAACAATCTCCTCTAAAAAAGGGAACCCACTTTGTTTTGTAGGACATAATCCTCCATGGTGACAGTGAGAAATTTGAGGCAGGATCATCAACATCTTTCAAAATAAAAACTCATTATAAGCCAGCTACCACTTACTGCAGCTTGTTTTGTTTTGTTTTTTTTTTAGTAATTCTGTTAACTTGGTTGGTGCTCTGTGACCCATAATACACTGGAACTGGAGCATTAAATTATTTATTTTTGAAAAGGAACAGAGGGGTTACTGTTCTTCTGATCTTAAACCATTAAAGTTTGAGGTCAGTCTTGTGACAAAACGCCATGAGGAGCCTTATGTGTTAGGGGGAGGAAGTGTCCTCTGACAGAGGCTGATGATAGCCGTCCTCAGGGGTCTCCATCTTCATCTGCATTATCAGGGCACTCTAAACTCACCAGTTAGGACAGGTTTCCTGCTAATGACGCCAACAGCTTGGGGCTGCTGGGAAGCACCAAGGGTCAATCTGAGGTGGAGCGAACACAGCAGGTCTTTGTTAGGCTTTAAAGCAACTCCTTGCTGTTTTTTCCCCCGTTGGACACGTGGAGTGAAACCTGCACCGATGCCAACCCCAGGCAAGACCCCAGAGTTATCAACAGGCTCCATGCTACGGCTAAAAACAAATAGCCTGTGATGAAAGATTTTCTTTTGTACATTGAGTAGAAAGTGTTTTTTTCTGCAGGGAACGGAAAGTGTGTTTGACAACCGAAATAGACACCTCCAGGAAAGAGAATTGGACTATTCCAGCAGTCAAAAGTACATTTTGAGATTTTAGGCTACTGTGGTAAACTGCAGAACCTTTTTTCAGAGAAAAAAATGTAAACATTTTAACCTAGATCCTAGTTGTGGTTGATTTTGGAACATTTTTTGAAACACTGTACTGTAACAGAAAAGCTAGTGTATCTGTTTACAGTGCAGCCAAACAATCTAGTTTGTGGAATATTGTTTTGAAGCCTCAAGTCTGGTATTTTGGCTATTGCCATCGTATTTTTTGTGGAGCCATAAGTGACAATATTTGGACGAGATAGTGTATCTGTGGAGGGTATGAACTGTTATGCATTATCTTGACTGACTCGTCACCATGGTAGCAACTTGTCAATCACAAGGTTTCCATGCACTAAAGCAGAGGTTCCCAGCCTTTCTTCTTTTCTATCATGTACTAAACAGACAACCCCTGACTAAGTGAAATATTTTTTGATATTTTTGAGTTTTGTTCAATGCATGACAATAACAAAACAGAACAACTGATAAAATGTTCAATCAAATGGTGATTTAATAACTGCAGAAAAAATTTGAATGAAGTGAAAGACTGAATATATCTTGTGTTCAGGTCTTCACCATGCTCATGTTTATCTTGAATGCAAATCTCAAGTGCAATATACCCAAATATTGAGTATTTGTTGTTTTGTGGCTGCTTGTGACAGTAGTCAGTAAGTTTAGCTATAAGTGTGACAGAATCCCTGCTCGTACTGTCCTGATCCTCAGAGTTTCCTTCGACATCCAAAGACAAAAGGTGGTACTACGTCTCTTTGACCCGTCCAGCTCATCTACTGTCATGCTCAGGGAGGCATGGAGAATGTCCATGTGGTCCTCATCCAGTACATGCTACAGTGGAGAACAGAGTAGCATCATCATGTGATTTTCTGGCAGTTTAATCACGTTTCAGTGCGTGAAAAACATCATGCTCGGCCAACGTCTTCCTTATTTGGCAGTTCTTGCGAGTTTACAGTATATCGTTCAGAGTGGAGTCTGAGATTTTTAATGGGGCTTTCAAATCCAGGTTAAATGGGAGGTAAAGAAAGGGAAAATGGACTAATGTTGACGTTTGGTTCACATTGTTGCTCATTAGTATTATCTTAGCTTGGTTAGAAAGGCTGTGATCACTGCTATCGCCTCAGAGCAGCAGCAGTTTGGAGACATCAAATAGTTTTTATCCTTGATATCACTCACTCTCACACACACACACACACACACATACAGCTATGACCCAGAGGGAAAAAAGGCAAGTAAGAGTGCCGCCATGATCACATAAATACACAAAGATTTATGCGGGACATCCCCGTCTACCTTCATTGATACACAGATCTCAGGACAGTGCATAGTTTGGCTGTGTTTGATGTACTCTACAGCCGTGTTTAAACACACACACATACAGAGAGGGAGAGATGGAAACATAACTGACAGGGACTCTGTCTCCACTGTGTCTGTGAGGACCTCACTGTGTCGGCCTCTTCTGTCACCACAGAGCAGGCACACACCGCACAGTTAGAGGTCATTATATCAAAATCACAGTCAGTTTTAAGTGGTCTGTGGCACTTTAAATATGCTTTTGCGTATTATATTGGAGACTTTCGCTACTCAAGTTATTGCCCTTAAAAGCTGTCTTTGTTTAAGACTAAGGATATTATTAAAGGAGATCCTTGTTTTTCGTGTTGCTGAGCATGAGCAAAAACATTTAATACAATCAAAAATAGGGGTCGACCGATATTGATTCTTCAGGTTCTTCCCATACCGATTATTAGTACTTAATGAGACCAGTAATCGATATTTGGAACTGATATGCATTTACAATAAGAATGAAAATATTTCTGTCAAACTTTGTTTAAATGTCTTTTTGCAAATGTTTAATAAAAATTTAAACTTTCCCCATCATATACAGCAAGTACCTCTCCCATGCTGATGCTTTCTTTGCGTGTATTGCAGACGGCCTTCTCTGGTTTTGTTTGAGTGTTATACGCACACGAGTATAAAGATTATGTGAGTACAGAGTTAAAAGGGATGCATCGTAGGGTGGAAACATCTGTATCAAAGCTTTAAAAACGAATAAAAACCAATGCTAGTCCCGCCTCACGGCCAAATGTGGCCAGCTAACCTTTTAGTAAAGATGGCTGTGGTGGGTTTTCTAAATAATCTTCACTAAAAGCTGGACGGAAGAAGAGCTACGCTGAATAAGCTGCTGTATTTGCGGTTTATTTCCTGTTTATAGTGACGCTTTTTTTAAAAAATTCATGTCTTAAGATATTACAAGCTTTCAGCACTGCATCCAAATGAATTTTCCATATAATTTACTGTCAGAGCACACTGACAACCTTGTCTTCCGGGAAAATTTCAAGGCAAGTTTCCTCAAATGAAATGAGATTATACCATGTGAGCAACAAAAAGAGCTTATTGTCAGATAGATAAAGTGATGTTGGAGATGCATGTACGTACAACAGAGTTTGAATTGCAGTCACAATGTTTTTTTTGTCAGTGCCTCTCTTTCTGTTTCTTTTTTCCTGTCGTTCTTTGTGGTGTAATGAAGAAGTGCCTAAAATGCCACATGCAGTTAACGAACAGGAATTTACAACAACAAACATTTTAGGACACATTTCACTAGAGCTTAACATACAAAGTGCAAAAGTGCAATAGATGCCATATACAGCTCTGATTCTTCAGTATGCTGTTAAAGTTAAATGCATATTAAGGCACCGAGTATGGCTCCAGATATGGATGGAGTTATTGTGAGAGACTTATTATCTGCTCAGTCAGGGTACATACGAGTCAGAATTGGATTTTAGATGTCAAAAAAGGAATTTTCACCAGTCAGAAATGTCATTGTAGATATCTTCAATCACGCACACACACTTATCTAAAATGAACATGCTAATTTGGGCTTTATCCGAAGTGATTATAATGATTTAAAAGGTGACTAGTGGCTTTGTGTTACTTTAATGATTTGACACCCACATATCTGAAATGGTTTGTTGATATTGTCAGACAATGATCAAAAATTGCAATTGTCGATATCTGAAATGGGTTTTTTTATTACATTCCCTTTAGTTACAGACTTTTTTCAACATGTGTAAATTCAGCCATAGATATCTGTAATTGTTATCTTTACTGGTTAAAAAGGGAATTACTTATATCTGTAACTGAATTGAAGATATCTACAAATCAGTTTTGATTACTTGAAATGTAATTTCTACATGTGAAAATATATTTGTAACGTCAAAATTGTTTTACAGATATCTCAAATGAACATTTCAACATGATGAAATGTCATTTTGACATGTGGAAGTGTCATTTCCACCAGTAAAATCTAAATCGCTTCTTGTTATCCCAATTAATACATTTTTAAAAGGGCTTGCCATAGGTTCTGCACAAGCATTGGAGAGTGCACAGTTGTGTAGGTAATACTGATTAGGAGTTCAATTCTTGACCTGTCATTCAAAATTGTTATTAACTGCTGTCCTGTAATTGTCACAATGACACTAAAGGTGAGAATAGTCAACAGTAAGTAAAGTGGACAGGGACTGACTCAGTATTGTCTACATTTATAGTCAAAGTTTTACGAAGGGAAATTGGACAGGTTCACCTCACTGACTCAGACACCCAGTTGAACCAGTGCCTTCTTCTCAGCAGACTCTCTGATACCAGACACACAAACCTGCTGAAACATATCAAGGATGTGAAAACAGTGAGTTCCAGGAAGAGGGTCTTCTCTCATGCTGATGCTTGGCCCGTCAGCCTTGAAGCAGGCCAGATGCCTGCGCAGCCTCGGGTGTTTATCTGGGACAGAGGCCGTGTTGCAGGGTTTTTAGCTGCTCCGGTCTCTGGGCCGAGCTGAGGTGAGCCTGGTGTTACCCTCACATCTGACATGGAGCTGAAGAGACAGAGCATTTATCAAACAAAGTGAAACAAAGGGCTGGTGGTAGAATAATGGCACGTTAAACTGATATGGAGATAGAGGGTGGGTAAATGTGGGAATAGTTTTGATAAAATGTTTGGTGTAGGCCCACATTTTTAGACACTTAATATGAAAAACATATTCACGTACACTAGATAAAGCACTTTCACATGACAAATCAATGTTTCTCCCACGCTGTTTGGCTTGTTGGAAATTGGCTGCAAGCCTACACCTGCTTATTTGTGCTCACCCTTTTTTCCCTGATAACTTAAGATCCAGACATTTAGAAGGTTTTAACCTGCATTATCTGGTTGTTCATTTACTGTATTTGTTTTAGGGTTGAGCAATATATTATTATATATCAATATCATGATATGAGACTAGATATTGAGCTAGACTTTGGATATTGTTATATCATTAGTTTTGTCTTCCTGGTTTTAAAATCTAGATTAGAGTAGAGTGTATTAGCTGTTCTATTATTGACCTTTAACCTGCTCAGTCATTTTATCCACATTACTGATGATTATCTATCAAATACTTTGTGAGAGCACCAATAGTCAACTCTACAATATATTCACAATATTGATAGGATATTTGGTCAAGAATATTGTGACATTTGATTGTATCCATATTTTCCAACCCTAATGTGTTGCAGTTTAAATCGAATACTAAGAAAACACATCGCACATACTGTCTTAACAAGACAGTACATTTTGATAGAACATAACAGAACTTTCCCAAAATGTCATATTGGTAACTCAAAGGAATTATGATGAGTTGTTCCCTGGTTAGTCCATAAGCCAGACCCCCACAATTTGGTTGTCTTGCCAATTTTGGACTATAATGATTTTATCTGTGTCCTTTAGTGTTAAAAAATGCATGATATCATTGTAGCAATGATAGTGTTCTATTTGCTATTACAACTTTTTTCAGCCCTCCATCATAAATTTTCAGTTTTTTGCCATTTTAGATGCTAATTTATCTACCAGTCACATTTTCACAAAACCTTGGGATAACCTAATTTGACCTTTGACCACTAATGCTGCTGCAAATGCCTATTTAACTAACTCCATATTTATCTGATGTGCCCATAGATAGTTGCATCATGAAGAGCAAAAAAAGACGCTTTAAAATGATGACAAAATAACAGCATTTATTATCAGAATAAACTTAATGTTGTGCATTTTTTTCTAATAAACAGTTCTCTCTGGGTCACGTGATCAATTTGAACGCTCGCGAGACCTTGTCAGTCGTCATGTCAACAGGTGCGCGCGATACCGAAGCAAAGGGAAGTTAACTATCCAGAAAAGATGTCTGTGTAACGTCGTAAAACTTAAGCCAGAAGTTTAAAAAGGCTCTTTCTTTTTGCTCGGTGGAAGGCTAAATGTGTGTTCGTACCACGCATTGTAATTAAAAGCGACTCACTGAAAACAGAGGAGTACTTTTCATCACGTGAAAGAGAAATGACACACGCTATGTTAACGAGCTACATAAAGCGTGTCAAATCCGGTAAGATTAGCATCATTAAATAAGTTTATTTCGGGTGGTTTATTGACTTCTGCAGTGTGTGAAATGATGATACTGTGTTTTCCCACTGACCTACCGTGCGTACTTATTGTGTTTTGTTCGATGTGGTAATGTTTGTAGATAGCACGTTGTTAACTTAGCTAACTGCAACCTTTCAGTAAACCAATTTTTCGGCATTAGCTAACATGCCATATGTTCATAGCCTGTTATTGATACTGGCTGTGGCGGTGATTGTTTCTCAGCTTTAGTTGTATTTTATGTTTGCTCCTACATGGCAAACCATCAGTAAAGTGATTATATTTTACTCTGTTTAATCAAGCAGGTTTGATCTCTAACGAAATGATTGCATCTACCTTATTAGAGTGAAATTCCTGGCCTGTAAATATACTGGTGCTACTTTGAGATGCTGTACTATTGTTTTTAGGGAATATCAATGACTTTCAGCCTTTGAAACCTGGAGCGACATCACTTTTCTTGTGCTGCTTTCATACGCTTTTCTCAAATATTTAAACCTTGAAACGCTGAGCAAATTGTTGTGTACAAATTTAAAAACGAAAACGAAACGAAACGAAAAAAAAACGTAGCGAAAAGTCAATAAGTAACTTGGTAAGATGCAAGAAATTTGTAGATTTAGAAAATTATTTTCGAAAAACTAGAAAAAAAGATGTAGGTAGAAAAGAGAAAAAATAGAAAAATTCTTTCTCTCTCTCTCTCATATATATATATATATATATATCTAAACACAAAACACAATTGTTGAAAAATATATCTTTTTAAGCATATTTTCCAGGTCTTTTTTTAACTTTGCATTTTTTTAAATACAAATTTCAGGTAAATTTCTCATACTTTTTTGTACCTTGTTTTATTGTATTCCTTTTTAAGGTAGGGGGAAATTGTAGGAGTATAAGAAAGCTAGGATAAAACTACGTTTATTGCTAAATATTATAATACATACATACATACATACGTATATATATATATATATATATATATATATATATATAATATAATGCAGAATGATTCGAATTTTTAAGTCGTTTTTCACCATTTTATAAAATCAAGCCAATTTGCCCAGGTTTCAAACTGTTAAGTCCTAAACAAAGGATTTATGTTTCTGCAATGTGTT
The DNA here is from genome assembly GCF_026936395.1 of Plectropomus leopardus. NCBI lineage: Eukaryota > Metazoa > Chordata > Actinopteri > Perciformes > Serranidae > Plectropomus > Plectropomus leopardus. Next base: position 21,869,688 of record NC_142193.1, read on the forward strand.
CCTAAAACCACTGAATGAAAAAGTTTTAACTGTGTTGTTTCAGCAGAAATCATGAGAAAATCCACTGCTTCAGGCCCCCATTTTCTGTGATTTGTTGATATTTTTGTTTTGCATAATAAAATCGTGCAATGCTTTCATAATAAATACAGTAAAATATCATATAGATGCTGGTGTTGCAACTCAAGCCAGTACCAGAACCTGCCAGGGCTGAGAGATTCTTCTGTTTCTTGTCTAACCACAAATGCTCTGTGTTTTTCAGCGCTCAAACGGTCATTTGAGGTGGAGGAGACAGATTCATCTTCACCCCTGTCTCGTCGGAACACCAACCCCCTCCGCTCATCCACCTCCTCCACATCCAGCCAGCGGAGCTACGACCTGAGCTCCCGCAACTCTGACTACTCCTCTTCCAGATCCTCCCCCTCTGAATCCTCCAATCCACGTTCCCCAAAGTCCGGCATGAGACGCATTGAGTTATCAGGGGGTCGTAACCCTGACACAGCCTCATCCCGCCGCACAGAAATGTCCATTGAGGTTTCCTCAAAGCAGATTGACAACTCACCCAGTGCTGGCATCGCCCGCTTTGGTCTCAAACGACCCGAGGTCAGTCTGAGCAATCGAAGTACTCCCTTGGACAGCTCCTCCAACTCCACTTCCAGCTCCACAAACAGGCGGGCAGAGCTCAGCATTACACGGCCCCATGAGCCTCCCGCCCCTCCCAAGAGGATGGATGCCCAGCTGTCCTCAGCCCCAGTTTCAAGGATCCCCGAGCCCCCCCAGAGAAGAGCTGAACCTGCATCCCCCGTCATGAGCCCAGTTGAGGGGGCCTCCAGGAGGCCAGAAATGCCTGTCTTCAGACAGCCGGATGGTTCGGTGCCAAGCAGTGCAGTGGAGAACAACAACCACCCGCCTCCTGCACCCAGTGCTCCCCTGCCTTCCCTGGCAGAGCCAAGGGTGGAGAGGGTGCAGTCACCGGTCACAGAGCCACCCACAGCCCGACCAACAGACAGTGAGTACCTGCTCAGTTCACTATGTTCTCTAAACTGACTCGTGTTTGAAATAGTTGCCAAGTGTAAGCTGTGTTTGTCAAAGTAAACTGCTCAAGGAGGCATTTTATCCTGTTGAATCAAGTGCCGTTTGACTGTCCTCATTTTGTTTGTAACCGGTTTCAGCATGACCTGTCTTTCTAAATCCAGTGACTTGCAGCAGTTTGGCAGCAACTAAGCTGTGATGAAATCATCCGATCATTGCTTTTCCATGATGCTGATCAATTTTCTGTTTACGACTGCTTCATTTGAATCTCATCTTGCAACGCACTCATGCGGTCTTGCTGAGGCACTTAATGATTCAGGCATATGTTTGCAAGCACACATACACAGAGTTGTACATCAAATTTAAATGTATTTCTGCCATGATTCGCATACACTTAATTTCCCCCTTTTCTAAAACAGTTTCATCACATCCACACTGTGAAATTTTCCAGTGCATGTTGAATTCGATTTTTTTAAACAGAGATCTGCAATTCAGTATTACTCAAACTTTTACTGACTTTATTTTGTATCTATTCAGGCTTTCTGCACTTTTTGTTCTGCTTAGGAGGCAGTTGCAGAGTAACAATATCAACCATAAAGAGCACAAGCCTGGGTCCTTGTGAGCTTGTCAGTGTAGACTAACTGTGAATGTAGGTCAGCGAGGGTGATGATGAGAATCCCAGGGCTGCTCCCAGGACGGCACTTAAAAAAAGATCTCATGCAGGCAAGAAACTGAACAGTGTAGCTCACTTGAACTTGAATCAGTCACTGGTTAAAATCACTGTAAATTCAGATTGCGTGAGGTAGACACTTGCAGCATGACGTTTTTTCCCTTGTGTTTTGATTATGTAGTTGGAGAGGTTTCATTTAGTTGATGTTTAGTTATTGAGATGCTAGTGATAGCAAGTTTGGTAGCTTGAGATCTTTTGACCTTTTACTTGTGTGTATTTCATGCATTTTGTCTCTTCATTGTTTGCTGGACATTTGTAACATAAAAAGCTGTAACTCATGTATATATTTATTTACATGGTCTAAATGAATGTATAATCTATACAAAATTTAAACAGTCCCGAGGTGGCAAGTTGGTCCATCCAGTGTGTTTGTCAAGACCAAACTCTGACCAAAATGCCATGACATTTAGTATGGATATATTTCCAAGAAAGTGATTTCTATTACAATTACTCACACCCTGCACTTTGTTCAGGGCAGCTTAAGGCTAGATGAATTTGAGATATTTTGAGACTTTTTAATGCCACTTTGGAGGAAATTTAAAAACATTTAACAATAATCAAAATGAAAAAAACAACAACATGAATTACTTGGGGTTAAGGACAATTTGCCTCGAAGAATGCTTGTACGTTTGTCATTTGATTGGTTGTGATAAATGTATGTGAGTGTTGTTGATTCCTCTATCCTGTGATAGAGGACGTGACGTTAATGCGAGAAACATTTATTAAATAAAAAATAAATAATTTTAAAAATAGATACTATATTACCATTTACTTTAAAATTTTTCAATGCAATATCAGAGAAAAGTTATTCATAATATGCTTTTTAAGACATTTGAAAGATTGATCTATGGTGTTTGAGTACCAAATTTCTTTAGATGAATGAATTAAAAGACTTTTTAAGATTTTAAAGGATCTGCAGGAACCCTATTTTCATAGTACCACTATCTGTGCAATCTTAGCTCTGGAGCAACACCATTGCACACTAAAAGGTATCTTGAAAACTGATAGCTGGATATCCATGAAATATGCGGTGGATATTCCTAAGCATGAAATCTAATACCCATGACTTCTTTTAGCGCCACTCTCAGGACAAACTTTGCGTTTTCATTTGAAAGACTGGCAAAGTTCCATAAAATTGTCTGTATGTTTATTTCATCTGTTTCTTTGTTACTGTGGGATGTAATGAACTGTAGTCTCTAGGGACCATTAACAGCCCTCTAAAGCGTTCAGGCTTGTTTTCATTTTTGGTTAATAGAACTACATGTGTAAGGCTGGGAGTCATGGAGCATTGGTTGTGTTTCAGTTTCTGTGGCATGCTTTATCTTTTCATTATGTCAATTCACAAGTAGGCTTCAATTGAGTGTGAGTTTGGAACTGGTTCTTGTTATGGTGGGAAAACATTTGTGTGTTTATTTGCTGCTGGTTTGTATGCCGTGGCTTCAAAACATCCACTCTCCTTGCAGGTTGTTTGTGCTATTTTCTTCCCTAACTTATAGTGTGTGTGTGTGTGTGTGTGTGTGTGTGTGTGTGTGTGTGTGTGTGTGTGTGTTGCACTGTTATCTGTAGACAGCTGTGCTCAAGGGTTGCTCTCACTGGTTGAGTAGTATCCAGGCGTAGGCGGCTGGGAGGTGATACATTCCAAATCTGGAGGTCATAAAACATTCAACATAAAAATAGAAAGCCTCCAATTTCCACTTTTTATGCTGCATGTTGCCTGTCTGTGTCTCTCTTTATTCACTCTGCTTCCTTTGCAGCCAGCCGGGGATTTAATTTTATTTCTGCCTCATGCTGAAGATATTTCTCTCATATAGTTTTTTTAGTTACTAGAGAATTGGTGAATCAGTCAGCAAATATGCGTGCTAACAATCTGAAATGTGGTCTTGTGTTAGTTGATGGTGAAATAAGCAAGGAAAAGTGAGAGGATTAAGTCTCAACTTCTGCCACATTTGGCTCAGGTTACCACCCTCCTGCTCAGCCATGCATTTGGAGGGAGGGAGGCGGTGCTAGGAAGAAGCTTGGAAAGAAAGGAGGAGTAGATATGAGGTGGAGACAGAGAGAAACAGATGAGGTTCAGTGGGCAGAAGGAAAGAGGGAGGAAAAATGTATAAAGACATAAAGCATATGAGAGAGAGTGTGATTTCCTGTTAAGTCCATCTGCAGGAAGAAAACAAAAGAGAGGAGTCAATTTCAACCTCCAGTCATTTTGGAGTCAAACTAAACCGACAGACCACAGTGCTTTGACAACATGCCCAAAACTACAATTTACTTTCCATTTTCTTCACAACTGCACACAATAGAGATTCTGTTAAATTCAAGAATATTTTCAGTTTATGTCTCTGTTGTTACCTTTGCTGCTTGTCTCAGCACAGCATCCAGAGAGATGCTGGAGGTGTGTTTTTGTGTGTCCCATCTGGCCTCTTGAACTGTTGCTTGAGGGCAACCTACCTAGTTACATGCCTCTGGGCTCCTAGTGTGTGTGTGTTTGTGCCCATGTACATACACAGATTCAATGTAGACAGTCATCCTGACAAAGATGACAAGGTTAAGTATGTCTTGTCCAGGGGAGAGTGCTTGATTAAATAAGCAGAAAAGCTGTAAGCTGGTTGTTTTTATGGCAGCTCTTGTGAAGTACAAGGTGCTTTTATGACATGCTCTGTTTCAGGTAATTTGTCGGCTATAATAATGAGCAGCTGTATCCCGCCTTGTTGTGCTTCAACAGGATGTGATCGCATGTTTACAGACGCACGCATGCATTCATTTTGTACACTGCTTTTCATAGTTTCCTGTCCCATGATTTGACCTTGGTTTACTTTGTGTCAGCCACTGCTGTTCATATTATGGAGCATCTAGCATTATGCAGATTCCACTGTAAACATTGCAACTGTGGAGCAAATTATGGCTGATGTTTTTTTAAGCAGTGTCTTTGCATTTAATAACCCTTAAAACTGATTTTTTTTTTCATGACATGTTGTAGACAACATACCAATGCAGCCCTGTGTAGTGCCTAAGGCCTGTGTCAGAATAAACATGGTAATAAACAACCTTAAGTGACCAAAACTACTCAAACATAAAGCAAAACACACACAATGTTTTAAATGGCTGGTTTATGGATAATGACCTTTTTTTTTAATATCAGATCTCTTTATACTTTTGGACTATTTTATTTGTTGAAGAAGGCCAGCATTTACATGCATATTGCACCAAATACTATAAAGTGGTTTTTAATACAGTTTTTTATTTGCTCTAATATTTGATTGCTGCAGAAAGTGATGTGGTGTTGAATAAGAAAAATGTAAAAAGAGAAACTTATGTCATGTCGTCAGAGTATTTAATAATAGATTAATGGTAGATTTTGTGTAAATAAGCCCAAATGCACATGAATAGCTTCTGGTTCTGAGTCAGACATAACAAGTTTAAAGATCTCAAAAACTTATTCAATTTGATTTGATTAGTATTTATTGACTTTATCATTGTTCAATTAGATATATATTTAAGACGTAATTATAAGATAAATCAGTTACAGATAAAATGGTTAGTTGCACTCATGTGTTATATTTGTAAATATCATGTACAAAGTTAAAGAGTTACCTTAGTAGCATTAAAGTTGGAGCTGGAGTAAGCATAACCAAATAAACCAATGTTTTTTTGGTTCAGTGCTTCTCCCAGAATACTCAGAGAATAAACTGGAAGTGAGAGAGTGAACAACACACATTTCACAAGTTTAATTCAGTGTTGAATAAGTAAATCCCCACAAAACCCATTTTATGGCAGCAATAAGATGTTTTCTGCAGACTGCCATTCTTCCTCATACAGACCTGGTAAGCAAACGAAACATGTATGGGAAATTTTATGAATAGATTATTAGATGTGTCAGTCTTTACACTTCCCCTTTTCCCTAACAAACAGCAGCGCCTGTTTGTCATTAACAGTTGGCTCTGGACTCTATCACTCTTGAGAGGAACCTTTGATTAGTATTTTCTTGAAAGCTGAGCCTACAACAGTTTTTAATAGTGAGTCATTATCTTATGATCTGTTGGGTCTTGTGCTGGCCTGCTGAGTGCTATCCTAGATTCACCACATCAAAACAGCATTCATCTCTTCCACGCAAACATAAGGGCTTTTTGATAGGCCTGCCTCGGACTTGGCTTGAAACAAGAACTTGTGCATGTCACAAGGGATGGAAATGGTCTTGCTGATAAAGCGTTAATCTGTTTTTGTGTGTGTGTTGTATTAGATGTTCACGCAGTCATTTAGCTCTAGGTTTTGATGTCTTGTGACATTTTGTTTTTTTGTATTTTTTTTTTCCGACCAGTGAAGTTAATTACAGTAAATGCCCAAATGGAGCTCAAAGTTTGCATGATTCCAGTCCAAGCAAATATCAAATCATCTTAATTAATTGAAAAGAACCTCATCTTTTGGTGAGGAAGATGTACTCGTTACTGAGTCTAGCGTGAAATAAAGTTGAATGAGGTAAGACTGAAACCCTAAAGACTCTCAGCCCTTCCTACCACACAGTTTAATATCTTCGACTTAAAGTTTTAGGCCTGTCATCACTACCATGTCATACAAAGCCTCTCTCAATCTTAAACACCATTTACAAAATACAGAACACAATGTAATCTAAAAATGGATGTAAATAAAGCATACAACTCAACAAAACAACAAGGTACCCCTGACCTCAGGGGTACAGAGGTGTCATTAAGGCTCGATTCTTTGTCCCCAGTCAAAATTGAGTCCTGCTGGCTTTGTGATCCTCATCATCCTTGAGAAGCACTACAACCTCACCGTGATTCAGCCAATATCTATCTACTTCTCTGTCATTTCCTGTCATCTACTTCCCAGATTGATTTAAAAATGCCAAAACAAATAGAAATAAAAGACCCAAAAGAATGCAGGCCATCAAATTATTATTCCGTTGATTTTGCCTGTTGTGTTGGTTAGAGGTGTACCTTTCTTGGATCACGATAAACAAAAGCAGTCCAAGGCCAGAAAGGTCTCCCCATGTGTTTCTGATGTGGGAAACATCAGCGTTACTTCCATAGCGGTTTCTGAGGTGCAGCAGTTGCTGTTGGTTTTGTCCCACAGAAAACTCTCTGATCTGTCTCAAGAGGTTAATAGTGATCTGGTAGGTGTGTTCTGGATCATAACTTCCCTGATGATGTTGATGCTGTGTGATATACACCCGGTCTATCCTCGCCATACGTCCTCTGTTCTGCTCCCTGACACGAATGATGATCCGGTCCCTGTTTCTTCCCACATACTCCCTCTGGGAACGGACAACATAAGGTGGAAGTTCCAGGGGTGCGTCTTGATAGAGATTGCCTACAGTGTAGTACCGGTATCTGTTTCCCTGAGGCAGTGGGTCCAGCAGCCCCTCAAAGTTGCCATAATGATGTGCACCATAATCTCCTCTGTTTGGGTCGAAGTTCAACCATATGTCATCATTACCGTCAATGTCCACTGTGTCGGCAAACCAGTAGAGCAGCAAAAGGATGTGCCTGGGGACAGCTTGGCCAAAGTTGATTTCCTTCAAGTCATTGATTGAATTGAGCCTTTGTACAGCGGACACAGAGGTCAGGGCGAAGAGCAGAGCTACACAGCAACTCTGGACTCCTCCTGTCATCTTCATCCTGTATACAAATTTAAAAAGTTATTTCTCACATTATTCATCTGTACTGTACATATTCAATATGTATGTATTTGTAACCAGAGATGCAGAAAGTAATTATTTTCATTTATTTGTTAGCCTCAACCGCTTATCATAAACAGGGTCGTGGAGGGGCCAGAGACTGTCCCAGCTGATATTTGGCGAGAAGCAGGGCACAGTGTGGACAAGTCACCAGACTATTACAGGACTGTCACATTAGCCGCCTGTTCAAGGCGGGAATATCACGCTGTTTTGGACAAAACCATTCACACTCACATTCACACCTACGGGCAACTAAGAGTCACCATTTAATCTGATCTGCATATCTTTGCTATGTGTGAGGGAGCTGGAGAACCCAGAGAAAACTTGTGCTGTAACAAGGACAAAATGCAAACTTCTCACAGAGGGGGCCCAGCCTGCCAGTGGGTTCAAACCCATAACCCTCTTACTGTAAGGTGACAGTGCCACCCTGAAAATTCATGATTTTACAAATCTTTTTTACATTAACTGTCTTTATCTTGATGACTAGCTCTATTGACTATTAATGTTTTTCTTAAAACAGTACTGAGCAGTAAGAGTTAGGCTATTAATACAGGAATCTATAGTCCTCATTCTGTGCAAAAATTGCATTTTTAAGTTCATCTGAAATTATTATGAGACTACAGCATGCTGAAGTCACCAAATGAAGTGAGTGTACTCACGAAGACGACTTGATTCAAAATGCTTCGCCAGTCATTTGGAATAGTAATACTAGTGATCTGAAAATAAGAGAGCTCACCTGTGTTGGTCTGCTGATATTGGGTATCTGATCTCTATGTTTGTGTGAGAGCAAGCACAACTCCTTTTAGGTTACTGTTTCGCTGTAAATGAAAGTAACAAAAAAGCTTTGCTTGTGGTGACAGGAAGTTGCATAATACAGCTGTGAGGAGGAAACGTCCTCCTGTATTAAAAAAGTGGAACAACCTTTCAGTGTTTTGTTTGGATTTGTGCCTGTAGAAATTCAAACAGCTCGTTATTTTTATTTGCAGTTTTTAAAGGATTGATTCTGTAAAGAGAGGAGTCATTCTGTGAGTAATGACAGTGAGTGTGTCTTTTGAACTGCAGGATGAGAAAAATGTGATGAATTTGGCATTTTGCCTTTTTTGGACAGTATGTGCCAAAAAATTCTGGATTGAGAGAGACGATTATGACCTATAACAAGACATCTCTAGCAGGATTAAAACCAATGATGTGGTGGTTTTGTTCAACTGAGTCAACAGGGCAGACAGTTTTTTGTCTCTCTGTCTTTCTTTCTCTCTCTACTTTAAAAAAAACAAAAACAAAACTCTTCATACTAACTCATCTATTAAGGGTGATATTGGTAGTACCAGTTCCGATTCAAAATGCTTCTTTGTTACACTCTTCTCAAGACAGTTAAGGTAATTACTACTCAATTTAATTAACAACAACTGCAGATTAACAGTTGAAATTTCGTGAATAAATGACTGAAATCCTAAAGGCTCTCAGCCCTTTATAGCATATAGTTATGAAGGAAAAAAAACTTGAGATGGCCATTAAAAAAACAACACATCAGACTCAAAAAACAACCAAAGTAAAAATAAAGTAGAGTAAATTAGTGAACAATGCATTATTTAATGATTTTTTATTATTGTATAGTGGGATGTTTATTTCAGTGCAAATACAGCTTTAAAAAGTGCAATGTTCTCTTATTTAGCGCTGGTTTTGTTTACAATGGAAAACTTGATTTTCAATGCCAAAAATATAAAAAGTCACAGTTCTAGCTCCACACACAATTGCCTGATTCACTGTTACCAATCAATTTTATCAGTCTGGCTTTGTGGGCCTCATAAAAAAAAAAGTCACATTGTTTATTGGGTTTTACAGTAACATACAATTGTATTGTCACAGCTTTAATCAGATGTGAAAAGGTGTACTATATATTCACGTTGTAAAAAAGACATTAGAGTAAAGATTGGCATATTTCAACTTACAAAAACTAACAAGTTTTTCAAGTCCGTAAAAATAAAAAAAAAAAGAAACACGCACACAAACAAACACACAAAATACACAAACACACACACACACACACACACACAAAGTCCTATCAGTCAGCTAATAATTAACAGTGTCTGTCATAGACACTGATGATCAGTGCAGCAGCATATCACCAAAGTCACAACAAACACAATAATGAAGCCCCTCCGAACCACATAAGTTGCTTCAATCAAGAATGAGCAGGAAATTGATCCTAATTAATGATTGATCTATTTTTCTAGATTTATTGGAAGAGCAACACGATACAAGTCTGATTTTCTTTCTTTTTTTTTTTTTTTACAATCTACACACAAAAAAACATGTCTCTTATCCAGTGGGTATGAGACAGAGATACAACCAATTTCCAATTGGTCAGTATTTATTTTATAGCCAGTAGGGTGATAAAAGCTACAACGTCCTTTTTGGATTTCTTATCATCCTTGAGAAGCAATACCATCACAGCTTGGTTTAAAACAACATCAAGGAAAATTGCTCTCCCTTATTTCTTGTTATCTGCTTGCAACAAGAATGGAAAAAAAAATCAATATAGAAAATAAAATACATGTAAGAAGACAGCAGATTGCAAAAGCATCATCAGCCCAATGATTTTGTCTATGTTCTGGTCTGTCGGCGTTGGGTTCTGGACTGTTGTAGTTTTCTGGTCTGTCGGCATTGTATTCTGGTCTGTTGTAGTTTTCCGGTCTGTTGTTGTTTTCACGTCTGTAGTTGTGTTGGTTAACGAAGTACTTTTCCTCAATCACAATAAACAACAACAGTCCAAGGCAAGCAAGGACTCCCCATGTGTTTCTGATGTTCCTTAACTGGGAATCATCAGCGTTACTTCCATGGCGGTTTCTGAGACGCAGGAGTTGCTGTTGGTTTTGTCCCACAGAAAACTCTCTTATCTGTCTCAGCAGGTTAATACTGATCCTGTAGGTGTGTTCTGGATCATAAGGTGTCCCCTGATATTCAGAAATGTCATAATGCTGCGTGATATACACTTGGTCTATCCTCTGCAAAGTGTTCTGCTGCCTGACACGAATGATGATCCGGTCCCTGTTTGTTCCCACATACTCTGTTGGAGGATTAACAACGTAAGGTGGAAGCGGCACAGACGTTTCTTGATGGAGATTGCCTATAGTGTAGTACATATATCTGATATTTCCCCGCGGCAGTGGGTCCAGCAGCCCCTCATAGTTGCCATAATGATGTGAGCCATAATCTCCTCTGTTTGGGTCAAAGGTCAGCCAAATGATATTGTTATTGTTGATGTCAACTGTGTTGGCAAACCAGTAGAGTAGCACAAGACTGTGCTTGGGCACAGATCGGCCAAAGTCAATTTTCTTCAAATCATGGATTAAGTCAAGTCTTTGTACAGCGGATACAGAGGTCAGGGCAATGAACAGAGCTACGCAGAAACGCATAACTTTGCTCGACATCTTGATCATCCTGTAAAGATATTTAAAAAGTTATTATATGTCATAAATATTGAACTAAGCTTGTCTGTTAAACGATTAATCGGTTATAAGTTGACATCCCTAGTTAATATTCTACTGATAACAGAAAGTTTTGGGTTGGTATTAGAAAGGAGTCCACAGTCCTCAGTCTGTTCAAAAGACGTTTTCGTAAATTCATCTTAAGATAATATCATTCCTCAGCAGTGAGTTCATCCAATAAAGTGAAAATTTTCAGTGTTTAGCCCGAAATTCCCTCTCTCCGATAAACAGCATTTCCTTGTTAAGCTTAGGTGGAGTGATAGTAACACAAAGAGGAGCGATTGCTAACGAAGAAGGCTTGAGTTAAATGCTTCACCAATTGTGTGGAATAGTGCCACAGGAAATAATTAAAAACAAAACAGTCCGAAAATAAGAGTGCTCACCTGCGTTAGTCGGCCGCTGTCAGGTATCTGATCTCTGTGTTTGTGTGAAAGCAGGTAAAACTCTTTAGGTTTCCATTTAGCTGTAAATGAAACTGATAAAATGCAAGTGTTGCGAGTGGTTACAGGAAGTTGAAAGTGGAGTCATTATGTGAGTCATCTGGGGATTTGATAAGCAGGTTAAGGATGAAAACTAGCTTGTGCAGGTCCAAGTTTGGCAGTGGGTGTTTGCTTCGGACTGCAGAGATAAGTGCCTTAGTAGCCAGTATTCACTTATCAAACATTTCAGTGTGTGTTTTGCTGCTTTTCTTAATTCAAATTTTCACTGTTGTGCTGTCGTAATGCCCATCAATGGTCAAAGTTCAATTTTTACTCTTAAATTGTCTTCTTAAATTGTGAAGTGAGTTGTGACCTACACCACTACATATCCGTCATAACTTTTGTTGAATTTGATGGATGTTGCCTAAAATTTGAGTGAAATAATGGCAGGTATATTATTAACAGATTTTCATTTTTTGTTTTCTTTAATGCTGATATTAGCCTTAAATAGTATAATGAATCTGGCATTTTACCTTCATTGAAGAGTACACGCAGTGCCAGAAATTGAGAGAGATTTTTAAAAAAAAATGAGGTGCAACAAAACTTCCCAGCTGGTTGTTAACCAGTGATGTGGTGGTTTTAATTCACTAAATCATCAGGACGCCCATTTGTTGCCATTGTTTAATATTTTTAAGGTAATACTTATTTAACCAGTATTTACCATCCATAAAGGATGTCATTTTCATCCTTTGTAAAAAGAGTTTTAGCACAACTTCTGATACAAAATTATTGAAATGTTTTTTAACCTCCTTTTCCGGACATTAAAGAATATAACTAAATCACTAAATATTAATACATTCTGTAGTGTCCATTTATTTTTTATATTCTGTTTTAAAAAGGAAGTACATGTCATTAGAAAGAGTGTGGTGGATTAATAGAATTTTATCAGTTAAATGAGAAATTATTAAAATTTACAAATATAAATTAATCTGACGTAAATTAACATTGCAATATTTTATGTACTATTTTCAGTTATTTGTTTTGGTTCCTCAAAACATCAACATTATGCTGAACTGTATGCATGTCTCTTTTGTAATGGTCTGTAGAAGGAGAAATAGCAAAGATGTCTTCATGATTTGACACAACTAACTTGTGCTCATTTAGCTTCCTTGAACTTGAAGTAAATCACTGACATGGATCTGGCTGATAAATTAGACTTTAATAAACATAAACATTTTCAACACAACAGAAGGAATTCACAACCATAAATGAAATACACTGTATTTTTAAAACATAATCAGTGAAGGCTGTCCTTAACAGTCTAAAGAGCCTTTCTTTTATTATTTAATTACATTCTCTCAGACTTAGGATTTATTAACAAAGAGTCGTAACTATTAGATTGTTACGTGTTAGAAAATGACACAATTCTACAATTCTACAATTTCATTTAGCAGACGCTTTTATCCAAAGCGACGTACAACACAAGCAAGAATTTAGACTTAAGGAAAAAACCCTTAGTAAGTGCAAAAAGTGCTTCAGGTGTGATTGGTCACAGGTATTGCCGTCTAGTGGCAGAAGGAATGCACCCCCCCCTTTTTTTAATTTTTTTTATTTTTTTGGAAACCAAAGTAATAACCAGTAGCGATCTCAGCATCTGAGATGACAATCAACATACAACATCACACAACTTTGGCAGTGCTTTGTCAGACACAAAGCCCAAAGTTTTATGACCATGGATCACCAAGTAATTTGGCTCAGTTCAAATAATTTTGTAATCACGGAGAATGTATGCTTTTATTAACAAACTGCAGTTTTGTAAATAAAGCTATAAAATTCAAAATGTCTCAAGACTCTCAGCCCTTAATAGCACACATTTTAAATCTGTAATTTAAAGTATTCGACCTTTCCCTACAAACATTTTATCCTGAGCCTGTATCTCAATCTTGACTGAACTGAAATAAAGTTGTATCTTGTCTTAGAGAAAAATATAATATAATAACCAATAAGATTAGACATATGGAGGTGATACCACAAATACAACAGATCCTCTTGATTTTGCTCCGGGGTACTGAGGTGTTTTCACTTTCTGATTCTCTGTGGTCATCGTAGTCGTTCAAGTCCACAACAACCACACCTTGGTTTCGATAATCTCTATGAATGTTTCTATCATTCTCCGAAGCATCATCAGCCCGCGGATTTCTTCTGTGATCGTGTCTGTTGTTGTTTTGTTGTCTGTAGTTGTTTGCTGGTCTGTTGTTGTGTTGGTTAGCAGAGTGTTTTTCCTGGATCACAATAAACAACAGCAGTCCAAGGCAAGCAATCTCACCCCATGTGTTTCTGATGTGGGAAACATCAGCGTTACTTCCATAGCGGTTTCTGAGTTGCAACAGTTGCTGTTGGTTTTGTCCCAAAGAAAACTCTCGGATCTGTGTCACGAGGTTAATACTGATCCTGTAGGTGTGTTCTGGATCATAAGGTGTCCCCTGACCCTCAGAGGTGTCATAATGCTGTGTGATATACACTTGGTCTATCCTCAGCAAAGCTCTCCGTCCTGTGTTCTGCTCGCTGACACGAATGATGATCCGGTCCCTGTTTCTTCCCGTGTAGTCCCTGTGGGGACGGACGACATAAGGTGGGAGTGGAATTGACGTTTCTTGATGAACATTGCCAATAGTGTAGTACCGGTATCCATTTCCCCGCGGCAGTGGGTCCAACAGCCCCTCAAAGTTGCCATAATGATGTGAGCCATAATCTCCTCTGTTTGGGTCAAAGGTCAGCTGTATGATATTGTTATTGTCGATGTCAACTGTGTTGGCAAACCAGTAGAGCAGAATAAGACTGTGCTTGGGGACAGCTTGGCCAAAGTTGATCTTCTTCAAATCATTGATTGAATTGAGCCTTTGAACAGCTGACACAGAGGTCAGGGCGAAGATTACAGCTACAAAGCAACTTGTGGCCCTTTCTGACATCTTCATCATCCTGTAAAGATATTTAAAAAGTAATATTTTATATTATTCATCCAGGCAGTACATTCCCAATCCAAACATGTATTTAAAACTAGAGAAACACCAACAGATTCACCAATTCACCAGAGTTTTTCTTAAATGTGTTCTTATTTATGTCATGTTCTTAACCTGCAGGATTGCAATCTCAATCTCTATAAAATGGCTGCATGGCTGTGTGCACACAGAAAATGAAACGAGAAAACAACAATTAAAACAAAAACAAAAAAACATACACCAAAAAACATACCCCCCCCCCAAAAAAAAAAAAAACTTTGATAACTCTGAAGTTGAGGTACCTTTGCATGCAATAATTGAGCTGACACTGTTGCATCATAAGCTGAAATAAAATAAAGCAAATAATGATGCATAGGCTGCTATTACTCATACAGTGGACGTTGTGTCTGGTAAAGGGTGCACAACTGGGAAGTTTAAAAAATACAATGTTTGGATTGAAAATAACATATTGACAAACACAGAAGAGATCTAATACCATGGATCTGTTTGTGTGTGTGTGCGTGTGTGTGTGTGTGTGCGTGTGTGTGTGTGTGTGTGTGTGTGTGTGTGTGTGTGTGTGTGTGTGTGTGTAATGATAAACATTATTTTAATTTAAATCCTGTAGAATTGTACTGTAGAACTGTAGAAAAAACACAAATATGTCAGCCCTCAAATGAAAGTTTGTGGGCTCTTGAGTTTGTGTAGATTCTGTTTTTACCTAAGAATAAATCCCAAGTAAGAATACACTGGTGGATGTCAAAATCATTATGAAAACTGCACAAGTGGGATTTCTTTTAAATAATTGTTGGTAAATGAGGCCCATAGAAGAGATAATGCTTGCAAAAAATACTTGAGAGAAATGCTTCTTCAATCACACTGCACAGTGCCACAGTAAATATTAAAAACAAAAATAAACAGAAAATAAGAGAGCTTACCTGAGAAAGTCCTCTCCCGTCAGGTATCTGATCTGTGTGTGTCTGTGTGTTCAAGAGCATGTGCAACTCCATGGCAAGATTACCATTTTGCTGAAAATGAAACTGACAAAATAAGCACTGATGGTCACTTCAGTGAGTTTGACTATACAGCAGTTTGGATGAAACCTCCTGGTGTATTCAAGAAAAGAAACCTACTCCTTGTAGGTTTTGTGTTGAGGTTTATAATTTCTATTTGCAGCTTTTGGAGGAATGATTCTGTGGAAAGAGTAGTCGTTCTGTAAGTCACTTGGAAATTTTATGATGCAATCTAATCTGTGCAGGTCCAAGTTTAACAATGAGTGTGTCCTTTGGACTGCAGAGTGAGGAACTAGATTGGTATAAGTGCCTGGCTTATTATTAGCCAGTATTCATCTATCACAGATTAATTTAAAACCACTGTTATGTTCATACATATTTTCTAAGCTGCATTTTTATGTGTTTTGCTTTTGTTTCTTATTTACAAAATTGTAGTTGTTATTGTTTCCATGAAAGTTTCCTTGAAATTAGAATAAAAACACTGACATTGGTCTTACTGAGAGTTTAATAAAAACACACACACAAAAAAAATACACAATTTCCAACACCACACAAGAATACAAAACCTTAAATGAAATACACTCCTGATTTTTTTTTTAAAGCTAATACATTATCAGTGGAGGCTTTTTTTATAAAGCACATTTTGTAAATACAGCTATGAAATCCCAGATGTTCTGGAGACAGCACATAGTTTGACATGTTACTATAGTATTTGCCTTTTTATTACCGCATGTTATCCCAAGCTTATATCCCAATCTTAACTAAACACCATTTACAATAAAGATAATATACTACATAATAAAATGACACCCATGAATGCAAAACTAAGCCATCACACCTTGGTTGAAACCATATCTTTTACTTTTCCTTAAAGGGCCCGGCAAAACATTGATATTATTTTGATGTTGTAGTATGAGACTAGTGGATTTTGAATATTATAGTATAACATAAATATGGTCTTTTCCAGGATTTAAAAGCTGCTTTACAGCATAGTGATGTAATTTTCTGAATTTAACAGATTGTTCTAGCCATTTAATTATTCACATTTACCCACTTAGCCATTATATCTACATTACTGATGATTATTTATCAAAAGTCTCATTGTGTAAATGCTTTGTGAAAGTGCACATACATGGTGAAAAGTCAACCCTACAGTATCGTCACAATATCAATATAGGTATGTGATCAAAATATCATTATGATTTTCTCCATTTTGCCCAGCAGTACTGCCTCATTTTTATCAGCTACTTTCTAATGGTAATAAAAAATCCAAAAATAAATAAACAAAATAAAAGAAAAAAAATAATACAGCAAGTCCCCATAGCATCTTCATCCCAACCACTGTGTCTGTTTTCTGGAGTGTAGTTGTATTGCGGTCTGTAGTAGTTTTCCTGTCTGTAGTAGTTTTCTTGTCTGTTGTAGTTTTCCTGTCTGTAGTTTTCTGTTCTCTTGCATTGTGGGGTAAATATGAACCTATCTTGGATCACAATAAACAACAGCAGTCCAAGGCAAGCAAGTTTACCCCATGCGTTTCTAATGTGGGAAATATCAGCGTTACTTCTATAGCGGTTTCTGAGATACTGCAGTTGCTGTTGGTTTTGTCCCAAAGAAAACTCTCTGATTTGTCTCAAGAGATTAATAGTGATCTGGTAGGTGTGTTCTGGATCATATGCCCCCTGATTGTGTTGATGCTGTGTGATATACACCTGGTCTATCCTTGGAAAACGTCTCCACCCTGTGTTCTGCTCTCTGACACGAATGATGATTCTGTCACTGTTTCTTCCCACGTACTCTGTGCTCGGAGGACGGACAACATAAGATGGAAGTTGTGTTGAGGGATCTTGATTGAGACTGCCAACAGTGTAGTACTGGTATCCATTTCCCCAAGGCAGTGGGTCCAACAGTTTCTCAAAGTTACTATAATAATGTGAGCCATAAGCTCTATTGTCTGGGTCAAAGGTCAGCCATATGTCATCATTATCGTCAATATCAACTGTGTTGGCAAACCAGTAGAGCAGAATAAGACTGTGCTTGGGCACATCTTGGCCAAAGTTGATTTTCTTCAAATCATTGATTGAATTGAGCCTTTGTACAGCTGACACAGAGGTCAGGGCGAAGATTACAGCTACACAGCAACTTGTGACTCTTCCTGACATCTTCATCATCCTGTGAAGATATTTAAAATGTAATTATTAGCATTATTGATCCATACTGCACACTCTCAATCCATGTATGTTTGATTAGATGCATCAAATGTTAATCTTTATGTTTTATCCTTTTTTTTATTTTTCTTTTATTTTTTGATGAATAGCTTATTAAACACACAAAGGATGACAGTTAAAATCTCTGATAAAACAGTAGTTAGAAGGCAATATGGAAACAGAAACAGGACTTACTTGTTATTGTTCTTGCTGTACTGAGCAATTAAAGGCAAGTTTCAGGAAGTCCACAGCCCTCGTTCTGTCCAAAATTGCATTTGAATGTTTGTTTTAAGTCAATATGAGGCCTCTGCTGTCGTGGCTAATCAAATAAAACAAGTATCTCTCACAGTCTGTTTGGTTCAAATGTCCTCTTTATGTTTAAGTGGAGCTACAGTGAAATGATAAGACAAACAAGAAAAAGCACACACAAAGATTTGATTCAAATGCTTCACCAATTGTGTGGAATACTAACAACAAATTGAATACTAATTAAAAAAATTCTAAATAAATACTAACAACAAAAATGAACAATTAGAATATAAGAGAGCTCACGTGCAATGATTTGCTGTTGTCTTGGATCTGACTTCTCAGTTTGTGTGACAGTAGGCGTATCTGCATTTAAGTTACTATTTCCTTGTTAATAAAACTGGCTGTACAAGTATTGTTGTACATTGGGGCAATACCTTGATACTTCCTCTTTATTTTATGTGGCCACTACTCTAAATTCAAATTTAATTTAAGTGTTATTGCAATTTCCTTTTGAAGGTCACTGTTCAATATTTACTCCTATCTTTACCACGTCTGTCTTCTCAAATAAAAAAGTGTCCTGTGACAGCCAAAGTGAAAAAATGTATAGTTGACGCAATCTCTTCTTCCTCCTCTCCACAGGCGGAGATCTGTGCTCCGCTGCAAAAGGACCGCACCCAAAGAAAATACTACAGCACACAATTCTCTAAAGTGAATTGCATGCCCTCAGCATTTTCTTTGGGTGTACTCCATGTAAAGTGGCCCATTGAATTGTTTGTTGCAAATATTTAAAGGTGGAATCTTTCCATGGTGAATTAACAGGATTTTTTGGGAGTAAAATGGGATTATGGGAATTATTTGCTCAGATTGACAGTGCGGGCTGAATGCAAACTTAGCATTCAAAGTGAAGTCTTTTTTTTGTTTTGTTTTGTTTTTTTTTCTTTTCACTTTTTTGGGGTTGGTGTAAAAACTTGAACATGAAATATTTTGCCATCCAAAAATGTTGATATTTTCATCATTTTTAAGTGTCAGTAGTGTAAGTAGTACAAATTCTGGTGCAAAACATAAAAATTCCATAAGACTCCCTACATTTTCAAGTCATTAAATAATAACTGGATAACAGAATGCTAGTTCAATTGGCAAAGTATAAGCAGTGAAAACAGTGTTCAAAGCGAATACCATCAGATATCAACAGCATACTAAACTGCAGCTGATATCTTGTGATTCTCTATAAAGCAAATAATGTAACTTGAGCTCATTGAGTTTGAACCTAAAATAAAAACACTGACATAGATCTGATTGGTTCATCAGAGTTTAATAAAAACACAGTGTTTTCAACACTACAGAAAGAATACAAAACAAAAAATTTAAAAAAAAAAAAAAATCCTGTTTTTATAAAAACTCCTGATACATTATGAGTGAATGCTGTCCTTAACAGACAATAGAGCCTTTCAGTTATCTGTTTAGTTTATCATGATGTTGTAACAATAATGCGTGAAGCTTTATGACAATGTTAGAGCAGTGCTGTATAATATATAATACCGTTGGTTAGTTTAAGCTACTTTTGTGAATATGAAAGAACTTAAGCTGTTATTTACAAACTGCAGTTTTGTAACTTTCCCTTTTCTTTCTCTTCAGATTCACTGTCTCTTTTGCACTACATCAGATTTTTTAGCATTACAACTCATCTTGTCACAACTGATTCACGGGACATAATGTACAATAATGGGACATTAGGCACAATATCATCGACATAATTATGAAAATTCTGCATTAACAATGTACTCTTACACTACCTGTACTTCAAATTTATACTGTATATGTATATCTGTGTGCAACAGCACCTAGACTGATCCATGACCTCTTCATTTTTTGTGATCCATACTGTTAAGATGATTTTGACATTGTATATATTTTAGATTTGCTTCTCATTTGCAGCTCATTGTCTTGTTATGTTGGACTTTTATATTTTCATTCTTTCTTCCCACTCGGTGTTCTAACTGCTATGTGGCAATTTAACTCAGGATAGATCAAGTTTTTCTTATTTTCTCAGATAAAAAAAATAAAATAAAGTGCACAATAAAATTAAACACATGGAGGCAATACAACAAATGCAGCAAATACAACAAGTACAACAGTGCGACCTTCCCTCATTGTTCCAAGGTACTACGGTGTTGTAACTTCCATCTCTGGTAAACCCAGTCATCCAGCGGGCTTCGTGGTCCTCATCGTTGTAGAAATCCACCACAACGTCACCATAGTTTTGAAAATCTCTAGAATCATTGCTCACAGTCTCCCAAGTGTCATCATCATCGTAGAAATCCACCACAACGTCACCTTGGTTTTGAAAATCTCCCGAATCATTGCTTATGGTCTCCCAAGAGCCATCATCCCAATGATGTCTTTTGTTTCCATGTCTGTTGTTGTGTTGGTTAGGAGAGTACTTTTCCTGGATCACAATAAGCAACAGCAGTCCGAGACCAGCAAGGTCACCCCATGTGTTTCTGATGTGCCTTAACAGGAAGTCATCAGCGTTACTTCTATAGAGGTTTCTGAGATACTGCAGTTGCTGTTGGTTTTGTCCCTCAGAAAACTCCCTGATCTGTCTCAACAGGTTAATAGTGACCCTGTAGGTGTGAGCTGGATCATAACGTGTCCCCTGACCCTCAGAGGTGTCATAATGCTGTGTGATATACACTTGGTCTATGCTCTGCAAAGCTCTCCGTCCTGTGTTCTGCTCGCTGACACGAATGATGATCCGATCCCTGTTTGTTCCCACATACTCTGTTGGAGGATTAACAACATAGTGTGGAAGCGGCACAGATGTTCCCCGATGGAGATTGCCAACAGTGTAGTATCTATTTCCCCGAGGCAGTGGGTCCAGCACCCTCTCGTAGTTGCCATACTGATGTGAGCCATAATCCCCACTGTTTGGGTTGAAGGTCAGCCTTATGACATTATTATTGTCGATGTCAACTGTGTTGGCAAACCAGTAAAGCAGCACAAGACTGTGCTTTGGCACAGATTGGTCAAAGTCAATTTTCTTCAACGCACAGATTGATTCAAGTCGTTGCACAGCCGACACAGAGGTCAGGGCGAGAAACAGAGCCACACAGCAACTCGTGACTCTTCCTGACATCTTCATCATCCTCTGTAGAAATTGAAAAGTTTTTGCTTGCATCATTAATTCATACTGTACACTCTGAATCCATTCATGTATTTGTAACTAGAGATACATCTGAGGATTATTTTCATGTTTTGATCAATCAGATTGTTATATGAACACTGACTATGTTTACGTGCACACTAATATCTTACTATTCTAAATATGACAGTATACCAAATTGTATACAGGTCATGTGAACAGTATATTCCTGGGATTTTCTGAATTAGGTCTTTTTCTCAATGAAGCATACAGTATATCTGTAGGACATGTGGGATATGCTCATGTTATTAAGGTTTTAGGAGCAGTCTTTGGGCAGGAATACAGTGCATTCAAAATATACATCTAAGTTGGTGTTTCACCCCAGTTTGCAACACATGACCTCTTGTAAGGTCAGCTCTGTGACTTTTCATGGATGAGTTGAACAAGAAGCGCAAATACTTTTTTTTCCTTTCTTTTTTTCCAAAAAAGGTGGCTGAAGCAATGAAAGAGGGAGGATGTGTCTGCATTGTCAAACAAGTTTGCCATCGGTGGAAAACTTTGTTGCAAAGAAGCAAAATCTCAAAAGTTTCTAAAGCCGCATTTCCATATTTGACGTGACACGTGAACAGCATATTAAGGCATGTTAATCGATGTATGCACGACTGCATGTTTACAGTAATATCAGTGGAATATTCATTTTCATTAGTGTAGGAGGAATATTGTCTTTTTTGGAATAATGGGAAAAAAATGAATATTTTGTTCATGTAAATGAATACTGTATAAAATAATAAGTAACCACCGTAACATTTTTACTGGCCTCCATGCTGCTCTATTGAACTAGCATTCTGTTATCCAGGTCTATTAACCTGTTTAAGTGCCTGTTTGGCCGCTGACGTCGAACACGGCACACAAGTTAAAAAAACTGCATGCTCGTCTGCTGCAGAGCTCTGTCTACTTGCAATGGGAGAGGAGTCTTTAGTCTATTTTTGCAAGTTTTCCTGTGTTTAAAAAACCTGCATACATGCACTGTTTTTGGTGGAGAAGGAGTATTACGGTGCAAAATACCCTCTTTGTGTTTCAGTAGACTGCATTTCCTTGTTGAGCTGAGATAGAGGGATAACACTCACAAAGGGCACCTAAGTCAAGTGCTTCATTAATTATGTGGATAAGTACCACGGTAATATAAATACTAAAAAACAATTTAGGGATCAGGAAATACAGAGAGCTCACCTGATTTATTCTGCTGCCATCGGGTATCTGCTCTTTGTTACCTTATTTGTTTCTTTTTTTATTTTTGGGGAAGGCGTATCTCCTTGTAGGTTTCTGTTTCACTGTAAAGGAAACCAGCCAAAACGTGCCCTGATGGTAGTAACAGGAACTGCAGTGATAGTTTGTCAACTTGTGTTTTTCTTTTTACTACTTTTATTATAAAATATTTTCAGCTATATTATTGTGAGATGTTGTTCTCGTTTATGTCGATATTGGACCTAAAAATATGGTGGATTAGGAATAATTATGAACTGAGAGACAAGAATGACCTAAAACAAAAGATTCCCAGATGGATTTGAACAAATAATGTTAGTAGTTTTAGACCACTCGGTCATCAGGATGCCTTTTTTCTTTTTTTTTATTTAATAAATACTGATGTATCCATTACTTTCCCATCTATAAAGGATGATATTTTCATCCTTTTAAAATATTTTTCAGTCCATATTCTGGTGCCAAATAGTGTAAACTTCAAGACCCCCTTTTCAAGACATTGCAGATCAGTACTACATCATTAAATACCAGTTAAACAGTTGGCAGAATATAAAGTGCTGGACAAAATGGTTCTTTAAAACTGATACCACCAGATATCAATAGTATGCTAAACTGTATCTGGGTCTCTTCTGTGATTGTCTTTAGAATAAGGACACATTTAAGTTGATTTTCACATCTTACTTGTGCTACTCAAGTTTCTTTGAACCTAAAATAAAAACAGTGACACAGGTATGACTGATAAATTATAGTTTAATAAGCACATAATTCCCAGTACCAAAGAGAGAATATAAACACATAATTAGAACACAACTCCTGTAATTTTTAAGCAAATGCATTTTCATCAAAGGCTGTCCTTAACACCATAGAGTCTTTTAGTTATGTTTCATTTGTCCATCAGAGCAATTTACAGTCCCCCTCAGACAGTGTGTAACCCCCTCCCCCTTTCTTTTTTCTCTCCAGTTTTTAGCATTATAACTCAACTAACAACTGAATCACTAAACATTCTGTGCAATAATGCAACATTAAGTGCTATATCATGGACATAATCATAAACATTACATATTAACAAAGTATTTTTACACTGCACACATTTCAGACATACTTATATTTCTGCAAACCATTTATTGTAGGCTTAACCTGTTTATTACCCATACCTGATTTTGGCATTGTATATATTTTGTATTTGCTACTCATTTGCGCCTTATTGTCTTGTTACCTTGGACTTTTATGTTTTCATGTTTTGTTTTTACACTCCTCTCATTTTGTATTCCAAGTGCTGCAAAGCAATTTACCTAAGAATAAATAAAGTTTTATCTTATCTTTTCATAAACACAAAAAGTAATATAATACCCAATAGAAATAAACATACAAAGATGATACAACAAATACAACACAACCACCTCTTGGTGTTGTTGCGGGGTTCTGGGCTGCTGTAACTGCCTGATCCTCTGTAACTAGTCATCCTGCTAAAATTGTGGTCCTCATCGTCGTAAAAATTCACCACAACCTCACCTGAGTTTGGAAAATCTCTATAATCATGGCTCCAGCCATCCGAAGCATCATCATCACCCCATTGATTTCCTCCATTTCCACGTCTGTTATTGTGTTGGTTAGAAGAGGACTGTTCCTGAATCACAATAAGCAGCAGCAGTCCAAGACCAGCAAGGTCACCCCATGTGGCTGTGATTTGCCTTAACTGTGAATCATCAGCGTTACTTTCATGGAGGTCTCTAAGACGCAACAGTTGCTGTTGGTTTTGTCCCTCAGAAAACTCTCTTATCTGTCTCAACAGGTTGAGACTGATCCTGTAGGTGTGAGCTGGATCATAAGAACTCCCCTGATGTCCATAATGCTGTGTTATATAAACTCGCTCTATCCTTTGCCATGCTCGCTCTCCTGTGTTCCTCCGGACACAGATAATGATCCTGTCCCGGTTTGTTCCCACAAACTCTGACATTGGGGGATTGAGAACATATTGTCGAAGTGGCCGTAGTGTAAATCGTTCAAGATTGCCAATAGTGTAGTACCCGTATTCGTGCCTGTATCTGTTATTTCCTCGAGGCAGTGGGTCCACTACACCCTCATTGTTGTAATAATAGTGTGAGCCATAATCCCCACTGTTTGGGTCAAAGGTCAGCCGTATGACATTATTGTTGTCAATGTCAACTTCGTTGGCAAACCAGTAGAGCAGCACAACACTGTGCTTTGGTACAGATTGTTCAAAGTTGATTTGCTTTAAAGCACTGATTGAGTGAAGCTTTTGTACAGCAGAAACAGACGTCAGAGCGAAGAACAGAGCTACACAGCAACTCGTGACTCCTCTTGACATCTTTATCATCCTGTAAAGACATTTTAAAAAGTTATTGGTTGCATTATTTGTCCATACTACAATGCATCTAAAAATTATTGTCATGTCTTCTTTAATCTGATTTATAATATTTGTCTTTTTTTGATGCATAGAGAAGAGATATAATTCAAATGCTTTACCAATTGTTTGTAGTAGTGGTACAGTTAATTTTAAAAATAAAACTAGCAATTAGAAAATAAGAGCGCTGACCTGCGTTCATCTGCTGCTGTCGCCTATCTGATCTTGGTGTTCATGTGAGTAAGAGTAGGTGTAACAAGTCCTAGGTTGCTGTTTCCCTGTAGATTAATCTGGCAAAACAAGTTTTGCTAGTGTTTACAGGAAGATTAAAAATAGTTTGACAACTTAAGTCTTCCTTTATGTATGTTTCTTATGAAATACTGGCACGCATATTGTCGACAGATTTTTGTTTTTCATGCATTTTATTGCCAGTATCCATCTTAAAAGCATGGTGGATCTGTTTGTTTTTTTTCTTTACTGGACAGTATGCAGTAGGGTACAGAAATTAGGGGTTGAGAGACATCATCTTTTGTTGCCTGCAACATCTTTTTTTAGGAGCCGTAATGCAAATTCAGGTGAAAAATAGCAGAAACTTCTTGACATGCCCCTTTCAACAATTGGCAAAATATTGTTGGACCAACACTTATTTGTTTTTTAAAAACTGATAGCACTTGATATCAATTGTATGCTGAAAGTCAGTGCATCCTCACTGATTTTTTTTTAAACACGGAATAGTTTAAGTTGTGTAACTGACATTAAATGGCCCTAGTCAGCTGCCTGCACTGCTGCAACTCTACCAGCCACCAGCAGGAGACGCTGTCACACAGGTAGTCGGTCTCACACACCTGGAAGGTATCAAACCTGGAGATAGTGAAATCTTTATGTCAGTGCTGCATTTAAAGCCCACTGTGGTTCACATTTAAAAAAAAAAAAATCAAACAGCAGATCAGCAGTCTCGCCGTGTATGCATACATACAGCATCTGGGTCAGTGTGGGGAGCCAGTGTGAGGCTGCTGAGGCTGTTTGTTTTTTTGTCTGCTGTAAGTCATCTACACAGAGGAAGTACTTCAGCTTTTCTCAGAGAAGTGGATTAATATGACACCTCCATAAACACACACACACACAGATGCATACATGGAGAGACACACTTTCTCCTGATATCTTGTTTGGAGCCTTTGGTATTCACGATGGGAAAGGCAGAAAGAGAGTCAAAAAACACACAAAGGAAACATTTAATTTCTCTGTGGTCACCACCCACATCTTTCACATGGGCAGCACAAGAGTATCACAGACACAATGATGTATCATGATGCTCTTGTTGCTATTTCGGTGTAGCTGCTGATGAAGATACTGATAATTCAGTGAAATTCATAGCCATAGTTTGTGGTAGAGAAATTGATTACATTTGTCTTTTGAAAATTACTACAACCCACTTTGCTCCTTTAGCAAATGTGCAGGGCACAAGATGTCTTCCTGTTTTCCCTCTGATACAATTATACACATGTTCATAAATACCAACCCACCAGCCAGTGATGCATTTAATATAATGGACCCTGTGAGTCATGCTTTTCCAATCATTCATGTTTCTGTGTCATTAAAGACCTTGGACAGCTGCAAGGAATGCTGTCAGGGGTCAGCCAGGCAGCCCTATACTACGCCTGCCAATACATGACACCATCTTGGCTCAGGGCGGCCCCGAAACATCAGCCCCTGCCATTGGCTTTCTGTCACTTCATCTCCCGTCTCCTCAAAATGAAGATGTTTTTATCTGAGATCGCCGAGTGCCCAGCAGGGCAGCAACTCTGTAATAAAGGAGCACGCCAAGTGATGTCGGATCAAACAAATGATAGCTGGCTCACTCTGCGTGCATGCAGGGTTCATTCAAGAGTCAGCATATTTAAGAATAATCTTTGAGGAGGAGGGAATGGAAATCTTTTTCTTTTAATCTTACAAAAGTTCTTTTTAACCTATCAATAACATCTGTAAAGTTATGTGTCAGCTTTATAGTGAACAGACTGAGCTACAGTAAAACTTGCAGGGAAATGGGGCATGTAGGTGGGTGTCAGTGGCAACGGGGCAACATAGTTTTACCACTCTGGGGATCTCGGAGAAGCTTTGACTCAGGGTTTGTTGTAAGACAGTGAAAGTCTGAATTATTAGCAAGCAAAGATGGTAAAAGAGTTTGGCTCCAGAGAGGCGGCGATGAAGAAAAAAGGCAAGAGGACAAGTTTGTGTTTAGAGTAAGTGATTGTTTGCAGGAGGCTGTGTAGTCAATCAAATTGTCTTTTAAACAACAGAGCAGCTTAAGCCTTTATGTAAATGACTCTTCTTCTTCACCCTCAGATGTTTGTTTTCCTGCGGTTACGTGGGAGCCTTGTGATAGAAACTTCATTAACATGCCCACTTAACATGCAGGATACAGTCTGTATATCTGATCAAACTGAATCAGACATTTTCATTCTCAAAGCTCCTCAGGTTAATGTATTGATAATTTAAGTTATTGAATTTGGGTGTTAAATGTTTTGCATTTGTTTGCAAAGGCAAATAACCTGCTGCTTTTCTTTGCCTTTTATTATGTTGTGAAGAATGTCTTTCTTTTTGTCTGTTTGAGCTCACCGCGCTGTGGCTTGCTTTATCTATGTTTTGAGGCATGTTAGGAGTATGATGGTGCTTGTGTAATATCCTCCTATGGTGATGTTTGCATCATCCACAGGACTGCTTTGTAAAGAACGCACTGACAAGACCAAAGAAATTCAGTGAGATATACTGTTAAGTACACAAAAATGTATCTGAGGTGGCTATAAGCCAAACTTCCAGAGACCAGTAACCTTACTCTCATAGCTTCTTACTGCACTAGTAACTCCTGTCAGTTTTATCTGCATTTTAGTATCTCCAGTTTAAACACCGGCTTTTATTGGGGCGATAAAGTTGAGTTTCAGAGAGAGGGAGATGAAAAGAAAGAAGGCAGAGACCGAACAGTTTTAAGACAGGGGCCATAGTTTGGGGAAAATGTACCGTTTCCCACATTGTAAAACTAAGTATAACGAGGGTTTATTTTAACTCCTTATTTGGTAAGACCTGGTTTTGTTCACACTTACAAGGCCATCTGTGCTTGTGTGTGTGTGTGTGTGTGTGTGTGTGTGTGTGTGTGTGTGTGTGTGTGTGTGTGTGTGTGTGTGTGTGTGTGTGTGTGTGTGTGTGTGTGTGTGTGTGTGTGTGTGTGTGTGTTGGCTTTTGCATCTTGTGTGTTGGTATGGCGCAGAATTTAAAGGCCCCTAATGAAGCTTTGGATCAGCTAGATGGACATGGCATATATTCTGCACTGGGTGTAAGCAGGCATTCAACACCAAGGTGCTTAGCATGTGCTGGGTGAAAGTTTATCTTGGCAGCTGAGTGTGTGTAATGAAATGAAACAAATCCATCTTTCCAGCCTGCTGTGCATGCTTTTTCAGAAACATGACTCTTCATCTCGAGGAATGCAGGTGCTGTGTGCCCTGTGTTCGCATGTGTGTCTGCTCATGTGGCTCTGAGGTTGCACTGAAGCCCTTGCACTGGTGTATAATTACACTTCCTGTTAGGCTGGAGACAGCTGTTTCCGCTCCTCTTTAATCACACAAATATACATACTCCATAATAACAGTAATCAGCCAAAGTAATTCATTCATTCTCAGATTTAAAAAAAAAAAAAGGTTGCATTTATGACTATTCAACAGATAATCAAATGTTGAGACACTTTTAAGTTTCACTATCATTATTATATAATATAATTTTACATCATGCTAGCAGTTTTAGTTGTTGTTGTTGATTGATTTTGAGGATGTTATTGCAGGGTTATTTACTATAGAGTGCTGCAGCGATGACCTTTATTTTTAGGCCAGTACAGAAGTCCTGGTCCTCGGCAAAAAGACGATGGTTTTTTTTTGATTGGATGTTGGATTATTGCAGAAAAAAGGTCTGTGGCAGACAAGTTTTGACACTTACATGTTTTTTTCAGCAAGATTATCTTCACAAATGAACACCACTTCAGATTTTTGAAGTGTAATGCAGTCGCCAGAGGTAAAAAGCTAACGTAAGGCGATAATCAAAGTGTGATGTGTGATGCCACTCTGTAGTCTCATGTAGCTGCTTGTTATCAACCGCCTTTTTAAGACATGTTAATGGTTCACAGTTGACGAGTGGGGTATACACTGATGTTTTTTGTTCTTAAGCTTTTGTTACAGATATCTGGCGTAAAACTTCCAGACTATGGAACTGGGAGCATGAAAATGCTAACTAATTTCTAGATTTTAGGACTCATTCCTGCATCACTGTAGTTGCTGTGGAGTTATGCATTGCCTCAACCACCAGTCCTTTACAGCATTTTCTCCTTTTTTTTTTGCTCATTCTGCATCATGCAAGAACTGCTGAATTAGATGGCCTTATCAAACACATTTCCTGCTGAAAAATATGTAATTTGGGGTTTGAGATGATTAAGTATTCTCCAAAAAGCCCTGATTCATGGATGATACAGATATCCCAAAGGTGGTGAGCACATGTTTTTTTAGGTTTTTTTTTTTTTAGTATCTTAAAAAATAGAAGTGCAGTTTATCAGAGCAGCAGCAAAGTTTATTACAAAGGTGATCCCAGTAGTTTGATGTGAGTGTCTCAGGTCTGTGTGAGAGGAATGAGTGGGATGTGATGAATGCAGAGCCCGAGGAGCAGATGAGAGGGTCAGGTCAGATAATTAGGGTTGTAAATTATCCAGGGAATTTAGGAGAGGGACATTCAGGTGGCCCAAAGCTTCAGTCAGCCTCAGTGTAGATGCACACAGAGTCTCTGTCCTTTCTCTGTAATTCCTAATCAACCAGCTTCCCTTTGTTAGGCTCATTTATTTTACATTTTCGTAGTCCAACATGGTCTCTGCTTTTATGTGTATGCATGTGAGAAGGTTTTTTTTTTTTTGCTTTGTTGGAAGGGGGGATTTGAAGGAAGTGGGCGTGTCTTGCTGCCTTTAGTGCTGAGTCACATGACAGGCATGGATGGGAGGGGCAGGCAGGGAGCTTCCAGAGCCACAGCAGAGTTTGGCCTCTCACTGGAGCGCTGCACTTTGGCAGGGGACAGCTCATACACACACAGTTCACACACGGTGAGTGTTTTGCATACCGGGAGAGTGAGTGTGTGTGTATGCATGCGTGGGCGTGTATGTGTGTAATGTGTGCTTTGTAAGAAGCAGTTGGAAGTAGAGGGAGTGAATTTTCCTTTGTTGTGTTCTTTTTTTTTTTTTTGCATGTTCCTCCTCTTCCAGGGAAGAGGAGATCTGATCATCTGTTGTTTTCACATACTTCAGATGATTAATATCTCCGCATGCCTTCCATGCTCGTCTCGGGAACCCAGCTGTTTATATGTGTCTAAATGTTTCTGTTGTTTTCAGCAGTTAAGTGTTAGGTTTTATATGCTAAATATGTGTTGATATGCTGGCTTAGAAAAAGGGCTTTTTTGTAAAGGTTGGTTGTGAGGGATTTTTTTTTGCATCCATGTTTAGCACATTTTTTCATTTATGTGTGTGTGTGCATGCGTGTGTTCTTGTACGCAACGAGCATTGTTGAGGTTTTGCATTCCGTTGGTCTTTCATCCCCTGAAAGTTGTGTGTGTGTCTGCTCTGTAGCAAGCTTTGTAATCAATCTGGTTTTGCATAATACACACATATGTATATGTGTGTATATACTGTATACAGACAGATGTTCCCTCATGTTTCAACCTCTACTCTGTTTAAATTAACTTTTCTGTTTCTCCATTCTTCCTCTTGGTATGGTCCACACACTGGATGCAACCTGCTGTTTCTGACAGTGATCCATTACCAGATCACACAGTGAGCACTCAAAAGTGTGTGTGTGCATAGCGATGTGAAAGGTTAGCTCCAAACATGTGGTCAGTAGGCTCCACAGAGTGCGGCGGGAATCATGTAGTTTAGTTTCTACTTTGGAAAGTATGGTGGAGGAGTCATCTCAGCTAATGGTAATCGGTGGAAAGTAGTCCTTATTCCTTTCCAGTGGGAAACACCATGTCTCAAATTCTGACCAAAATCAAAGCATGTTCTCTTTTTTTTGTTCTGCTTGAGCTATTTCGTTCATCCCATATATCTCAAGTTTCCCTTTCAAGTTTGTTTTTGCTTTTCTGATTAGTCTTTCTGTCTGTGTTTAAGTCAGAAAGTGATTGTGTGATCTCTTGGCTAACTTGTTATGTGGCAGCAGTTGGAACAAAGCTGAGCCTCTGTATTGTATCATCCAGGCTTTGTTGTCTCGGGTCGACCCGAGGAATACAAGGCACTGCTTGCTGATGATATCAAACCGATGGAAAACGGCAACCACCCTTCACCTTTTTAGAGAGTCACCCGCCTCTGTTTTGCCTCACAAGTGCACACACTTTTACACGCACAGGCACAGAGCTGTTGAAAGGAGCTCTGTTGTGGCCCCTGAGCATTGCCAGGCGAGAACAGACAGTGGCCTTTCACCAGCGCTTGATGGGACGCTGAAAAGGTCATCGTTACCTTCTGTATCTTGAATGTCTTTTTGTGCGCGTATGTTTGAGTCAGCCAATAAGTCAGCACAGTAAGATTATGTATCTATTGTGGAATTCAGCATCATAACTTTGAAATGCAAAATATTTCATGAATGTAACCGGAGCTCTGTAATGTGTAATTGATAAGGTTGTAGCCCGTCGTGCAGTACGTTCTTAGTTTTCTTGTGTGTGGATGTACATGGACGTGTGCATTTTGTGTTCGTTATACGAAAGAGTTGTAAATTGCTTTAGTTGACGTTTTCCCTTTTAAATATTGCATATAGACTCAGGAAACTAAATGTTTTCATTCAGTTGACAGTCAGGAAAAAACAAACTTCACTGCCCGTTATATTTCAAGAGTAGATCAGCTGCAAATCAGGACATACTGTGATGTAGCAACAACAACAATCTGTAACTATTTTTAGTCTTGGACTTAATCCCTCGGGGATGTACACGTCAAAAATGATTTTTTTGTCATTTATAAATAGTGTGTCCTCTGAAAGACAACAAGGCCTGTAATACTGTACAAAGAGATAGCAGTACACCTACTTTATCAAGTGTGTGACATGCAGACATCAAAGACGTTTGTTACGATACTGTAAAGATTGTAAAGGTGAAGTGCCGACATCAGTGATTGATGAAAGAGCCAAAGAACAGAAAAGTAAAACAAAATACAAGTATAAAATAGAAAAAATAGTAACAGTGCAGTGTAAGGAATCAATAAATATTTTATTTAATAAAATGCAAACAGAACAAAACAATTCAATTATGTAACATGATTTTCAAATCTATTAAACTGTTACATTGAAGTGCATGTAGCACATCTGTTAAAACTGTATAAACACAAATTTGGCTAATCTTGATGACTCATCTTTTCCTTGAGTGTTAAGCAGTGTATCTTGGCCTAGGACATAATAGTTGACTAATGATTAACATGCATTGTATTAAGTCAAATAATTCAATTTTGATGAAGTTGAATCACACTTACTTGTCTTACGGGACCTAGCAAGTTATCATAGTGAGCGGTTTGTTCTTCTAAAATGTCTGCTATTGTGCTCTTGAGCTTTGTATGTGGGTCATTCACTGTCCATAAATACTGCTCTAGAGCACTGAAGAGGGCAAGAGTGACAGGCTTTATATCACACATGCACACACGCACACAAACACACACATAGATTGTGGAGCGTGTCAAGGAGCCAAAGGATCCCTGCTGGTTGTGTTAGAATGAATGATAGACTTGCATTTGTGCACATTCACACACTTCATTAGTCACCTCGAAGAACTTGAGACCCAACAATCAACAGTGTAATGAAGTTGAACTCATAGATCGAGGGGATGCAATTTTTTTTTTTTTTTTTTTGAAGTCAACCAGGCAATAGATATAGTATTGGTAAGAGCATAACTGATATTTTCACACTGATTTCAGTAACAACAATGAGCATTTTTACATGTGCCGTCTGTATAACTGGACATCTGCCATGAGTTGCTGCTTGTACTTAGTTGCTACCTTTTTATAAAGTCTCGAACTCACCTGTATGCTTATATTGGCTGGAGGCTACACACCCATAAATGTCCCAACCACAGCAAAATAAGAGGCAAATAAGGAAATACAGGCAGAGGGCAGGATCTCATATAAATATACTGTGACACTTCTAGTGGGTCATAATTGTTATTTGAGAGGGATTACTTTTGTATGAGTCTATAATTTAAAGTGGGAGAGAAAGGGGATGACATGCAGCAAAGGAATTGAACCTGCGGCTGGTGCATCGCATGGGGCGCCCGCTTTACCAGGTGAGCTATGGGCACCCAGAATCTGTAATTTAAAAAAAAAAGAAAATTCAGCATAGTATACCTTTAAAATACTGATACTCATGAATAAAAAAAACTGGATTTTTGCAGATGTTAGTTTCATGTTCTGCTGCGTATCGACATACAGCTGCATGTAAAAATCTTGTTTGATACGAGTTTGACATCTGATGACTGATGTCCGTGATGTGAGGTATTTGTGAGGACAGAGGTCAGATTCCGGAGCCCCCTGGTCCCGTCGACCCACGCTCGCTGTCATTCAACCATTTCACTGATAAACTTTGACCCAAAGATAAAGTACGACACTGGTTAGCTACCACAGCTTAGTTAATGACTTTACCAACTCCTGCTAGTGAGCAGCTAGCAGGTTTTAGCCAGCTAACTTATTATTCAGCCTCTTTGCAGAGAACCTCAGAAAACTGTCAACTTCCTGATTAAGACAGCTTTTGATTTAACACACTTAGAGCTTAATGTTTAGCAGGTGCTTTTGGCTTGAATATTGTTTTGTAAGGCTAAAAAATTCAGGAATGTTGTGTTGCAGTGGAATTGCTTTCCTTAAATGTAGATGTTGAGTTAAAAATTAAATAAATGAGCATTTGATTGATGAGTTGGTCCTCAAGGTTAAGTGCTCTTATTTTCTATAATATATGGATTAAACCTTGCAAAATGCACTGTGTTGCAATTGAAGGAGCCTTTTTCTTGAGAGCTGCTCAATGTCAGGGGCAGTTAAAGAGCCCTAGAAAGACAACAGCTCTCTTGTGCACCACCGCAGTGTGGAGACTGAACACATTCCTCTGGCAGTCTAGACAAACCTGTGGGCTTCTACTGTCATTACTGCAATTTACAAACATTTCTCAACTGTCTGCAAGTAACACTAGCCGCTGAAGCTACATGCACGGACATGGATAAAACCTGCGGGTTGTAGACTAAAAGTACCAAGATCGTATTAAGACTGTTAGAGATCAAGTAGCGCTGGTTTGTAGAGGTGACAATCGTTATCATACAGTCCTTTACAAACATACAAAATACTGCATAGTGTGCACAAGAAATGCATGACGTGTGATTAACAGAAGAGAGTATATCTGACACACAGATACACGCACAGTGCCAGGTGACACAATGAGTGAGTTGGATCCTGCAGAGGTCAAAGGGCACATTTCTCCAGAGAGCTGAATGAGGAGGACTCTGGGAACTGGGTCTTGCTGCACAAACACTCTGACTTTAATAACACAACAGACCATGTTTGCACTGCCACCACTCCAATTTCCCCCTTTTATTAAGGGATTCACTGTCAGAGGGTGGGAAAAGTGTTTGGGTGTATTTACATGCATGTTTATATCCCTCCCCTGGGCCTGCCCCAAACCCATGTGGTCTGGGGTATCAAATTGATTCTGTGCTGGAGGGCTGATGGGGCCCCAGTTCAAAGTAATTTAATGGACACACGCACTTCTTTTTTTTTATTTGTGAGTACAGTCTCTTCCTTTCATGAGAAATTGATGTTTAAAAAAAAAGGCAACTCGATATCTTTTGAAAGGCCCCACAGAAATCTTTTTTTGATTTTATAGAAGACATAGAATAAAATTTGCAGCTGCCCACGCACTTCTGAAGAAACATCTGGGTCACCATGAAAACAAATATAGCCATATTGAGATGAGACTAGCTTGCAAACCTCCTTTGTCCTGTCCGGGAATGTAAATAAAAGGACAAGAGGAGCAGATGTTTTCAGGGCCCATAAAAAGATTTTAGACCACAACAAAGATGCAAACGACCCATTTAGTGGATTAGTCCTCTAATGTGTGTTTGACATGGAGTAGTGGAATGACTTGACATGAAATGAGCTCAAGCCGCCTCCCCACTGAGTAGTGGAGGACCAGTGTTAGTCTCAGCAGTGAAATATCACTCTCATTATTCTGTGGGAAAAAAAGGACTTAAAATGCTGTGGAAAAAAAAGCAGGCCTGCTTTGAGATGTTATTATTTAGCACATGAGAACATTTATATCCTATATATAGTCATACTAGAGCTCACACACAGCTGTTACGATTTTTGGCCAGAAAACCTTCAACCTTCACAAACTGAATACATCATTTGGCTTATGTGCAAAAGTACATATCACAATAACAGGAATGTTCTTTTCCAATTTTCAATGTAAAGCACGCTGCCAGTTTAGATGTCCGTTTAGAACTTTTAGTAAATGTTTGTTAACATTTTCTTGTAATTCAGGACTTATTCTTGCTTTAGAAGACAAACAAGGCACGTTTATTTATGTAGCACATTTCAACAATAAAATAGCTAGAAGATGGAAAATAAAAAGCTAAAAATGACTAGGACAGTTATAGAATACAAAAATAAAAGTTACAGTTAAATGTAAGCGATTAGCAGCTGCGAGCAGTAAGCAACAACAATGCAATTGTGTAACTCGATTGCCACAAGTTATAAAAGGAATATAATGTTGGAAAATGAATGGAGCCCATCCCTTCAAAACCATATAATAAACAATAATTTGATCAATCTTAATTACTCATCCTGTCCTTAAGTGTTTATTTTAAGCAGAGTATCCGGCCCCATAAAGGGAAGATTTAGTAGAATCAGAGTTTTTTAGGATTCAGTGAGTGAATCACTCTCCTGATATGAACTTCTCACTGTCCAAGTTTCCAGTCCTTTTCTTTCTCTGGATTCCTCTCTTGTGATTCAAGTCAGTTTGCACAGAGGGTCAAACCGCTAGTTTTTCGTGAAGGGACTAACCTCAGCGCCACTCTTTTCCAACCTAAACTGGGAACACGACCTCTGACCTGCTCGCCACGCTGTCAAGATCAACACCCTTGACAGCTGAGGCATGGCTCAGTGGTTTTGACCACATCTCCACTAAACATAGACGACGCAGTCACTGCGTTCTTCATAGTTCCTCTGTTTTCTTCTTTTCTTTGAAAAAGCAACAAACTGGGACATGTTTAACTGGATTTAACTGTATTTACATCCCAGTTTGGAGGCCTGTGTGTAGTTAACAAGGAATGACCCAAATGTTGAATAAATCACAAATGCTTTTCTCCACACTGCTTCTTTTTCTTGTGTCCTCCCCTCCTCGTCCTCCTCCATTCTGCACTCCTTCCTCTGTCCTCTTTTCCTTGGCCTTATCTTTTTTAACCCCCCCCACCCCCCCGCCTTAATAATCCTTCTTTATCTCATGCATATCCTCACACTCCTGCCTTCTTCTACCTCTTTTCGACAGCATCTTTTGTTGCATATTTTCTTTCCTCCTCCTTGCTCTCATTTCTCCTCTTCTCTCCCCTCCAAAATGCTTTGTGGTATAGGAGACTGCCGGCCATATTTACAAAAAGCAAAGTAATCCGATACTGCTGGAAGCAAAAAAAAAAAGAAGTATTCTTTAGTGCCAGTAATTGAAAACAGAATCGCAGCGAGCCCAATGAGTCACTCTCTGCTTTCCAATTTCTAAAATTAATTTTTCTTTCTTACAGAGTCAAAGTGAAGATATTATCTATGCTATCCCATAACTCGACCTGATACTGTTCAGAGGGGAAACTTTAGAAAGTAGAGCAGAGGAATGATTAACTTTGTGATGTGTCGCGGAAGTTACTAGGTAATTTGTAAGCCCCTGAGAACATGGTTTTGAAATTTTATGCGGAACGAAGACTTGCGACAAAATACGCAATATTTAAAATCTGAGTTCTGACATAAACAGAGTTAGCTGTTATTTCTGATTGATTGATTTGCACCATGCCAGACGACTTCCCCCTCTCCATTCCCCTACTGCAAAGCTTTCACATGAGAAACGTTGTTCCATACCCGAGTACACTTTTGTCATCATCTGTGTGACATTTTTGTTGTGCAGCAGTGCATATGACACCGTCATCAGATGGGACTGTCTGAGCAGCGAGGCAAAGCTTTGCCGAGGAGGAGCCGCTGCTGTCGGGTGCATAGCTTTACAACTTTCACCACTCGCCAGAGCTCCAACTGCAGGTTGAAGGCGGCATTGAAGCCGGATGTTTCATAATTAGTTCAAAGCTCCTTATAGTTGTGTTAAATAGCAGTCCACTTCTGCGTTTTGGTACAGTTGCTGTTCACTCCTGATGCGTACCTTATCGGAGTACACATGAATCGTACTGAAGACCACTTTGCGGTCAGTTGTACTCGGATCATGGCCTGGGTCACTGTGGTGTGAAAGCCCAGTCTGCTCCATCAGGGCTGCGTGGGTTAGGTTTGATCACATTTGACCGAGAATGATGGCAACAAAAAAATTTGAATCAAAATGTGATGACAGTTGTGGCATTTGGTGTGATCAGTACATAGAAAAAGCCCTCAGAGCCTCCTTCAAGCCATTGAAAAGGGCACAGGTAACACACAAAATACAGAATATTGCTCAGATAAATTACCATACTTGTAACTTTGACAGAAAATGTTGTGTTCATTGAAAACTCCTTCCTTTGTAGTAGGCGGTGGGACGGTTTTATCCCAACTTATCCTTTCAAGCTGCGTAATGATCTATGTAGGTAGTATGTTTGGTGGAAAATAAAGACATCTACGTGTCAGGCTTTCACCACATATTTAGTCACTGCTCTGTGACATTCATTAACCCTGTCCTGACTCATGTTTCCTTTTCCTACAAGGGAAAACCTCATGCCTGTTCCTCACTGAGACACTCATATCAAACACAAGGTATTTAAGCACAACATTTAATCAACAGCTCCAACTGTTTTGACAAATTGGAGCCACATTGGTTATCCTGAAGCTTAAAGCATTACTGTATGTTTACACCCAAACCAGTTTATGTGAGAACATCTACCATACATATTCAGATAGATGATGTTTCCTGCAGTATGTGCTGTGTTCTCAATCCTATTTGACCTGGCATGACCCTGTATTTTTTCAGTCAGGCCAGTGTTTTGACTGGCCTGTGTAGGGTCAGGGTAATGTCCACCAGCTGGTAAGCCGCCAGGGCCAGACATTTTTCACGTGGAGGTCAAATGTCTTCTAACATTTATAGGGTCATGCTCCAACCGGCTGTCTCCTGACACCTGTGTCTACTGGCTAAGAAGCATTACAGGTCTGCAGCAGTTTGGCAGGACATTATGGAGCTGAAGGTATGAATGCCTCTGTCTGATAAATGGTCAGTTTATCCAGATGTTTCACAGTATTCTACTTCTGAGGCCTTCACAAGTCTGGTTTTATTCGCCCTCTAAACAGAATTGACACAGTACACTCTACTTGTGGGATTTGCAGTTTATTGAAATGGACGACGCAGGACTGAATCGGTTTACTACCTGAAGTGAAAGTGATTGATTCCCATTGTTGTGTGGAGCTGGGTTTCCCACAGTTATGCTCAAGCACTTGTTCTTTTGTGTGTGTTGTGTGTTTGCCAAGTCTTTTACAGCATTGGACTCCGCTTTAACTCGGGCAAAACGGGCGGTGTGCTTTCATGAAGGACAGTTAACGATGCTCTGAAGAGTCTTGCTGCCTCTGTCTGGGAAACCAGTTAGTTAAGATGCAGCATGCACAGACATCTTTCTGTCTCTCTTCCATTCAGTCTGTCTTTTTGGTGGCTTTAGTGTTTTTCCACGCATACTAGGAGATTGATGCATGTTTACTATTTGTTAAACAGAACAGACAGCTTGTTAATACAATAGATGTGGGTGGTATTGTACCCTTTACTCAAAAAAGGAAATTATTTCAGGACAGGGCCTCGGATCAAACACAGGCTCTCTATTAGTGTGTGTCAGAATTCTGTTTCAGGTCAGGTGATATGCAGGTGGTATTTTGTACAAATTTTAGTTTGGTTCTGGGTGAAAAAAAGAAAAAAAAACGACGGGTGGTTTGGTTGTTGGATGATAAATATAACAAAATATAATTATAATTGTAGTTTTTTAATTTAAAGTTTTATCATTTCAGTTCTCTGACTGCTGACTTAGTTACTGTAGAGATGTAAACTGTGGAGATGCACTGCTCAATATTATAAAAATAAGCGAAAATAATTCATTTAAATTATTTGTCCCAAGTTAACTTTGTTTTCAATGTATTAGTTTAGTTTCACATGCAAGAAATGTCCCTAAATGGTTATTATTGGTAACTGGTTATTATTGGATTTCAGGCAGCAGATCTCGTGTTGTTGGGGTTGGGGTTGGGTTGCAGAACTAATTGGGCTATGCGGATGGTGGGATGGGTGCATTATTGCACGTCAGGGTTTGGGAGCAAGACTTGGAATATCCCACCAGTGCAGGCCTCTGGTGTGTACACATAATGTCTTGGAAATTGAAATACTGACCAGAAAATAGAGCCCAGATTACAGGACCACTTAAACGTGACCATGACAAAAATATATGTATATATATATATATATATATATATATATATATATATATCTCATTATTTTTTATATCACTTACTACTACTACTACTACTACTACTACTACTAATAATAATAATAATAATAATAATAATAATAATAAATAAAGATACAGAGGAGAGGAATTTTTAAATTTTGAGACTTTGGAAGTATTGATTGTGCAGGTGTTGCATCTTTATGTATCAAAAAGATGTAGGCACTGCAACAAAATTATTTTCATAATCAATTAATCAGGTGATAATGCTCACATTGCAAGATGCCTGAAAAATAGCCAGCGATGTTCATCACAATTTCATTAAGGGTGATTACTTTAACTGCTGTTTAAAGATATTCAGTTCGCTGTCAAAAAGAAAAC
This sequence comes from Plectropomus leopardus, assembly GCF_026936395.1. Lineage (NCBI taxonomy): Eukaryota > Metazoa > Chordata > Actinopteri > Perciformes > Serranidae > Plectropomus > Plectropomus leopardus. The sequence goes on from NC_142193.1 coordinate 21,909,323, forward strand.
ATTTTAATAGAAAAGAACGCCGAGCGTTATTTTATTTATCGTGTTTTTCAGGTGTAGCTGCTGTTGAATGTTATTTGAGTACTGAGGCTGATACTTAATCTGAACTGTCATTCAACGCTGTTCATTTTATGTCCATCCCCTTTGATGCTTTGCTGGCGTCCTGCCTCAGGTGAGGTTTGGTTGTCGCAGCTTCGCCTGTGACAACGTTGTAGCCTCTGGCCAACATCTCTGTTTACAGCATGTTTCAAAAAAGGAATGAAGGAGCAGAGAGAGAGAGAGAGATTGACATGGACACTGGTAAAAGAAACAAAGGTTGTGTGATGTAGAGATAAAAGTAATAAAAGTGGTGACTTCAGGAGAGTTTAGAAAAGGGAGAACAAATGAAAAAGATAAAAGCCAGATGAGCAGTGGGAGGGAGGAAGGAGGCTAAAGAGTAATGTCAGAGCTGAGAAGACAGTGTTGTCAAACGGGAAAGACAATAGAAAACTCGATGGAGTGGAGAGGGGAAACTGATGACAGCAGAAATAGGACAGAATCATGTGCGGAGAGAGGAAAGGGTGAGGTTGAGAGAGAAAAGACCCGAGCAGAGGTACGGGAATGTGGGAGGTGCGGAGGAGAGGTGGAGGGCAGTAAGTTGCAGTAAGTTGCTGACTGACTGCTGGAACAGGATGGGGAAGTGGTGAAGGAGGCCAGGAGAGCTGCTTCCATAGGTGGGTCTCTATGACACACACACACACAATTACAAACACACACACAAAGGAGCACATTATAAAAGTAAGACTAAATGTTGAATTTGAACCAGTGTCGAGTTTCCACAGCGGTGTTATTCTTCACTGAAGTTCTTCCATTAATCAACGCAGTGCCAGTTTGGAGTGTGTGGACTTTCTGCTTGTCATTCCCTGTTGATTTAATTCCCATAGTGATACAGGCGAGCCGGCTAGTTGTCTGGACTCCTTCTCCTCGTGGCAGGCCAACTGTTGTGGAGTAAAACTTGTGCCTTAGCTGGAATCCAATATCCGTTTAATCCTTGGCAGCCAGTTTAGGCTGACAGTTAATGTGTGTGTGATCATGTTTTTATGTGCTTGTGCATGTGTACAGGTCAGCTATGTGATCAAAAGGAGGAAAGGCTGAGTGAATACGGGGTCATGGAGTCCACTGTGTTAAAATGCACAAGCATGTTCGCTCCGTGTGTGTGTGTGTGTGTGTGTGTGTGTGTGTGTGTGTGTGTGTGTGTGTGTGTGTGTGTGTGTGTGTGTGTGTGTGTGTGTGTGTGTGTGTGTGTGTGTGTGTGTGTGTGTGACCCAGGCTAGCTGGGTGAGCAGATCAGGTTTCAGCTTCAGCAGTCTCCCTCTTTTCCACTCTGACGCTGACAGGACAGTAACATTGCACCGTGCAGAGCGAGGCCTTGAGAGGGGGAAGCAGCTACATAAAACTGTTATACATACAGACACAAACATACACACTGTAAGTCAGGAATACTCAAAAAAAGTGCTTAGGGGCAACTTCTGCAAAACAACAGGAGGCCAGGGGCTAGTCACATGTTTCCAGGATTTTAGGACTGTGGAGGAAAGTCTTGTGCTCTCAGTGAATTGATGAATGATGAAGTAAACTTGATGAATAATGAAACAAACTATATGAGTAATGAAATAAACCCAGAAAGCCTCAGTTATCCTTACTTGTATATATGTTTATTACATAAAACTGATCAGAGAAGCTTTTGGCGTGATGTGCATATTTCTATTATTAAGGAAGTTTCTCAGATTTTCTGACATTTCTAGGATTTTACAACTTTTCTAGGATTTGAGATCATTTTTTTAGGATGGCAGATGTATGTTTTATGCGCTCTGCCACCTTACTAAAAGTACGAAAATAATTCCCGATGTGAATCACTTTTTTTTTTTTTTGTGAATTAGAAAATGGTTGGGTATCTCTACATTCTTCACCTATGCTGACTTAACACAGTGTTAAACAAAGCTTCAGCCACTCCCTGCATGCATATTGGAGACTGTTAATAGACTGTAGCAAACATATTAAAGTTGAATATTTATCTTGCAGTTGGACACACATTCGAAGGCATTCCACGGGAGGACATTAAGCTAATCATTATCAAAACAAACTGCAGGGATAACCTCCTGCCAGTTGCTAAGTATTTTAATGCTGTAGAGTATATTTTCTAATAGTTTTCTGTTGAGTCAAAAGTGTTTTGGCATGAAACCAGCCACCTCTGTTTGAAAGTCAGGAGGTGTTTTTAAAGGCGTGCGTGTGTGTTTTTTCAACTAAAAAGCTAAAACAACGATCCAGATTTATCAGACACTTCCAGTCCTCTGGGAGGTACATACAGTGTCCGAAATAAACTTTTTGACTCACCTGCCAAAGGGGGTTGGTAGATTGTTCCACTTACACATTGGTTTCAGTACATTTCATTGATGCAGTGTTATATTATATTGAATACAAGCATAAAAAAGAAGCCAGAGCACAATCTTAAGCAAAATTATTTAGATATATTGAACAGCTCATTGCCACAGCCTCTATAAGTTTCCTCTGGTAAGCAGGGATGCAGTGTATATGTTTAGGGCTTTTATTGTGAAAGCTAATGCACTGCCGCTGACATTGTTGGAGGTAATAAAGACTTCAGTGACTTAGTTCAAACTTTGGGGCCTCCGTGTTATTTTATCAGCTTCATCACTATGAGCAAAATAGTACATAATTTTTGGAAATACAAATATTTTCAAGAATTAGATGAAAAAATTTATTTTTATCATTCTTTTATCTAGCAGTTAATTATAAGGATACGCCGAGAAGCCAGTTAGCGTACTTTTTTACTCTTAAGCCTGGAAACGTGAAGGAACTGTAATTTCTAACTTCGATACTGTACCTGGAAGAATATGAATATTCAATACCATTTTTTATATCACAGGGAAAAATTGGCATTGAGGGCATACAAGTTATAATTCTTATTAAAACAAAATGAGCCAATAACATAACAGCAGCTTCTTTTCTTGTTTAGTGGCAGCGAACAGCAGAAAGAGTGAGAAAGTGCAGCTGGTGCTGATGTATTAATACTACAAAATATTGAAATCACCTTTTTAGAATCTATGTATCTATAAATTAAATTTTTTTACATTAGTCTAAAGGCATCAAAATCCAAGTACCAAAACTTCCAGCGTTCACATATTGACACGGTATTTCTTATTTGTTTAAAACGTTCCTTTGTCTTTATGCTAAAATAAAATAATCTTGACTGTCTGTCTTAATATTTAACATTCAGATATGAAGTGCTATTTATGCTCTCATTTAACTCCCTGCAAATATTTTTTGTTTGTTTGTTTTTTCCAAAAAATATAATACTTTTGCTTTCAAACTTTGTGCAAATTAGCCTTTAAGTTCAGTAAGCTGTTCCTTGTTTATCAGGTGTTTTTCTATGATCTCTGATTCTTGGAGTTCTTCTTGAAATGTAGACGTTCTTGTCTTTACCAAGTTGTGCTATGCGCCTCTTTCACCTACTTTCTTGTCTACATTACTGGTTTTTCATATTCTCAAAGTTGCTAATCAGAGATGTATCTGCCACTTCTATCCACCCACAATCACTTCATATAACTGACTTTACTTTTAATTTATTCAGATACTGTTCCGCACTTTACACATGTATATATGTATATATGTACGGTCTCTAAGTTTTTTTTAGGTTTTTTTAAAGTGCATTCCTTTATATTCTATTAATAATGTGTGCTCTTTATTCTCTGTTCTTACTGCATGGTGCTGCTACATCCCAATTTCTCAGTTTTGAGATCAATAAAGTATATCTATCTATCTATAACATCTCATCTAACACTCTCTAACCTTCTCTCTCTCTTCCTCTGTCACTTCAGGGCCGGAGGTGATTCCCAGCTACAGCAGCAGTGCCATGTCTGAGGCGGTGGTGCCTGACTCCATGGTGTCCCCGGCAGTGGGTGGCTGTGGTCCTGTGGTGGACTTCAGTTATGTGGGCATTGACGCCATTCTGGAGCAGATGAGGAGGAAGGCTATGAAGCAAGGTTTTGAGCTCAACATTATGGTTGTGGGTAAGGAGCACACGAGTACACCAGCTAAAGTTTCTGTCATGTTGTTTCCTCGCAGCAAGAAAGTTTTACATACTGTACACTGAAGAGGTGGAATTTTTTTTTCTACCCTTTCATTCTGAGCCTTGTCATCAAGTGCAGACTCCAAAAATCTGTTTAACATGTAGCACCAACTCGGTATAATAATGCTTAAATATGTGTCTCTAAACATCTTGAGTCTGCTGTTATAAAATGCGTCCTGTTATTCAGGTATGATACAAGATTCTCTCTAATCATTGAAAATGGAGGCCTGAAACTTATTTTAATAAGCAGCCACACACAAAGTAGAACTCTCATATTCACTGAGGCCGCGTCACTGTTATCATACGTCTTTAAAACAATTACACACACACAGACGCACACGCACACACACTAACCGAAGACAGGTCACCATAAAACCCAGACCACCTCCCTTCTGTATCCTGTCTCCTCTGGATGATGTCGCGCCGGTTGGTCTTGTATTTCATCTTCAAATAAAAAAGGCTTGTTTAAGAAGCAGCCTCAGGGTTGACACTGAGTTATGAAAAGTTGTGGAGGCAAAAGTAAACAAGACTAATAAAATTTGGTTTCCAAAAAGAGGAGAGCGGTTTCAGAAGGAAAGATGCTTTTTAAAGTTGAATAATTAGGTTGGTATCTTAATGAATTTAATTCTGAAAAAAAAAGGTGTTAAACTGGTCAGTGATTCACTTTGGTTGATCTTCATTTATTTTTTTCCTTTTCAGCAATATTATGTTGGTATTAATTTTGCCTTGCCTTTATTAAGAAAAAAGATTACCACCAGATTTATTTTATCATATCATTAAACTACATGTGCACTCTTATGGCGTGGGACTTTGGCTCCGTGTTACTGTTGTGATAGTTGTTAGTGAGAGAATCTTGGACCAAAACACTTTGGGGAATACAGCTGTTACAGAAAGGATGGGAGCTGTGGCATCAATGTTGCCAAAGTTTTTACAGATGAGAAAATGTGCATTTTATATCCAACATTTCCAGCTGAATTTGAATTTTCTCCATTAAAAGCTGCAGCTGCTTGCTGCCACACTGGATAGACCGATGTTTGCATGTATCGTGTGCTGCCGAGTGCCCGTACGTGTGGCTGTGTTTGAGTGTGCGTCTTCATAAATCAGTGAAGGTCTCGATGTTGACTTAACCTGAAGTTGAACTTTGAATGTTCGCTGCCTAGTGGGCCTCTCCAAACTCCTCGTCATTAACCCATGGTGATGTTAGCATTATGCGCAGGGGTCAGAGAGGCTCCCATCCATATAAACAGACAGTTAATGATGACTCACAGATAGGGAGTCTCGCTCGTTCATCGCTCTCAGTGCATCTTATCCAGATGTAGAACAGTTTATCAGCCAAGTGCAGCTTGAACTTTAAGATTCACTGTATTTATATGTCCCTGCAAGAAAGCAGCAACCACTCATGTATTTGTGTAGATTAAAAATGTGTGCAAATGATATAAGTAAAGTTTAAGAATTCCCTTTCCTGATGCAGTGTCGGGGTTAACGGGATCATTTGGGATTTTTGAAGTTGGGCTGTATGAGATACAGCTTACTGGGCTGTACTAAGTTCTTCTCTATACTCCCATTTGTTAAAGTATCCCTTTACCATTTTGTTGTTGCTGTAATACTCACTAAAGTTTTTAAAATTTTCTTGTATTAGTCGCCTCATCCTTAAACTGCTGAATGTCTGACCGAATCAGCTGACTGGCAGTGTAATACAGTGCACGTTTGAGAAAATATAGCGCCAGAGGAATGGGCTGTGTGACGGCGCGGTAAAGTGGTGAAAACATTTTAAATATAGCTCCCACTTAGACTGATTTTTTTCTTAAGTGGCAAAAATCCATTATGATGTCAACCCCTCTCCACAGCGGCCTAATTCTGAGCTTTAGAGTTTGAATCCCGTCTTTTTCTGCAAACAGGCAGCGCGTTGACCGCCATCTACTGTACACTGACCAAGTATCTCATACAGCCCCACTTAAAAAATCCCAAAATATCCCTTTGAAAACTGAAGGTAGCTTTTGTTACAGGACTGTTGGGTTGTACTGCTTCACAATGTTGAGAGGATTCTTTATTTCCAGTCACTCAGTTCACATTAATCCAGGCCTTCTGGGTGTTTTAGAAAAAGAACGGTTTATCTTGGATCCAATCCATCTTATTGATGGTGTGTTTTGGTTGTAGTCGTGTACTGATGGCTCCGCCGCCGGTGTTTGTGCAGACAGACACCTGCAGCTTGTCACTGCTTCAGACCAATAAACTGACAGCGTGGAGCCGTCCAAACTGTCATGGAAGTAATGGATCTTGTTTGGGTTTATTATGGCACCAATGTAACAGTGTGTAGACTGTTGGGTACCTCTAGTGCAAGCAGTGGGGGAAAAGAAATGTCATTCTGAAATGTGCTTTTCTTTTTGTCTGACTTTTTGCTTACAGGACAGAGCGGCCTGGGAAAGTCGACTCTGATGAACACGCTGTTCAAGTCTAAAGTCAGCCGTAAGTCAGTGCTGGCTACAGCTCAGGAGAAGATCCCCAAAACAATCGAAATAAAGTCCATCAGTCATGGTATGGCCCCCTTAAATTCCTCGACTCTTCTGTGTCCCTTCTTCTTGGCTGTCTCTGTCCATCTGTGTCTGTAGGTCTGTCAGCCAAAACACGCCCGTCTCATACTCTGCTACTTTGTTTTTCTTTTCTTTCCTTCTGTATCTACTCCTTTGTCAGGCCTGACAAAGTCTTACATTCTGGTTGTGTAGTCTCGCCAAACATTTAGTTCTTTCTCTCTACTTTTCTTAAATTCTCTTTAATTACTGTAATCATGGCTGTAACAATCTCAGAATATGTCATATTCTTAGACTTATAAAATGTTCCAGTTTTAGGTTTGGCAGCAGTTTTGAAAATGTTCTCATATTTATGACCAATTATTCCCTCAAATCTGTTTCTGAATAGATTGCAGGCTATATATAAGCAATGCGTCTGCAGAGTTGTGCTACTTTTTGTCACATCTACAACGCCGGCTTACCTAGTTTATAAAATACACTGGATGTATTTGTGATAATTGTATACAACGTGTGTTTCTTTATGTGCAGACATCGAGGAGAAGGGAGTGAGAATGAAGCTGACAGTCATTGACACACCAGGATTTGGAGACCAGATCAACAATGAGAACTGGTAAGCTTCAATTCTGCCATTGACTATAAAAACAATGAGACTTTTAAATTGCGTCAACCAGATGCCCGTCTTCCTCCCTACTTATCCTGTCAACTTACTTTTCCTGTTCTTGTTTTCTGTCACTCTCTATCCTTATCTTCCTCCTCTCACTCTCTGCTCCCCCGGCTTCCCGTGTCCTCCTTTTACCCATCTGCTCCTTCTCTTCTTTATCTGCCTCTGTGTTGCATTCTCCTTTCCTCACACATCTGTCCGACTCTTTCCTTTTCCACTCCTCCCTTGTCATTCTAGCTGGCAGCCCATTATGAAGTTCATTAATGACCAGTACGAGGCGTACCTGCAGGAGGAGATCAACATCAACAGGAAGAAAAGGATTCCAGACTCGAGAGTCCACTGCTGCATATACTTCATCCCCCCGACCGGACACTGGTGAGGATCCATTCAAACATGGTTAAATATAGACATGTGAGCACATATGCACTCATATTGAACACACACAGCTAGAGCTGAAGCCTGAATGTTGTTATTCTTCATTGTCTGCGCCAAATACAGCACTGAAATGATATCAGCGCTGCCATCAGATGCACTGAAATGAGAAAGAATACAAGGTGTTGGAAACTTTGACTTTGGAAACTTTACTGTTTGCTATCTTAGCTTAAAAGGGTTCTGTAAAGTAAACAAACAAAAGTTACAAGACACAAGGTAGATTAATTAGTCATCTTTAAACATAGTTTAAAAAATGAAATTTAAACTATATTAACATTGAGCTCTTTGGCCAAAATATGTGGGGCACAGACACAGCATGACATGTCTGCTGCAGCAGAGCGCATCCTTAAAATCAGCTAAAGCAGGATTTACCTGAGATTTTTTTTTTTTTTTTTTGGATGGCCAATGAGGCCTTTAATATTATTATTTAATATTTCAGCATTCTGGCCACATAGAGCAACAACTGGACATATGTTTTGAACAGCTAAATGTAAATGGCAATAAAATGGTGACTAATTGAATGATGAGGGTTATAAAAATAATAATTCTTCTTATTCTTATTGTTATAGGCCTAATAACCTGATTTATGTAGCACCTTTAAAAACAGAGTTTACAGAGTGCTTTGACAAACAAGGCAAAGCAGAAGCAAGAATAGGTTTTTGCAGAGGCAGCATAACTATAAGAGCCAAAAAATAATGCTGAACTAAGACCAGGCAAAAATAAATAGAATTAAACAGAGAGAATTAATTACGAAACAAAAATCACAGCAACAACCCACACCAATAAGAGTAAATACAATTCAAAGAGTAGTAGCAGTAAACAAAAATAATGGTACTAATAATGGAATTGACTCGAGCTGACTACTCCTCAGGTGACCATAGAATCACATCAACCGAAACTTTAACAACCGTCATTGTTACTGGCAGTTACAGTGTGTCGAGCATGTGCTAACAGATCACATACAGATGCAGTTTTTCTCGGTTTGTTCTTAAGCTCTTCAGCGTGAAGCAGTGTGAAACATTTCTCTGCTTTCTTACCCCTAATATTGAACACACACACGCCCACATACATTTCCGCTCAGCACGATGCAACATATCCCAGAACACCAGTTAACCCCACACACACACACACACACACACACACACACACACACACACACACACACACACACACACACACACACACACACACACTGGAAAGATGGGCTTCTCTCGCCAGGCCCTGAAGCAGCACAATGTCCCAAGTCTCTTTCCCTGGATCTCATACAGACACACACATCTGGCTCTGATCGAACTGCGTAAACTGCCGTCCCTCTCCACACTGTGCTGGTTCAGCCCCTCTCTGTTCGGAGCTCAGGGGGTTGGCGCATACTAGCAGAAGAAATTAGGGGCAGAGTGCACACAGTCTCATGTGTCCATCAAGTGATAGATTCACCGTGCATTTTATAGCTTTTGCATTTGTGTAACTCCAGTCGAGTGCAGCGGCCAGTCTTGGGAAAATGTTGAAAGCAGCTGTGGATCGTCAGCCTTGTTCGAGCACACACACAAAGACACACAGTTGATCCTGGAGCACCATTCAAGTGTTGCACCGCTATTAATTTTTGTGTCATGGGGTTGGAGTGAAATGGCCCCCTGTGTGTGTGAGTGCCCCATCCAGCAACGTTTCATGTTGATCCAACACCGCAGATGTCACATGGGCTGGCCAGCAGCTGCTCAGCGATTGCCTTAAAAAGTCTAATGCGAGAGAGGAAGGAAGGACGAGAGAGACGGAGAGTCTGTGTGGGAGCATGCAATCAATTATGCACTTTTGTCGCTTTGAGTGTGCTCTTGTACAGTGGTGGAATGTAACTAAGTACATTTATTCAAGTACTGTACTAAAGTGCTGTCCTTCTATATTTTAGAGGGAAATACTGTACTTTTTTTACTTCACTACATTTATGTGAATGCTTTAGTTACTTTACAGATGAAGATTTTTATTTAAAAAACACAAGAAGAGTTTATAAAAAATGTTTTGTTTTAAATGAAGTTACCTAAGAGTTTATACAAGTACAGCTGCAATGATAAGTTGATTGATCAATCAGTTGATTGACATAAAATTAATTGCCAGCTATTTTGATATTTTTTTTCTTTCTGTCTTTTTTCTTTAAAGAAATTATCTTGATATATTTTAAAGATTTTTTTGTGGTGTTTCTATTTTATTTTATTGTAACATTTTGAGTTTTGTGCTTTTTCCTTTTGTTAATTTTTTTTTAGTTTGGGGGTGTTTCTTGTATTATTTTGTATAATTTTATAGTTTTTTGGGGTGTTTAAATTTTTTTAAATAATTTTTAGGTTTGGTGGGTTTTTTCTATTTTTCTTAAATAATGGATTTATATGTACTGGATAGTTTTACTTTTAATACCTTAACTACGTTTTTGTGATTATAGTTACTTTAACTTATGTGAAATTTTCATCACAGTTCTTTTACTCATAACAGAGTATTTTTACAGGGTGGTATTAGTAAGTTTACTCAAGTAAGGGATCTGAAAACTTCCTTCACCACTTCCTTCACTGTGCATCGGTGCACAAGGTTCTCTATTGACAATGGCCGGTCTTTGTCAAAGTATTGTTGGTCAGGCCAGCATCCACAATCGTAAACATGTGCAGATGCTTCTGTCGAGCTTTTGAAACTGATGACAAAACCGTTGAAGCTCATCACCTCAAACACAGTGGATGGTGTGAATAGTTTCCTGGGTGCAACATATGGAAGTCCTAACACTGTCTGTTACAGTACTTCCTCCGTCTCGGAGAATAGTGAGGAACATCTGCCCCCTGCTGGAGGAGTTCTGTGTTACAGATCATTTCATCTGTTTTATGTCGTCTCTGTCCCTCTCAGTCTGCGGCCTCTTGATGTAGAATTCATGAGACGTCTCAGTAAGGTGGTCAACATTGTCCCAGTCATTGCCAAGGCGGATACGCTCACCCTGGAGGAGAGGGACTTCTTCAAAAAGAAGGTAACATTTTTCTATCGCCATTTCCTCTTTTGTTTATTCTTTAATAGATTTCTGTGTTCTCTTACCTAATAACGTCAAGATCAGGACAGAAATCAGATTATAATTTTTATTACCGCCACACGTGCCCTTCTTTAGCGTGTAGATTGGTGTGTTACGAAGAAAGCCCACAGGTGGGGTTAATTTTAAGTCATCACATCAGAATTTAACCAATGCATCCCAACGGGGGGAGCCAAAACCTTTTCAAGACACAGAATCACAGAATTTATCAGTGCACATGTATTTACATCATAAAAATCAATGAACAAAAATACAATTTATAAAAAGCAAGCAAATGAAATCTCGTCATTCAGCCCGTTAGGAATGAGGGCGTCAGGGTAAAGTATGATTTCTCATCATGCGTACGAACAGTTATGTTCACAGATCCTGGTTTTTAACTCTCGTTTTGTTTTACCAACATAATACACATTACGTGCACATTTTAAAAGATACACAGCAACTTCTGTATGACGTGTGATTCTGCCTCTAATCCTGATGTCGACACCAGACTTGGAATGAGTGAAACGACTCTCTTTGATCATATAATAACAATGTATATAGTTTTGTACAGTTTTATTATTCTATTTAAAATTCTTCTTTTTCTGCCATAAAATACACATTTTGAATCCAGAAGCATTCTTTTTTTGTCTCTCTTCATGCTTTCCATGTTGCATGTTTGTGGAGCAGTAACCAGAGATAGGATAAGTTCCTGTGGTTTCCGTTGGTGGATCTCTCTTGTGTTTTTCCCTCGCTCTCTGGACGGTCACAAAACAAAACAACATTCTTGCCAAAGCTCAAGAGCATATCTCTCTCTTTCTTTACACTTTACTTTCCACACTCCCTCTACACGGTTAATCAGGCTGCAGTCGTCTATTTGCATGTTTTTATTGGCAGTCATCAAAGATCTCAGGATTTCCTCTCCTTTCATTAGCAATGAGGAGGCTAAACTCCCCCTGGTTTATGTTGTACACGTGTGTGTGTGTGTGTGTGTGTGTGTGTGTGTGTGTGTGTGTGTGTGTGTGTGTGTGTGTGTGTGTGTGTGTGTGTGTGTGTGTGTGTGTGTTTATGTGCATGGCAGACTTGGTGTGTGCACAGGTTTATACATAGGCATCAATCTTGTGTTGTTTTTTTTTTTTTGTTTTTTTTTGTATACAGACAGCAATTAACAACTAAGCCCAACCTTTTGGAGTAGATTAGAAGGAAGATTATTGTTAATGCCACCTTAATCTGTACACTGTGCAGATTTAGGTAAATTTGTTTGATGTCTCTTTAGCTCATCTGTCTAATTACTCCTGCAACTAAAGGCCTTAATTTATATCCTGTGAAAACTGTAGCGGGTTAAAAGTTTATTGTGTTTCTCTTAATGTTTGAACCTGGCCTCTCCAGATCAGGGAAGAGCTGCGAGCCAACGGGATTGATGTGTACCCGCAGAAAGAATTTGACGAGGATGCCGAGGACAGAATGATCAATGAGAAGATCAGGGTGAGGGGATCATTGCACGCAAATAAACAGAGAGCAGCCGCAGCGTTTAAACCACTGACCGGTGAAGTGAATAACATTGATGATCCAGTTACAGTGCGGTGTTCTGCAGGGAAACTTTGGGTCCTGACATTTATGTGGATACCACTTGATGGACTCCACTCAAACACTCTTGCAACTTAAGTACACCCTCTCATGCCAGGACCAAAGGTTTCCCAGCAGAACAATGCATTATTACAAGATGATTTATGTTATTCACTTCACCTCTCAGGGGTTTTTTAATTTTGCAGCTGATCGGTGTATGTGGAAGGACATGCCTCTCCACAGAGCACTGTCATCCTGAATCCAGTCAGTTATTGTTAATGTACCTAAGCTGAGTAATTTCTGACTCCATTGTCTATTGACCTTTAACCTGTGAGCAGGAGATGATCCCATTTGCTGTGGTGGGCAGCGACCAGGAGTACCAGGTCAACGGCAGGAGGCTGCTAGGGAGGAAGACTAAGTGGGGAACCATTGAAGGTAAAACTGACACCCCCAATCTGTCAGATTTCAGACCATATGTTTCCTAAATTGTTCTTTTATTTAAACTTGTTTTGAGAAACACTGTAGGGACAGAATCTGTCAGTGTGCACATAACTAAGCCGCAAGTGGTTTTATCGAGAAGTAAAGACAAAAGGAAGACGGGTAAAGACCTCACTGAGTCAGTCAGTCAATAAGACAATGCTCCATTCAGTCCTCAGACTGGTGTCGTGTGCCATGCAGCTGTCTCAGGCCTCCAGCAGACAGAGCCTGTCTGAGGAGGCCTGATTTGTTTGCTTGGTTTCCACACGCCGCACGTCCCCTAATGTCTCACAAAGGATGCACTGTGGTCGCTCACATATGACATTAAATATGCTGAAGAGGGGAAAATTGTTGTTTTTTGTTCAAATCTTAACCCTGGAGGAAAAAAAACTTCAAGATTAATAGATGTTTGTGTGTAGTTTTTCCTTTTTGTTATGTCTTACAGTCAAACGTATTCAGCTTCATCAGCTGGCCTGTAGTGTACCAGTACAGTGATGTGTTATGTTAACACCCATTCTTACTGCAGGATTCATCTTTCAATATTTAATTATGTTATCCACTCCAGACAGGAGGCACCGCCCCGCTATCAAGTGTCTTATTAAGTTTAATTTCCTGCAGAGCGTGCTGTGCAGAAACACACACACACACACACACACACACACATACAGGGATTTTCAAGCATTTAGTCTTATCTCTTCAGGGCGACTTTAAGTAGATAAAATTAGCGGCAGAGATCTGTATTGGTCGAGGGGTTTTTGAGTGTTGAGAGGACACGCCGTGTCTTTGTGTGTACAGGGACGTCACTGAGATCTCTGACTCCATCTAGTGGACTGCTCAGGAAACATAACACAAACAAAGCAGAGCTCACAGCTGTCACACTGTCTGACTTTTTGTTTGCTTTTGTGCACTTTCAGTTATTTCTGATAACTCAAATCTCCTCTCTCCTTTAGTCGAGAACATCGCCCACTGTGAGTTTGCCTATTTACGGGATCTCCTCATCAGGTGAGAGAATTTTGTCTCCATATAATTTTCTGTCTGTTTACATGCATCCTTGTGTTGCTATGTTGGTGTGTGTTTTTTTTTTTTTTACTTACAAAAATGCTGTGCTGTTACATCACATAGTAATGCTTTCCATTTAGTGGATGAATGTAAAAAAATGAAATTCAAAACTGCCTAAAGATTCTGCACAGTGGAAGTCAAAGAGCCGTCAGAAAAACACAGTTTTGAGTGTGAAGTTTGTCCGTCTCTTCCACAGCTTTCTAATGGGCAGAGCTGTAATGTAATGAAGTAAAAAATATTTTTTGGGATGTGTATTTTACCTAATATTTCTGTCAAGTTTCACTTTTACTCCACCAGATTTTGTAAATAAAATGTATATTTTTACTCATATGATACTTTTACTTTAAACCCTTTCAGTTGTGAAAACAAAACAAAACTTATTTTTCATCAAGTGTAATGTACTCTCAATTTTTATGGTGATGTACACGCTAGGAAAAAACTATTATATATAGAATTCTGACCTTTTTTTTTTAAACAGCATTTACTTGTACTTTTATTTGTAATACTTAACTAAAATGTAATGTAATAATATTACTTTTGATACAGAAATACAGTAAATAACAGATACTTAAAAGTTTTACTCATGTTATATTCAAGTAGGTGACTTAAACCTCTACCAAAGTCATTTTCTGGTAAAATATCTGTACTTTTACTCAAATACTGCTTTCAGATACTTCATGTGTGTGTGTGTGTGTGTATGTGCATTTTTTCCAGGACCCATATGCAGAACATTAAGGACATCACCAGCAGCATCCATTATGAAATGTATCGCGTGAGACGTCTCAATGAAAACAACACGGTGGTGGCTCACGCCAACGGTATCCCAGAACATCATCTTGCCGCCCACGAGATGTAGACGCCACCTGCCCCTCTGCGCCCGGGCGTAATTCATTTGCTATGAGACTTTGATCTTCATTGACAGTCTTCTCACAACTCCAGCCCTCCACGCCATCCAGCCTCCATCTCACAGGTGGGATAGAAACTCAAAAGCCTTCCAGAGGGATTTTATTTTCAATGACTTTCGGCGGCTGAATGGACTGTTCATGTCAGTTTATTGCCTCATTAACAAACACTATCCTCTCACTGCCGCTGACGAAGAGAGTGAAGAGAAGTGTGATTCTTCATAATGTGCCGCAGCTTTGATTTTTACCTGCTTCCAGATCTTACAGTTAACCTTTATGGTTTTTCCTCGTGGTGCCACACAGTAAGGCATCCGCCAAGCAGAACAGACTCAATATCTCTTAGTGTCAGAATTGCCTTAACCAGTAACCATGTTTATCTCATCCACTTTTACTTTTTAAGTTTGTTGTTTTTTTAGCAGTGCTTTTAAGAATTCATGCCATAACAGAAGCACACTTTTCTGTCTTTATGCACACAGCTGTATCAACATATGTGGGAAGTGATGATATTCATTATTGCACTTGATCACATCGTAGTCTGTCGATGACAAGCGTGTTGGAAAAGGGGCCGGGCAGCGCTTTGCCAACATGTGACACACACGCAGTCACACACCAATCTGTCAGTCAGTCTGTGTGATGCAGCGTCAGTCAACACTCTCCCCGTCGTTAAACAAAGTAAGGTTGTTAAATAGCACACCGTAGTTTGTTTTTTTTTGTCACAAGCTGTTTTGCTTAAACTTTTAAATATTCGTGTCGTGTTAAACATGGACATCCGTTACTCAGCGTCTTTTTGAATTCCCCCGCAATAAATGTCATTGTTTATTAATAGAAATATCTTAAGAGTGATTTAAGATGAGTATTTATGCACGATATAAAATGTGAACGTTTGTCATCAGTTGTGGTCCACTTATTCAGATTATACTCACACACACACACACACACACACACACACACACACACACACACATGCAAACACACACTCACACATACGTTTCCTGCTTTTGGGCCCATCGTAGTGCCTTATTTATTGGAGAATGTTTGCTAGCATTTTGGCTGAAACTGGAAAGAGAGCAGGTTTGTTGGTGCCAAGTTGATAACATTTAGACATTTTTTCAGTATTTCTCTCATTTATTGGGGAAAATAATCCAGTCTCTCATTGATCAGCCCACTTTTTGTTCTTTTTTTTTCCCATAATATACCAAGGATCGTTATCTGTTTGAACCATATATAATTCCCTAAGCTGTCACTGTCATGCTCTGTCCTGTATATTCTTCTGTGTTCTGATACATTTTTGTACTTGTATTATTGATAACAACAAATTTTCCTTTATCTTATTTTAAAGAAATAAAGAAGTTGTAAATATATCATTTCTTTCATTACTTTTTTTAATTACTGTTGCAATTTTACTTATTAAATCTACTGTATACACTGTTTTTTTTTTTCTCCATCATTACATTTCACAGGCCCCGCCTGCAGAGGAGCTGCAGATGAAAACAACCAGACTGCATGAATTCATCAGCTCACATCCTCTGACTGCAGAAGGCAATACTTCAGATAATTTTCTCCCACACTGGATCCTCGTAGCATTTAATCGCAGGTGTAATTCACATTCTGGAGCATTTTAATTGCCATGTCATTAAGCTTTTCCTTGATTAGCCTCTGAAATCAATATGACCGCCTGCTAGGTCAGTGCATGACTGATTAGCACTAATTACTTGATGCATAAGTGCATGTTGTCTTCCTTAGTGAGAGAGATGAGCGAGTCCTGAGCTCCAGACAAGACCTCGGATCAGAGTGAGGATGTGCAGACGTCAGCGTCCTGAGGTACCGGAGCAGCAGCAGAATTTAGACAGAGCAGATAAACTGATATCTAATAGAAACAGCTGCTACTGTTGCGATTCTCATGTCACGTTTCATTTAAAACCCTAAAATCAAAAATACAGTTTCCTCTTAACTCTCGTGTTATTTATCAGTTTAGATAGTTTTTGTGTGATTTGCAGAGTGTTAGCGATATCGGCCCTCTTTCTAATATAATATAACTATATGGTACTCAGCTTTTGGTGCTCAAAGCCCCAAAAACAATAATAATTTGAAAAACTTAACAGCAATGTATCTTTCCTCAAATCAAAACCTGATCGGATGAGAGGCTTGTACTCGTGACAGCTTAAGATGTAAACGTAGGTCTTTTTTTACCACAGAAAAATCACAGGTGAAAATACTGACATTAAAGACGGCATCAGTCTTACAGAGCACCGAATGAAACAGCCACCATTGGTGTTATTACTAACACCTGTGCTTTTCCCACAATGACAAGTCAAAATGCCGTGAGAGGCCTGTTGATGACGTCCTCCTCGGTTTAGCTGTAACGTTAGCGAGCTCAGTGGTGCTACCTGAGCTAGCAGTAGATGCACGCTTCCTTCTGCGCTGTGATACGGTTGGCAAGTTTAATTTGGTAGAAAGAAAATAGATCCTACATGAAACTGCTCACAACAGGTTCTGTGGATTATCCTGAGCAACCGGATCAAGATTTCTGGAAAGAGAAACTGCTGATGACTTTTTCGGCGCTTTGAGCACCACAAGCCGAGTGCCGTCTAGGTCCGTTATATTCAACAGAAGGCAGACATCTCTATTCTGCTCCCACACTCTGCATCTCACATGTAGATTGATAAACAACACAACAGGTAAGAAAAAAAATACATTTTTGCAAACAGTCCTTTTAAATAACCTCATGGTCAATGGGATTAATCCAAGAGTAATTTAATAGAAATGGGAAATTGTACCAGATAGAATAAAGGCTCTTTGTAGGTGTGAATGTGAGAGAAATCGGGCTGTTGGGGAAATTAAGAATATCAGCTATTGATCTGTGAACAAATTGTTGCAGCAAACTTTATGCAGTCATGTAACCTGAAAAGTTATCAGTCAGCTTCTCTATGTGTCGAAATGAAACTCTGGGATCAGAGGTTTGAACGGTTTTTCAGGCCAGGGTGCCATCGGCTGAAAGCGAGCTGGAGCAGGGGCCCTCTACCACATTTATAAAATGATGTTGCATTTAGACGGGGCCCACAAGGACATGTAGGGGCTTGAGGGCCATTTATAAATATACCTTTATCTGAGTTGGTATTAAAATGACTTAATCTTTCAAAAGTCTTAAAAATGCTCAGACATCAGAAGTAGGGTTTTATGAATGTTTTTTTTTTGTCTGACATTGCATTATAAAATCTCAAAATAAGTGATCTACTTTTGTGAAAAGATTTAATTAATTCCTCTCCTTAAACTCCTCATGATGAGAATCTAAAAAGTCAAATCTCACATGTTGAGTAAGAAATTTAAAATCACCAAGAATACCAGCTGGAAATTTGAGATATTTCCTACTTTTGTTGGTAAACCAAATAGATACTCTGATGATGATGTGTTCATTGCTTCATGTGTTGCAGTCTCAAAGGGCTTTTTTTATTATTTGATGTAGATAATTAACTTTTTCATCAAAGAAAAAAGTCATGGTTTACATTATAATAAACATTTTGACAAAAAATAGAGAAACTTTCCTTCAAATCTGGCTATTGGTAATTTGGTCTTAAACTTCAGTCTAAGCGGCATTAAAAGGTCTTAAAAGCCTTAAATATTATTTTCCCTAAGCTGCAGGAACCCTGCATTCAATGCTAAGCTGTTCAAATAATATAATAACTATAGACAGATTCATATGTTTACATCATAGATGTTGACAAGGATTCATGGGAAACAGCTTTTCATTGTTTATTTTTGTTTTTCTTTTGCAAATAGGCCAATTTATCATTGCTAATAATATTTGAATTTTTCTGGGGGAAAAAAACTTCAAAAAATGAACTATTAATAATTTGGCAGCCTCCCCTGCAGAAACCCAGAGGACCCCCTGGGGATCATGGACCCCCTATTGAACTCCCATGGCTTAGATGCATTTTCTGAGTTTCACTTTTTATCAATTCCCATTTTCCCCACGCAAAGCCCTTCAAAATGGCGACTCGCTGCGTCGGTGCTCAAAATGGCGTCTGCCGTGCCCCATCTTCTCCCGCGGTATTAAGATGGCACACGCCTGCAACGCCCACCTGCCCCCCAACCCTCTAGCAAAACCCCGTACCCCCAACTCCTAAGTTAAAGACCCCCACATTCTCATACTCCTCTTCTCCAACTCTCTCTGCATCTCCCCTGGGAACAGCCGGCAGAGAAGCAGCTGCATCTCTCTGGCCGCCGCTCGTCCCCTCCCTACATGCCACCCAGCAGTCGTCCTGTTGGCAGCCACCCAGCGCTTCACCGCCTGCCTTAATGACATTCATTAATGAGCCGCATTCTTTCTGGATACTAATGAAGTCGGGCGACTCAGGCAGAGACAGGACCTGTGTTGGTTAGAGTTTGTTTACAGGCTGTGTGTCTGTGTACGAGCACATGTAGAGTTGTGTTTCGGATTTTAATGTTATGCAGATCGCGGCGATGCTTTTGCTTGACTGCACTTTGCACTTTGAGTTTTACACACTGAGTATATAAACTTGTGTACGGGCTCCAGATTGCACCGTGACAGCTGTTTTTTAATGCTTTGTGACACCTTAACAGCTTTGCTACTCTGCTGCCAGATTGCACTGCAGATTCAGGTGTGTCACACAGTATTGCTAGATTGACGGACGGACCACTCTGCAAGGCATTATTGGACGGGTATTAATAGAGAGGGGCGTGCTTATTGGGCAAACTTGGCACAGTGTGATGGATGGGACCTATCAGAGCACAGCGAGCTCTCTGGACAAGAAGCATTTTTGACAAATACTCAACCTAACGTGTGACTGCATGAATATGCATGAGGTGGTTACAGTGGTGTGTCACTGTATTTGGAGGAGAGTGCTTGGAAGTTAAAGGGATATTTCGCAGATTTTCAACCAGCTTTGTATCATAACAATGTAGATAGTGTGTGTAAATAAACTGTGATGAACTTAATCTTCCCAGCGACCAGATCTTTGCTCAAATCCCCAAAGGATTTTTGCTGACTGTAGAGCTGTTGCTGGAACTGCAGATCATACTTTCGCATTTTCGTACGCTCGCCACCACAGACACAGTGACTGTTGGCAAATCTGATGCTCTGCAGAAAAATGAGGGCGCTGTTGTTTGAAGAAACAGAGCGTTCTGTTTCTACATGAGTTAATGAACCATTATGTTAGTCACACGTTCACTCTGATCGGCGTCTGCTGCTCCAATATTGTGGTGTTTTAATATCCGAATGGGACATTCCTGAAGCACTCTGAATTTTCAAATGGTCCAGTTTGTGTCAGAGAGTGCTCCGTCACTCGGATTGATTATTTCAGAAGACACCCAAAGAGTAAGTGGACTGATAGAGAGAGCCGCCCCGTTCTCTGTCTCTCTCACAAACTCAGACCAAACGCAGATCAATCTGTAAAACTAGGCAGTGTTGATCAAACTTAACTATACTCTGTAACTGTGTTGCCTTTTTCTCACCTAAAATGTCTTCAGAAACATGTTTTAGTGCACTGTTTAGATGTAATACAAGAATTTGTGAACAGGAAGTGGGCGCATTACTGTTTACTGCATAGTGAAAACAGGCTGAAAAAACAGATCAAATGCTAAAACTAAGCAGCGCTGATGAAATAAAAAACTAAGATTCTGTGACAGCATCGCATATTTCTCGCCTTAAATGTTCTCAGAAACAAATTTTAGCTTTCCGTTTAACTGTAATTGGAAATAGTTTGCTACCAGCTGGTCGCTGTATTCTTTTGTGCGAGGCTATTTGAGGCTGGGACGTACTGTTCGATCCCAGCTGTTACAGCAGACAGTACTCGAAAAAAAGAGATGTTGTCCGCTCAGGGGCTCTTCAGGTGCGTTATTTTTAGCCCTTTTAGGTGTGCTCACCCCAACTTTTGCAGTAAATTCAAATGAATGGTGGCTGACTGACAATACAGTTTTCATATTGAAATAATTTGTTTATTATCTTTTATTTCTAATTCTCATCCATATCTTTTTTGTGTATATAATATATTCTGACTTAAGGCTGACTGCCGACGCCTTTTGTCAACTGCAAACCAGATTTTACTACATCGTTTGTACTCAGATCATATGACATGATATGTTTGTTTGACTTTTACTCTTTTTTCACCTCTCTGGCATTATGCCACCCACCGGATGAAGCATTTATAGGTCTGGTGCGGCGCAGTGCATTCTGGTAGTTGTAGGTTTTCTGCCTCTTGAGCAAAAGCAAATATTCTTTTCCTGTTTTTTTCTGACCATGTAGCATCGATGTCAAAAGTATTTTCCTCTTTTGATGGCACATACAGGCTAGTTTTATGAAAAGAACATCTTTCCAGCTGGGGGTGTCATATTTGGGGAAAAGTGGGACTAATAACTCTGAGCCCCAATGAGAGAGGGGACCTTTAAAAGCAGAGAATGAAAAGTTGTTTTTTTTTTTTTTGCAATTTCTGATTTCTAAGTAATCGTGCCATAACTAAATTCACCCTTTGAAACCTGTATTGACATCAGTTTACTTGTGCTGCGTTCAGACACCTTTCACAAACTTTGACCCTTTGAAACCTGAGCAATTTGGTGCGATTACTTTTGAAAACATGGAGATAAAAGGCAATAACCAACTTAGCTAGAAATGAACCACAGACTGCAGAAGATATTAGTAACAAGTAGTTTGTACACTGATGTACACTGTCATGTTTTTCCCCAAAAGACAGTAAGGAGAGATAAAGAAAGCAAACTGACTTTGTAAAAGAAAGATTCAAAAGATGCATGAGAGAGAGACATGGATCAAGAGAGGAAGGACATGGGGTCCCACAGAGACTAGTCATGCATAGGATCCAGAATTTAGCGCTACGCCCCTGTTTCTAGCAGTGAAAACTTCTTTCCCATATCTGATTCTAAACTAAAACTGACTTATGCACGTCTGAAAATATGTGAACCTGGCTGTTTTTGACAGAGAGTCACTAATATAAATGTGTATGCTCCCCTTGAGTTGCAGTGAGTGTTCCTCCATATGAAGCTGCCTTGGTGTTAGTCGACAAATGCATTGCATTGCACCTCATATCTTGTTATCGCGTCCGCACAGCTCATCTGCATAGCGCTGTCGTGCCACCAATTAACACCTGTTTGTAAAACGAGCATAACTATTTAGCATGCATTGCGTTAATTATTTATTTATTTTTGATCCCTTTGATTTTTTAATTAGCCAACGTGATTGCAAAATCTGTGGAGATATCTGTGCCAGTGTGACACCTTGCGTGCACGCATACATTTGTTTTTAGTGTATGTTCATGTGTGTAACTGTATGTTGTACTCCCACCATCTCATGGCATGAGTTGTTGTTTGCCCCCATTTGTCTCCTCCTTCCCCCATCTGCTGTTTCTCTTCTCCTTTGTTGGCAGACGACTCACCTTCTCCTCCTCCATGCATCCCTGCCTCCCTCCTTATTTCTCTCACTGATGTCAGTTTCCACCCCTTCTCTTGGCTCTGTGCCAGGCACTCAGACACGTGGGGGGGGGGAGGGGCTGCCGTCCATATGCAAATGATCCGACTTTATGCAAATCAGCCCTGCTGTTAATTAAAAGTCAGATGCAAATTCAATTAGCTGACTGAACAGAGAGGGAGGTAGTGGGTTTGCTTGGATTGATGTGACGCGGTTTTGGAAGAAAAAAAAAATTCCCAAAACATTGTGCGGCTAAAGGACGGATAAACAAAGAAATCCCCACTCGGGGGCGTTTGGGGGAGAATGGTTTCAATAAAAGGGTAGATACGGTATTCAGAGGGTCACTTTATTGTGGGAATAAACTCTTGAAGCCGTCTGTTAGATGAAAGTCACTGGTCATGATGTAAGAATGCAGGAGTGTGCTGCTCTTTACACCACTGCTATGCTGGTTGACATACACGCTGCTACTGTAGAAAGCATTTGAGACACAGAGAGACAGAGAAACATCCAGACAGAGGAAGAGAGAGAAGAGCGTCGTTGGTAGCTCCTGCCTCTGGCTAATTACTGTGAGTAATTAAACTAGTCGCAGATGTATGTCAGCGATTGTGCTGCTGTAATGGAAATGAATGTTAGCGAACGCGTGGTCGGTGTGTGTGCGAACTTGTAACCGTGCATGCTTACATGTAGTATGAATATGTTTGGCGGTCTGGAATCTGTAAGCTTTGTGAATTTTAGTCTTCGTCTCCTCTGCTGCCCTTAACTTGGCATGTGGTGGACGCCTTTTATCCAAAGCAAAGTGTTTTGGTCATTTTAGTGTTGTTGAGTCATTAAGGGCACTTATGTAAGGGGTTAATTATCAGGAGTTAGTTTGGTGTTGTGATGGCATGCCAAACACTCTTTAGATAGATACGTTATGTTTAGGCGGAAGACTGAGACAACTACTGAGATATAAGGGAAGCAAAATTTGCTGTTTCTAGGATAGAAAAGGAATGACCTGCTTTACTCCCACATTGACTGGCCAGTACTTGTTGCCTTCGATGGTTGGGGTATTTAGGTTTAGGCAAGAGGTTAGGGTTAGGGTAAGAACATATCTCAGCTTTGTCAGTGGACTTCCGCGTCTACGAATTACGCTCTGGGTATCCTCGTGTGTCTGCCATTGACGTTCTGGCATGTCGCAAACAATGCCAAGATGTCAACAAAAGCACATGGTTAGGATTAGGCTGCAAAGGCATTGGTGGTTAGGTATAGGCAACAGAAGCACGTGGTTAGATTTAAGAAAAAATACCTTGGTGTGGCACTACATTCATACAGGAAGCGAACAGCAGGCTCCTGGGTGGAAGTCCATGGTTTGTTGGACCCATCCACTGCCCCTCCCACCTGTCCTAAAGGGACCCTTGTGCTCCTTATATTACGTCTTCACCGGCAGAGTTTCAACCAGAGTCCTTCCAGTGGCATATCACACTGGCGGGCAAGGTGCCATCCGGCCAACCAAAAGTTTCCGTCCAACGGTGTTACAAACTGACACTGTCCAACGGTTTATCATACTTCCGCAAAAAGGGGGCTTTTGGTGTCAGTATCTTTAGCGAAACTACTGTCAGGGTAAGCCAATCAGAAGCAGAGTTAGGCGGGCCATTGCTTCGCTATCCTTGGAAACGCAAATCCGCACACGGTTAGCAGTGTTGCGCGCAATCACACTTCTCAAGAGCTCTCTCAGAGTTCAGTTCATGTGGATTAAAAGGAACTAGTTCACAGTTCACGATGTGAATTTAGTGCATTGTGGGGGGGCTGTGGCCACCCTGGGGGCATCACTGTAAAATGCTGCCCACCTAAAATCCACTTTTCAGTATTCAAGTACTCTAACCACCCCATGTGGACTTGAAAGTTGGGAAACTTTTATAGTTTAAAAAAATGAATGAGGGAAATGAGTCAGGTTGGACACCACAAAAAATATTTCAGTGTTGAAAAGAAAAGTGTTTAGGAATTTGGAAGACTGAATGCAGCGAGGCCTGGTCTGTCTTTGGTGAGCTCCTCTGTGGTGTGTGTGTGTGTGTGTGTGTGTGTGTGTCAGTCATCTGCATGCAGGGCATAGCACACACCAAAAGATCCAATCAGTGTGTGTGTGTGCCTGGGGAAAAATCCTAAATGTGCTCCTGTAGCAAGGACACGCTTGCCAGATTGGTGTTTGACTTTCGCTGCTCAACTCTCCCGACAGCCCGCAAATTTCATCAGAGATAGGGCGAATAAAAGCCAGTCGGCTCTCTGGAAAAGAGGGTTTTAAAGTCAGTTTGATGTATGCAGCTAGGTGAGACCACAGGTGAATAGTAATGGAGGTTAAGGGTAGAAATGATTCAAGGCGAAGCAGAAAACAGAGAGGTTGCTGATAAAACACAGTGTTTTCTGTGTACACGCTGTTACAGGACACAGGTAGAAAGCAGGTTGGAGATGAGATTCATGTCATAAGATATTCATTTTCCTCATGGTTGCACATCACTTTCAGTGGCGATACATAAGCAGGGAGTTGTGGATGCTTGGATGGACAAACATAAATATACGTAGTAGTAATACGTAAAAAGTTTAAAAGTAAAGAGGTACTTGTATTTTAATTGAGCATTTTCTTTTTGTGCAACTGTATATTTTTACAACAATTCAGAGGGAAATACTGTACTTTTTATTCCACTCTGAACAATTTAGTCATTTAATAAATTAAGACTTTTGCATAAGAGGAGTTTCCTAAAATTTGATGTTTTGTTAGGAGTTAAATTATGCAAAAGTTTATACATATGCAACTACAATGAAAAGTCAATTAATTAATCAGTCAACTGACAGATAATTATTTGACAACTATTATGATATCAAATTTAAGTCTTTTCTAGTTTTTTTTCTGTAATGTAATTTTGAGTTTTGGGGGTATTTTTTCCTCTCCTGTTTTTCTCAATTTTTTTTTTTTTTTTTGGGTGGTGTTTTATGTGATAATCACAAGTTTTTTTCTCTATATTTTACAATAAATAGAATTTAATTTAATATTAATTAATGTTAATATTATATTATTAATATTAATTTAATAGAATTTTGGGGTGTAGTAGCAGTTTTTGTTGGGTTTATTTCTCAGTTTGTAACCATTGTGATTTTGGGGGTGTACTTCTGAGGTTAAGGAGATAATTTTGAGGTATTAATTGTTTAATTTTGTTCTTGTTTTGAGATTTTCTGTGTTGTTTTTTTTTGTTTTTAATACTTTAAGTACATTTTCTTGATTATACTTTGTACATTTTCAATGCAGGACCTTTACTTGTAAGAGAGTATTTTTTTACAGTGTAGTATTAGTGTCTTTACTAAAGTAAAGGATCTGAATATTACTTCCACCACTGCAGCCAAACTAGTCTGAAAACTCGGCTGCAGGAAAGAAGAGACGCAGAAACAAACCATCAGAGTGAAGCTGTGCACCGAGGAGCACCTTCATTTAATTTCCTTCTTCTGACCTCAAAGCTGACAGCTATCTGAAGGTGCTGCCCTTCGGTTTGAACATCAAGTCCTGGCTGACTGTCTGTCCTGTCTCTTTGTCACACAGGTTATGGAACTGCCATCAGGCGTCCACAGAGACACGGAGGACAAACACATCACAAACAGCACAGCGCAGGTCAGTGTTTCCTTTTATTTCCCCATCGGTTGTCAGTCATAACAGCCAACTTTGACAAACTCCTCACAAAGCCTCCGGTGCCGACTTAATTAAACCAATCTCACAGCAGGAGTCCGCTGGAAATATTAAAAGAGATATCCATAAGTCCAAACCTTAAAGGTCCAGTGTGAAGTATTTAGGGGGACTTATTGGCAGAAATATAAAATAATTATGTTTTCTTTCATGTTAAATCACCTGAGAATATGAATTATCATATTTCACATGGATGTTGCACCTCGATGTGTGTACAGAAGCCCAGAACAGACAATCCAAACACTGGCTCTAGATAGGGATATTTGCATTTTGTGTTGGGCGCTGTAGCTTGCAGGCTGTCCAATAAGCAGCATTGGAAAAACACGTTTTTTTTTTACGTTTTTCACCTCCCTGGTTCTTATTTATTATGTCAAATACGCCATAAGATTTACTGAAAAAGTAAACTCTTTTATTGCCATGTGCACATGTGCCCTCAGGGCTTTTGCTGCCTCTCCATCAACTTGTCTCTCTTCTCTTCTCTGTGTATGAAAGGTTTGATATAGAGAGCGTTTAATATTGTATGTATGCTGACCGCCCACAATACACACACACACACACGCACAAACACACACGCTCCCCCTGTGGCTGCAGCAGTCAGTCAGTCAGATATGAACCAATAAAGGCGTCGTCTCTAAGCCTGCAGTGAGAGGCAGAGGGAGAATGTGCTCTTTATTAGAGGAGAAATGTTGGCACAGAGTCCCTCTGTAAATTCACTCTGCGCTGCTCCACTGATCCTCCGCCTTCACTTCATCTCCGCAGCACCTCAGTCTACACCTTGTTTCTGTCTTTGCTCTTTTATATTCAATATTGTTAGGCCTGGTGTCTGACATGTATTTTGTTTTTTTATTTTTTTATTTTTCCATATTCAGCTGTGAGATTTGAGCAGTTTCCGCCCATTTTACGGTTAACAAAAGCATTTCTGTGTTGGCTTACATTCTTCTGTGAGAGGTGGGTGGTGAGCTTGCTACTGAGTGATGACTGTCGTATCAGGAGTGATATATTTAGATGCAATGTTCTGCAGACAGTAAGACGCAAGGGAGTTAATCTGCATAATGTGACAGAAACATCAGGGGCATAGTTAGAAGTTGTGCAGTGACACCGTGTACCACTAACTCCCTGGAACTGACCATTTTCAACCCCCAATTACTGATACTATTATTATGTTATAATACAAGTAGTAATTTTTGCATCACTAGTTCCTTGACTTTCAGACAGGCTTCTCAGGAAACATCCATTTTGCCAGCTGAAATGACGTCGTTGAGCTTTTTCTCAGCTGTGGCTAGCTCATTACGTTCATGTTCGATAGTTGTGTAAAATGTGTTTTCAATATGCGCTTTTGGTTGCATACATGATGTAAAGCTAAAAGACTGAGCCTGCAGCTTTGTGCCCCAAGCAAAAGGACAGCATCTTCACCCGCTGATGCTTTAAGAAGCAGACAGGGCAATAACTAAACAGCGTTGTCTGTCACTCCTCACACACACACACACACACACACACACACACACACACACACGCATTCATCCGTGTGCAGCACACCTGCATGGCAGCTTGTAGATTATGCACCATGGAGATGACATGTCTGTCTGTACATGATTTCAACACTCTCTCTATCTCTCTGCTGTTTTTCACATTTTATCTCCCTCCATTGATTTGATTGTTGTGTCTCTTTGTTTTGTCGTTGTTTGTGTGTTGTCTGTTTCCTTCAAGGTGTCTCTCTTTATAAAACTACATCCTTTATTGGACCTTGATTGTCTCATTGGTGTTGCACAAAACAAAGTCTGTTATGTGTGTGTGTGTGTGTGTGTGTGTGTGTGTGTGTGTGTGTGTGTGTGTGTGTGTGTGTGTGTGTGCGTGTGTGTTTGCATGGCCCACATTGGCAGCCGATCCATTAACCTGGTGCTAATCTACACACTGCAGAAACAAGTGGATTAGAGCCTGCCAGCCTCGGCAGCCAATAGCATTTGACGGATAGTATTCTTCACTCAGCCACAAACACATGCAAAGGCGCACACACACACACACACACACGCACACACATATTCACACCAGTACGCAAGCAGTCTAGTTTCGTGCTATAATGATATTATAGAGTACACCCCCTCACATGAAATGAGATTTATCTATTATGACTGGAAGCTGTGTGTGTGGGAGTGTGTGTATGTGGGTTGCGCTTATTTACGCATCTCAACAGTGTCAGCTACTGAAAACATCCAACTGCTTTCCATCACTCGTATCATGGCTAAAAACCACACCTTGTTTTTTGTTTTTTCTCCTCAACATGGCTTTTTACAGCCGTGCTAATGACAGAAAGCGCAGGCAGAGGGGGAAACGCCGTCCCTGTAATCCCTGTTAGACTCCAAATGAGGTCGCTTTATTAAAGGAAGTGTGCGGTTTTATAATTTTGACTATTTACAGCTCACCTGTTCAGCTTCCATTCATTACAGAAGACCCCTGTGTGCAAAGAGACACATGAGGAGGTCACATTATGCTTTAAAGATTGTTGGAAAGGATGTGGAAATACTATGATACAGAGAGTAGAAGCAAGAGTGTCATTTATTGTAAATCTACATCCTGCTCCCTGCTCCCTGCAGCTGGAAACATGCGGCTTAGACTTTTTTTATGAGAAGCTGATTATTTTCTCCTACTTTTACTTGACTTTAGCCCTTTTTTTAATATTCCTTACTTCCTTACTATATGGAGGACTGGATTCATGTTTGTTCGTTTTGACGTTTTATTCTTGCATATTGACGTCAATGGATGTGTGCTGTAGCCTGCGAGATATATGCAGATTTGCATATAATCGGCCATGTCTGTAATTTGTAAAAATTCAAGGGTAAATTAAGTGCCACACATCAGCAAACACAGAGGTCCTGGGATAATATTAGTCCTGTATGAATTAGCATCTCTGTGATTTACTGGTAGTTTTGAGGGTTTTGTTGTTGTTGTTGTTGTTATTTGTTTGTTTTTTTTCCTCCTTCATGAAAGCACTTCAGTCAGACTTTAAGTGGCGTTCTGAGCGTGGTCCTAGTCGCTGCGCCGGCCTCCCTCGGTGGTTAGGGATAGGGAGTATTCGCTATTTATGAGGGGAGAAGGGGTGCTGCAAAGAGGGTCTAAATTACATGAGGTCCCCAGGTAATACTAGTCCATTGTGAATAGGGCCTTTTCAATAATATTTTATTGAACTTTTTTCCACATAAATTGTCACCTATGGTCATCAAATCAAATACCTCATATACATATACATATATAACAAACAATCTATGAATAAAATCATGATAATAATAATAATAATTATAAATTAAATCAATAAAAATACAGAAGTAATTCAAATGAAAACCATACACACAAACAGAACAAAACAAGATTCACTTCTCAAATACGCCTTTTAACGTCATAATATGCTTTGGAAAATCAGCACCTGTAATGTTAAGTATGAATGATTTGTAATTGAGGATAAAATATGCAAAAGAAACCCACTTTGGTGTTAAGTACATGTGTCATTTCTGATGCACAGATACTGCAGGGCAGCTCTGCCTCTGTCTACGAGGACCACATGAAAGCAGTCGGGCTCTGAGAGCTTTGAAGAATGCAAATCTCTGTAAAGTCGGAGAGGGGTTTTCTGTGCGCTGATGTCTTGCTGTGGATTTATCCAGGATTTGGGAATCTTGTAAAGAATGAAAGAGGATTTTAGGGCTGAGATTACGAGAATCAGAACAGCGGAGAGAAAAGTTACCTGTCCTTTCTCTTCTTCTCCTTCTCTCCTTCTCTTCCTCTGTCTCCTATAGATCTCTGCGTCTAACACCACAGAGTAAAGAACACACACACAGCAAATATTTGTACAAAATAAACACACAGTACGCACGTGTAACGCTGCAGAGATTTAAGCTTCACTTTTCTCTCATCTGAACAGTACAGTAAACTCAACTGTAGGAGTCCTCAGCATGTGTGCGTGTGTGTGTGTTTGTGTGTGTGTGTGTGTGTGTGTGTGTGTGTGTGTGTCAGGGATCATTCAACCTAATATGACTAAATGGGGGCTGCTGGTTGAATGGTGTGTCTAAGCTGTGCTGTGTGGGGAGCAGACTGAGGCCTGGGGGAGGTGTTTATCCTGTTGTGGAACGAACAAAATTGAGGCTTTCTTTTCAGCTTTAATGGCCATGTTGGACCGTGCCGCAGGGATACACGCATGTAAACCCTAATTCACCAAATTAATGCATTCACACAGGCACAGAGGACTGAAGACAGAATAAGAGAAGCACAAAAAACTGCTGTTTTTTTCACAGCTGTGTATTATAGACAGCTGATCAATCAACACTTTGATTGTGTCCGAGGACCTTGAAGAAATACAGAGTGTGAAACAAAAAAAACTACAAAAATGGAAGTGTAACTATGACAATGAGTTGTTTTACTGGAGGCTATTTTATGCAGCAGTTGGCAGGCAACTAGCCAAGTTACATAAAACTTAAACATAAACTGTGAAAAGCTGAATTGCCGTTTTTAGGAGTCAAACAAACAAGAGATGATGAGTCGTAGAGGTGCTGCCAGGTAGTGATGTTCCCATCAGAGTCAGACCAGCTGCCTCATTGTTAATGGACACATACGAGAGTATCGATTTTTTCACCTAACTCTGCAGGAGAGTGGATAAGCAGATTTCCCAAAATGTCAAACATTTGATTTAACCTTGCTTATCGCACTGACATATTTCTTTACAATAATGATGTCTGATCACTGTTAGCGCAGCAGCAGAGATTTAGCTTTAGAGATTCACCAAAAAAAAGAAAAATATTGAGAATTGGCCCCTGGTGGCAAAATTTAGCAGTGATAACTAAAAACCCTCCATTTTTTGTGCTTTCAAATCCTGCATTTCCAATGTAGACACATGGTAGGTACACTCAAAAGCGACAGCGACGCTGGTGCACACCTCCATGTGAGCGTTCCCAATCGCCTGTTTTGTTTTTTTTTTACAGCTGCGCCATTAGACGAACAAAGTTAAACTTTTGGAATACAGCAACTCGCTCAACATGTCGCAAAGAGGATCAACTAATATCAACATATCTCTTTCCTTCCTCCCTATATATTAGTCTATGATATACATGGAGAAGTAGCCGATCATTTTAGCACTACCCAGAGCTTTTCATCGTAACATTTTAGGCTAATACACACATGGAGCAAGATCAGCTCTGAACTCAGGATTTCAAGAAAATAGGCAATGATCAGGTGCTTACTGCAGTTCTTCAGACCCATCCTGCCTAAGCACCCTAGTACAAGTGATCAAATGCATTTTTTAACTGAATGCATTTTTATGATGGCGTAGAGGGGCTCAATGAATGTCTTTGCCTGGGGGCCCTCCAGACTGAGACACAAGTCTAGTTAAGAAAAATAAATTCCCCCTGTTAACTTTAGGTTTATACTTTAGGTTAATTTTAAGACATCAGCAGTGAGATAGGAAGACTTTTAATCCCATTTTATAACTAACTTTTCATTTTGCATCAAAAAGATGCTGTTAGGGCAAAATATATAAATAGATGCAAAAGTTTCCCACAGTTTGTAACATAACACCACTTAAGCTGTGCAGGATAGTTTATAACACCTTGATAATTAGCCGGAGGAAAAAACAGAACTGGAGACAGTATGGAACAACACAGGCGCTGCATGGTGTACAGGCAGCATTAAACGACCTTTACCCTCTGCCTCCCTCCGCTGAGACAGGGGTCAGCTTCTTAGAAAATGTCAGGGCACTACACAAGATGAATATGGCTCAGATGCTAACACACACACACACACAAACACAATGTACATACAGACACACACCTCCGCACTAAGGTGTAACTCAAATTCTCCTACTTAATTAAGAGCAGCCCACTCTGGAGCTGCCATCTCATTTAGCTAATTAGTCATGAATATGAAATGCCAGGATTTTAATTAGCTTGCCGATGTCAGAGAACGAGAGAGAGCGAAATCACAGACTAATTTTCTCGCCTTGCTTGGTCACACTTTATGTCATAAAGGCCTGGTAGGAGTGTGATTTGATCCCTTTGTAATGATCAGTAAGTTGTAACTGAGTACATGCAAGTTCATTTTCACTCTTTACTTCACGAGGACTGTGTGTTTTAATTTTAATTCATGTTAAATTCATATTTGTTAATTGGTAACATTTAATTGGAATAATTGTTTTTTTTAAACATAAGCTATTTTTTTGTTATATATATACATAGTCTACAGACAGGACCTTCAAAAGCACTTTACAGAAAAAAAAAAATCTGGTATGTAAGGAGTATGTATGGTACATAGCTATCAACCCAACTGAGCAGCTAAATGGAAAATTATTACCAGCAAAGTAACTAAGACAATGTGAAACACGACTTCTTGAAATGTTGCACAACAAAACTGTGCAATTCAAATAAAAAAACACATAAATGTTAATTTCCTTTTCTCATGTGGCCTTAATAATGACCCCCGCTCTTATTTGTGAATCTCCCATCTATTTTCTCTCCTCTGCGCATCAAATAATCAAGCACTCTTTAATCACGCTCTGCTGGGGAGGGGTGGGGGGTTTGAGCAAAGGTCTGGGAGGTTTAGCAGACAGGTAGATGGGTCTGGGGTCCATTCAGCGGTTGGTAATTAGATTGATTAAGGCTGAGCTGCTGTTGCAGACGCGACGACAGGGAGTGGGAAATGGAGATGGATGAGCCCGCGGAGCTGCGGCTACGAGATAGGAATGGTGAATAGAGCTCATCTCGGCTAGCCGGCTGCTGTGGACCGGGATGGGCTGTAATCCTGTTCTCCAACGCAGTCTGTGCCTGGACTCAGCCGGGCACAGAATCATTCAAGATGTCACTGGACAGCGAGAAGTGAGTTTGTCCTTATTGTTTTTCAGTGGTGGAGGATGTGTTCACATCCTTTATTTAAGTTAAAGTACTAACACCACTCTGTGAAACTACTTTGTCACAAGTAAATGTCCTGCATTGAAAATGGTACTTAAGTAAAAGTAATTACTTGTGATCGCGGAAAAATGTACTTACTATACTAACTGTACTAATGCAGGAAAATCTTCAAAAAATAAAACAAAAAAGAATATACCCCTCTAAAAGATCAAAAATATTTTTAAAAAATCCAAATTATTAAAAAAAGAAGGAAAAAAAACACCCAAAACCTCAAAATTGTAAAAGAAAAAAGAACCAGCAAAACTCAAAATTATAAATTATAAAAAAAAAAACACCTTACAACTCAAAATGATTGATGAATGCATAAAAAACATAAAAAAAAAAAACCCAAAACTTCAAATTATTTAAAAAAATTTAAAAAAATAAATACTTTAAAGCATTTGGCAATTAATGTTCTGTGAATCGACTGATTAATCAACTAATTGTTGCAGCTGTACTCTATAAACTGTTTGGTACTTAAATTTATAACAATATTCATATTTTCTGAACTCTTTTTAATGTTTTTTTTAATTCAAAAATATCAATCTGTTAAGAAACTAAAGCATTCAGATAAATGTAGTGAAGTAAAAAGTGTAATATTTCCCTCTGAAATGTAAAAGTGGTGTAAAAGTATGAAGTGGAGTGACAAGAGAATACTCAAGTTAAGTACAAGTACCTCGATTCATACTTAAGCACAGTACTTGAGTGAATGTACTTATACATATTCCACCACTGGTGTTTGTATGTTTGCGCTCCATCCCTGGATCCTGTTACGTCTGCATTTCTCTCTTGATTGCAGAAGCAAGCTGGAGTTACAGGCACACACACTCACACACACACACACACACACACACACACACACACACACACACTGCTGTGACAGTGTGTTTAGGAGAACAGGTGGGCTCAGTGTGTGTCCATCTCTCCCAGTGGAGTTAATGTTTGATCAGGGAGAGAATGAAAGAGAGAGCGGGAGATGAAGTATAACTCACTGTGATTACTTTCTGTCTACAGGCCGAGCTGCGGCCAAACCGCAGCTTCCTCCGTCACTATCAGGTTCCAGAGCTGCGACTGCTCGGTGTTTTCCAGACACCTCAGAGCTCACTGGGGAAATTGACATCCCGCCCAGCGACATTTCACCCAGCTAACACAATAATCCGTCAAACATTTGTTACCTGTCAGGCAGAGCTCGCGTCAAAGCCTTGAAATAAACTACTTTGTGTTTAATGTGGGTTACCAGGGAAACGGCACTATTTAGCATGCAGTCTCCGTTCTGGTGCCAAACAAAATGGCAATTAACCGTCCGCCCGCCCAGGCCTCAGTACATTAGGGGTTAGGCAGAGCACTGAGGATCATGGCAGGACTGATTGGAGGCTGAGTGGTGCAGCATACGCTCGGTAAATAGGTTTTGTTGATGAAGGCTGATACGTGCGGCAGGGAGGTGAGAGGGCGGGCGAGTCTTACATCCAACAGAAGTCAGTCTGAAATGACCTCTGGAAGTAGATTATCTATGGCAGTCAATAAACTTTCTGTTCTTTCTATTTGTGAGACATGATCATAGTACCTAACAAGATTAAAGGGTCGTCCGCACGGAGAACGATAACAATGACTATGAAATGTAAAGTGTATAGAGTCCACATCACAA
This sequence comes from Plectropomus leopardus, assembly GCF_026936395.1. NCBI lineage: Eukaryota > Metazoa > Chordata > Actinopteri > Perciformes > Serranidae > Plectropomus > Plectropomus leopardus. The sequence continues at coordinate 21,943,799 of NC_142193.1, forward strand.
CTGCAACGACAATGACAGTGACTGTAATTGGATGTAAAACTCAAAAATCCCGCCAATCACGTAAGTTATTTGTAGTTTGCTTTTTTTGTTACCAATAACAGCTACCACCCTTCATAGAAATCACAGGAAAATTGTTTATATATATATATATATATATATATATATATATATATGACTCGGTCAAGTCTAGTTCTCAGTTAGTATGGTCTTGACTACAAAACTACCAAATATAATCCTCTAACAGGCGGAAAGAAAACAGAAATGACGAGAATCCGGATACAGAGGCGCTTTGAAAGATGATATGTAAAGTGAGAAGAAGTAGAAGGATTGATCGTGAGCTGTCTCGAGTGTTTTTGCTGCTGCCTCTCTAACAGAAGAGGCGTGATATCAATCTAAATCTCTCTGAGGAACTCTCATTCAATCACCTGAGAGAGCTGATTTAATAGAAAGACCTCAGCTTTCCATTCATCACCAGAATGAAGAGCTGCGCAGAGCTGGGATTAAAACAGGCATGATGTGTGTGTGTGTGTGTGTGTGTGTGTGCGCGTGTGTGTGTGTGTGTGTGTGTGTGTGTGTGTGTGTGTGTGTGTATGCGTGTGCTTGCAAATATTGTCTAAAGGGGATAATTGTCCAAATGTTCTCGCTCTCTCCCTCCCCTCCCCTCTCCCTTGCCACACACATGCGCTGACCTCTGTTGCAGCGAAATTAAAATTGTAATGGTTATTGATCTGCGGTTTATAAAACATACCCTTGTTCATCATCCTCTCCTCACCCTTCCTAATTTTTCACACTCTGTAATAATGAAAGCACTCTCTATTCCTGCACAAACACAATCAGCAACGCTTCTGGGCTACAAAGTGCACATTTATAATTTATATCTTTGCTAAAAAGCCACTTTTTAAAGGAAAGAGTATTATCAGACAACCGTTTTCTTCTTCTTGAGTCCAGGGCTTAAAACAGTACAAACAGTTGTGAATACAATTAAAGATATATTTTTTAAAATCACAATCTATCCTCTCCCAGTATCAGCGTTATTGTAATGGTATAGGTGATACATTTCAGGAATGAACCTTGCTTTTTTTAAGGGCTCAAAGGTCGGCTGGGACCGTTTTGGTTATCGATCAGCTGTTTTGAGGGTTATAATGTCAGGGGTCGTGTCTGGGCTGGTCTGTCTGAAGCCATGACCTCTGACCTCTCCAGGGACTCTCATGGGAGTCTGGCATTGATTCAATAAAAAGTGCCTCGTTCTGGCTCGTAAACTTCTACTGTTTGAAAAAAATTTACTCCTTCAAGGAATAATCTGAGATTGTGGAAAATCTGCTTATTTGCGTTCATACCAAGAATCAGATGAGAATATCGATACCACTCTCATATTTGTCCGTTAAATATAATTGCAGCTAGCAGGCGGATAGATTAGTTTTGTATATTGACTTAAACACTTAAAATCCATCGATCAGCACCTGTAAAGCTCACTGACTAACTTGCCCGTATTTTTTGTATTTAACAGTACCTTTGCCTAACAAATTTGATCGCTAATTCATTGTTTTTAAAATATTTGGTACTACCAGATATCTTACGAAAATGCAGATACAAGGGTTTATACAATATCTGACGAATTAGAGCCCGACAAATAATTTTGTGTCTCTCTAGGATCATTTTGAGTCTCTTTAGGGTATTTGTTTTGTCTTTCTTAGGTCATTTTGTGTCTCCTTGGGGTAATTGCATTTTGAGACTTTTTCATCAGTCTGAGGTCATTTTGTGTCCTTTTGGTCATTTAATGTTGTTTTTAAGATCATTTGTGTCTCTCTGAGGTCATTCATGTGTTTTTTGGTAATTTTGTGAATTTTTAAGGCAGTTTTATATCCGTCTGAGGTCATCATGTGTCTCTTTGATGTTATTTTGTGTCTATTTAGGGTATAATTTGATATCTCTCTGGAGTAATTTTGTGTGTCTTTGTGGTAATTTTGTGCCTGATGTCATTTTGTGAATTTTTGATAATTTTGTTTCTCTTTGTGGTTGTTTTGCCCCTTTTTGTAGTCATTTTATGTCTCTTTGTACCTCTTCATACTTATTTTGAGTCTCGTCCTGGTTGCTGTATTAATTAGAGCAACATTTTGCAAGTGAAGGCCAGAAGGGCCCCCTGACAGTTTGGGTCCCTTGACCTGTCCCAGAAAGCCCACTCAGTAATCCATCAAGGGTAGAAAGAAAATAAGGTTTTCCCAAAATATCAAACTATTTCTAAAAACATGATTGCTTTTATTATCTTCCTGAAAGTGATTGAGGTGACTTAGTGTGTGTTTTTGCCAGTTGGACACTTGTTTTAATTTAGCAGAAGACCAAGTGTAGTTTAGACACAACCATTTGTGAACAGAGTGTATTTATTTATTTGACACATTAAAACTCTTCCCTCTCTCACACACACACACACACACACACCTTTATTTATCCTTTTTCTACATGAGGGGATGTGATAAGAGAGCATCCTAGTAGGAGATGAAACACAAATCAATGTACCTTTGGAAACTTGTGCTCATTGTCAATTCATGTTCCTGCAACTTAAAGGTCATGTCATCAAATAAAGCTCCCCGGAGCAGATAACAGTGAAATGAGTAAAGGCTGAGGAACAAAGAGCGGAGCCGTCTCCCGCGCCCCTCTCTTTCTTCTCCTCTGTCTCCTCCACTCTTTATCTGTTAATGAAGCACAATCCTCTCAAGAGCACAAGCTCTGGGATTTGTCAAGTTATCACAGGCTTGGTTCGTCTGCCCGACTCAACACTCTGCTACTCTTTAATATTACAGTTTCAGTGCCTCAGTCTGTCTGCCCATCTGTCTGAATTTTGAGTTAAGTTTTGTATATTTCCCTCTCCTTCAGTCTGTCTTTTAGTTGTCATCCTGTGTCCTCTCGTCCGTCTTTTTGATCACCTTCCTCTCCCTCTCTTTGTTTCTCTCTTCCTCTCTCTGCTGAAGTTACTACTGCTGAAATCGGCCATGAGCCCACTATCAGGTCATATTTAATTTATCTGCTTACAGTCAGCAAGTTAGAGTGCAGTGCAACATTTTATCCTCAGAATGTGTTTACTGCAAAAATCTATCCCCAGAAAAACTCTCTGCATAGTACTCCACATAAAAAACGATGCACGTTATTTGCTGCTAATAGTATTAACTACGGCCTCGGAAGATGTCTAATCACAGAAATGTGATTTTCATGGGCTGATTTCCATAAATATAAAACACTCTGCCATTGCACCTCACACACCTCATGAATTTGATTGAAGCTGGAGCAGTGTAATTTCCACAGATATTAAAAGATGCAAAATTGCATAATTGTGTTGCCTGTAACAATAGTTTTGCCCCACAATGACAATATTATGAGCGTCGCAATCCACCTCGGGTCTCCCCTCACCCACTGCAATACAGTATGCTAATGACGCTACGCTAACAGCCACAATAAAAGTAATGATGATTACCGAGGCGGTGGGTGTAGTAACAATAACAAACTCTGTGACGTATAGTGAATTATAAGCATCCTCCCTGCTGTAATTTCATAGTTAATTCATATTTTTATTTAGGGTCAGGAAAATTGTCTCTCCGTGCTCTGTGTGTGTGTGTGTGTGTGTGTGTGTGTGTGTGTGACTGCACATAAGTCTAATGTATATTGCGCAGATTGAGGATATATTTTTTTAATATTGCTACATGCATGACTTCATCTGTTTATTTTCAGTACACAAACGCAAATGATCTCTGTGTATTAGCCTACCGTCTCTGTCAAATATTATGGGAGTATTAATATTTTCTGCGAGTAGAACTGCGCAATATAAAATGATGGGGAATATGTTTTTGGCCTAACATCAGAGGGAAATTGTACTGGATGTTGTAGTTTATATACTTACAGTATATTATAGTATCGCTGTTACTGGTCAGTGTATGACTCACCTGCGGGTGGCAGCGCATCTAGCTGTGTGTGTGCCTTTACATGTCTGTATGCATGGATAGGTTACTCTGAATGGGCCTAGCGGGCACAGGTACAGCAGTGTCAGGAGACCCCCTGGTCATCATCCAAAAAATGTTACTTAAATTAATTTTAGCACTTACAGACCAGGAAGAGACTCAAAATGACCCTAAGGAGGCACAAAAAGTTGCAAAGTACCTGCAAAGAGAAATAAAGTAACTTCAAAAATGGTGAAAACAATGACAAAAAAAAGAAAAAATACAGCAGTGACACACAACATGAGAAACCCAAATGCATACAAAATACACAAAACAACCACAAAGAGAGGCAAAACCACAAAAAAGACAAAAAATTATGTCAAAGAGACATACAATTGGGTAATTAAAACACAAAATGACCAAAAAACACACACAATTACCTAATTGAGACCAAACAAATTCATCAAAGAGGACCTAACAACTACAAAAACACACAAAATGATCACTGAGACACACATAATGACAGAGAAAGACACAAAATAACGGCAAAGAGACACAAAACAACCTCATTCAATGATTGCCAAACTAAAAAAAATACAAAAATACCTCTATCTCTGTTACACAAAATTACCTCACAGAGACCCAAACAATGACAAAAAGACACAAATTGACTATAAAATGACAAAACTATCAAAAAGACACAAAAAACTTCAGTAAGACAGAAAATTACCTCAAAGCAACATAAAATAACCAAAATAAACTCAAGAATATCTAAAACAGAGAAATAATTACCTCAGACGGACATAAAACAACCACAAAGAGACATAAAACCTCCACAAAGTCTGTGTGTCTGGCTCCTGTGTATTAGAGGTGGTTGGGCCCTTGCATATCTGCGCCCAGGGGGCCCAATGCCTCATAATCCGCCGATTTACGTATGTGTGTGTTCATGTGACACACTCGGAGTGCAAATACATCCGCAACTGTGCAATCACACATTCATACTCAATGTGTGTGTGCATGTGCATGAGCGGTGACAGCATATGCTGTGATACACCTTCTCTGTGGTCAGATCCTCGGCGGCTGTCTGATCATTTATGCAGCACACTGACTGTTTTGTCATGTTGAATGTCCCGAGTGTCCCGGGAGGGAAGCGCACATGACAAGCCACCGAGGGCTGTCCAGTTGACTGATTTGTGTTGGGACACACACAAAACTACACACCTCACACACCACACTGCTGACACACAGAGAGATGTATGCACACATATCTCGCTCGAGGGTCTGTCATAGTTCCCCCGAGAGGCTGCTGGGTTTGGTTTTATTGCCTCTATTGATCGTGGCTCAGGCAGAGTAGAAGGATCAATATGTGGATTATAGGGGGGGAGTTAACTCCTCGGCGCTACCCCAGAAACCCCCTCTGTTCTCTGACACCTCTCACATTCACACTCAGCACCTGATCTCCACCGTGTAACGGGGAGAAGAAGGTGCACTAGTGGACTGACAGTTGTGTGGTGCGTCCAGAATGATATTTAAATAGGCAGGTGGGCTCACCAGTGCCTACTCGGCTTCTCCCTTTCCTGCCAGACGCTCGCCCAGATACCCAACGCTCCCCGCCTATATCTAGTACATATCAGTAATTGACATTTTCCATCTGGCAGGTTCTGTATTTTCTTCCCGTTATTTCTATGGCAACCAGCGGTGGGGGCCTGAGCTGAGTGAGGTAGCTGCGCCCCTTGGGCCAGGGTGTCTAGCCGGCTGCCTGCTACTAAAAGCTGTCAGGAGAGCACAGAGGGTTTTCTTACTGCCCATTTAATAAGGTACAGTAAATAGAAACACTTTAATAATACCTAATTCTATTAAGACTTGTAATTATGAACCAGCGAGATACTTGGTGGAAAAAATAGACATTTTTAACTATATCTACACTACTGTGTTTTAAAAAATCCCTTACATTCAAAGCTACTGTCTGTAACTTTTATGAAAATAACTTTGAGTCACGTAAGCTGAAACTGTCACTGTATTCTGCAGTAAGTCCATGAGACAGGTAGTCCCTCCTCCTCTTACTACTGTCTCTAATGGCATTTACAAGAATCAACCTATGGTGAGGTAAGCAACAACCAATCACAGCCAAGGAGTCTCTCATGCAGCCGCCAATCATGACAATCGCTCCATGAACCGCAGTCAAACTAGTAAGAGTTGATCAAATATGACACACAATTCTGTCACTGCATTGTGTATTTCTCACCTCAAATGTTTTCAGAAGCATATTTTAGTGTACTGTTTAGCTGTAATATGAGAAAGTTGGTTCTTCTGTGGGCAGTGCTCGGTACTCCTGTTTAACTGTATACAACAATGCGACCGACTCACAAACTTTCTCATTTTACAGCTAAACGGTATACTTTTTTTATCCTCTCACATTTTTCTTGTTCTTCCCCAGATTCTTTCACATACATGATCCCCATTAGTGTCTCTTTTATTGCGTCTGTCTCTTCATTCTCTCTCTCTACCTCCCTCTCTTTTCATCTTTCCAACGCTGTCTCCGCCTCTCTTTCGCCCTCTTCATTGAAAAGAGTAAAAACAGGGTGAGAGTTTAGAGGGTCTATCCAGGGGGTGCCATGAGTAGTGCAGCAATTAGGAGTTTGAGAGCTTGTCAAGGTTACAGGGGAACTAATACACACGTACAAAATATATGAAAACACTCAGTGCCCTCAGACTCCCAATGACATTAATGGCATTTGTATGTGAGAGAGGAAAGGTCTTGGTGAGTGCATGCATTAACAGGAAAACACTCGAAATCCTTGAGATGGAAAAATACGTTTTTGTAGGCTGCAGTGGTTGGTGGATAATGTTGTTTCTTTTCTCTTGTAAACCAGGCTTGTCATTTTGTGATGGCTGTCAGAGTGGATTTCACTGTTCTGTCATTCTCACAGCAGGATACAATATACCAAGGCATCTTTCTTTCTGTGTTTGTGTATTTTCTCTGTGGCGTGCCGCAAAAACAAGTTGGTAATCGGTGTAAACATGTGCCTAAAGGAATACTTGTATATCATTTACTTTCTCATTGTTAGGTTGAGTCTGAGAAGAAAGCTTTGTTTTTTTTACATGCCTTTGCCATCAATTAAGAATCCAAAAATAAAAGAATATTCTTGCCTGACCAGGTGTCACTCCCAACTCATCAAATACTGATGCTTGATCAGCGTCTGATACCGATACACAGAGGCACTCTTAGCGGCTGTATGAGAAGCAGTGGGTGGCAACATTTTTTGGCGAATGGGTCAAACAAACTCCGGACTTTCACCTGGGAGCCTGCTTTTTGTGTCCCTTGTGAAACCATACGTCAAAGGAGTTCTTTTATTGACAGCATAGTGTGCCAGTGTCATGCTTTGTCATGTGAAGTTACATGACATTAGAAACAAAAGTGCTTACGTTTTGCAAAACTGTACTTTGTTTTCTAAACCTAACTACATACTTCTGTTGTTTGTCTAAGTTTATTTTTTAAAAAAAGACTATGCATTTCACTAGTGGATTCTGTGCATTTCTTGTAAAAATGGAAGTTTATTTTGAAAAGACACAATGCATTTAATGGGGGATAATGGACACACTATCCCTGTACAATTGTGGAAAGGGGGGGCAGAGTTTTCTTGCCTTTGAGCCAATAGGGAGGTAGTGATAGCACCAAAACTGTCTGTGTAAACAATAATAATAATAATAATAAAGTTATTTGTATAGCACCTTTCATACAAGAAATGCAGCCAAACATGCTTTACAAGAAAGAAATTACATGCACCAAGTGTTTCACATCAAACAAACAGAAGACAAAACGACATCCCTAACAAGACCTAACCCTAACCCCCCAAAATATTCCAATTAAACAACAATTTTCCTACTTTGGGGATTCTTTGTTCACTGTGGAGGCAGTTTTCTTCACAAATTCAACATGAGAGGGGGTGAGTAACTGATTTACAAATTCTCATTTTGTGGTTGAAGTATTCCTTTGACATATAAAGGCCCATGGCAGAAGTAATTGCAAATCTTGATGCGTGATTGCTGTGTATTATGCACACGTGGCTGTCATCATAAAATCTCACATGCTGTGCTTTTCTGTATTGAACACTCAGACAAACAAGCACTAGTGTGCACACCGCTGCCTGTACAGACAGACAAACAACCCCTTGCTTTTCCCTTGTAACTCTGGTACTTTCCAGTACTCATCTGACCATAGCTGTCATACAGGCTGCTGGGTTTCTTCATGACAAAACACCGAGTCTGCAGAAGTCTCTCTCAACCGCAGCAGACAGATAAATAAATACAGTGCTTTCAAAAACATGGGAAAATAGGCAAAGAGCTACTTGGCAGGAAATGTCCCACAAATTGCAAGAAATTAATATTTTTCAAATGTATTTATAAAAAAATAGGGAAAAAATGCTGACAGAAAAATATATATTTAGAACTGTTATTTAAAATTATTTTTACATAATTACTGTAAATTTCAAGCAGTTCATGGTCATTATTCAGTTAATTTCCTTTTTTAAAATATTCTTATTTTCAGGTAAGCTTGTAATTTAACTCATGGTCATTTCTTCTTAAGTCTCTTTCTGTTTTCCCACATTTTAGAAAGAAATCAAGCTAATTTGCCCAGGTTTCAAAGGGTTAATATGATGGCTCATATGAAATGCAGCATGTTTGTGGGGTGAATATTTGTGTTTTCCCCACTGTGACATAACCATTAGTCAGGCTAATGTAGTAAGAGACCATAAAGAAATGTATGAGGTGCTGGGAAGCTGCCGGAGCAGTTCTTAAAAGGCACTTTTAATTTTGCAGATTTGGAGCATTTTGTGTTTACCTAAATGGATCTTTAGTGTTTTTTTGCAGTGTCCCATCACGACCCACAAGTGTTTTTTTTTTTTCACTGCAACTAAACACTGCAGCAGCTGATTTCACTGATTCATTTCTCTCAGGGGAAATGAGCTGGCATAGCATTAATGTAATAGTGCGAGCCGAACAGGCCATTTTATTTTTTTACAGTTTTGGTAGGTAAGTAGGGGATGCCCTTGCTTAGCCTGTCTGCCTCTTCGCCTTCGTGCTCAACTCTCTCGCTGCTGATAATAACACAAACACAAGGACAGTTTTGCTCTCAAAAATAGATCAAGACCCTCCCTCGGACCATCTGTGGTCACGTCACTAAGGGTGTTGTTTCAGTCCCGCTGCTGCACCACACGGGGCGTTCTCAGGGGACGATAAGTGTATTACTATGATTTAGAGGCCTGCTGACGAGAGTTAGAGGAGTAGATATCCCCAGTCTGCACTTGCAGCAGATGCTGTACACACAGAGCTGTTGCATGCCAGAAAGGATTTCGAAGCTCTCTTGGTGGCTCAAGACCAATATTGGCATCTTCACAGTCAGTGCTAGGTATCATTTTTGGAAAATGATCATGTTTTTTTTGTTTTGTTTTGGTTTTTTAAAAATTATTTTTAGATATCATTTTACTCTCGCCTTTTATTTTGTTTGGTAACAATTCCGTAGATCTCAAAATCCCTCGGCTGGAACTTTAGTTTGCATCCTGGTCGGAGCCACCTCACTGTTTAACAACTTTCTGTATCAGTGTGTCAGTGAAGCATTATCACTCCTAAAATAAGTTTCACATCTTGGAAATGTACATTTTTGGTAAGTTCTCTGTGTTTGAGCAAAGGTTGTCTGTACAAAATGACTATTTTTTTTAGATGAAGTTCATGAATGAATTGATGATTAGCTCAGTAAGGATGGGAAATGATAGGTTTATACTTCCTCTTACTCTTTTTCGAACATTTAAGATAATATTTTTGTTGTTGATTAGAATCTATTCATTGAGTTTTGTATGGATTATTATTCGTTTCAGTTAGTTATTTTGTTTTATCTTCCTTTTTTTTTTGTTTGTTTTACAACTTCTAAATAAATACTAATCAAACAATCCAAACTATTGCCAAAAGCTGCATGTAACACTTTGGTGTCCGTTATTAAAATAGTAGTTTTTTTCCCAATCCTGATTATTCAAGCTCCTAAAGGTGTTGCTTATAAAAAGTGAATGCATAGTGCACGTGCGTGTTTGTGCACATGACTAAAATGGTACCAACTCTGCTACCCTTTGTGCCCGGAAAAATCATGATCTTTTGGCTTTTTTTTGCGTCCAGTTTCGACCCAGACATGACAGCAGCTCAGTGTCTGATATTATGCATGTATGTATGCAAGCATATAGATGTCATTTCACAAAAAGATTATTAAACACATAAAATAAAATGATGTCAGTCTTATCTATGAAAACTGTGCATATCAGCAAGTCAGACCTTATTAAATTGTTAAACATCTCACCAGGCTCCCTATAACATGCTTTATATCTATTTAATCTGTTGCACACTGTATTGTCTTGCATCTTAACCAGTTTCATTTCCAGCTTCTCTATTACGACCCTTTTCTGTCTGTGCTTGTCTGTCTGTGTGTCTGTCTCTCTCTCTCTCTGGGGAGAGGGCCGAGGGCATTATGTGCTGCTATGAATGATTCATCACCCTCTATGTGGTGTATGTGCTTGGACTAGAAAACAAGGAGGGAAAGGCAGGGTGAGGTAGATGGTTGCAGGAAGGGGAGATGAGGTGACAGGAGACAGAACATAGCCAGAGGTGGAGGATAGCAGCAGGGGCTATGAAAAAGAAATTATGAGGTTTTTGGGGCAAAACAGCACAAAGAGGATGTTACTTTTAGCTTTCTTCCTATAGTAATCTACCTGAGTGCGAGTGCAACAGCGTGCACGCTACGACCATTATGCTGTTTCATTAACACTGTGTTTATCTTGTTTTTTTGCCTTCAGCACAGTCTTTACCTTCATTGACAGAAGATTTCTAAAATTAATGTTCTCATTACTACTTCAGGGTGCACAGTCCTCAGGGTGCTGATTGTAATTCATCATCCTTGTAAAAATCGCTTCTTATTGTCCCTTTAATCTATATACATCACAGGCTTGTTTAATTCTTTGTTTCAACCCCTTTCTTACCATTTTTCTTCCAATATTGGAAACAGTTCTCCCAAAACACCTTTCCTATACACTCTTAACCTCTCATTACTTCATAACCCACACAAGCAGAAAACACTCCACACGTTCGCCTCAGACCCTTGAAACAACGTTATCTTTCCTTATCTAATTTCCCACGACCTGTAAGAGATTATCTGCCGGATGATTAAGACCTTCTGAATAATTAAGTGGACAATAATGCTAATTCATGAATAATATATCTGTTTATGATGGTGGGGCGTAGATAGAGGTTGCTGCGGCGCCGACAGGAAGATTGATGCCATGGCCTAGATAGGATCTCTCCAGTGAGGGGATGCTGTTGACTGCGACGCTGCCCATATTCATTAGGCCACTGTCGTTGGCTTCTGTGCGTAATGACATACTTATGTATAATTTACAGGCACATCCCAAGGCAGAGGTGGCATACGTGATGAAGCAGAACAAATGGGTGTTTGGCACGAGGCATACGGACTTATACTTTACAGTCCTGCAGTATGTTCCCGTAGGTTGTGACTTTTTGATTTCTCACTCGGTTTGTGTCTGTTGGTGCCTGATCAAAATGTGCTTGTTGGGAACGAGCAGGTTGCATGGCCTATGGTACATGATCTCATCTCATATTGTCAACTACTGCCGCTTTGTTGGTGGACCTACACATCACAAAATGATGCGCTAGGTAGACTTCTGCGTCCACTTTGGACGTTCAGAGACAGCGTGTCAAATTAGACTCATTTCATGTATTGTGTCTTAAGGTTTTAGGTAAAAAGCTTCGTTTTTAGGTCTATTTCCTTGAATTTAGACAACAACAGTCTCTGATTAGGTCTGCTCTCCCACTGAAATCCACTGATTTTGTGATGTATCAGATCAGTCAGACAGTGCTGCGCTGTCCAATCAATAACTGATATCCAACAGGGGGCCATGATGGTCAGTAAAACACTTCCGCAAAGGCTAATATTGTGTAGCCTCTCTTCCCTCTCCTCTGAAAGCCTCCGCTCTCCTCGACTGCTTGACTCCTCTGAGGGCATTAAGCAATTGGGATGTCCTTCCAGAGGTTGGTCTCGATCCATAACCATTTCAAGTGATCAAAAATGTAGGAGTCCAGGAGGGATATTGGGATGAACTTCTGGTATAAAACTAAGGCAAAGCCGACCCTCTGGTGTTCACAACTCAAATAGATAGCTCTATATATGTTAATATATAGAGCTATCTATTTGGGACCAGACTATTTCCAGGAACCAAAAAGTTCAGTTACAATAGATGATGCTTAAAATGTTGAAGTTTGATGATCTCTTTCTTTATCTGTTCTTGAGTGTATTGTGGCGAATGATGGAGAGTGTGCTGTACCTAGCAGGCATTTCAGAATTGTAACAGTTAATAGGAGTCCCCTCTTAATACACTTCTGATAGATATGTCCCATAGTTCTTAAAAGTGCTCGCTCAGCAATACAGCTTCGAAGTGTGAAGTTGATCAGATGAACGGCTGTTTAGAAAAATATACAGACTGACAGACAGAGACTCCATTTAGCGAGATCCTCTCTTTCCCTCTGAAGTGTAACTGAGTGTGTGGTGGAGCACGCATTAGGTCCAGTATGTTTTCATATACATGCATGCCAGCAGTCTGCTAAAGTGCAGTCTGTCACACAGACAGATGGTGGACTTGACAGTAATGTAAGCACAGTGCTGTGTATGCATCATGATGCGGTGTAATAAAGGCTTTAGACCTTGTGTAGGAATGTGTGTCGACATGTGTGTGAGGCATCCTTGGGCAAATATGGATGCAGATTAACATGAACATGTTTCATCTGACACTCTTGCATATGTATACAGACTGCATGCTCCAGCTTCCAAATCAATGAAACAAATCCTCCCTTCAGCCCACCCCAACCTGATCTAGTCCAGCCCAGCGCTGCAGAGCCTGTAGCACCCCGGCCAGTTTGATTACATTTGCGATTAGAGCGGTGGCCAAGCGATGGAGAATTATGCCCGCGCTGTTACCTAGCGGTAGCTGCTGGGGAAATGAGGCAGCTAGGCTGCATTTGCCCCGCTACCGCTGACCTTGGAGGTCACTCACAGGAAGAAGACATTCATCACTCTGACATATGGATGCTGTGGGGAGAGGAGGATGGTGTGTGTGTGTGTGTGTGTGTGTGTGTGTGTGTGTGTGTGTGTGTGTGTGTGTGTGTGTGTGTGTGTGGCAGCTATTACTATTACAGTATTATTCCAGCCAATGCTTCTGTGCTCCCACTGGTATTAAAGCAGCATCTGAAGATATGCAGCGTATATGTCATTGTTTTCTTACCGTATTGAGCCACAGTTTCGATGTTTAAGTCTTTGTGATGCTGTTGTTAATTGAAATCAGGGCAAGATACAAAGGTTTTACCAGCACATACATATTTTTTGTTTCTGGTGAAAGACTTGTCTCACCTTCTATCTCTCGCCTAAGTCTGTGCCCAGTTTCTCTTCTGTGCATATAATCATGAGTGGCAGACAAATATCGACCGTGGCCATTGTTGGCCCAAGTGTCTATTTGCTCGCTAGAAAAGACTCATTATGTTACAACAGATTGATATCTCTGCCCCCAAGGACTTTAATCTCGTCTCAAATGAAAATAGAAACAATCATGGCTGTTGGTGGGGTGACGCTTTCAGTGCTGTAGCACGTTCGTCTCTCTCCACCCCCACCAACAGCAGACTGACCTTGGCAGGTGTGGTCTTTGCTGACTTTGAAGGATGACAAACTGACAAGTTTTCATAGCATATTACTGTGTCTGTCATCTCTTCCTCCCAGTGTCTTCCATCTCTGGGAGAGATGTGTCTGTGTTTGTGCTTTACTGAGTGCACATAAAAAGATGTAAGGGGAAAGGGAGAGGGAAAGAAATCTTGTATATGACACAAAGAATTAGAAAGAGAGGGGACAATGTGCTTTAAAATAAAAGCACTGATAAGGCAAATTAATGTTTGCTGAAGCTTAATTGTTCAACTGAATCATTTGAATCAATAAAGGCACACAATTACGTTTACGCATGCCATAAATCTGATTAGCGCCGAGTGCCGCTCTGCAAACGCAACACAGTCTGTATGGGGGGCTAATGCCCACCCACACAGCTCACGTCTGATTAGCTGCAAAGCACCGTCACTTATCTCTCTTTCTATTACTGCACAATCCGTTAAGTGAAGTACGATGATGTATCAGTCAAACTTAATTGCACATTATTTTCTTATTTGGATCTCAAACATTAGTGACAGGAGTGTTGAAATGACACTAAGAGAGAGGCATTTCTTGTGTTTGTCAGTTTAAGGTTTAATGGAGCCGCAGCTTATCATAAATGTTTGTTTTTGTTCCTGATTTATGGTTACAGATGAAATACATTAATGGTTCTCTGTCTTTTGTGTGTGAAAAAGATACATTTCCATACTTGTAATGTCTGGCCATGGATGTATTTTTGAAAGGGCTTAGAGAGCACAGGTCCAGGGGCCCAATGTGTCATAGCCTTCACTTGCAAAAGGTCACTCAAATCAACACGTACTGATCAGGAACATACTCAAAATGATCCCAAAGATACACAAAATTGCCTAATAGACATGAAAAGGAACTGCAAAGACACGCAAAATAAATACAAATTGGGCAAAATGATCACAAGGAGACACAAAACAACCTCAAGGAGGCGCAAAATGACCACAAAGCAAAACGACCAAAAGGGACACAAAATTACCTCAAAGAGAAACAAAATAACCTCAGTAACACACAAAATTAAAAGCCTGGTAAGACCATCCTGAACACTGTGTTTCTCTCCCTGTCACAGTCTGCACTTCCTCCCAACCCAAATGATTTCAATCCACCACAGTGTAGTCGGGCCAATCAGGGATCCGCTCTGTAGCTAAACATGTAGGCAGCCAATCAGGGTCTGTGTTATAGTGGATGACGTAGCATGCAGGCCGCTGCTTTCAAAACAGTAATGGGTGCTCGTGCAGCAACAAGCCGAACTTAAGCATTAGTAGAGCAAACACAGCAATAAGTTGAGTTAAATCAGTAACTGAGTCAACAACAATTATTACACAAGTACAAGATGATGCACTTACAGAGTTTCTCTGAGGAAAATATGTTTTTTTGCCGTTTTTCTGACTGTATTTGGTAAAAGCTTTATTTACTAACTGGCTGTGTTGGTGATAAAGAAACTGATCCCCGGTACAAAAATAATGTTTACTGTTGTTTCGCCACTGATTGCTCTAAACGGAGGAGCAGATATGAGGTGCTTCAGAGGATCACAGCCATGCAGATCAGTGTTCACAATGCTGCGGACAGACAACAAGGACGCTGCCAGCTGGTGTTCAGCAGTCCAGAGACAGCTGGCTGCTGAATGAGAAATGCCGAAATATGATGGGGAACACCAGAGTGTCACAAAAATCTCATCTCGTTTGGATTGGCAGAAAGTCCAGACCAACACAAGGAGAGAAACAGAGTGTCGAGCTCATGTGATCAGGACGGTTTTACCAGGCAACAAAATTAGATCAGAGTGACCCAAACGACTTCAAAAAGACACAAAACAACCACAAGGAGACACAAACGACGAGCAAGGGACTCAACCCCTTTCTGAACATTGTCGATATGCACTCTTAGAAATAAAAGAGTTCGTCCTGAAGGGCTGAGGTTCTACCAAGAACTGTTTGCTTCTGAAGAACCTTTTTTTTAAATAAAGGTTCTGGATAAAAAAACCCAAACAGGGTTCTGGGTGGAACCATCACACCATAGAAGGGTTTTCTGTGGAATCTCTCATAGCGGGTTCAGGGTGGAACCTCACAGATATTTCCAGGTATTACCTTTATTTTGGGTCCTAGGTCGATCTCTCTGAAAATGTTCCAGTTAAAATCCTAACAAAAGGTTATACGGGGAACCAAAAAGGGTTCTTCTGTGGAAACAAGCCAAAGAACCCTATGTGGTTCTAGTTAGTACCTTCATTTTCACGATTGTAAGTCATGTAAGATAAGAACCTTAGTTTTTTTTTTGTTTTTTTTTTATAATTTTATTTAGGTTTTTAGATATATACAAAATACAAAAACAACACACAATAAAAAGAAAAGAGAATGAGACACAGAGTCCCTACCCCCAACCCGAACAAAAGGCCAGTATGTACAGAATATAATACATTATACATCATATATTGTACATGCATACTTAGATAGACAGTGCAGGTATTACCCAATGCTAATGCCACAAAAAATCCAGCAAAGGCAGGTAGCCACAGGAAACCAGATTCAACTGCCAGGACCAACAACAAATAAGCAGAAACACACTTAATGTCCTTTAAATTTAGACAGTTAAAGGACGTAACATGGACCATTAATAGTACTCCAACCACAAAAATGTAGCGATCATTAAGTAGGTGTACAACTTAGGCACCCTGTTGCCTGATGTGATCCACGAAGGGCCCCCAAATCTTTACAAATTTCGATAAGAACCTTAGTTAAAATGTAAAAAAATGTAGGACAACAACATTGCTGAATGAATCTTTTAATCATTATGATTATAAAACAGTGAGAAGAGGGTATCACATCACACAAACACTCAAAGACTGAAAAGGTTTAAGGTGATCTATCTACTGACCCAACCCACAGAGGATCCATCACCACGGTGTGTGATTAGTTCCTCCCCTCCTCTCCTCTCCACACTCCTCTTCTTGCACTCCCGTCATCTCGTGGGCTGAATAATTGGGTTCTGCATCCGTCACTGTAATGCATATCCCTCCGATTATCCAGATGTGGGTGACACCATAATCCATATGCCTGCGACATTCACTACAGATGGTTGTGTAATTGCGAGCACACGGTGGTGATCACCCCGCTTTGTAATCAGATTCATAGTCATTTCTTGTGGGTGTTCACCACTTGATGTTTCCTGATTCATTTCCCTATCAGATGCCACTGGAGCCTCATTTAGAGTGGACTTCACTGTCTGCTAATGAGATTCAGACACGGGTATTTATTCAGCACCAGATCTGGCTCATTGAGTGTTGACATATTGGCCTGGCACGCACGCACTCCAATCCTATTTGTTTCTCTTCAGTTGGATAGTGGAGATAAGGTTTTCAGTGAGCCATGTGCACAGGGACCTTCTCATTATCAAGTGACCAGGATAATGAGTTGTGGAAGTGACTGGTTTCACCACCAGTGTATTGGAAAAAATATCTGAACTTGGTGGTTTGAAGCTCATTACTGCCACTTTTTAATGCCTCATGCATGAACCTATAGATGGCTGTACTTTGATGCAGCGGAAACCTGTGAGATCTATTGCAGTGCTATCACTGTGTTGGTTTGTGTTACAAACCTAAAAATGATGGGTCTAATGAAGTTGACACTGTGAAATCTGACAAGTTGATCTTACTCAAAATAATCTTGACAACCGATTACCTTGAAAAAGAAAAGCTAATATAACTTCTAATCTTAATTTATGTTTACTTTATATCCAATTGTTAGATTTACTCAAAATTTAACTGTACTTATTTAATTTTGTGAAGTTGCTGCAACTTAAAATGACAAGTGGAATTACCTTGCTCTTTTTAAGTGTTAGCAACTTAACCAGACTAAGTTAGTCTGACTTCACTTGATCATCCAAAAGAGTTGTTTTTTTTTGTGGCAATGATGAAGTCTGGAGAGCTGCAAGTGAAATTAAGTAAATACAACAAAATTGTAAACTTAACAATGAGTGAACATAAATTAAGACTAATAGTACTACTAATACTAAAAATACTTACATTTGTCAAGGCAATAGGTTCCTTAGATTTTTTTTAAAAAGTGAAATTAACTTGTCAGATTTTTTTATCACCTGAAATACCATGAGGGTAAACACTTTTTTTTGTGATAAATCTGAGGTTGTTGTTTAAAAAAAAAAATTTAAAAATAAAATACAATGTTAGTTAAAAAGAGTTCCAAATTATGTGAATAAAATGGATGCAATAACATGACTTCCAGATGAATTCAAACATTGGTAAGACCTGAGCCAATGACTCCTCTCTGCCACCACGTCCTCTTTATCACGGGGATTTCCACCGCTTGTTTCATTCGCACACACATAGGCTATGAGTGCAGGTTTAGCTGGAGAGACTCTAAATTGTGTCTAAGCCCTGTGATTGCACTACTGAGGTGTCTTCGTGCCTGCTGGCTGGGATAAACCCCAGTCAACCGTGACCCTAAAAGGATTAAGCGAGTTAAGAGAATAAATAGTCAGAACATTATTACGGAGGCCTTCTCAACCTGCCAGTGGCACGGCTCAGGGTGTAAAAAGCTTGCATCAACATAAAGTTTCACAAAACTAAAAAGAAGCAGTCCAATCTTTGACTTAAAGCAGAAAAACAACTTTTCAATTTGGAAAGACCACCAGATTGCTTTCCAAGGTCCTCAGAGCCAACTTCCACAGTTTGTGCAATTTTTTTCAGTTGTTTTGTAGAAACTGCAAAGTACTTGCATCGATCTCTTTTGTTACTTTAGATAGCTGCCAACAAAAACAAAAGCTCTATTCTCCTCCTGTTTTAGTTGCATGTTTGTTGATGCTCTGTTTTTCACGTAGATTGTACCTGCTGGCAGAAAGAATTGAATACTAAAACTGAGGCTATCAGTCAATCAATCATAATTTAATTGTCACATGAAAATAATAAATGGTACAATTCCAGTGAAATGAAATCCCATCAGCTCTCTTAACCTTTTGAAACCTGAGCAAATTGGTTTGATTCCTTTCAAAAACATGGGGAGGAGACAATGAGAAACTTAACAAAACATCATCCAAAAATTAGCAAGAAATTAGTGAAAAGTTAAAAAGTTACAAGTAAAAATAAAACCCAAAAAAAGTTAAAATATATATATAAAATAAACAAACTCCCAACCAACAAAGTAAAGTTAAACTGTAAAACATAAAAATATATAAACAAATAGTCAAAAGATAAATAAAGTTGAATTAAAAGCCAGACTAAAAAGGTAGGTCTTGAGTTTGCTTGAGGTACTATTCGGAGTTTTCGGTGGTTTTCTCCTCGGTAATCTACCAAAAAGTGTCCTAAATTACCTGACTTCACCCTGTATAAAATAAAAACGTCACCACAGCAGCAGCACAGTGTGGAGCAAAGCATCATACAGTAGAAATTGTGCCCTCTGTTGGCATAAAAACACATCACAGGCTCCATGTTGCACAAACTGCAGGCTGAAACGCTGTTATATTTGTCCTCATAGGACAATTCACTTTTCACACGCAGTTTGTTTACTTGTAAACACTCTCTTCTTTAACTGTACATCGTAAAGGACGGGAGGAGGCACGAGGCGACACAGCTGCAACCCCGCGCGCATCAGTGCAGATACAGGGGAGTGATGGAGGGGCTGCAGTTGTCATGGAAACGCCGGGGGGCGGCGCACGGGGGAAGTGGGACCAGTTTGTTTTGTTATTGAAGGTCACGTGGCAAGGTGAAGCTCCTCCCCCCTCCCCCCGTTACCACCGATTCAACCGTCTCGAGCTCCTGCTCCGGTCAGTTACTACAAAATGGCTGCAGAGGCTCCGCCGCCAACGAGAACCTCCTGAACGCTTCATGGTAGGATTTATTAACCCTTTTGGACGCTTTTGCACGACGTATTTGCACCTTGTCGCTCCCCACTTTTGAAAATATGCGGTATTTTGAAGTTTTGTCATGGAAGCTGGATCAGTCGCGAGATTATTTTCAGCTCAGCCCACTTTGACATCAATGTTTTCTTCGCTGCGAGTGCTCTTTATCGCAGTTTGTCGGTGGCTTAAGGGTGCTTATGTTTAGTTTTGCATGCTACCACCTTAGCGCGGATTTAGTTTTCTTTCTAGCGGCTCTGTAGTAACGTGGACTAGTTGGCCTAGCAAGAACAGCGGTTCAAAATGATTCAAGGGCACCCTGTGTTGTTGCTCGTTGAGTTGCCGTCTCTGTAGTAGCTCGGCAGACGTTGCTTGCTGTTGCATTGGTGTGTAGGAGTAGAGTTGACATGGATATTGTTGCAGCTCCTTCTCACTGAGCATGCTGCTGCAGGGAGAGCTGCCTGGCTCTAACATGCATCACCTGACAGGGCTGTGGACGCGTTAGCAAGCTGACTTTACCTACCTTCAGGGTTCCCGCGGATCCTTAGCAAGTCTTATAAGGAATTGAATTAGCTAATCTAAAAATACGGCCTTGACGTGGTATTAAAATGTCTTAAGTAGATGTTTCAAAAATCTAAAAAGTGATGAGACGTGGGAAATAAGATTTTTTTCTGAATTTATTTTCCGTCGTTACGTTGTAAAATCTCAAAATGATTTCAAATTAAAAGTCATACTTTATGTTGCAATCGATATTTCTCCCTTGTGTGATGAAGCTGATGTAGGTTCATGTTTTTTCCCTTCAGTTTCAGGGTGCTTACAGCTGTAGGAATCCTGTGCTTTACTCATATCCACGCATGGTTTGCATTTTCAGTTTCATTAACTAAGAATAAATGTTTCCCATGCATCCTCAGCCAGTCTGCTATTCACTTATGGAGTAGCTAGTAGTCTGCTGGCCTTCACTTGAATAGAAATGTTAGAGTGGCCACTTTTTATGCGGAAAATGCTGAGATTAGAGACCTCTCTCGACATAACCTTAAAATGTAAAAATAAATATTCACAGTACTGTGAAAAAGCCTTAGGCCACCATAGATTTGTTGTTTTAGAAAAGTTGTAATGAGGATATGTACATGAAATCAGAGACATCTTGACCCAGAAGTCACTCTGTACTCTGTGTTGTGCTCTCATACTTCTATATGTTACCTGCTGTTTGGAGGTTTGGGCAAACACATGCAAAACCAACACACCAACCAAAAGAGCTATTAGAGTTGTCAGTCAAATTGAACCAATCAATGCTCTATTTATCAACTTATAGACTTGCTCTCTAAATGTATTCAGAGAGAGCAAATATGAATTTAGGGGAACAGATGTCTTTAAAAAAATAATCTGGGGTAAGGAGAAACATAAAGAGCAGATGTATATCCACCAGAGGGGTTAACTTGTGGAATGGCTGTGATAACAATAAAAATATGGTGGTAAACAAACACAAAACAAGGGTATAATTTTTAGTTAGTATGAAATGTTTTTGGATCTTTTTATTGTTTTTTCTCTTTTTTTTTGTCCATCTGTTGTTGTTTTATACTGTTTTTTATAAAAGTAGTAGAGAAGTAAAATAGTAGTAAATTAGTTACTCATGCAAATATAGGTGTAATAAGTTTTATCTATTTATCTATCTATCTTTGTACCTAGCTATCAATTTGTTTTTGTTTTGTTATTATTTTTTACTTGATGCCTTGATGTTGTTATGTACATTTGTCTTGGAAAATTGTTGACAAGGACCGAAATAAACTACCATTAACATTACCATTATATATTTAGAAAAAAGAAGAATTCAGAGAACATGAACAATGCATTAAAACACCAAAAAAGCCAGAACAAAATGGCTTTTTCGGACTGAATATTTTGTGTGAAACATGGAACCGTACAACCATTACAAAAGGCAGCTCAACAATCAATGTTGAGCTCTGGACATGTCTTGAATGCATCTTCGCTTAAATACGCCAGAAGATTAATATTGTAAATCTCATATTGTCAGCCCAAGAGAGATCAACACGTCAAGTGGAAAGGGAGGTCACACCAAATACTAGTAACTTTAGTCCATTTAAGTTGTTTTATTGTAAAATATGGGCATTTTTTTTACACTGTATACACATTTCCTGAATATTATGGTTCTATTTTAGTAGAGAGACTGAGAAATAACTATGCATGATCACTATAACCTTGCTAAAATAGCAACGTTTACACTGTAATGTAGTTCAATTCATGCAAAACTGTTGCCCATAGTGCTAACCAAGACAACATCAGATAAATTAAACAGTAAAAAGGAAGTAAAATAGCAATTTAGCAATAGTAGCTCCAGTAAAAAGTGGAGAAAAAAAACCTTGGGATGGTTGATGTTGACATTGTTGCAGGGCTGCTCAATATTTTATAAACTGTATGCATTGTTAATCTTGAGCATGACAGTGTTGTGCAAACCTTGACGCATGGATTGCTTCCTGTATTCCCTTCACCATAGAGACGAACATCGCTGCCCGCCTCCTGCTGTTGCTCCTGCAGGATCACACAGTCCAAAAGTAGAAACTGGTGTGCACAGACTGGGAATGCCAGCACCCCTGATGCATGTGGAGGGCAGGCTGACGTAAGCTTCGAGGCCCCGCTGGTTTTACTAATGTGTTTGAGCCCCTAATTTGGGTTTGGGCCTGGCAAGGGATGAAGAGATGGTGGCGGTAAAGGGAAGGGGGTGGGGGGTCTTTTCTGTCCCTGCCGGGTCAGGGGCCCCCAGTCAGCACCTAGGCCTCTGAAAGAGGCAGTGTGTATTCACAGAGAGGCGCCAAAGGGGGCTTGATAACAAAAACAGGCCACTAAATACAATGATTACTATAAGGCTTAGGTCATAGCCTCACTTTCAGTTCAAAACTCTCGATGGCTTTTTGCTCAGAGCTGGACTACAGGGCCGAGGGGCATTTTGCCAGATTGTGTCATTTGGTTTGGCGGGTTGTTTGGTGTCGGTGATCGGATGCTTTGCTGGAATCCTCAGTGGAAATGATGAGCTTGCACTCTGCGAAAAACAGTTGATCGCTGTCAAAGAAAAATGTTTTCTATCTTGAAGTTTACGTTTATTGTTTGCTTGCTTTACTTCATCCTGTGGTGGTGTTTGAATGCTGGACGGATAGGTGCTGCATTTTTGTACAGATCTCTTGTTTAAGGCAATGAGCTGGTGTTACTTTAAAGGGGAACACCACCTAAAATTAAAATTCCAATGTTATTTCCGTTGCCAAGGAAAGTTCAATTAATATGTGTGAACATGAGCTTCTTTCTCTCAAAGCCAGAAAACAGAGAAATGAGTCTCAAACTTTTGATAACATCAAGAAAAAGTTGAGAGTTGCTCCATGGACAGTGAACAGGAGCCTAATTTTGTGGTAGGGTTGCAGCAATATACCAGTTTTAAGGTATACTGTGGTATGAAAACTGACAGTTATCATTCAGTACACATTTGCTCATCTACAGTATTGAAAAAAAAATGCAACTGAACGGAGAATCTGATCTCTATTTTAGTTATTTTGTTGTGTTTCAACCCAAAAAAAACCTGTTTTCATTCATTTAAGGGCCATTGTAACTGATAATAATAATAATAATGTAGTGCCGTGTATCACCATACCGTGAAACTGATTTTTTCAGAGATGGTAATCGTACCCTGAAAACGTTGTACCGTTGCAACTTACTGAATCTTTGTTTAATTTTTTATACCCAATTGAGCCTGATTTTATTGTCGTGTTCACAATTCTGAAACATAAAAATGTCCTCATATAGGCCTCAAACAGACAGCATGTTTTGTAATCTGCAAAACGTGAGGCGCATGGCACTGCTTTTTCTTGGTTAAGCCTGCTCCAAACATACAGAGCACTTTTCTTTAATTGTCAGAAGGCAACCACCAAATCACCAGTCCTTAGCTTAACTGCTATTTTGCTGTGAAGTAAACTCACAGATCTGTGCTTTAAATTCTGCATAGAAAATGAACGGGCAGAGGGCATCTGTACTGGCTCTAATAGAAGGTGAAAGGCTGATCCAAACAGTGTGTTGATCATAAGGAAACGGATATCCAAGTGGATATACGAAAGAGGAGAAATCACAGGGATCACCGCCAGTTTGTTCAGGGGCTTTGCAATTCAAGCCTTATTTTAGGGTGAATTTGGGACAGTTTGGCAATTTGCAATCGATAGTCCCGCCTTATTTTGATTGGTAAAACGTTAGAGAGCTGTTGAGGCAACAGTTAGCCTAGATATGTCTCGCAGTTTGCCTAGTCAGGCGATGGTCAAAGTGAGCTAGCTTCACCAAATCATACATACTACCACTTGGTGTCATCACCACCACGTAAGACCCTCCGTTCAATTCATCTGATCGGTCAAAGGGGGAACAAAAAGTTGATGACGTCTAGCGATTTTTCATCAAAATTTAATTTTTTTTCTTAGTTTCCTACCAGTGTCTGACTTGTTGAAATCTCTCTTTCCTTCCTTGACCTTTTTGAAAAGGTCAGCGTTGCAATATTTGTGCATATTCAAAAACCTGTTGATAGCCACGTCTTTCACATAGTTTCCCCTTCTGACCAGAAATGTAGGATTTTCTTTAGCAAGCATCTCTACACCACAGCTTTGCAAACTGTTGGCGATTTGGTTTGTGTACAGCGTATCCATGACAATGCTCACCGCCAACCATAAACAAATGAAATGTATGTCACAAACTGCGGTTAAAAACCCCACTTGAGACAAATACTCCAAATTGGCAGTATACATGCCAAGCTAATCCTCCTAAAACCTGAAAACACCGGCATATTTCACCTCTTAATTGGAAAATGTTAAATTCAGATAACGGCCTGATTCAGAATATTTAAATGTAATATGCTGTTTATATGACCTTATCAAATTCAGAATATTGTCATAGTCAGAATAATAGGGGAATACTGCTGTGCATGTAACTGTAGCTAGCGTCATCTGAAACATATTTCCCAATTCATTGTCTGTGGGGCGGCTCCAGATTTTCAAAAATTTGAGTTTCAGCACACTAGTTTTTGGATTTGGGAGGGAGTTGTTTATGTTGACTAATATTTTTGGACCATCTTTGACCATAGGAATAACATGTATGAATTTTGAAAATGGGCTAGATCCCCTAAATCATTTTCTTGTCGTTCTTTACAGAAATAAAAATCTGTTGCACACGATCGGTCGAGTTATGTGAGATCTCAGTAACTTCACACAGAGGCATGATTTTTTTTTCTTTTTTCGATTTATGACGACAAATGTGGAAACAGTGAGAAAGCTACGTGATTAGAGTTTAAAAAGACATTTGTTAGGGACGTCCTTTGATCTCCCGGAGCAATAAATCGTCATCTGTGCTTGTGAAAGACTTCCCATTACTTTTGGAGCCGACAACTGACATTGGGACTGGAGGCAGGGCTTTTGGAGTGTGTCCATACAAGTTATTTTAGGGCCTGTTTCAGAGTGCCAGGAGTGCAGCATAAGTTTCTCTTTTCCTCGTCGTTAGCTCAGGTCAGAAAGCATTAACATGGCCACACTGAGAATAGCTTCAAGTACTTTAGAGAGAGCAATCCGCTTTGCAGAGCACAAGGACGTTGTTCGTGCTTACCCAGCAGTTTTTAAACCTTCACACGATTTGAGAGGTTGCACTGACTAATTTGGCCTTTTGCCTTTTTTCTGTGTTTTTTTTTTTTCGTTAAATCGTGGTACATTTTAAAACCTGCTGTGGCATATCGGATATTTTTCAGAGCAAGTTGAAAAAGCTGCCCTAAAGTGCGATTGCGCAGACGGGGCTGCACACTCTGCCATGGCTGTGGCGGCCGCTGCTGTGGTTGCTAGCGAGCGTTCTCCCAAGGGCTCGCCGTGCTCTTGTTTGGCTTGCAGCGATGGCATTCCTGGCTCCGTGCCCAGTGACTGCCGTCTAGCACCCCTTCCCCCATCTCTCCCTCTCTCTCTCACACACACACACACACACACACACACACACACACACACACACACACACACACACACACACAAACCAGCCTCATCAGCCAGAGCCCCCTCATCTTCATTTGCTTCAATGTGGAGCAGCTCGGCATTTGCA
Organism: Plectropomus leopardus; assembly: GCF_026936395.1. Taxonomy (NCBI): domain Eukaryota; kingdom Metazoa; phylum Chordata; class Actinopteri; order Perciformes; family Serranidae; genus Plectropomus; species Plectropomus leopardus. The sequence continues at coordinate 21,969,449 of NC_142193.1, forward strand.
TGTCCACATTTCACCTTGCACACATCGACTCTCCCTCCTCTACATCACTCAATTCTCTACAAATTTTACACCTGCTTTTATTTTTTAGACTGTCCTTGGTCTCTCCTCCGTCTGGCTCCGTTATTTTTCTACCTTTTGCCTATTCTTTGTCAGCAGAGTGAGTGTCTGGTTTTAAGAGGGACACCAAGCTGTAATCCTGTTGTTCTGACAGGAGGGTGTAATTCCACAACAGAGCTGAGCTCATTGACCTACGTCCTTCGTATCCACACAAGCTGTGCTTCCCCGCCACAGACGGCTGCTCATGATGTAGCTCGGCCCGCTACTACGAGTAAACATGAAATGAAAACTGCAGTCTTGCAGTCTCCTCTGTGTGATTTATTTATTCATTTTTAATGTCCTTATCTACACTTAATAAATGGGCTCCTAGGAATTGGATTTATTTTTATTTTTTTAAATCATAAGTAATGTAGTCTGCATCTTTCCAAATTATGATTTAACCCTTTGAAACCTCAGCAAATTAGCATGATTTAAGTAAAAAGGTATTCTTTTTTTTTTAAAGTATGGAAGCACTGATATAAGAGCTCTTTTGGCTAATAACCAATACTTAATCACATATCTTTTTATAAAGAAAATATCTATTTTTATATGTATTTTCTTTTATTTACTTATTTCTTTTATTTCTTTTATCATCTATTTATCTGTCTGTTCAATTTTGCCATTTATATTCATGTTCACTTTGTCAATTTAAAAAAAGAAAAAAAAAAAAGATTTGTCCAATCGGCAGAAATCAGCCAGAATCGGCCAATAAAGATGATATGCCGATATTACCGTGCACCCCTAACAAAAAAGGTAAAATAAAAACACATCAAAGAACAACTAATATAAAAATAAAATAGTTAATAATAAATATAATATTAATAATAATCATAAATATAGTTTTATGACATTTTCCCCTATCTTTGTTATTATAATTAACTTCAATAATATTCCCCCCTCTTTTTAAAAAAAGCTATTTTCAGGTCATTTCTTTTCATTTTTACCTAATTTCCTGCTCGTTTCCTTTTTAGCCATGTTTATCAAGAAAAAACCCCAAAACAATTAGGTTTCAAAGGATTAAATGCAAATGAAATGCCTCTGAATGCAGCACAAGAAAACTGATGTTGTTCCAGGTTTCAGAGGGTTAATTAAAGCTTACTCTCATAGTGCCGTTATATTTCCAGAGATCCCGTAGCATCAAATGGGCAGGAGGTAACATTTCTGCATCCCCCCCCCATCTCACCATCAGTGAGCACAGTCCAAGGGACGCACATCTGTCCAAGCCAGGCAGATGTTTGGAAACGACACGGCAGCTCTCACTGAGAGAGACTCCCTCTGTCCTGCTCAGGGACCCAGTGTTTCTTAAACTGGAATCATTTTGACGCTTTGCTCGGCACTCACTCCCCTCGTCCGGGTTGGAGGCCGACAGCAGCTCACATTAACCGGAGCATCTCTCTTATCCTCTGATGCTACATGACACAAGCCCCACTGATGCCTTTGAAAGGAGCAGCACCAGCTATATTTAGCATGGCAGCTGCACCAGCAGGTTCCATATCCAGCCTCTCAAGGGTAAAAATAAGCGTTTATGGTGTGGATTGGTAGATAGGTGCATGCAGGCGGTGTGGTTTTGTGTTGAAGTAAATTCCAGCAACCTAATCTCATGCACACAGTCTGGACTACAGTCCATTACAAAGACACTCTGTTTATCACGCAGCTTCTTTTCATTGCTGCTCTTTTGAGCCATCGGGCCTGGAGCGCTGCAGGATTGTCTGAATTCAGTTTTCAGCTCCTGCAAACATTGAAGGCATGTGCTGCTGAGCTGGCCAGGAGGCCCAGCGTGCGAGTGAGTGATATTGTCTAAAAATAATACAGCTAATTTGTTGCAGGCGATTCTTGCTGATGGTATTTTCTATTTTTAAAGAGTCTAGATAAAAGAAAAAATAAATCAGACATTAAAGTGAAACCATTAAAAACTGGGCAAAACATTGAGTTCAACTCATTAAACCTGGCTGAAACAACTAATTCCAGGCTGTTTTTATTTGCTTAAAAGTTCGGTTGATAGTTTTTTTCCTATTTGGATTTGGTAGCAATAGTCGATGACTTTCTCAGTGAACTGAGTGGATGTGCAGCTAATTCAGAACTGCCTTGGTTGTTGCTGTTATGATACCAAATTCTCATCTTAAAATGTAAGTATATATTGAAACATTTGCTGCAGCTGGGTACAGTGGATCTTCAAACTTGTCATTTAGAGATGCAGTTTTTAGGTTTCTGGATTGATTTCAGTTGACAGACAAGACAGATTTTTTCCTAGCAAATTGAACTCGTAATTCAGAATCACTGGTTTTCCTCAAATAAATTAACAATTCAGCTCCTTACTTACTGGAGGACTGTGTAACAGTCTTTCCACATGTGGCAGCAGTGTTAAAGAGGATATAAAGAGAGTAAGAAATACTGTGGGGTCTGATCTTTGCAGTGAACAAGAGGCTTCCTCGTGGTGACCCTTTGTCACCTGTTTGCTCACCGCTCAGTCTGAGAGACGAGGTGACCGTGGCCCCTGAGAGACGGCGGCACGGCAACAGCTGTTGTTCACAAAGCATTGCTGCACACTTTGCAAGGCCAGATTGGAAAAACTAGTCTGCACAGTCCACACCAAAGGTGCAAGACTGACATTTTAATGTGTTGTGAACATGCACCATTTCAATCATAAACATCATCATTAGAGTATGCCCTATCATTACTAACATAACAAATTTAGAACAATATATTATTGTCATCTGGCATACTCACATGTTCACATGGACAGAGGACTGCACTTATGCACATTTTTATATTTTAAATCAGTTGCAATCCTGTGGCGTTTATCCCTCATGCTCAACCTTTTCACAGTAGCTATAGTAGTGTTGTGTATTGGCAATGATCTGGTGATATGATATTTATCATGATGCAAAGATTGAACACGGTGCTTAATGCAAAATAAATTTTAGTTAGTTTGAGAAGTAGCTGTGTGCCTTTTATGACTATTCTTTGCGTCTATGTTAGTGATATGTTGTTGAATTGTAGTGGAAGTCCGATGGCTGAAGATAGATCACTGCATAGTAGATCGAGATAGATCGATCTAGCAGTAGGAGGTTTAAACATGACACAAAACAAACCACTGCCATCAGTCTTTGCATGGAAAATATAAAATGTTGATACAGTGTTTTTGCGAATCAAAACAGTATCACAAAACAGGGCAATACCAACATTTATCAGCCTTGTGACCTCTTAAAGGCTTGAGGGGTGTTTCTGCTTTCCTCGTACTGAAAAAATGTCTATATGAAATAAAGAAAATGTCATCTTACAATATTTAAAAGACAGCAAACAGTTGTGGTGGTGATAAACAATGTTGCATCATTACGTAGCTAAATGAAAGCTCAGTTGAATTCTGTTATAACTGTCATAGTTTTCCAACTTTTTCGTTTTCTTGGTTGAATGTATTACCAGGCATGGGACGATATAAAAATTTCATGTCACGATTTTTCGTTCCATTTTACAATTTTATCCCGATATTCATCAAAATGAGCTTAAACCAAGTATTTTTATTGCATCACAAATAGGACACACATCTTTTTAAAAAAAAATTTTAAAGATGATTTTTTTTGCTTGTGTTTGCGTGAATGGGGAAGAGAGGGGATGACATGCAGCAAAGGGCTGTGGGTTGGAATTGAACCCGCGGTCGCTGCAGCGAGGAGATAGCCTTTGTACATGGGACGCCTGCTCTACCAGGTGAGCTACTGGGCGCCGCAGTCTTTTTTATTTTTAGCAAACAATTTTTGTAAATAACAAACAATCTTAAATTAGGTGATCAGAAACAGAGGAAATAAATTTTAAAAAATAGCAACATTTATGAGGTTGTGGTTCAGATAATTACGATTATCCCAATAATGGAAAAGTACCTCAGTCAGCTGAGTGGTTTGTTTTTGTTTTTTTAACGATCTTTTTTACGATCCATGATAAAAATGGTAGGCTATATTGTCCCATTGCTACGTATTACATAGGCCGTCAAGGTTAAATAGTACAGTCAGGACATTAAAAATGAAATAGCTCTCATTAGTGTGTTTGTTTGTTTCTTCTCATGAACCCTGGCTCTCAAGACGTGCTCCAAACTCTGTCTCAGTTGCTCAATTAGAAACTCAGATTTGTGCTTCAGTCTTTGATGCTTGTCCAAATTCATCTTCTCGTCTTTCCAGTTCCATTATTGAACCTCCACAATCAAACTGACTTAAGTGCAGTGCTTAAGGGCGCTGTCTGTCTCCACCTGACTGCTCACCAGGGCCTCGGGGAACGCTTGTTGCCAGGCAATAGCACACTCTGCTGCCGCCTGCAGCAGCACAGGCATGGCAGAAGAAAAGGCTGATGGTTTTAATTTCACATTTAAGGTTCAAGGAGTCCAATGCATATATTTTTCCAGGCAAGTTCTTCTTCCCTCAGTCCTTAAAAAACATTCCTTCCAGCTTTTATTTATTTGTTTTTCTGTGTTGAGGATTAGGATAGATACAGCTCTCAGCTGGATGCACCGGGACAGGAAACTACAGAGCATTATCAGGTGGTTTTTTTGACTAGAGTGTGTGTTGTGAATACTTGTCCTCTCAGGATTGGGTAGAAAAGGCTGTTTCCAGGTTAGTTTGTTGTAAACAGATGAATTGTGCGCATAAAGTTGTCTCTGACCCAAAACACTGGCACGTATTGTTTTTCTGTGCTGCCCACATATTAGCTGTGTAGGGATCTGTTGCCCTGGCTCAATGTGCAGACTGAAGAGCAAGGGCCACGTCTCATTGGCCCCCACTATCCAAGACCTGTAAGGCCCCTCTAATGGTTTCCAGAGCCAAACCTAAAGACCACCAAACCAAAACACTCACACACATGCACAGTTTGCACAGTTCAAAACACTGCAGTTTGCAAAGTGCACAACAAACCCACATTCCTCTCTCTGGTGGTTGTATTGGTACTGTGCACGTGCTCTTGTGCACAGTACAACACTGATTTCACTCTGGAGAGCAACAATCGAACAATGCAGCTACATAGTCACTTTTGCAGGTGTTAAACTGCTGAGCCACAACCTCTCCTCAGCTGGTGATTGGGATTAAACAAGGATAGGATTCACCAGAAATACAATATTATCATGATATTTAAGTCAAGATACAACATTGATTTTTACAATGTGATTTTAAATCCCAAGGAGCACACTGCTCAGCACACTGGCTAGCAAAGCAATGGGAAAGAAAAAGCTTCCTTTGGCAACTGAAGGCTCTCCTACTGATGTCATAGGATGGATAATTGATCCTGTCAGAGCTGATCAGATCTGATTAATGGATTAGAGGAGTAAATGCAAACTTTTAGACACAGCGCAGTTAACAGTGAGTTTAGCTTTCACTTTGCCTGATGATCTGCTGCTCCGTTTGTGCCCAGAGTACGCTCTGCGCTCATGGAGTGTGTTGCTATCCTAAGGAACAGTTAAGGGCATGGCGGCAGATGTTTTGATTGTGACAAATAGATGAATATGTTGGAAACCCTGAGCTTTTGTCTCTAGATCTCTATAAAATTAGAAGTATGTCCCCAAAGAAAGTTTTCAATCTGTATGTCTTACTGCAGTCATTTGTATTGCAGAAGAATGTATCTAGTAGACTGAAAAAGGAATTTGTTTTATTACTCTAGTAGGCTACCAAATGTTTAAATTAATGAATATTTTGAATATTAATAATTCATATAATAAAAACCAACACTTTGCATCACGTTGATACAGTATTGCCATGCAAAACATTGCAATGCTTTTTGTTGATTTTTTTTTTATTTCCCCATTCCAAGGGTAACACCATGTCAACCTCTCTTTCTGTTTTTGTATCTTAGCTGTGAGAAGAGGCAAAAAACACGAGAAGAGAACCATTTGATGGAAGATAAGAAAAAGAAAAAGCAAGAAGAAAAGAAAAAGAAAGAAGCTGCTCAGAAAAAGGTAAGCACGTGGCTGTTTCCCACTCATCGTCAGCATTAATTGCCTTTGCCTACCGTTTAATCAACATGCTATTATGCTGTAAGCCTCCGCTCAGAGTTGGTTCATGCGTGGCCGACGTCCCTAAGCAAAGAAAAGAGTAGCTGCTGAAGACAGTCCACTACCATATCCTCAGCCAGTCTCAGACGAGGCTGTTGTGACGCCGTCTGTACTATTTCAGATGTTAGGTGGTGCACAACGAATGAGGTCTCCAGTATGCTGAGGTGTTACATCGCATCGATCGCATGCATACTGAGCAGCACATGTTTTTGGTCATGTGTGTTTCCACTGGAAGCATAAACCGGAATGTTATGTAGTTGTCATCCTCGTCTTTTCCCTGCAGCCGCCCCCCCACCTCTCCCCCTCCTCTTCACTTTTTCCTTCAGTGGCTCATCTGTTTTCAGTGTTTGCCTGCTGTTCTCAGTAACACAATTTATGTATCCTTGACCCTTCTTGTCGGGGCTGCGGAAAGTATGTTTGTGTATGTTTCTTAACGTACGAGAAGAGCGTTTGTGTTATCTATTTTACTCCCTCTCCAGCCACAAGCCCAATGAACCCCCTCACCCTGTCGAGCAGCAGGAATGAACATGAACGTTTTAGCATTTCAATAGATGAGCAAAACCAGCCCCTGAACATTTTGTTCCGATTGCCCTGGCTAGTCGCTCCAACACTGTCGTGCAGCTGGAGAGCCAGCCACTGCGACTGAGATGTTTATGGCACATTAACATTTAGGCCCATGACTTTCACTTATAAAAAGATGCTTTTTCCTTTATTAGAAGTTTTTTTCGATTGTTAATGTTTGTTTTCTCTTTTTTTTCAGGCCACAGAACCGATAACCAAAGGTGAGTTGTGGCTTATTGTATTAAACTTGTTAATTCATTGTATTCTTTCTGCAACCTGTATGAAATGGGTACCTAAGAATTTTAAGTGTTGTTTTTTTGCCTACAAGTGTGCATCTTTGTTTGCTTTGTGTTCCAACATGCTGCACATTCAATAGGGCTGAAGATCAGTACTGAATACCTACATTTACTGAAATAACCCAATACCAAGCAGTATCGAAACGTTTCCAGTCAAACAATACCCATTTTTGTACCCAGATCTAGAAAAAAAAAGACTATTTGTGTGTTGTGTGGAAAGTATGGCTATACTAAAAACATTTGGTGTATGATAAAGGTAGAGGAAGGTAGAAGGTAGATTCATTAGTCATTTCTTTAAACAAAAATAAATGCATAGCAATCATTTCATGAAAAACTTGGAAAAAGAATAACACCCGAACCACAGCGCCTGCTTAAACAGCATGTGATGGTGATGCTCACGCAGCTGCTGCTGTAGAGCTGCCTGCCGCCATGAATACTGTATTTCCACAATTAAAAGCCGATACTCCATTCATTTATAGAGCTGTGCAAAACACTGCATCGTCAACAACACAGCCCTGCAAAACTTTCACAACAAAGGCGCTGTGTTATCAAATGAAGTACTTTGATGGTATTGTTATTACTTTAAAGGTGTTGGTGTTTGAGAATGTATCACAAGTTTATAAAGGATACCCAACCCTAACATGAGATAATGTTTTTCAGTGCAGGCAAAATTGCTCTCTGCCAGGTTTGTTTGCAATGATCCTTGCACTAAATTTGTGATGATGTTTTCAAACAGTAGGAAAAACTTATAATGTGGGTGTTAGAAACTGTGTATCCTCCTAATTAGATAGATAATTCCTGTGCAAGATTGCGTTTTTGCCTCAGAGCCTCAACTTGCCCTCTGTTCACTGCTGTGCAATTTGGACATGAAGCATTAGCTGTTACTATAGTAAAACATTTTTAACTGAAAACATCAGCAGCAGCCAGGTGGTCCATACTACCTGAGCCAAAATGGAGGCCAGGTGCCTATGCAAGACTAATAAGGAGCATGGGGATGCTGCAGCTGCTCCTCAGGCCTCCCCATGGGCTCCTCGGGCATACTTAGGAGGGTAGAGGTGAGAACAAATCTCAGAGGAGAAGAAAACGGAGCAAAATAGCCACAAAACAAAAAAAGAGAGGTGTTTTAAGTTGACTGAAAGGTGACTTCTGAAGGGAAGAGAGTGCTTAGCTTGCAGGTTTTGAACTCGTGCTGTGGCAGCTGCAGACCCGCTCTCCACGCCAGACTTCTTAATGACCAGAGAGAGGCGGGTAGACAGTGTTGGACAGTCAGTTAGTTAGCCCAGGATCAGATCTCCTGGTTGAGATGAGCTGGCAGATGGGAAAGGGACTTAATGTCTCGCAGGGGATGGGCAGTGTGAAATCTGATTAGAACTTGTGGCAGACTTTGGCAGCGTGGCCTTAATGGCGGCAAGAGAATGTCCACCTAATTACAGTGTGAGTGTCTTAGTGTTTTTTGTGCCCAAAGCAGTGTTGAGACAAATGCGTTTGGAAGCCAATTTTGTTTAGATCAGTGAAAAGGAGTACGTTTTTCTCATGTGGGTGCATGCGACTGTGAACTCTATAGTCAAGGGTCAGTGACTTGACCTCCCGCTCTGTCCCTGAAGGATGAGATAATGAGACTGTAATGTCACAGGGGTGCCCCCTCCCACTCCTTACTCCTCTTGTGTGAGTCACTTTCAGCCCCTCACAGTTTGCTGCACTAATGAATGTGATCTGGGTTGGCTGTGTTAGTATTCTCTTTGTCTCTTATCTACTTTGTGTTGTTTCACAGCATCCACAAATTGACCTATATACTAGTCTTTCTCCCCGTCTTCAAACTAGGCTGTGATGTGCACAATTATTTTCTTGGCTGCTGCTCGTAACGGCAACGTGCCATGACCTCATTTTACTGTGGTCTTCAACCCCTTAAATGTCACGTTTGACTTTTTAGCATATTGTACCTATTTATGCACTCCGATATTCATCGTGTTTGTCATAAGACATAAAACTCTGTTTGTCATTGTAGATGTACAATGGAATTATGTTTGGTTACTTTAAGGCTGGCAGCTGTACACAAACAAAATAAAAGGTTAATTGAAAGCTAAATTTAAAACATTAAGACACATTTGAATTTTGGCATTATACGATATAAAGTGCATGTGCTTAAATCACTGCATAGCAGTTGTAGGTCAGTGTGTATGTCTGTCACTGTCTCAGTGAAAAGTCTGCACACTGTCGCTCCCTGAAGTGCAGTTTATTAGCAAATCGTGACGTTTCGAGCTAATGCTCTTCCTCGTAATAGTAGTTTGAAGATGAGCATTAGTGGGAAATGTCACTTAAGGGAGCTAGAGTGTGTGGACCTTTTTTGTGTTTTTAACACCTGCCTTCAGTGGTTTTTGGATACCACTGTGCTTTTATTGTATTTGTCAGGGGCAAGATTTGAGAAGGTCAGGATAGGTTTTATAAAACAAAAACAACACTCTGTGAAGGCGGGTGACTCACATGTTCATGTATGCATCCCTGTCCATGTGAACATCTGCACCGAAGCCTCCTCATGTTTTGTTGACAAATTTGACAAAATTGATATAAAAGAACTCAAACTAAAAGATATTTCCTGTATATTTTTTATTTAAGTCAATTTTTTAAGTATACAATATTCTTTCAGTTATTTCTATTTTTATTACAGTCGACTGAAATGTTTTATCACACTCAGTTTTAGTTTTTTAAGGAACAGTGTTTTAGATTTAGGGGGATTTAGCGGCACCTAGAGGTAGAGCTGTGCAATTAATCAATTTCCATTATGATTTTGGCTTCCCTCAATTTTCAAAACAAGATAAAGCATGATGAGGTCAACAATGTTGCTCCCATTTAGTCTTTTATTTTGTAAATCAAGCGCACCTTTTCCTAGTGCTCTGCCCGTCCCACAAAAGTCCAAACTGAAGTTTCAGCACGATTTGAAACTTCACTGTCTCATTTTGGATCCAGACAGTGTGAGCCGTGAGAGAGAGCATGAGCGACTACAAGCACGAGCAAACGTGAGTGGCGGTGATGATGATATTGATGCTGCAGGGAGCAGAGCAGAGAGTATGAAGTGAAACGCGGCTGTGTGATATGTCAAACAGTTGAGGCTGTTTGGCAGAGAATAAATGCTACAAATATTTAAGACCCAATACGTCATGTTCCCATGTCTAGCTCGCCAGCTGCTGATTAAAGTAACAGAAGTTAGCCCTGAAGTTAGCAAGCAAGAAAATAGCAATTTCACATTAAAATTCAGTGTTTTTCAGATGCTTTTAGGAAGTTCTCAAAGGGGCTGTTAACTACGTTGGCCAACGCCAAAACACAAATGGCCATATCTAGAGTCAGTGGTTGTTTTGTCCATTCTGGGCTACTGTATAAACATGGCAGTGCAGCATGGCAGACTCTGTGGGTGATGACCCGCTGCTGTGTAGCTATAAATGGCTCACTGTAAGGTAATGAAAACACGGCAATTCTTATTTTAGGTGATTTTAAACTAAATAAAACAAACTTTGTTATATTATGATCCATTTCTGCTAAGATATTGCCCTAAATCTTACTATAATAATAATCTTGCTTCAGCTGTGGAATGTATATATATATATATATATATTTATATATATATTTACAAACCAGATAGTTGAATTGTTCGGTGAATTAAATTGGAAAAAATGTCACTATTATTGTTTCACCACTAATAAATTTCACTCAGAGATGCAGTAGAATCTCTTAAAACTTAGAGCTCATTTCAAATCAAACAATGTTAATTAGTATTATTTCAATGCCAGATATGTGACTGTTATTTCACTTTTAATGAGTGTAAACTAATGGCTCATTCACCATAAAAAGACCATAAAAACAATAGATTGTCAAAAAATCCCATTTATGACATAATGAGTGACTTCGTAACTAAGAGAGACAGATTATATCTGATACTAATGAGGGGTACACGGGGAACTAATTAGGAGGACAGGGCTAGCGCGTAGGCTGCATAAACAGGCATCCATACACAGGAGATCTCCAGGAAGACCCCGAGCTCCATAGTAACACTACACCACCTCCTGTCTAGTCTAGCAGAGAGGCCCGCTCTGGGACCAGCAGGAGGGAAAAGGGAGCAGAAGAAGAAGGTGGGCTGTGAGGAAAGAGACGGCATGAGTTGTTGTAGTTACATTTGTGCAAAGTGTAGGGAGGCGGCTGCTAAAACGCAGTGCCTTTGGTTGATTTGAGAAAGCTAGAAAAGGGCATGCGAGAGCAGAAGAAACAGACGGAGCCATGTGAAACTGTGAGAATGCACGCCAGTTTCCTGTTTGCCGGCACAGCTGAGGGGGCCCTTTGTAGGCTACTTCTACAGGCTCACTTCTCAGACACACACACACACACACACACACACACACAGACAGACAGAAACACACTCTTACTTCACCAGTCCCCTTCAATGACAGGCACACAGCAGCAGCATATGTACATTGTGTGCTTGTGCAAACCCGCACATATGGTTTTACTCATATAGTTTTAGATTGCTACTCAAAAGTACCACACAGACCCCTCTGCCTCGCTGACTCACGCTGAGAATGTTATGAATTTCAGAAGCAATTCACACTTAGCACATTCACCTCCAAAATACAGATAACAATGCTTTAACATCTAAGCTGGTGCAGTTACGTGGTTGGTATGGCTCTTTTCGGATGGCGTAAAAGCTGTCTGTTTGAGCTGGACAACAAGATTGTGAGCGCTGCCAGGCAGACTCCAGTGTGTTTTGTTTTGTGGGTTGAAGGCAAAAGGGACTCAGCGAAAGTTTTATTTTAGTAGTAGATATGTGATTTTAGCACAAACAGAGGCTTCGGTTCTCATAATGGGTGTGGAATGAAATAGAGAGAAAGATCACAAATGAAGCAATTTATTGGTATCAGTATCACTTTAAGGGTACTGGTATTGTTACTGGTATCGAAATTTTTTTAAACGATACCTAGCTCTATATGTTTTTGTGCTCTGCTATTAGCAGCGTGGCTTATGCTCAGCCTTGCTGTCTCCCTGGATTTGACCTTGTCATTGTGTATTATGTAGCAAGTGATGCAAAAGATACTTTGAAATCTGATTTGAGAGGCCAGAGCAGCGGGACTGAGTCACATCTGTTGGAAGATGTCGGAATCTCATTTTATTTATTTATTTGTTTATTTTTTTTACCGTCCAATAATCAGTCTGGATACAATCTGGATATTCCAATAAACGTATTTGGACTGGCAGTCTGAGCAAGTCGATAGTCTTTCAACATGTTACTCATTATTCATGAAATGAGGTCAAGTAGCAGTCTCTACACTTAATCAGTTATTTATTTTTGTGGTCAGCACAACACAAGAATAGATTGATAAACAGATAACGCACATTAAAGTGCAGCTGGACCTCCTGTCAGGAACCAGAATTTAATTTCTGATGATTCAAGATGACAGTTACCAAACAGTCCATTTAACTGAAATAAACAGCTGGTGTATACACAAACCGGACCAGAACTAAAAGGCAACAATGTTTGTTTTTTCCGTGGTCCGGACCAAATGAACTCAATTACATGTGTAAAAGCACCCTAAAATAAACATGTAACATGTAAAATTGTCTCACCATGACATGTTGCGCACATGTACGGATGCCTGAATATGTTCAAACTTAAAACTTGCATGAAAATAAAAACCCATATAGCTATTGTTTACTCAGTATAGGTCAGTGCCGCAGTAGAGACAGACCTTTTATATGTGTGCCAGGCAGCGTGTCATTTCCTATGTGTCACCACAGCAGCGGCCCTCTGCCATCAACAAGCTGTACTGGAGTTAATTTCTAAGGGTTAATTAGCTATTGTGTCTCTGTTCACGCCGTGCATTTTTATCACTATAAAAGATAGGGCACAACATACATACACATCAAGGCGCAAATTTACATAGCGCAATAAAAGATAACATTATTATAAAGTAGTGTCATGGCAGTAATTTCATAACGGATTAATTTGCCGTTTCACATTCGCTTAATTACGCCCAGCGCTTTGTGTTGGAGAGTCATAAATTGTGGTGTGATCAGGGGGGAATTTATACCAGTGTGCTGCTTGTCATCGTCAACGCCTCTTCTACATCTCAAGGAGCGCGGCTTAAATGGATGCAGCAGTGCAGCGGCGATGATAAACCACATTTTAAAGAGCAACAGGAGTAACGGCTGGATTCTTCTGTTGTGGAGTGGTAAACCATAAATTGCGAATATGAGTTTATGAGTTATTCTCTGTCTTTTCAAGTGCAGTTTGATCTGAAGGTCCACACAGATGTTGGATAGTTAAGTTAGTGCGATGCCCCTGAATTTTTTACTAAAAATGGAGGTTAATGGTACAGAAATGTGTCTTTATATTACATTAAGCTGCATTATAAGTTGTGAATTAAAAGGTGTTTTATGGAGAATTTCTGTGAAGGGAGCTGTGATGTGGAGTGATAATATGATGGTCATGGCAGAGAGAATATGTTTACACAGGCAAATCTGTGATTATACAAAAGATGTCTAAAAATTAGGAGCTCATGATTTGAGGAAATATGCGATAATGTTGAATATCAAAATTACCATATTAATTTTGATGAATGGATATTGAAGTGCACTAACTTCTGCTTTTCTGCTGCTTAAAATTTCAAATGCTGGTTGAAAAAAAAGTTAATGAAATTATTTCCAACATATTTAAAAAAATTTTTATTTTATTTCGTACAATGAATGAATACTACACACTGAAAAGCATTGTATTTTATGTCTCCATCTACTGGTGGTGTTAATGTTAATTCCACTAAAAAATAGACTTCACAATCACTAAAATTAGGTGGGGAAAAAAGGCAATATTGATATGGGATTGGTTATGTGCCAGATTTGTTGTTATATATCGGCATATCGGATATCTGAAAAAAAAAATCCAAAATCGTGCGTCTCTAGTGAGAATTGACTGATTTGCTACATAGCGTGCCCCAAATAGCTCCTGCGGTAGACACAATATTACCAAATCTCACATTTACCTTTGTGCAGTATAGGTGTGTGTGACATTTTAAAAAAAACTGCTGCCTCTTTCAGTTTTTGTATGACGCCAATATTGCAGTCGACTCCAGCGGTTGCTGCCCCGGTCAGGAGGACAGGACGTTCCACTCTCATTCACACCTCACTTCCTTTAAATCATAACAGACTGGAATCTGGTCCACCTGCAGCTGTCGGCACAAAGGGCCAGAGACACGGGAGTCATGAGTGTGGAGAAGCTTTCTGTCATCCACTTGTCTTAAGAGAGCAGTAGACACAGACAAACCGTCCTCTAGTCTGTCATCCTGATTTTGTGGTGATGTTTCTGCATGTTGAGATTAGTCCTAAAAACACTTTAAGAGATGAGCGTGATTGTCGCTGGTGAGAGTAACTGGTGTTGACTTGCAGTATGTTATACCACTCAGGTGTGCTATTATGTTGCACCACTCAGATATCTAGTTACCAGCTGATAAATGCTCTGACCTATTTAGCCTTGTGTTCTTCACGCTGTGCTATCAGACATCAAGTGCTTTTAAATGGCATTTTTGTCTGTGCTGAATGTGATGCAGCGAGGGAGGGTTTTCCCTCTTAACTACAGTGTCATATTTATTCACTTCTAATTAAGCCCTTTAATCTTCTCTCTTGTGAGGCTCGCTGCTCACATTTTAAAGCCCACAGGAGGAATGACATGGAAACCCTTAAGACATGCCTTCTTTCCTCGCTCGTGATTCGCTGATACTCTTCCTACTGCCTCTTCTTAAATAGACATCCGATAGGGATCTAGTAATTTCCATGTTTTCCTTTTTGCTTCAATTACAGTAGTGTAGTGTGACACTTTGGCAGCAACACCAGATATAAGATACACTCTAAATACAGTGTGCTCAAGAGAGGGAATGTATTAAAGAGAGATTTTTACTCAAGAAAGAGATTCCTTTTTGTGTTTTTGTTTCAGTTTTTATTTAATCTGGGTAACTAAATCGGCATCATCCAGATTCCTGAATTGCAATTTTGTTACGTCTCTGTTTTTATTATTTGTTGAGCTTTGTTATGGTACACGATTATTTTCATTATTGACAAATCTTCCCCAAATTGTTTCATTGTTTTGCCAACAAAATGTCAAAATGTAGGAATGTAGGGCTGCCCTTTTTTGGGGGTGGCTAATCAACAGCAAATGTTAAAAGCTTTGGGCCCGGGGGGAGGGGGTGCTGAACATGACTCAGTAAGAGCTCTGGAATTTTTCTTAAATTATAGGCTTATATAAGTGCCCATGATAATTGGCTCCAAATGCAAAAATCAGTTTGTGAAGTGTCATTCACAGGGTGGATAAATGATCCGTCGATCCACAGTTGCTCAAATCAAATCGACGGAACCAAACTTTTAGTTTCACTTTCACTGTGCTTAACGCTCTGCTGCTCCGTCTGTGTCCAGATTAAGCTCTGCGCTCCATGAATGTGGTGCAGTGCATAACTGGTATATACCTACCAATAACCCTTCGAATAAACAGTCTGGCTCCAAAAATCCAAAATCAGTATGTTGCAGATGTGTTTTATCATGGCGGTCTATCACAAATAAATGAATGCGCAGAGAAAATTGACTTTCATGTTTATTTATAATTTCTTTATTGTTAAAAAAAAAATTAGAATCACAAAATTGAAAATCAAATACCAACCCACAAACGGATATTGGACTTCAGAAATTACTAAAGTAATTATTTGATTACCAAAACAGTTGCCAAGTAATTTTTGATCACTAATTGACTAATTGTTACAACTCTAGCTTATGCAGAATTTGTGTGCGCGCTGCCATTCTATTAGACAAATGATCACATCTGTAAAACAATGGACTCTTGTGTGATAGAAGCCAGCGAACCTTGTTAGAGTAGAGGCATGCATCCTACTGGACATTGAGCAACAGCAATGTGGTTTAGAGGAACAAGATGTTCTTTTTGTAGTTTGTAAAAGGTCCATTCAGGCCATAACTTGCCTGATTAAAAGCTCAGCTGCTGAAAGCTTATAATCACTAACAAACTGAACCTTTGCAGGCATATCTGTGTATACCCCACCTAAGAGCAGGGCGATGCACTTCATTGAATGGAAAGCAAAGTCAGCACGGTGCTATTATTAAACCTCTAGGTAGACTGATTGTATTGGAATCGGCAGTGATCCATCTCTCAAGCACTTTAACTCAGGTCCACATTTGAAGCTGCAGAAGCTTGTCAAATGGCATGCTCTCTGCACAATATTAAAATTTCCCAAGCAAGAGGAAAATGCCTCCTCAGTTGAAAATGTTGAAATAAATGCTCGTATGAGGAGCATCTTTTGTTGGCTCAGCAGCGTCCTCTGTTTTAATGTCTTGTTGTTCATAAAAATTTAAGGCAGCTTGAGTTTATAATCAGTGTAGGCCCTTCACAACAGCTATCGACTTATCGTACAATATATAGATACGACATTAATCATTTTGCTAAGCTCAATATTGCTCGTTATGTTTACATGCGTGTTTAACCACGTAAGAATTTTAACAACATTTTAACCAATATTATGCCAGGAAATGTAGCAGAGTTTTTTGGACAGTTATAAGACTTGGGTGCAGCAATTTTTCCTCTTTTTCCCCGCCTACTTGCACGAGTCCAAAGAAAAATAATAACACTTCAGTAGACGACGCAGCGTAATGTTAGTTTACAGGTAGCCTGCAGCAGCACCTTTGGAGTGGAAGAGGCATATCCCTGATAGTCGTTAGCTTTTCAACCCCTGGCATCAAGCCCAGAAGTCTGTCGTTTGTAATTTAACCCTCCAACAACTTCATCCTCTCCATAAAACCTCCTGCAAACTGCATGGCCCCCAGGCCGTCCATCCTGAGAGCCGACTGAAGCACACTGGTCAGGTTACGGAGGTAACTGGGGTTCTCCTGAAGCCTTTGCTAAGCTTGTCTATTAGCTGCAGGAGGCATCACTTTTTTCTGTTATATTTGCTCTTTGATACTTGCATTAAATGCTGTTATCAGATATCAGTGGCATAAAATAGTCTCAAAATATTAATGTTTATCCCAATTATTTCCGGAACAATACATCTCCCAATCAAAGTAGTTATTGTGACAGGCCTAAATCAGTGGTGATATCGGCTGATATTAGATACCCCATATACAATTAGTGTGTCATTTGTAGAGGTGGGAATCCCTATATCACCATATTATCCCGATACTTTTGTCACATAACAATAATATTGTGATTTAAAGGTATCACAATATTCTGAGTATTGCGATTACATACAATGCAATATGTTGCAACTTATTACCATTTTCTGCTGTAAATTATGTCGCCAAAAGAAATATTTGTCAATATCTTTTTTTTTCTTGCATCAATCATTTTTCGATTGCAACAAAATGTATCAAGTTGACTTAAAAATCAACTAATTTTATTAATGTGGCAGGCTACCAAAAGTATAGTTTGTATTTTAATATTCATAAATTACATACTAAAGAAATCAATACAATGTGTCCTTTTATAGATACAATATTGACACACAAAATATCATGATACCGTGCTGTATTGTGTTTTCCCCCACCCCTAGTGATGAAATTCATGTATTTCGCTTGTGAAAATAACTGCAATTGTTTTGCAACAGGTCAATGTGAGGCATGTGACTGAAATGCACCAGTGCTTTACATGGTATGTGCATGGGCTAGTCTTTCTTGTGAAAATATGAGGATCTTGGTCCTGAACAGTTGGACCTCCGCTCATAAAGCTCTCACACAGAAGGATCCTTTATCTTCAAGGTCATGTGGCTTGTTTTTGTAGTTTCCCCTGAGAGGCAGACAGGAGGGAACATCAATGCTCTCCACCCTCTCCTTTTTCCCCACCTTTTCCATCAACTCTCTGATATCTTCCCAGACAACCTCCTATCCCTCTCCCAAACCTCTAGGTCTTTAACAGTCAGGGTAACATGCTATCATTTTTTCTGTCATAAAATTAAGACCCCTTTAAAGTGGAAAATGGAATTTCTTCCTCTACATGAAGCGCAAACAGCCCCAAGGCCACAGTTTGATGTGCATCTTTGATGAACTGGGAATTCTCCTGTGCACTCGCACAGCTGAGGACTGTGTTTTTGCAAATAGGCTGTCAGAACAAGTGACTTAGATCTCTTCTTACTGTATATCATTTTTTTTCTGCAAAGCACTGCCTTGTGAGATTCATGCTTGATAAGCCCCACCTTATGCCAGTGATGTTTACTTGTCTGTTTATATCTCCTGATCTCCTTTGTTACCAGATTTAATCTATGACACAGTCGCATTCGTTAGAACAGTTTTTTGCTTTGCTGCGTCAGTCACTAAATGTTAAGCACTCGTGCCATTGTCGGAAGAAGTCGTATTCAGAGCAGTGTGGCACACTATAGGAAAATAGTGTTCTAATTTTAAGCGGATTTAGAGCCGAGCTGGTTTCAGGCAGTGAGACTCAAGCTTACAGTGGAGCACACAAGGGGGTGGAGACTGTCTTACACACACACACACACACACACACACACACACACACACACACACACACACACACCATTCTCTTCATCACTTACCCTCCCTGCTCTGCCTCCTTCCCTTCCTCCTGTACGTCAGCTCTCTCTTTCGCTCTCCCTCCCTCTGATTGGCTGACAGAGCAGCCAGCCAGCTTCCCCCTTCCCCCAGCTTCCAGAAGAATCTACGTCACACATCAGAGAGTCCCAACTGCATAACGATCGCCTTCATAACTATTATTACACATTGTGGCACAACCACAAAGTCCTCTGTTTTTAAAGAGGAAATCACCTCGTAAAATCAGCGGGGAGAATTGGCCGGGAATTATCTGCCGCCCCTATTAGAGTAATAGTGACAAGAGGATAATAGTAGATCACAGTGAATGGAGGAGAAAGGGAGAGGAGAGTACTGGAAGGTGGGGAGGGATGAAGTACCAGAGCGGAGAGGAAATGGAGCAGATGTAGAGAAATCCGATGAGAGGCGAGCTCCAGCTCTAGAGCTTCCCCCCTGATTCCTGAGCTGCAGGGCGAGGGAGACACGCAGACAGATGCAAGTGAAACTGGATCAGACCATGCAGACGGTTGCAGCTTATAGAGGGGTTGCGGTACTGGGGGCAAAAATTACATAGGAAACTCCCCCCACACACATGCATGACTGACACAAACATACACAGCAAAATGAGAAGTAATTGGTTGTTACATGTGAGCGAACATGTCTGTCAGGGCTGTGTGAATGTATATTCCACAACACCATCCTGTCCTCTCCCCTCAGTGTGGGCCTCAGCATTACATAACTCTTTGTTTTTGTGTGTGTCGGGGTTGGCCGCATGTGTGCGAGTTATTCATTGCTTCACTGCACACTCGGGACGGCAGCCAGTGGCGAAGCGCTGCTCTTTGTAACTCATTTAGGCCACGCAAAGATTTTTCTTTTTCTTTTGGTTTCTGCCTTGACAAGGTTTTTATCTCTTCTTTCCTCCTCCTGTATTTTATTAACAACAAGAACTCCAAATACCATCTTGGCTGAGTGCACATTATGTCCCGTCAGCTGATGTTAGGTTTTGTTCTTGTGCAGTATTTGTAGGTTTTAAACGCATTTTTTTCCATCCTGTTTACATTCTAGTTTACCAGCTTATTCTATTATGTAATGAAATGTTCTGAGGTGATTATCCGGTGTGCTTTGTGTCCCATGATGCATCTCACCCAGCAGCAGCTCTGTGACCCCGAGCCGTTCATCCTGTTTGACTTAGTGGTGACCTCTAACCTTACACTTCCACATTCAGCTACAGTTTATTAGCCTGCTGAGGACTTCACACTTAACAGCTTTGGCTTTTTTTGACGCATTGTTTATAAAGGAAATGACATTTATTGTTTACGGCATGCAGCTTTCAATGTGGAGTAGAGATGAAAAAGTATGAAAATTTTACATCATGACCAAAATTATCACAGCTGTCAGTATTACCGCGGTATTTTTAAAATGAGCTGAAAATGTCCAAAAAGTACTCACACATGCACTGATGACATTTTGCCAAGTTTTATGTTGAAAACCACACATAAAATGAGCAGCACTTTTTGTTGGCTTAAACACTGAAATAATATTATATTACTCTAACTGGTCTTGTACCATTGTTTTTGGCCACAGGAGGCAGCTTTTTTCAGCAAAAACAAAAAAAAAGTGGCAAACATAGTGGAGCTGCTAAAAGAGCCACATGTTTCTCTCAGGAGTTGGTGGAGACCAAAAGCAGAGCCAAAAGAGATCGAATATTGGAGTACATTGCTTAGGTGGCCAGAAACAACTCATATTGACCTATAAAGTGCTTTGTAACTGCTGGGTGTGTAAAGAAGCAGCTGTTTGCAAGTCTTGGCCCAGGCACACCAAACTGACATCCAAGAACTAGTGGTGATGAAGATTTACTGCTGCATGGCCTCCTGCGGTCTGTGTTTTGGCCAAGAAGTTGCACTTAAATACCGCAAAGACTACAGCCAACGACCAACTAGCATGCACGTTCTGCATCTGCATGAGAGGAAATAACTCTCCATACCAGCAGGCGGCGGCAGTCTGTATCATTCAAAAAGTGAAACAGAAAGACCAGCAGGACAGGTTCAAGACACTAGTTAGCTAGTTATCACATTAACAACACAACCTGATGTTAAAAGAACAAATAATATTTGCTGTGCACTAGTGAACAGTAGCACAAACAATCCTGAATTGTTTCTACTAAAGAGCTCTATGGTTTAAAAAAACTTACCTGATAGAACAAATTTGTTTCAATCTCAGCCGTCTTGACTTTGTTTGTTTATTCTCCTCACTTTGTTTCTCTTCTCATACACTTAGCTGAACATGTATCTGCCGAAAACAGCGTACCATGGCTAACTAGCGTTAATGCTGCAGGACATGCTACAAAAACTAGGGCGAAAGACACTCACGGTGGCCCAACATTGACCAACAGCCGACCATCGGCTTGGTGTGTCAGGGCCCTTACAAGTTAGCTATGTCAGTGTTGTGTTCAAAACTTGTGTTTGCTCCCCCCAAGTGGCAAAAATTGTATGTCTAAGAGTGTGTGTGTGTGTGTGCGTGTGTGTGTGTGTGTGTGAGAGTGTGAGTGAAAGAGAGAGAGAAAATCACACTGTTGTTAATGGTAACTAAAGCCAGTGGGATATGGGCACTTTGCTTAAGCAACCACATGAGAAGTTAATAACTAACAGCTTTGGTAGACAGGTGATGATTTCGGGGCCATAACCTGCCACAAACCATGAATAGCTTATGTTGATGGGGCTGAGCACTCTTTACAGTACTGTCCTGATGGAGACAGTAGCCCACAATAATGCAGCAGGCAGATCTTAGTCCATTATCTGGTACTTGACCTCTTCAACACTTCTAATCTGTGCCAAGGCACCGTGGCAGACCGTGAGAGTTGTGTGTCTTGGCATCCCCAAAGGCTGAAGGTTTATTACAGTACCACCCTGAGATTATTACAGTTCTTTGGTTTTCCAAAGAGCAGCCATGTGTTTAGACTGACCGCTGCTGAGAATCGAGCTTCAGCCAGAAGGGACAGCAAAGCTTGTGCATTTCTCCTCTTTTGCCTTTCTGAATTTAACATTATGAACCTCATCCAAAAGTGACCGTGGCTTTAAAAAGAGGCAGTGGAGGAAATTCTCAGCCACAGCAGCTTTTAGAAAAGACTGGATCTACACTGATGATTGGTTTTATATTGTATGTGTGCTAGTGCAGCAACTTACAGTAATCTATTGTTTTTTGGGCTGTTTTTTCACCTTTAAATGATAACAAGAATTTTACTTCTATAGCACTTTTCAAAACACAGTTACAAAGTGTTTTACAATTAAAACAAAACACGTCAATACATTGAGAGAATGACATGAACTAAAAGCCATACATACGGTATATATTAAAAAAGGATTAGATGAGTAAAAATGTCATAAAACATAAGTGAAATCTTTGAAGAGCAATTCTAAAATAAAAGTTTTTTTAAATTGATCTAAAAATGTTAAACATTATGGTAAATCCATCATTTTTTTTGCTTAATCAGCCTATTATTGTGTAGGCACTAGTGTGCGCTCAACAGCTCTGCTTGTCCTAATGCTCCTTCACCTCCCTCATCCCTGCATTTCTGCTCTCTCATTACCTGTACCCCAACCACCCTCCCTCCGTTACAGTGCCAGACTCTGCCAAGCTCGACCCCACCCCTCCTCTTCCCCCTGTCAACCCCAGTGCCGTCCCGTCTGTACCCCCAAGCAGTGGCAATGGCAAGCGCGCCCCCTCTGGAGGTCAGCCGCAGACAGCACAGCAGCCCCAGACTCCGCTCCAGCAGCGCTACCCGCCAAGAGAGGTGCCCCCACGCTTCCGCCAGCAGGAGCACAAGCAGCTATTGAAGAGGGGCCAGCCTCTTCCCTCTGGGACTCTGCCTCTCACCACCACGGGACGTCCCACCACTACTGAACCTGCAGCAGCAGTAGCCATACACTCCTCTCCCTCCTGCTCCTCTTCCTCCACAGCCAGCCAGCCTACAGGTCAGCCAAGACACTCTGTGGGCCAGTCACTATCTCTTACTCCTTTTTTTATGCAAAAGGTTTTAAAGGGAATGCATGATATTGTGGTCAATATTGGGATCACAATTATTTAACACATTACTCATTGAATTAGGAAACATCACGCATGTTTCCCACACATTTATATGTTGTGACAGCCCGCCATGATTAAAACATCTGTCGCCACAAATCAGTTTAAATTTTTTGAGCTGGGCTGTTCATTAGGGGCACTATTGGAATATATTTACCATTTGGTTATTCATTGCACCACACTTGCGCAGCCCAGAGCGTACTCTGGGGAGAGACGGAGCAGTACAACGTCAAGCGCAGTGATTGTGAAACTTATGTCATTGCACTGGGTCTTACAGTTTGCTTTCACTCACAAATAGCTCCTCCTCTTATCCATCACTTTGATCAGCTTTGATTGGATTCACTTATCTATTATCCACCCTGCGACTCATAACTCTTTTTTTTTTTTAGATAGCTTTTTAATGATGAACTATGAATATAATTAAACTAAAAAACAAATAAAAGCTAATTTAATAATAATAATAATAATAATAATAATAATAATAATAATAATAATAGTATAAACACAGTGGAAAAGGGGAGGAAGAGACCCGGCACTGTTTGCAGAAGAGTGATGGACTGTAATTATTCTAAGCAGCATGCATGGAAAAATATATCTTACATTTGACTACATTTCTTACCTGAATAAGTTGCTACATTTGTCAGTATTCACTTTTTAGAGATCTTAAAAGTTGCTAAATCTAGCAAGAAAGTCCCCAGTTTGCAGGACAGAACAGGAGCATCATTTTGAAATGTAATGTGGCACAATAATTATATTGTCGCAATTGTCTTGTTTTCATAATCGTTGGAAGCCAAAATAGTAATTGAAAATAAAAACTTGATTAATTGCCCAGCACAAGTTGGGCAGGCTCTACACGCTGCCTACAAGCAGCCTCTACAAGCTTTAATAAGACATTTGTTATCAGCACAGCTACATAGCAAAAGTCTCACATGGGGGTATTTGTACGGATGATGTTTCCATTCTCATTTACCGCCCATTCTGACAGCTGTTTGACTTATATCAGCTTTGCCCAAGAGTGATGCACCTGTAGAGCATTTGGAGGGTGTTTGCATCACAGGTGCTGCTGTTTATTTTTACTCTGCCTCTGCCTGGCTGGGAATTTGAAATGGGGATAGAGGAATACAGGGGTAGGGGATAGAGAGTAAACACAGCTGGCTAACTCTCTATGTGTTTGTTTTCCTTCCTGTGGCTCTGCATGTCACACTAAACCCGGTTCTTATGTTTTTCCAAGTGGTAAAGGTCCTTTCTGTCTTTATAAAGTAACATGCTCTTTGAAGATGATGATGTTGAAAATTCTTTTTAGGGCGCTTGGCACTTTTCATTGTCTGGGAAGGAAAACAGATTTTTACCATGAGTGCATCTGAGCATCTTCCAACCTCTCTGATGCTGTTTGAATGCAGCTCTATCGCCATGGTGATGAGATGTTTACCCTGTCCTCTTTTCTTCCTCCTCCTCCTCCTCCTCCTCTTCCCTCTCATCATCATCATCCTCCCACTCTGGTCGAGCGTTGCTGACCAGCCCTACAGTATTTCCTGTCTTTGGAGGAGGAGCCGTATGGAGAGAGCTAGTTGGCCGAGCGCCTCAGTGGGCCTGACCTGGCACTGATAGAAAGACTGAGTGAGAAGGAAAGAAAGGAAGAAAGAAAGAAAGACGGAGAGAGCGAGCATGGCAGAGGTCCAGTACTGTGGGCTGAAGTGACTCATGGCTTACGGTAAAAGCTGCTGCTTCTCTCCGCCCCTTGCTGGCAGGCCTGCTCTGCTCTGCTTTTGCTCCCTGAGCGACTTTGAACTGACTGATTACATTTGGACAGACAGACAGGAGGACCCTCCAGACTCAGAGAGTCCAGTGAGAGATTTTCGTATGTATACCTCTACGGAGACTGCACGCTGAACTGGTGCACAGAGAAGTTTTGCACAGGAGCATCACGCTCCACGCTATCTTCGTTTACAATCTGTCTTTTCAACAATCTTATGTTAAAAAGCCTCACGTCTGAAAAATATGCAACAATATTACTCAACATGCATTCAGAGCGCAACACGTTAAGCCACCTTTGGCTAACAAAACGATTGCCCCCCCTCCCTGCTTTCATTTCTTGCAGATAACTAACAGTAGAAGCACACTAGCTGCATTCATTCCCCCAGCTCTCCCTCTTCTCTCCATCCGCTGACTCCACCTCGCCTCACCGCGTCTTTCATTACCCGGTCACATGTCGGCTCCCTTGAAAAGCACGGCTGATAAACGTGGCCTGTGTGTCCACATTTATACATGTGCATAAACACAAACATTCTCTTCCTCTGTAGTCATAAGGCCCAGACATACCAAACCAACTTAAAAAACTGGTGGAGGCAAAGGCAGACTGTTGCGTCGCCTGTGTCTCAGCTAAAAAGTAGCATTTGAACACACCACAAAGACTGCAGCCAAAGGCGAACTAGCATGATCTGCACCTCTGTGAGAGGAAATAACTGTTTTTAAAAGCAGGTGGTGGTAGTCTGTTTTTGTGAATTAAAAAAAGGGAAAATGGAAGACCGACAGGACACCAAATAGCTAGTTAGCACATTAACAACACAACCAAGAATATGCTATATGTATGATATGATATTTACTTTGCGCCAGTGAAAAATTAAACAAATCATTTCAAACAGCTAAAGAGCCAAATGGATTTTTTTTTTAAAAAAAATTAGATTACAAGTTTGTTTTGATCTCATGCCCTCTTGACTTTTGTTTACTTTCCTCACTTCGGTTTCTCCACTTGTGCACCAAGCTGAACAATAAGAGTGATGCCTCTTACCAAACGGCTCCACTACCGAAAAACAGCCGACAAGGGCCGACAAGGGCCAACTAGTGCTAACGGTGCAGGACACTGCACAAATACTAGGGCAACACGCACTCAACGACAGCCGGCATTGACCGAAAGCCGACTGTCAGCTTGGTGTGTCTGGGCTCTTACCAGTATGTTTCCCTTCTCTGCTTGACACATTATCAGCCTGGGCGATTATCAGGGCCACTATCTGGCATTTTGCAGATGATCTGTATCGGCAGTTTATTTCAGTGATCGCAGACAAAAATTAATTAATTTAAAAAGTGTAAAGAAATTGTCACCACGGGAGGAAATTTTAGTTCTCAGGGAGCTAATTTTATTTATTTATTTTTTAATTTAAATTTTCACTTCACTTTATTAAAAAAAAGTTGCAAGGAACAGGGAGCTGTATATGATGTTCCCAGTTTTGATTTTTAAAAAATTGCCAAAGGCATTTAAACAAAGTTTTATGTTGGAGTTTGTTATATTCCAAATTTTAAATATTGACAGAAAGATATTCATTTTTATTGTAAATGCATATTGGTTCGAAATAACGGTTATTGGTCTCATTAACTACTAGTAATCAGTATCTGCCCTAAAAAAAACAATATCGGTTGACCTCTATGACATGTACAGTATTACTCTGCTGTAAGGGCAAGCAGTATCAGCGACCAGAGTGCTTTTAATGGCCTTTCAAGACAAAAGTTCAGATTTCATATGAATGTAAATAAATCCCCTCAATTAAGATAAATCCCCTATGTATGCACTCAAAATTAAGTGCATTTATTAGGCTTTGTAAGGCAATAATGCACCACTCCCGCCTTCTCTGACTTGTTTTGTTTGGCTCCTAACTAATCAAATTATCTATTCCTATAATGTGTCTTATAGCACTTAGATTTATAGGTACTACCTTTTGCATTTGTCTAACACTCCCTTGTCAAAGCCCATAAAGCAGTGATCAGGGTTTTATGAACCATTCGGCATTGTACTTGCTAAGCACAACAGAGGCCGACACCAGTAAACAACACGTTGATGTAAAACAGGCCTCGTCAAGTGAAAGAACAGTGCAGCTAATGTGCTAATAGCTTGTCTAGTGGGGAACAGAGAGAGTGTATGCATGCTAGACTTGATGTGCTCTTTAAGTCTGCTGATGATGCTGTAAAAGAGCCTTGGGAATCCCCTCAAAGAGGACTGGGACGTCTTGTGATGTGATTAAACATCAGCTCTCTGTTAACCACAAATGTTCAGCGCTCACTGATTCTTTTTTTCTCTCTTCCCTCTTCGCTCTCGCTCTTTCCGCCGTGCTTGTTGTTCTCTGATGCACATGTGTTCACCTCCTCCACCTCCGCTATACCAACTCCACAGCTCACACATACCCTCGATGGCTCCAGGGCAGACAGGATTAGTCAGACTGCACATATTATATGTAAGTCTGTCAATCTTCCCATTATTACAGCGTTCTCCCAATGTTGCCTTTTGCTTGGCTAACAATCCATATCCCAGGGCTCTTTCATGTAAGAGGCGTGAGAGAGAAGGCTATTTTAAGACTGGCATGCTGGAGAAAGCCCTTGACCTGGTTTATCCTTTAGAGGAGGAGGAGAAAGAGGATACTCACTGGCCGACACGACAACCAGATGTCTAAGATGTGTACTTTTTAAAAGACATGTTTTGTCCCTATGTTAGTCTTTCCCCTTGAGATAATAACATTGCATTAACAACTAAGAGGCCACAAAGAAAGCGTCCATCCAAAACAGAATGTCATGCATATATTTCTGTGCAGTCCCTGTCATTGAGCCGCTGCTGCTGTTTGCTCCAGAGTGAGTGCAATTTAGTGAACAGCCTACAAACCATTTGTGCTACTTCAGCATATTCCCGACAGTAGCAGTGACAAAAAGGTGCCAAGTGTTATTTGTGTGCCGCGCCTACAAGGATCCTCCTGGTTCGGCCTTCAGTTAATGGCAGCTGTTCTGCTTTCTCATGTTGGCATCACACTTGACCCTTGCAGACCTTTAATGAGGACCTGTTATGCTCGTTTTCATGTTTATACTTGGATTTCTTTGCTAGAACGTGTTTATATGCGTTAGTGTTAAAAACCAGTTTCCTCAGACTGTCTGTGCTGAAACACCTGTGTTCAACCTCTGTCTGAATGCTCCGTTTTGGCGACTGTCAGTGTTTCCAGGTAATCTGTATCTCAGCTTCTCTGCACCATCATTGCAGCTGGAGAGTGACTGTAATGGAGTATAGCATATTGAGAAATCTCTAATAAGCGCCTCTAAAGCAAAATTATAATTACCGGACATGTTCCAGCAGGAATGTGATCTGAAATTAGGGCTGCATAACATGCTAATAAAATCTTAGTGTGATTATTTTTGGCAGATATTGCGATTGCAGTATGAGTTGCAACTTTGGTGAGAATGGTCAATTTTGCATTTTCACTGAAAATAAATAAATGATGCGATTTCTGTCATCTGAAGGAAACAAACATGTTGCCTTACATCTGGAATGTGGTTTGCAGGCCGAGGCATCTTTGTAGCGCCCCAGTGCTTCATTTATAAAAGTATATTGGGACACATTTTCCCTTTATCAAAAATTTTCCCATAACCAAAATCAGAGCGAAATTAACAATGTCAGCAAACACGATCACATGCTTCCCTGATATTCTGATATTAGCATTCAGACACGTGTGGCTGTAGGCTACATAATGTTAACACTTGCATAACATGCCTGGAGCAGATGACTAAAAAGAAATTTGTCAAAGGCTGACATCATCTTGACAAGAAAGTTTAAAAAAAAAAGAAAAAAAAAAGCTGGAAATACAATACTACAGCAGAGTCTACGAATATAAGATATTTATACTCACAATATCTAAATCCTAATAATGGTAGTATTTTTTTCATTTGCGGGCAGTGGCCCACTGGAATAATACTTTGAGAAAAATGTTTTAAAAAGTTTTTACACATCAGTGGTTTAAAGACATTAAAATCATTTGATCATTCAATGATCTCATTTCTGACTAAGTTTGACAATCTTCAGTAGAAGATACTTACATTTCTTACATAATTTCAGTTTCTCTAACATATGCATTATGTAAAAAAACAAATGTAGCTTATGCTAAAATGAAAATACTTTTCATATAGGTGAATCTGAGTAGTATTTTCTTGTTTAATCTATGATCATTTTGTCAATAAAATGTCAAAACATTATGACCAGTGGTCATTATATTTCTAAAAGCCCACAAATGATGTATTCAGATTGCTTATTTTATCTGACCCAGCTTAAATCATTTCATGATTTAGCATTAAATCATTACATCTGACAAGTGAAAACACGTGAAGGTTTGGCATTTTTGCCTGACAAATGATAGATAAAAACGACTAATCCCTGATAAGCTCTTATGGGTGCCAATTAATTTTCCATCAGTTGAATAATCAGTCATTCGTGCTATTGCCCTTATAGTCATGTTTTTTTTTCACTGCACCAAATCAAAAACAATAGGGAAGTAGAGATTGCTATCATTAAATACAGAGGTAGCACATTCCTGGGAAGTGCATGTCCGTGTGTGTGCACGTGCATGCATGCGTGTGTGTGTGTGTGTGTGTGTGTGTGTGTGTGTGTGTGTGTGTGTGTGTGTGTGTGTGTGTGTGTGTGTGTGTGTGTGTGTGTGTGTGTGTGTGTGTCTGTCAGAGAGCTCGTTCATCTGGCTGGAAGCATGCATTGTCAGCTCTGTACCATCCAGTCTCTCTGCCCCTCGGGGACTTCATTAAGCCAGGATCAGTCCAGCTGAGGCCCGCACAGCCCTCCTAGATTACTTCCTCCTTCCATCTTTCAACATCCATCTCTGTCTTTGTATTTTATTCCTCATGATCCCTCTTTACCTGACCCTTGCACCCCCATACACACCTGACTATGCTTACATGTCATACATGTGTCCACTTGTTATGTAAAATGAAAAAAGTTAGGCTGAAGCAAAGCATGAAAGGAAGGTTTGCCTGCTATGTGCATTCAGGAAGTAGCGTGTGTTGTTCTGTTTGTTAGTATGTTTACATCCACACAATAGATGTAGTGTCTACAGTGTGTGTATGTTAACACACAAAGGAGCGAGCGGCCATGCAGCAGCATGGCATGACCTCACCGCATGTTAGGTCCTCTCAGTGGAGAGGCGCAGGGGGCTGAACCTCAGCCATAAAGGGAACTCTGTTCTCCACTAAACATTGACTTATTGTGTTGTTGCGTGGGTGCTGGGATCATTTGTAAACAATACCAGCCTTGATCCAGGGGACTGCTGCTCTTTTTTTTTTTTTCTTTTGCCAAGCTCCCAGTCGCGGTTATCCTTCTCTCTACATGTCTTCTATTAAGTCTAATACATGTCTTCTTCTGCTGTCTCTCTATAGCCCTTTTTACACAGAAATCGCACCGTAGTGCTGGTAGAAAGTCCCGTCTTTATGCCTCCTTTGCATTTTTACATAGAACCAAACAACGTCGGCATCATCCAGCTCCAGTGTCTGATTTCAGATAGCATGCCGGCATCGCAGAGGCTAAAGAGCCATGAAGTTTAACACAACAACGCAAAACTAGGGCTGCCTCTTGAAAGCCGGAGACTCAAATCATCAGTCGGAGACCGTCAGTCAACTAAGATTGCTTCAAGTCGAGCGGTCAATTTTTTTTCTGTGCAGTACACCTCTGGGGACGTTTTGTTCCACAGATTTTGCTGCAGAGGGTTAGGGTTAATTTGCAGCTCACAGCAAGCTAATAGGTTACATTCTCTGACTTTTGTTGATATATAGTATCGATAAAAAATGTTGTTGCACATTTTCCACCCATTGTTAGCGCTGTTAGCTTGTTTACTACATGACATGAATGCCGCTGTCACACTGAACGTCCCTTGGAGCCCATTCAGACTTTAAAACTTTGAATGGAAAATAAAACAAATTGTCAAATCCTATTCGACTGGCATAATTCTCAGATGGGTACAGCCCTAGTCAAAACGTTACACACATCCTGCCCATGGCCCCATCCTGCTGGCTGTCCTGTTCAAACAAACACCGTTTCAGTGCTGTAACTGTCTCCTGTGGCGGCTTACAGGTAAGACAACCCTGCCCCCCCCATTCTGTGATCACACCTCACATACAGACCGGTGAGGCGACATTAAGGTGATATTCCCGCATCAAACAGGCAGTGTAAAAGAGATTTATGCAACCTCCTCCCCCTGTAGCTCCAGTGCTCCAATCATGCACTGTCACCAGATCCATAACAGCTTGCTCATTTCATGTCCTTGCCTCGTGCCCAGAAATCACCACCAAAGTTTGGTTCTGCTTCTGACAATCACAACATTCCCGGCTAGCAGTCACAAATGTGGACAAAAATTTGTCATCTTGTCTGATCCGATGATATGCCTGCTCGTACTTAAACACGTGCATGTGTGAGAAAACTGTCATTCCAGCACCGGAGGGGGTGCAGCAGGCTTTTGTGAGGTTTCCCTTGCTCGCTCTAGCCTGCCACTGCTATTCAAGAGGCTTTCCATTGTGGGCGGCAGTGCTAATTGCAGATGGAGTGGTTTTGGCTAAATATTTAGTGACAGTTTTGAAAGGTTGAAAGATGTGAGGGTTTGGGGG
Source organism: Plectropomus leopardus (assembly GCF_026936395.1). Lineage (NCBI taxonomy): Eukaryota > Metazoa > Chordata > Actinopteri > Perciformes > Serranidae > Plectropomus > Plectropomus leopardus. The sequence goes on from NC_142193.1 coordinate 22,000,484, forward strand.
GGGTGGCTGGAAGAGTCCCCCTTTTGTTTTGTTTTACTGCATGCCTGCGTGAGTGCATAATGAAAGTCTCCAGGCTTTATCGTTCAGCTGTTAACCAAGCCCCCCCCCACCACCACCAGCAATACTCCATCTCTCCAATGCTCCCATCCCCTCCCCCACCCAGCCCTCTTTCAGTGCTTTTCCAGAGAGGGGGAATATTCTCCGTCAGGATAGGAATAGAGCACGATATAAATAAAGCCAGAGGGAGGCAATAGATAGAGGAGAGACCCAGCCAAAGCAGTGTTGGTGGGAGGGACAGAGCATGAGGGATGAGGAAGGAAGGGAGGGAGGGGTGGAGGGGGGGTTGTCTCATGCCGCGCAAGAGCTGTGCAACTTCTTGGCAGCATTTCAAAAATGAGCCTCAGAAGCTTGGCGAGCCGAGCAGACATATTGAAACAAGGATGGTCGCTGCGTCGCACAAAACCTAGCTCTTTGCAGGATGGTTGGGAGGCACCTCTCCACAGGTATTTCACCACTGTGTTTCACATCTCCCCTTCTCTCCTCTTCAGCCTCCCTCTGCTCCCTCTCCTCTCTGCCTCTGCTGTGTTGTTTTGGTGGCTTGTATTTACACTCTGTCTGGATGAACACTTTTACACATTAAAGCTGCAGCGACAGTGCATTTCGGGCGTGCAGTGTTGAGTTCTTATGCTTTGCGTTTATTATTGTGAGTGGGACATGCATGCTTTAAAAGCAGCGACGTCGGAGACACAGGCAGTAGCTCGGAGCCTTTTTGGCTGTAGTTCAGGACTGAGAAAATGGCGGTCCTGCACTTCTCAGTGGAGTGACGCTACAGAACGACAGCGCTGTGTGTGTCAGAAACACAGTGCCCTCTTTTTCCCCCCTGCTCTCTCACTGCCTCCTCTCTCTCCTTTAGTTGCAAGCATTAAAGTAAGCTTGAAAACAGGGGGTGGGACACAAATGCTGCCACTTCCCTCATGTAGTTGTAACAGAGTCAGAGTCTGCAAACAAAATAAGCATGCATGTGAAGGCACATGTAAACAACAACCCCCCCCCCCAGCACAGGGGACAGCAGAGAGGAGGCAGTGAGGTGGCAGCAGGTTGATCAATGCGGCGGTTATTATCTGCAACTGGGCTTCATTCAAATCAACACAATCCATATGCAATATGGAACCTCAGGGAGCTCGCTCAGCTCATTTCACAAAGATCTAAAGAGAGAAAAGCCAAAGCGTTACTTTGGGTTGTCAGAGCAGATAAAGTGTGATGTGGTGGTGAGGAGACAGGCTGAAGGCAGGAGTCTGAGCTTTGTGTCAAATGGAGGTCATAACTGCAATGGTAAGGAGGTCAGAAGTGACTGAGCTGCATGGCCCCTGTCATTGATTACATCCTCCAATGTGGTTCCCAAAAAGAGTTTTTCTTGGCGTGACATGTTAGAAATAGGGATGCACAATATTGGATTTTTTGCCAATATCTGATATGCCGATATATAACATCCCATTTGACAGATAACCGCTACTCTTATCAATATATACATTTTTCCCCACCTAATTTTAGTGATCATCAAGTATTTTTTGTAGTGGAATTAACATCATATTATGCATACTGTTGTTGTGATGGCCCACCAGCAGATGGAGACATAAAAGGGTGCTCATTTAATATTCATTCATTCTGCAAAATAGGAAAAATACTTAAACTTAGGGTTGATTTTTTTTTGTACATGTTCACTTTCAAGTGCTGATAATATTGTTATTCCTGAGTTCGAAAAATACAGTAGTTAACTGTAAGAGCTTCTCATTTTTATATGTTAAACACTTGCATCGTTCACATTCCATGAAGACGATTTTCCATGGGTTACAATTAAATTAAATTAAAACCCTAAATTTGTTAACTTTTTATTATCAATAGTGTTACATTCAGCCACAGTGAAATCTAATGTATTTTCAGTGTTAAGATTTATATTGGTAAAGTTTTTAAAAAAATGTATTGGTATTTATTGCTTCCGGCTCTAATCGGCATAGATCAAAACACAACACCTGGATGAGCATGCTAATTTTAGCTCCTTAACCATCGAGATGCAATGACACACTGCCACTAATTACCAGCCGTCTCCACTTAAACAGCACTAAAACATCGATCCAAATTAGTCTGCACAGTCTGAAAGAGAGACTGAATAAGTAAGAGATATATAAAGAGAAGTAACCATTGTAAAGTTTTCACAGCCCTCTGTCCATGCTCCTGACTCTCTGTTCTCTGGCTTGTCTGTGATGTTGAATGGACACACTAAAATAACCCCCCCACACACACACAGAAAGGCATACTTGTCTGCTTCAGAGCCGTGTACACAACTCTGCTCTACTGGCCTATTTTTAGCAGGTTTACCCATGTTTGAAAAACCTGCGTGCACTCGTTAATTTTGGTGGGAAAGGGGTATCTCATAGATATTTTTAAAGTACAACATTGTCATTTAATCTGTAGTTACACTGAATATTTCCATATATTGTTTAACTTACATCATCAGACAGTCCTGGCTTTAGTCATAGTGTATTTGAAAACAAATGTATAAAAAACTGTGAGATGGTGTTTGAATAGAGTGCATAAATGTTGTGTTTATTTTCCAATTTAAGCTCCCGCTGCTATCATATTACTCATTCTGTTTGCATTTTCACTGTGGGCGGTATTTATTTTTACTAATAAAGCATCCTGTGAAGTCTATGTATGCAATAAGTAGACCTCTTATATGTTGCCATGTTATGTCAACCTTACTAAGCATACGTGGGTGTGATGACGCACATAACTTAAACCTCTCATCTCTCTTGCTCATGCTCATGTCCTGTTTTTTTTCTCTTCTTTCACATACAGAACTGCCCCCACAGAGTGGCCAGGGAGCCCAGTATGAAAATCCCCTCTGGGGACACCCGCCAGCCAACAGGAGTGCCACAAGTGCTGCATCTTCCACCAATCTCAGTGGCTGGGATCAACTGATCATTGACCAGAAAGACACAGAGGCTTGGCCTTCTATTACCCTCAGCCAGAGCCAGGCCCCTCCAGGAGGATGCCCTTTGGACACTGACCCTGGTCGCCTGACCAGCAGCAGCAGCAGCAGCAGCAGTAGTACTAGTAGTAGTTGTAGTACAGTGAGTATGGCCACGGGGGCCAATAGCCAGACTGGCCACTTCCCTGCCAACCACCTTAGCAGCAAGGCCAACAGTGGGCCCAGCCCTGCCAATCATACTGGAACCAGCATGCTCTCTAGCCAGGTTGCAGCCAATCGCAGCTGGGGCTCTGGGCCTGGACCCTCCCATTGCACCCCTCAGTCCTCAGTGGGGAGTGAAGGGAAGAGTGACAGCCCAGTGGGGGGAGGAGGCAGTAGGGGCTGGGGATCTTCTTCATCATCCTCCACCACCAACTTTAACTTGAACCTAAACCCTAATGCCAACCCGTCTGCCTGGCCCATGTTGGGGCATGATGGGGGAGGCACAGGGGGAGGCAGCTCAGGGGGGGCCAACACCATTTCACCTCCTCAACCTACACCCAACCTCTGCAATCCAACTGGCCCCCCACCAGCCCAGACCAGCACCTGTACCGGAGCCAACACTAACAGCAACCCCTCGGGGATCGGCAGCGCCTGGGGTAGCATAATGGCCTCTGACACCTCAGAGCCACACCCCTCCCCGTCCACGAATGTGTCTTTCAGTTCAGAACCTCAGAACCTTAAAACTGATGGACCAAATCACACTAATAGACAGGAACCTCCCAGCCCTATCCGCAACTTGCCTGGCTGGGGTAATGCACCTGTAGGCTTGGGTCCCATGGGCCAGACTCCCCCAGGGGGCCCACAGGTCAATGGAGAAGATGGCAGCCCAGTATGGGGAAACAGTGGCGACTCAAAGGCACCCTCATCTAAGGAGGCACCTGGCTGGGACTCTGGCTGGGGCCGTGGAGGAGGGGGAACTGGAAACTCTGGAGGCTGGAGTGACCAGTCTGGTGGAAACTGGGGGAAGCAGCGTACTGAAGAGACCCAGGGAGGCTGGGATGGTCCCAGCTCTCCTCCCCAGGATCCACAGGCTAGTCCTTGGAACAGAGCTGTGAGCACAGCTGCTGCAAGTGAAGGGAGCAGTGACAGCATGGACGGACATCCCCAGCACAGAGAGCCGTCATCCAGAGATAATCCAGCTCCTCTGCTACCTGCCCAGGATCTGGATCCCAGGGTGTTGTGTAACACCGGCTGGGGACAGACCCCTGTTCGCCAACACACCTCCTGGGATATGGACGATACTAAACGCAAGAATGATGCAGCCGCTGACTCATGGGGCTCTGGCCCAACCACTCCAAGCGATGTCCAGGGGCCCTCCAATGCTAATATGGGCCCCTCTCAGAGGACTGACCCTGGGAGCAAAAATGATGTGCCTGGTTCTCAGGGAGCTTCAGGTTGGGGTGGAAGCATAGCTGCTAACAGCCCAGCGAGCTCTGGTTGGGGAGAGCCATCCAACAACATGAAGCCCCCAGGTGGTCCCAGTGGCTGGGGGAATCCCCCTACAGGAGGCCCCACCGCTAGTATACCCAAGAATGGGGGTCAATCCTGGGGAGAGGAAAAGTCAACTGGATGGGAGGATTCTCGCAGCAAGGCAGCATCCCAGGGCTGGGGAGAACAACCCAAAGCATCCCACAGCTGGGGCAGCAGTGGAGGGAGCAATAATGCAGGAGACTGGAGGGAACCAGAAGAGAACAAAAAGAGTCCCACCAACCCAGGATGGGAGGGAGAAGCAGGAGGCTGGAAGGAAAACCCAAGAGGCTGGGGAATGTCTTCTTCAGGATCTGGGATACCTGCACCTGGAGGAAATGGGGGCTGGGGAGAACCAGTATGCCAGCGTCCCAGTGGCCCTCAAGGTTGGGGGGGGAAACCTCAGGAGGGGCCCAGTGGTAGCAGTGGGGGAGGAAGCATTGGCTCTTGGGCTGGCTCCAGTTCAGTGAAGCAGGGTGGAAGCTGGGGAGGTGGCAAGAAGGAGTCCTCCACTGAGCCTACAGGCTGGGAAGAGCCCTCCCCACCTTCAATCCGACGTAAGATGGAGATAGATGACGGGACCTCAGCTTGGGGTGACCCTGGTACCTACAGCAAGTCCGTCAACCTGTGGGACAGGAACAATCCAGGGATGTCCCAGGCTAAAGTTACTGCTGGAGGCAATAACCCTCCAGGCCCCAACAACAGCCATCCCCACTCTCACAATCACCCCTATCACGGGCCGCCTACTCCTTTACAGAACCACACCCAAAACTCCCAAAACCCGGGGCCAGCCAGTGGGCCGATGGATCCTGTCGTTCAACATCAGTCTGGGCCATCTCACAACAGAGGTCCCCTGATAGCTCAAGGTAAGACGTCAAGTCAATTTTATTTGTATACGGCCCATTATCAACATTATAATATTTTGATTTTGCAAGAGCCCATAACCTATGCTCTTGGTCAGATTAATTTTCTCATAGTATACACATATTGTCAGCGTTAAGATCTTATAGGTGATGTGATTTCACATATTCAGAATATGAATCATATTAATCTGTATTTCTTTTTCTTTTCATGAATGTATTTATTCATTTTAACAAGAAAAAACGCTCCCCTTAATACTCCCAAGTAACATCTCTACAAATGCAATTACAAAATAAATAAGTAAATAAATAAATAAGTAAATAACATAAGGTGAAATAAGCAAAAGTGATAAAAATATATATTTACGCATACATTTAGAAAAATGTATGTGTAAAAAGTAAATTATAATAATCAACCCTTCCTTTTTAATATGGTGGGTAAGTCATTGATAAAGGAAGCAAAACAACTTCACTGTTAAATATTTTTAAATATAGATATTGTAAATATATCAAACAGTTCAAGGTGCCACTTTACAACGACTGCACCAAAAAAAAAATTCTGGAGCAAACAATTTGTAACTTGATAAGGTGCAAACAACATTTTTTTTTTTTGTCTTGATCAATCAAACCAAATTATTGTAAATATTTGTTTTGGCATGTATTGACAGAGTGTGTATTAGTGGTCAACACATTTGTCCTGTAGTGTCTTTAATTAAATTTAATTATGTAATTGATCGTAGGGCTCCAAACAAACTCAAATTTTCCAGATGAAGCTCTTCAAGTTGAACTTAATTTTCTCCAGGTTTAGGAACAACATGAGGTGTTTGAGTCATAGAGATGTCTTTCGGGCAAATAGAGACTTCCACTCCAATAATCCTCTTTTTCATGCTACAATAAGGATTCAAAGGCAATACTGTCCTTGTTTTCCTACTAATTATTTGATGACCTGGTAATAATCCACAAATGGCCGTCTCTGCACATGATGTCAGCACAGTGTGTTTGAAGATAGCTAAGACCAAAATATGTGTCATGTTTGCAGGTGACAAACGACATCTCCTCCAGGTATTTTTCACTGTTTAAAGTAAAGGTGTCAAACATGAGAGCTGCTTGGACAGTTAGCACGATGCACTGTTAAGCTCCAATCTCTTGATCCACTTAAAGGTAAAATCTTGACCTAGTTTGCCCTCTTCGGATTTCCATCTAATCGACTATCCAAATGAGTTAAGCAGTGCCAGCCCTGTCCCTCCATGGGGCTCCTCACATTTCACAACAACGGACATGGCTGTGTGGGTAACCCTGGCAACGTCTCATGGGCACCCAAAGGAAGCACAAGAATGCTGTTTACAAAGTGCCTCGTGAAAATAGCTATTCACCACAAACAGTTTGAGAGGGATCGGAAGTGTGTGATTATATGGGAGCCACCATCTGTCAGTTGATGAAGGGAGGAGGTGGGGCAAGCCCCAAGGAGCCGATAGGGTGCTGACGCCCCCTGCTGTTCCTCAATTAACCCTGCATGCGGATTTTGCCTCCCAATAAAACCCGAGTTGTCCCTTTTGTTGGCATAAGAACTATTGAGCACTTTGTGAGTTAAAAACAAAAGAAGGTTAACTCCTCCTATTTATAACTCATGGTAGAAGAAGGGAGGAAAATTAAGTTTGTTCCTCCCATTATGCCCTGTTGAGAATAATATTGTGCTTCGGCCAGTCACACTAGAAGGTTGAATGTTAATTATAATTTTGGAGCAGCCTTTAGGACTTGACCTCTCCCTGGAGAGAGCTAAGCTGAGCCTGGCACTGCCACAGGCCCAGAGACAGTGCTGTGTCTCGCATGCCAAGAGGAACCAGGCTGCGCCAAAACTTAAATGGGTATCTTCTCCCTCTGTCAGCCATCCTGCTAAGCCAAGCCCAGGTTTCTGCCTTCCTCCACGAGAGGCACTTCACACTCCAAAACAGAGGGATAACCGGAAGCATGGTGTTTACCAGAGGCTAGGTTAGATTTAAGGCTCCGTTTTTCAGTAAGAAACGAAGGAAAACAAATAAGAGAAAATGCAAGTGGCATGTTGTTGAAAGCCTCCCAGTTACACGCATTGTAATCTAAGCTGTCCAATTACACGTGGTATCAGAAGAGAGATGGTGTGAGTGTCCACGAGAGATGTTCTGGCATGTTTTTTCCTTCACAATACAAATCCTGATAAGTGAACTTTTGTATCAGCTGATATAAGCACAGATATGGTACCATTTTGTTTTTAAAAAAAGTTTAACAGTTGTACATTGGGGTGGGCAATATGTCAGAGATGTGAGATGTATAAAACGACTATATTGAGAACATCGAGTATCACACGTCGGCTTGAGACTCGCTTAAGTGTCTTGGTACTCTTTCTCTCTCCCTCTCACAAATGCACACAAAAAGAGACTCACAAACATGATACGACACACACACACTCCTAAGCCTGTCCAAACCACTTTCTCCGGAGTGATAATATTTGAGCAGGCGGGGTGTGTGTCTTTATATCTGCAGGGCTCTAAGCCACCACTGTTAAGTTTAATTTTGCAGCTATGGAGCACCAGCACAACCTGCAAATACTATTAATATATGAATGGGAGAGTTGCTACTTTGTTTGCAGCTCACAGTAAAGAAATCCTCACCTATAAACGTGCTGCGGTAACACTTTAACTTTTGATTGTTGACATTTTACCACACATCAGTTTTCTTTGTAGCTTTAAGACCATAGTTACCAGTGGCTGCACAGCACACACAGCACATCTTGCTGTGCAGGCTACGTTTTTAGAGCACAAAGGAAGAATTGATTTCCAGGAAAACTGGAATTTTATATGGATATGAAACTCCTGTAAAATTTAATAATAGGTAATGTGGTGGACTCTTTGGTATTGTGTGAAAGAGCCGTGACTAGGGCTCCTGCAAGAAGTAAATAAAAATTATTTCATTTTAAAGTCAGCATTTTGCATTCAAGACAGTTTGAGGATCACAAACTCTCATATTTAGCACAAAAATATCCCATCGCAGCTGCCAAAAAATAGCTGCATTCCCACGTGCTGTATCACAAATTCAATCCTCTAGTGCTTTTTTTACTGGTTTGTTCGAGTTATTGGCCAAAAATTTGTCCAAAAATTGTTTGTGCTGGCTCGTATTTCTCAGTGCAGCTGATATTTCTTGAAAACGCATTTATTGACCTTTTGAAAATACGCCTAATTTGTTTCTCTTGCTGTAATAATTTTAGTTTGTAACAGAGGTAATAATAACTTAAGATTGTATCAAAGCATTTTTTACTTTTTTTTCAGATTTCATTGGTATTTGTGCTGTAAAGTATTTTCATTGATAGGTTGTGTCCTTGTGTGTCCTACAGGTTGGGGAGAGATACCCACCTCCCACACAAAATCAGAGAGCTCGTGGGGGGAGGCTTCACCCGCTCCGGTCAGCGTCGACAATGGGACGTCAGCCTGGGGCAAATCCACCGGGAGCTGCGGGGGCTGGGGAGACAGCAACCCGGACAGCTACGGCAGGGGCAACCCGACGATGGCATCTGCATCTTGCAAACCTGGTAAATATCTGTATGGTTTTAAAAATTCGTTTTTACCGCTAATGTGCTGCTGTTTAGGAGTAATGATGACAAATGTGTGCTCTACTGCTGAAAAAAGTTCAATAATTCTCTCCTGATGAGTCAAATGGACATCAAAGACATGAATATGGTACAAGCAACGCATGAGCACTGGGAATTTACCCCTAAATTCACACTGACCCCTAGTGGCCCTCTAATATTGTGAGCATACTGGTTACTTTTATGTAGTAAAGCACAACATTGTACATTTTCAGTTTATCTAACTAATTCTTACTTATTTTCAAAGGGTTTTTTCCCAAATTCTTTTAGTGTTTATTGTTCAGTGCAGAGCTTCGTCCTTTTGTAAACAAACGGACCAAGTTATTTAAACACTAAATAAATTGGTTTCATGTAAAAAAAAAAAAAAAATCAGTGTTTTTGCGACACTGTTAGTAACAAAGGGCCTTTTAACTATGATGCAAAACTGCGAATGGCCATGTCTAGAATCAGTGTTTGACACAGACCCACCCCTTTATGTAGATATAAACAAAACAAAAACACAGCAACTCTTATTTTCAGGCGATTATACACGAGAGAAAAGATACTCTTTATATCATATTCCATATCTGCCAATATATCCCCTTAAATCTTACACACTGGACCTTTAAATAAACACTAACATCACGTTGTGGTGTGTTTTTCAGCCCCTAAACCTATGCAAGACGGATGGGGAGGTGGAGTTGAAGAGCTGAACCTGTCGGGGGGTCAGTGGGATGCTGAGGAGGGAGACATGTGGAACAACGCTGCCTCCCAGGAGAGCAACTCCTCCTGTAACTCGTGGGGCAATGCATCTAAGAAGGGCCCACAGAAGGTATGACGTAGGGCTGATTACAACTTAGAAACAATTTTCTATTTCATTTTTTTTACAGTAAAATAGAATTAAGGTTGTGTGGTACTAATGATTCTCTGTCTTCAGCTCTCCCAGGGAAAGGTCCCGGGGAAGCAAGAAGACGCCTGGATCATGAATCGTCTCATCAAACAGCTGACAGACATGGGCTTCCCTGTGAGTTAACGTGGCACTGCTGTTAGTCAATTCTAGGAGCTAAAAAAAAAATCTTAATATGTTTGAATAATAGCTGCGGCCACATGGACAATATTTTTACATTAGCGTGTATATTTACACGCCGCAAGATCTTTAATCAATGACTTTTTTTAACGTGCCTAAATTATTGCTTCTGCTGTGAAGTGTCTGACCTGCCAGAAGTGTTAAATTGTGATGTTACTCTATATATTATTTAACGTTAGTCATGAAAAGGGAAGTTTGAAACTGCATATTATACATACCCGACACACTGCTGTTAGTTTTCTGCATCATTGATGTTGTCTGCTTTCTTCTGCAGAGGGATCCAGCAGAGGAGGCTCTGAAGAGCAACAACATGAGCCTGGACCAGGCCATGAGTGCCCTGCTGGAGAAGAAGACAGAGCTGGACAAGCGAGGGATGGGGATAGCTGGCCACGACTACAACAACGGGCTCATCAACAAGCCTATGAGCTGCCCTCGGCCTCCGCTTCTTTCCAAAGACCCTTCAGCAGACCCCCGCTTGCCCTTCATGGATAAGGTACGTCATTCAATTCCATAAAAATATACTGTGCATGAAATAGTTTTAGATTACTTTTTAGATTTTAATGCGGATAGGGGATATTTAACTGGAGAGTTTGGATGGCAAAAATAGCTGATAAAGAGGATCCAACATAAATTGAAGATGGTAAGTAAGCAAGCAGTGCTTAATTTGATGTAAAAGAGGAAAAACAACATTTTTTTTAAAGAAATATAATATAGTACTATCCTCGAACAAATGAGACACCTTAAATGTGACTTAATTTTACTCAAGTATAATTGCCATTTTGTTGGCTGGTAAGAACCAGAAACTTTGTAATTGATAAACTGGAAAAAATGGCTAATGTGTTTGAAGCAGAGGCTGACCATCTCTCTCGACTCTTTCTTTCCAGCAGATGCAGAGTGGAATGTTTGCCGGCGCTGGAGCAGCACAAGCCCGGGCAATGCAGCAGCCGCAGCCGCCTCCTCAGCCGCCAGTGCCGCCTCTCAGTTCCTCTCAGCCTAGTCTACGTGCTCAAGTGCCTCAGTTTCTCTCCCCTCAGGTATACACACACACACACACAAACCTAATTTCTCACTAACTACATAATGTATGCAATGATAAATATTTTACATCCATATTAGTCTTTAAACACATCTCCACCCTGAGTTTCTCATTTATTATGAATCACTTTAGACCCATTTGATCTGAAATATACTGTATATATAAAGGAGCAGATTAGTTTTGATCTTAATACCACAACTCGATATGTGACTTGAAATGCATGCCCTGTTTTACTTTTTAGCTGTGTTAAAACAATGTGTTTTTTATGTGTTGATACTCTTTGTCCACAGGTTCAAGCACAGCTCTTACAGTTTGCAGCAAAAAACATTGGTCTGAATCCTGCACTTTTAACCTCACCAATAAACCCTCAACATATGACCCTTCTGAATCAACTTTACCAGCTGCAACTGGTGAGTCTCAAGCTTCTTTCCCACTGGACAAAAACCTACTAACAACCGCTGACAACTGGCTTTTCTTTTCAGAGGGAAAAGTTACAATCGGCATCCGCACCCGGGTCAAATAACTGCAGTATTTCCAGACATGAATTTTAGCCCCTTTGCCAGCACAATGCCATAACGGGCCACCAAAAAATGTTTTTGTCTCGGTCCGAGCAGCACTCGAACATTATTTAAAATGTAGTCAGGTTTGAGAGAAAGACACTTAACAAGTAAGAGAAGTAAAAAGAAATAACAGCCGTATTATTTTGACTGGCCTCTGTGCTGCTTAACTGTTTACTAACCTGTTTTGCGGTCTGTTCCTGATGTGGAACGTGACACACCCGAAAAAAGGTATACCCATCTGCAGAGTCCTGTACCCAGCTCTGGTCTACTGGCAATAGGAAAGCACTGTATCACCTATTTTTCATGGTTTTTCCTGCGTTAAAAACCCACATCCACCTGCTTAATTTGGTGGAAAATGGGGACAATTTAGCCTCATCTGCTCTCACTTTTATTAGATACATTAGTTACAATTACCTGCAAATAGAGTGCACATTGCAAATATCTACAAAGACCAAAAGCATTATGAGAATTTTTAATTGGACTAAAAGTTTGGTCTAAAATGTTTTTGGTACATGTACAGGCCATTTTATTTTCATTATCTTTGGTTACTGTTGAGTTATAACTGGATATATAAAGACAGTGACATCTTATGACACTAAGTCCATGCTTCTACCTGCTGCACAGGCATACCAGCGTTTACAAATTCAGCAGCAGATGTTGCAGGCGCAGCGCAACGTTTCCGGCCCCATTCGACAACAAGAGCAGCAAGTAAGTTTTTACTCTTAACCTGAGGTTTTCTCTTCTGTACTGCAAAATTCACTGAGTTAATATTTTACCTAAATAAAGCTGCTTGTGTTGAAAAACTGTCCAGACCAGTGTTTATGTCAGTTGTTTTATGTATCATCTGCACTTTATAGATCCTAATATGTCTCCATTGGGATTGTGTCTCAGGTTGCACGTACAATCAATAACATGCAGCAGCAGATCCAACAGCACCAGCGTCAGCTGGCCCAGGCCCTGCTGATGAAGCAGCAGCAACAGCAGCCGCCCCCCTCCCACTCGGGCCTGCATCCTGGTGGGGCCAAATCCACCCTGGATTCATTTCCAGGTCACCCCCAGGCTCCAGGCCTCCCTGACCTGCAGACCAAAGAGCCGCAGTCATCGCCCAACACCTACAGCCCCTACTCTCTCTGTGAGTAGCCTCGATCTTTTTCTTTGAATGGCAAACAGGAAATGCTGTGCTAAACCTCGTAGGCCTGTGTAGTAACACATCTCTGTCTCCTCAGCTGGACTGAATCCAAACATGAATGTAAACTGCATGGAGGTGGGTGGTCTATCTATGAAGGAACCCCCACAGCCTCAATCGCGCCTGTCGCAGTGGACGCATCCCAACTCCATCGAAAGCCTCTCTGGAAGCTCCTCTCCTCTAGAGCCCAACATGGGCAAACATGGTGAGAAAACGAGGGGAAACTTAATTAAAAATGAGAAGTTCCACCTGATGCAAAGTGTGTATTTATGATCCTGTTTTCCTTTTTCTAAAGTAAATGTTTCCATCTCTTAATAAGGGCCACATGCAGACTACCTTCCATTATTTACTTGGTTGGGAAAAACATTTTCCACATTTCACTGATGTCTACTTAATTTTACCTCTCTCAGGTGCCAACCTGGGCCCCCCTGGTAAGCCCCCTCAGCTGGAGGACTCTTACAGCCCCTACAACCTGATGTCCAGCTCAGAGTCTCCTACCAGCCCCCTGGTCCCCCCAGACAGCTGGGGACAGGGCAAGAGCAGCAGTGACAAGATGGCCAACGGGACCAATATCAACTGGCCACCAGGTTAGGAACACTGGAAGTAGGGCTGCACAGTTATTGCCAAAATGATCATCACAACATTTATTTGTTTCGTTCACATTTAAATTAAGAGTGCACTGCATTTACCTTCGTGTTGTGCTACATTCCTGCTAATGTACAAATTCTGAAAAATTCTTGAAAAGAGGTTATTTACCTGTATTCAGTGCGTTAACACAAAACTTAAAGCCTTACTTAAATATAAACTGGTCAGTCACATAAAAATCCACCCCCCATAGAGTAGTCAAAACTGATGCCTGATAACCAGCTGCTTGGTAGCAGTACAGATATTAGATAATCAATAGGTGTTTGTTTTTGATTTTATAATTTCAGAGTTCTGCCCCGGTGTGCCCTGGAAGGGCCTCCAGAATATTGACCCTGAAACTGACCCCAACGTGACCCCCGGCAGTGTCCCAAGCGGGCCCACCATCAACACCAACATCCAAGATGTCAACCGCTACCTGCTGCGGGACAGGAGTGGAGGTGAGACCAAGAGTTTTTGAAGGGCTGAAAACGCACCTTAGCAAGATACGTGGTATGACGCTTTTGTGTAGTGGTCCTAAAACGTACGTATATTTTATAGAACAATCTGTGTCCCCTAAAATTGTCTGACAGTATCGTGCAGCTGCTGCCACCAGAGAGCCTGCTTCTTATTCTTTTTGTTCTTCATCTTCCTACTTTTAACTGTTCCTATAATCATTGTCATTTACCAGTTAATGCTCTTCTCTTCTTAAAAGCTTACTATCATCATTTGTAGTGCATTTTTCCTTTACTCCATTTTCTCTTTCTGCTATTTTTTCCTTATTTGTTTGTGTTTGTCTATTTGTTTGTGTTGATGGCATCGGCTTAGGCTCCTCTCCCACTTCATCTCAGAACGAGGCTCTGCCTCCGTCCAGTGATTGGCCAGTCAGTGCCTACACTAGCTCGTTCAGTCTGTCGTCCCCGGAGACGGACGATGCAGGTACATGGTTTATCCATAACCTTCTCCTCCCCACATTGCAGTGGCTGCATCACTGCAAATCAACATTATCCTCTCTCTCCTGTTACTTTAACAACCAGAGCCTCAACTACTCACTGAAGAACCACTTCTCTCCTGTTCATTCGTGCTCCTGATTAAATATGATCCTCTTGTTCGCTCTCTCCCTGTCAACTTTGTGGTGTTAGTGTAACGAGTGTATCTCCTTCCTCCTTGTGAGTGGTATGGGAAGTGCTGTCCTTTGCACAAATATATATAAGAACTTTTACGATCGGTTTGCTCTGCAGGACTCCCTCCTGTGGGAGCAGCTGTCTTTCTTTCACCCGGTTCTGCAGACCAACCTTTCCTTCATTCTTTTCCACCCAGGTAAACTGTCGGAGATGAAATCTACTTGGTCTCCAGGCCCCATTTCTCACAGCCAGGCCTCTCTGTCCCACGAGCTGTGGAAGGTCCCCCAGGGCCCCCGGAGCAGCACCACGGCCCCTTCCCGACCCCCACCCGGCCTCACCAACACCAAGCCTTCAACATGGGGGGGTAACTCCCTGGGTCTGGCCCAAGGCTGGAGCAGCTCTTACACCACAGGTAGCCTGACAGTGAAATATGTAAAAGCTAGCATCAGAGTCTTCAATGCTCCCCTTCTCAGTTGCTTCCTTCTGCTCTAGTGAGCAGAAGTAATCTAACAATGAAAATTAGCACATTTGCAGTCCAAGAAATGCAGGCAAATATTACAGGGTTAACACAAAATTCTAGCTATGCTTCATCATCAGTCAAAGCTGCAACTATATCTGCAACTTCAGATATATTTTTGGTAAACTTTTTGTATGTAGATAAAGAAAATAACAAAAGTAGTCAAGTAATCAAACTGCCATTTTAATTTTTGTCAAAACACCAGTTGAGCGTATTTTATCATCTATCACTATCACAGGAAATAGATTCAAACCCCTAGGAGAGCATAAAAATGTAATGAAAAATAAATAATTTCAATAAAAGAAAGAAAAAGAATTACTTTTAATAATTACCTAATTACACACGAGACAGTTAAACAGACTTATTGTTTTTTTTGGCAGTGAATGAGTAGATGCAACATTCTTATACTCACATTGTTGTCATTTATGAAAATGAAACAGATTTCGTTTTAGTTTTTACTATCAAGATCTATTTTTAGCTTGTCAACGTCTCATTTTGTCATGGAAAAAAAGGCTGTTGACGAAAAATTTTCATCATAGATTTTGTCAATAAAATTAATACTGCATTCTTGCAATTCTGTTTGGAATATTTGTAGACCATTTGGCAGCAAAGACATGCAAACATATGACAGAACATAATGAAAATATTGTGCATAAAAAAAAGAAATTAGCAGAAACACAAAACTTGAGGCGTTTCTTTTCGGTCATGAGATGCGAGATGAGTAAAGGTCAGATAATGGAGCGTCATTGCATTTGGTTATACATTTGTTAAGTTTGCACCGTGAATGTACTCGAGCTGCACTTTGATGTGGCAAAAACCCACAGGCTAATTTTGAAGGTGCCGAGTAGGCAGGATTAAGAACAACTTAAAACCATCTTGTTGTGGTTGAGCAGGTGTCAACTGTCACTGGGTGGAGATCGACACCGCACACTCAGTGTGGTAACTGATTATGGTTTCAGACAAGCTTGTTGAACTTAAGCATCTTTTTGTCTCTGTCTTGTACTCAGCAGGTACCACGTGGAGCACAGACAGTTCCACCAGGACCAGTAGCTGGCTGGTTCTGAGGAACCTCACTCCACAGGTACCAATATACAATCAGCTGCTTCCTCTTAACCTTTAAATCATTACTTCAACCACAAAATGATCAGTTTGTGGTTGATATGATCAACCACAAACTGATCATATCAGTCACTCACATGGTGTTACACTGAATTTGTGAAGAAAACTTTTCTTGCGTGTCTCTGCAGTGAACAAAGAGTCAAAAATAATAATACAATTCTTAATGAATTGGAAAAAAAGGGGGCCGCATATAACAACAGGAAAACTATATCAAAACACCCATATAGAAATTCTCACACAACTCGTGCAGTAAAATCCCAATTCAAGTCTGAAGTACTGAGCATATGACTGGAAACACGGCTCCCTTTCACTTCAATTCATGAAAAATTTTCATGAAGTTTCACTTCAGCTTCGTTCACTGTGGAAGCACCCACGTTTCTTTTACAAATCCAACGTAACACGGGGAAGTAGTGGATAAAAAAATATGATTTTGTGGGTGAAGTATTTCTTTAAACATTAAGGTTTTCACAAGGAATTGACTTTGTCCATCCACTAAAGGCCTGTCTCTGTCTGTGTCCTTGTTTGCGTCCCAGATTGATGGTTCGACTCTGCGTACACTGTGCATGCAACACGGCCCCCTCATCACATTCCACCTCAATCTGACGCAGGGCAACGCTGTGGTGCGCTACAGCTCCAAGGATGAAGCTGCCAAGGCTCAGAAGTCCCTGCACATGTATGTCTCGTGATGAATTGTCTCAGTGTTTGGCTCAGTTGAGTTTAAAGCCTCCACGCCGGCGATAGCCGAGCCTGGAGGCTTTGTTTTGGGTTGTCGGTCCGTCCGTCCCATTCTTGTGAACGCGATATCTCCAGAACGCCGTAAGGGAATTTCTTCAAATTTAGTACAAACATCCTCATGGACTCAAGGATGAACTGATTAAATTTTGGTCGTTATAGGTCAAAGGTCAAGGTCACTGTGACCTTGCATCCTTCTCATTCATGTAAACTAAATATTTCGAGAACACCTTGAGGGAATTTCTTCAAATTTTTACATCCTGTTTGTGTCACGGATGAACTGATTAGAAATTGGTGGTCAAAGTTCACTGACTTAGCGTCCCTCTCGTTCTCGTGAACATGTTTGGCACAAACATCCACTTGCACTCAAGGATGAACTGATTCTGGTGGTCAACGGTCACTATGACCTCACAAAACATGTTTTTGGCCATAACTCAAGAATTCATACTCTAATTGTTACAAAATTTCACACAAATGTCTAATATGATACAGTGATGAAGTTTTAAAATTTTATATCCAAAAGATGAACTTCACTGTGACATCATAATGTTTTGTAAAAACGCTATGCTGGCCATTACTCAACATCATATTTTAGAAACAGGAGAGGAGGTATTTGGTCACAGACACAGACATGGATGTAAACAGCAGGTGTAACTTTACTGATGCGGCGAGGCATACAACTGCATGGCGGTAATTCTAGACGATTTAACCATCACTTATGCATCATTTTCCTCTCACCTCTGTCCAGGTGTGTGCTCGGGAACACCACCATCCTGGCAGAGTTTGCTGGGGAAGAGGAAGTGAACCGTTTCTTTGCACAGGGCCAGTCACTTGGTGGTACAACCAGCTGGCAGGCCACTCCAGGCACCAATCAGACAAGGATGGGTGGAGCCGGGTCTGGAGCCTCCCACCCCATCGGTCACTCCCCACACTGGAACAACAACAACAATGGCAGCAGCAGCAATAGCAGCGGCCTGGGAGCAGGCGGAGCGAAGGCAGGCGGTGAGTTGCTGTGGGGTGGTGTGCAACAGTATTCTAGCCTGTGGGGACCCCCGAGTGGAGAGGAGGGACGGGTCATGGGGAGTCCCACCCCAATCAATACGCTGCTGCCTGGGGACCTGCTGAGTGGGGAGTCCATGTAGGACTAATAAAGCCCAGGCTTAACAAACACCCAACAGCAGCAAAAATCTTGCAAATCATTGTGGAGATAATCAGTGTGGCTGTAACGGTGAAAAGGAGAGACGAGAGGAGGGCGAGGCTACATCCTCGCTGCTCACCCTCGCCAACCTCCTCGGCTCCTTTTTGTTTTTGATGACATTTCAGTTGCAGTTTTGTGAATCTCAGTGAGAGATTTTGGTCACAGTGTTCAGCTTTTACTTTTGGAGACACAGGAAGGCGTCTTTCATTCAACAAAGAAAGAGAACTTTTTACAGAACTTTTGGGAACTCGCCGTGTGAAACATGTCCTTCAAACTGACTTGACGACGAGATCTTTAAACGAATCCCTCTCTGCCTTTTCGGGCAATCATACTGCACCTCAGAGATCCATGAAAAGGCATCATTCCCAAAGGAAAAAACCCTTTCAATCAGAGTGGTTGTTGAACTTTCAGCTGGTCCAGACTCAACATTTGTTTCTCTCAGCACTAATATTAGCCTTAACCTCTTTCCTGCCCTGCTATCCTCACTCACTCTGTACTTGGTGAAGAAGCATACGGACACTTGCACACCCTTATTTCTGAGCCAGTGAAACCCGAGTGGAGAGTACAATGCTGCTGCGGCTCGACGTAAGCAACCACAGCTCACAACTTCAGTGCATTTTTGCAAGCAGATTAAGTTCCCCACACAACGCTCAAAGGGAATGATGCAACTCTGTTCGCCGTGTTCAAGCCATTTATTTTTGTAGTGTTTTTTTCTTCTTCTTCTTAAACCATTGCAAAACAAAGCTAAGAAACGATATTATTCAAATGTGTCTGTCAATCTTACCCGGTGGGGGGAGAGATTTTGGGGGGGGTCGTCGCATGTACAGTAACGGACGACGAAATGCGAAATGAACCACTGCTATTACTATGGAACTGTAAAGACAAACACTTCAATGCACCTCAAATCGTCTGCGGGCAACTCGCAGTTTGGTCTCAGTCTCGGACCCTCTCACTGATGTTGTGGAAAACCTCAAGTCGTAAATGTTTCCTACCGGTGTGTGTTTCCCACCATTTCAAGTGACGTGCAATATAAGCCACAGACTACCGTCCACCCCACCACCACCACCTCTCGCGGAAAGAGAGGAGACTGTAAGGAATGATTGAACTGCAAAAACGCTATCTTCCCTGCACCCACCCCCCCATCACCCCCCATCCTAAAACTGCCACTACTACCCTTCATCTCCCCTTCAAGAGTGTGTGAGCTCAGGAGAGAAGCAAGCTGGTCTTCAACCACCTTTTTGTCCCAAGATACAAGGACGTACACACAAAGCACTTCTTCAGCCAGCCTACTCTCCACACTTATGCCAGTGACGAGTTTCGGGGGAGACGGAGGGACAGGTGTGTGTGTTTCTGTGTGTGTGTGTGTGTGTCTGTGTGTGTGTGTGTGTGTGCGTGCGTGTGCGTGCGCGCTTGGGGAGAAGGCATCAAACCAAAACGAGAGGAGCCTGTTTTCCTTTTTTACCCTGAAGACCAGTTTTTTTTTTCCTTTTTTGCCCAAATTTGCATCGGTAGGAGGTCTGAGCAAAGATTTGTGAATAGGTGGTCTATCATAGCACTTAGCAAGAGCGTCGCAGCTCGTTATACCCTTAATGCCAACGAATAGAAGACAGGAGAAGCAACACTGGCAAATAAAAACTGAAAAAAAGGACAAAAAAGCAATCTGCTTAGTGGCTTCTCTATATACTTATTTTTTAACTTAATGTGGATGTGAAGATTTTTTTTTTTTCTTTTTCAATCCTTCTTCCCTCAAGTCGGTGGGACCAGGAAGGATGTCAAACATGGTAGCAAAGTGAAGGGAAATACAAAGAAAGAACTAACTCAACTGATGATGGGTGCGGCAGGGAACGACCCCAAAGCACTCACCCTCTTTATCAAAGTAAATATCACTGTTACATTGCATACTTTGAAATCTTTAGCCTTGGTGTCTGGAAAAAAAAAACACAAAAAAAAAAAACGCTCGGCGTGTTTATGTTCTACTGGATCCAGCAGGGAGGATCGCCATCTTCTTCGTCCTTTTTCTTTTTCTTTCTGTTGGCCCTGCCAGCCTGTGTGATAGTGTGGCCACTGAGTGCCTGCCTGCTGCGGAGTGCAGTGCTCTGCAGCAGCCCTCACCTCCCTCTTCGCTCGCCGCCTCCCTGCGGATCCCTACAGACTGGTTTCCCTCCTCTTCCCCCTGGCCTCCAGGCCAAGAGCAGCTCTTTCAGAACTGGCCCACCTGTATTAAATTTACTACTACTGCTGCGCCAGAGTCTGTCCTCAGCAACCTCCAACTCTCTCTTTGTCTCTTCTGCAAGGATCACTTTAGCCAGAGACGGAGGCGTTTGACGTGTTTTATTTTTTTCTCGGTTTCTTATGGAATTGCCAGTGTGCATTTTTATTTGATTGTTGTCATGAAGTTTGCTGATATTGTTGCTGTTATCATTGATGATATAGATAATGATTGTTTTCTGATGATGATTTCATGGCTTTTTAATATTGGTCTTTATGCAGTGTTCAGCTTCTCTCCTGCCCCTCCCACTGCCTCCGAGGCAGAAGCAGTGTGTAGTGTAGAGGCAAGGCCGCGCGACCACACTGTGGATCTCAGTAGAAAAAAAGGCCCGAGTTTTTTGCGTTGTTGGAGTCAGATAGAGGGTATGACGAGTCAAATCAAGCAGGAAGAAAGGTTGTGTAGTGAAAAGGTTCTCCAGGATAGTGAGCCAACTCCTTCTGTCCATCCTGGGGCACCTCCGCTCTACGTTGTCTCATAACACACACATCCTTTAGTGGTGATGGGCCTCACTCACACTGGTGCTTTATGTTTAACTCTGGGAGCACTCAGTTAACACTTAGAACCACCTCAACTGATAACAGCCTTCCATTTCTATGCAAAGACAAGGAGGTGTTTGTTCACAGCCATCTAGAAAATCACAGCCATCCCCCCCTCCACATCTGCCAATCTTCACTTTTATCTCTCAACCTTTACTACCAGGCAGCTTCCCTTGAAACCTCCAGCTGGATTAAATGTAAGGGACACTGACAGAGCCTCACTTCAAGATTTTAGTCTCCCACTGTGTGGACAGAGCTATTAGATGACACTAAATGACCTGCTGGAGGCACTAGTGGTTGGCAGAGTTCTTCGGTCTTGTGCCAACTGATCTGCAAATATCTACTTCCACCTTGCCATATCCTAATTTATCTTATGCGTGATGAGACTTATTTTATTGCTGCAGGGGCGTACACCACGTGCTCCGGCTGTAGGAGGCTTGAGGAGTAGAAGGGCAGGACAGATTTACGGTTTTCACCAACAGTGGGCTGGGAATTGTAGTGGAGAAGCAGGCTACGGCAGGAGGGGGGGTGGTCCCTGTATGTTTCTGTGCACTGTTTATGGGTCACATCGGGTACATCTCTTTAAAAACCAAAAACATCTTTTTCTTTATCATCAAGGTTTTTTTTTTTGTTCTGGGGTTTTTTGCAAAAACTAGAAACTAAAAAAAAGAGTCTGTTTCAGCTGTGCACTCCGAGGCTGAGATGTTCTGTGTCTCTGCAAGCTGCCGCCTTCTCGCCCCGTCATTTAGGGGAAGCTGTATCCGGGGGGTTCATGTTTTTGGACCTCCAACCTGAGGGTCGCGCCAGCATCAAAACAACAGGTCATTTCTGCTCATCTGTCTTTGTGGTCAGGGTCCTAGCAGGGACCTGACGTATCAGCAGAAACAGGGACACAAACCTCAAGTTTGGTACCAAGTCTTAAAACTTTTGGGATTTGCCCTCTTCCAGAGTCGCGTCAGACTCGCATCATTCAACAAAACAATCACTATTGCCTGTGTCGTCTGTTTGTGTGTTTGTTTGTTCCTGAAAACCTGCATTTACTCCACACTGGACTTGAATCAAGTAACTGGCGTCAGAAGTGGGGAGTGGAACGGAGTGGGAGGACGGGTCACTGGGATGGAGGACGAGTCTCAGATGTGCACCTGGATTTTTTTTTAAATTTTTTTTTTTTTTTTTGGCGCAGCACCAGCACTGAGAGCCCCGCCCTCCTCCCACACCCCTCGCCTGCACTCTTCTCTTTCTGTCTAGTGTCGGAAACCAGATGTTTTCCCTTTTTTTTTTCTTTAAAAGTCACATAAACTTAAAGGCAACTGGAGCTCAAGCGAAAAATGCTTCTCAATCATGGATCAGACAAGGGTCTGGAGCATGGGCCCCAAAAAAGAGCTGAATTAGCAAATCGCTCTTAAAAAAGAAAAAAAAAAGGCCTGGGTTGAATATGCACATTCTAGTTCATATACAATACACAACCAAGAGTACATAATGGGTGTATGTGTGTATGACTAGATCTCTCTGTTTTCCACTTCGCCTAAGCCCCCCTAAACCCCGCCCTGGCTTTGGCCCTTACCCTGTGTATCCTCCTCGACATTATATTTCCCAGAAGACAAGATCATAAACATATCAGAGTAATACAAAATAATGAAAACAAATACTTGAATCAAAAGAAGCGCCAATAATGTAATGTGAACACTTTTTGTAGTGGTTTTTTGTCTCATTCATACACTTCAGAGATTTTTGATAGCATCGGTTCAGAGTGAATCAAATTTGAAATGTTGAAAACAAAGATCGATATAAAGGCAAATTTACATCTGTTGTATTTGAGTGTTTGCACAAGGCTGCTTGTACTGTATGTTGTTTGAATGAATGTTTTAGTGCGTGAGGTGAAAATATGAGAGCTCGTGATTACAGCGGAGGAATTTCCGCCTCGTGTTTTCTTTTTCGATTCAGTATACTTTTGTTGTTTATTTGTTTAATTTTTTTTTTTTTTTTTTTGGCTTGTCAAAAATATATTCTGATGTTAATTGTTACTAGCCTCTAGCGTTGCACTGAGTGTCGGCCTCACCCCTCATCCAGCTAAACGAACAACATGATACAAGTACTGAGGGGAGACGGGGACAGTTCATGTGTAAATGTTTACTCAAGGACTAAAAATAAGTGTGTTTTTAAAATGTAATGTTTATCTACCTTAGTGGCTTTCATTGTGGAATAATCCAAGAAAGTATGGATCATAATTGAGTATTGCACCATTTTTCGGACTATAAACCTGAAAAAAAAACAAGAAAACTGAAAAAAAAATCACATATGTATAAAAAATGCAGCAAAAAAAGTATTTTGCAGACCTGTGGCCATAGATTGGGGTAGAAGGACTTCAGCTCTCCCAAATCTGAGCAACAGAGAGAGTGAAGGACAAGACATCAGACTGAGCCTTGGCTTCTAGGGCTCACTTCAGAGGTGCCTACCTTTTTGGTTTGTTAGCTTTCGTTCTGTTTTCACTTATGTTCGATTCACTCATGTTGTCATTTGTTTTCCTGCAAGGCCACTGACGGTTTACAAACACTTTGTTTTTTTCTGGAGTTCGAAAAAAAAAAAAATCAGCAACACAAAGGAATTAAACTATGGGAATGTTGAAAAGAAAAAAAAAGAAAAAAGGACAAATGCTTCCATTTTTCAGAAAAAGTGCAACACTTCAAAGAATGAAGATTTCTTGTGCTACTTTAAGAACTCTGGGATTGAACAGTGTTGTCTTGTTCTGTTTAACCTTCTTTGTTCTGTGTTAATTTCATGGACTATCTGAAGCCTGTATGTTTTATGTTGATCATATATATTTTTCCTTTATAAAAAAAAAAAGAAAAAAAAGAAAAGAAAAAAAAGACATAATTGCTCACTATCTTGCACACACACGAAAAAGTGGATCTTGTCTCAGGAAGGCCAGGGTTCCAGAGTACCAACTCCACGCCATTTTAATGTACATTTTTATGATGAGTAAAAAAAAAAAAAAAGAAAAAAGAAAAAAAAAGGATGATTTAAAAGAAACAATTCTAAGCACTGAAAGTTATGGATTTCAGAAGAAGAGAAAATACCTTTTGTTTCTAAATCCGTAGCAGTTACATAATAACCAAATAATGGACTTTAAATGAAAATGGAGTGCTTTATATATAAATCTATATATTAAAATTGCTTTACATTTAAAAACGAAAAAAGGTCAATGATTTTGATTGTTAAAAAAAGAAAGACAGTGAATAACATGCAAAATGCTGTATGTTGAAATCTTTATTGTGTTTTCTTAATGAGGTCCCGTCCTGACTGAATCAGGAACATTGTGCATTACTCTTTCTTTCCTCTTTCTCTCTCATTCTCCCACAGCGGGTATTATTAATAGATGAATCAGACTTTTGTGGAACATTTTTCACATTTTGGAGGATGTTTGTAAAACATGAGCTGGTTGTAAAGGATCATGAAACTATGCACAAGTGTTTGGGGGGAGGGGGTGGAAGACGGGGATTTTATGGCCTACTTCTAAGTGGCTGACTTATTGCAGGGGTTTTTGGGATCCAATGTGTTTTTGTTTTTATTTTTAAGGGGGTGAGGGAGGGTGGAGAGGTGAGCCCTCCGCCTCCAGCTTCCTTCGCCATGCTGTGTATTCCTAAAACCAATGAGCGTCTCACTCTTTAGCACTGTGGGATTCTAGCCTGTCACCCTCAAGGGTCTTTTTCTCTTTTTTTTTTTTTTTTTTTTTCTGTGGGCGGGGTGGGAGTTATGGGATTAGGGCTGCTTTTTTTTCTTTCTTTTGCCTTTTTTTTTGTTTTTGAAATATTAAGTAAAAATGTCTGTACTGAGATTTAATGAAAAGTCAGTGGCTTGTAATGTTTTATTTTTTTCTCTCTGTATATCTCTTTCTCCTCATAGAATGTGATTGTTAAATGACATGCACCGAAACAAATGTTTTCATGAACTATGGAGCTTCTTTCAAATATTAATAAAATAGCATTTTTTTCTTGGCTGTTAAAAAGGGTTCCCACTTGGTGTTTTTCTCTCTGCCTCACTCCGCTCCACCAAATGGAGATCTTTTTATTTCCTTGATGAGAAGTCACCTTTCACTCTCGTATCATATTTCTGCGGTTGAGCTGGTGTAATTTCCTGTAAATGTTTGCCGCGCCATTAGAGCGGTGCCAGAAGTCACGTCAGGCTCTGAGGGCGAGCTGTGTGGGACAGGCGTAATAGTTGTCCTGTGGTTGTCGGATGTTGGGGTTAGCGTAAATGGGGAAGTTGACTTCCTCCAGGTGTGAGGGGGTCTCTCGGTTATTTTGGGGAATTCCGGCACTTTGCTGCTTCCTTGTCATTTCCTCATAGATAGGAGCAGGAGGTTGTGGTCTGTGATGATGCCTCACCTTCACCTGTAACACAACATTATTTCTCTTGTTTAGATATGAAGTTATGCTGCATTCATGCGCTCCTCAGATTGCTGCGTTCTCTGAGTTCCTCTTCAGACTTTGGTGTGTTCATGAGCTTGAAATTCATAATGTGGAAACAACATTAACGTTACAAAGATGTGTCGTATTTTATTGCCCAGAGTGATTAAAGTCCCGGTGAAGATTCATGTTGCTATACAAGTACTGCGAACAGTTTGAAGTTTAGGCATGCAAAATGATTTTGTCCCACTTTACAGTCATGTAAAAAGCAGCCGAGTAACTGGAAACAGATATGTTTTGGCATCTTCACTTAAAAATTGACATAATTGCTTGATGAATTGATGCAGATTAGCTTTATGTCAATGTTTGTGCATGTTTAACAGAGTAATTCGGCTTCAAGACTGTTTCCAGATGAAAAAACACAACTGTAACAAAAGTTCATAATAATTTGTCAACCTCTCTTTTAACTTTGTTCCAGATCAAACTTTCTTTTGGTTCAGGAAAAATTTTAAAAAAGTTTGTCTCTTTTAATCAGCAGCCACAAAGCTTGAATGATTATCCTTAAATTAGTGACGGGAGAAAAGGCGAAATGAGAAAAAATAATTTGTGGGCTACAGCATTTAACACCGATTTTGTGAAGTCTGTCATGTTTTCTACTGTTTAAGACTGCAAGATGTTTTTTGAGGCTGTAACAAATTTTTGCTGTTTGAATTTTCATGTTGGATATTTCATATTGATTTAGAGATTTTTCCCTCTGAGATCTGGCACAATGTCACAGATTTTATGACTCATGCACTAACAATCCCAACAGTAATTATCAGGTCGCTTTTATTATATAAGTTGCATGCAAACCCACTCACTCAAACAGGTGTTTGTCAGGCCTCTTTTAAAGCTGACACATTAATTGGTATTGAACTGAATATGACTGACTTGTATGGCTGTCTGTCACTTTGACTAAAGAGCAGCTGCTGCATCACTCAGAAATACTGCAAAAATGATGTGATGTTAGACAAAAACATCATTTTTGATGTGTGTGTCTGCAGGGAAATCGACATATATGAAGTTAAATCTGTGTCTCTGCTCAGTGAAATATAAATCGAAGTGTAAATACTCACACATCTCTCTGTGGCCAGCCAGCTGAGTGTGAGCAGAAGAAGCCCTGCTGCTGTGAAAATGGTCAGGAGCAGAGGGGAGTAACTGGGAGAGCAGTGGCATGGCCTCCCTGCTCCACAAACACACAGCAATATGCATTAATATCTACACAGAGAGATGACCTTTGATTTAAGTGCAGCAAAGTGTATTAGCTGAACCACATACCTGTCCCTTCAACCAACAAGAAAACCTTTTGAGCGCTGAGGATGATCTGATCAGAGCTGTTCTCTCTGTAGCTCAGCTCCCACATGTAGAGCCCCGTGTCGCTGTGCCGTAAATGGGACATGGTCACGTTGACCCGCAGGGAGTCCAGACCTCCATAGAGCTGCAGACGCCCGCTGTGCTCTGGGTTGACCCGGAGTTTGCCCCCCTTAGCCATGGACAGCAGGGTTGTCTGGCTCTTGGCGTTGCGGTGGTACAGGTGGAGGCCCGTCAGGCTGCTGCGCTCCTGCTGAGGGGAACAGGTGAGCTCCAGTGACTGGTTCTCCGTCAGCTGCCTGAAGATCAACTCTGCACAGGCTGGAAGAGGAAAAAAATGTGATCAGAAGAATCCAAAAACTGTGAAAATTCTTAATATGTTGCGCTAAAAGGGGTCTGCATTTAACAACAGCACACGATATCAAAACGTCTGTTTGCAAACACTCACACAACTCATGCAGTATAATCAAAGTCTCATTTTTTCAGTCGTATGCTCAGTAGTTCCCAAACAGATTCTGACGGGGAACTAGATGCAAACTGAAACTCAGCTACGCTCTCTTGAAAGCCAGGCTCCACTGACAAAAACAGCTGCTGGCTCCTTGCTTCCTCAATGAGTAGTTTATTTGTGTTATTGTGTGACTTTGCTGAAATTGAAATAAAGGTTTTAAAGACCGAAATGACACAAAGTAGAAATAAACAGACTGATTGAGACAGTGCTAGACCAGCAACTCCAGTGTTCAGCGAGATAAAATTACTATTTTTTGCTGTTGTTTATTGGGGACCCCTATTACTTCAATTCATGAAGAATTTAATCCGTTTTTGGATTCTTTATTAACTGTGGAAGCATGTGAGAAAAGAAAAAAATGAATGTAATGTAACACCACCATCAGGTTCATATTTGTTGTTTTTTTATTAATATATCCAAACAGACATGAAGTGAAATGCCCTGAAATTTCCTAGTTATTTATGTTCCCATCAGGATGAGTTGTAATTATTCTAGTGATCCTCTGACTTTTGCCTTCAGTGCTTTCAGGCACGCAACCTCCGCAAAGAAAGCTGGTGGGGCCAAAACCTTTCAGCTGTGACGCAGTGCTTAGTCTTACGACTAAATACAAAACTTACAGCTGTTGGGTGAAGAATTTAAATACAGCCTTATACTTGCTAAACATCTGCATGTTAATATTGTCATTGTGTGCAAGTCAGCAGATGTTTGCCTTCAGCTCTGTGCCTCTGTGCAGCCACACAGAGCTGCACTCATGACTTAAACCAAAGCCCCTGTGGTCTGATATACCGCCCCATAAATGTGAATAAATAACACTGTATATGCTTCAGGCAGGAAAAAAGTTAAAGCCAGGACAGAGAGGTTGCAAAGTTATATTTTTTGTAAGTAAAATGTGAATTTTCTCTTACCGTCAAAGAGCTGAGTGAAAATAACAATGCATGCCAAACTCGTCCTCATGGTCTTTTCAGTTACAAACACACCAAAGCTGATTCATATTGTAGTCCTGCCTGTTTCCTTCAGTCTCTTGTGAGACTTTGTGGACAGCCTCACTGTATTCATTGTTCTTCACCTCAAAGCAGGAAGTGGACCTCAAAGCAAGAAGTGCTGTTAAGAAAATACCGCAGTCTGCCTTGTTTGCACTGAGGGTGTCTGTCTTTAAATATTTGTCACACTTGGGATGTTGAGAATCAGAGTTTAAACCCCTCAACCGCTGCATGCACATCCCTTAAATATACATTTAAAATTCTACACAGCAAGAGAAAAACATTCCCCACAATTATAATATATGCCATGAATTTTAACAGTTAGGTAGTGCTAGTTTTTGCAACAGAGGCAACAACAATAATACCATTTTTGAGATGCCAGGTGGGGGTAGAATTAAAAAGTTGAAAACTTATTGTTTTCCACCTTAACATCCGTTTTTATGCAGAGTTTTGTGACATAGCCTTATAGTGAACAATTTATGCAAAATGTTTCAGCAATCAGGTTATGAAATTGTCAGATAAGAAAAGAGGATGTAAATGTTAATGCTGTATCACTGGATATGTCTGGTATGCTTGGTTGGTTGTTGACATTCAGTGGTTTTAACAACCACAATAACCAGCAGTTGCTTTTATTTTCTCATTTTAATGCATGCACAGTTCCACAGAAACAAGCTATGAAGCAAATATGTTTGCATGTTTAAATATGAATATAAATATGAGGGGTGAAATCCCTCTAGCTCTGAGTCTCGGAGGGCTGTGAGCTGATTAGTTTGTGATTACACTCAGGTGTGTGCTGCTGCTCTGATGAGGCTGACTGAAGCTTAAAATGTTCCACTGCTCACACTGCTGTGCTTCCTAGTGGTCAGACAGGACGAGCTTTTGCATTTTGAACCAGTTTGCCGTTTGCTGTGACGTTCATGGAGCCTTTGTGTTTTTGGTTAAACCTCCTTCTTGCACTCTGTGTCAGATCATCTTTTGCTTTTCCACCCAAACATTACACAGAGCATGCTTCACTTCAGACACCTCAGATCGCAGGGAGCTCCAAGGCTCCATCTGAGGCGCGAGAGCAGGTGAATACAGTCAGGGTGACCTGCCACCCGGACTCATTGGAGATTTTAATCAAAGCTGACATGTTTGGAGTTGGAGCTCTTGTTAATAGTGAAGAGTTGCGCCTTGGAGTGGAGCACAGTGATTACTGTAGAGCTACAGCGTCTTCAGGAGATGAGTACAGAATCATTGTTGGACTTGTGGACTGCGGCACCAAACACTGGGTATAGTAATTGCAATTTATTGGCATTTCTTATACATTGTAGCTTCCTGTTCTGAACATACTCTCTTCTCTTCTCTCCACAGATGACGGAGGACTCTTTGGTCTACACAAACCTCCTTATATACTCTCCTGTGGCGTCCCCAGATGGTTTGGTTCGGATGGATGAAGCTGTAATTCCAATTGAGTGCCATTACGAAAGGTCTGCTGCTTTCTTTTCTTTTTCTTTTTTTTCTAAGCTCCTCTTTAAACAGGGTTGCCACACATTGTCATGAACAAAATTTCAAAACTTTTCCATGACTTTACAAGGACTCAAAATGTCTTACTTGTCCAGTGTTTTTCAAACATAAGATTCAAACACTTTTCAGACATAATTTCAGCAACCTCCATGTGTTCAGTGAACACGTAGGAATTTGAAAAGCTCAGATAAAAAAATTTAAAATCAAAATGAATACAAAATACAGCAGTTTGAAGTTGTTTGCCCCTTTCTGAAGCCAAAAGTGCCATAAAAAATGGACATACCTGGTGGGCATACATGAAGAGAAACTTCAACAAACATATTAGAGCTACATTACTCACTTTCCAAAATGCTTGTTTTCTGTTTCTCAGGAAGTACAGTTTGTCCAGTTCTTCACTCATGCCCACCTGGATCCCCTTCACGTCGACCCAGGCTGCAGTGGAAACTTTGGAGTTTGATTTAAGAACTATGACAAGTGAGTTATGTTCACTTCTTGATGTTTTTTGTTGTCTTTTTTTGCTTTTACAACTTTTTTTTTTCTTTTGCAGATGACTGGCTGTATGAAAGAAGCTCTAACGTGTATTACCTCGGCGAGCCTATCAGCATCGAAGCCTCGGTCAGAGTCGGACACCACATGGGGCTCCGGGTGTTTCTGAGCAGCTGTGTGGCGACACTTACCCCGGACATATACTCTGTGCCCAGATACGTCTTCGTTGAAAACGGGTGAGCACTTTGAAAGCTGCAACTGTATGTTGACCCGAAATGTAAAAATCTGCAGAATTTCCCATAGTTTTTGTTTTGTGTTCGACTATTTTGGCTACGGAGGGAGTGGTGTAAAGTCAATTGCCTCAAGTGATGTCACCTGAGTTGTCAGCTGGCCACGCCCCCAGGACAGCGGCTCAGTCTTGCTTTCAATTTTTCGAGTGATCACTTGTGGTAATGCAGCAAAAATATTCCCTGCAGCCCAAAAAGCAGTTCGCCCAAAGACCACCACTGTAAAAGATGTCTGTAAAACCTTTGACAGAAAACCTCGAACCACAAACAAGGTTTATTATGACTCTTATGAATTACATCTTATGAATTAACAAGTTTTATGTTTTAGCTCTCCTTGAACCGAGAAGATATTTTTAAAAAACGTAACGTTAATTAGCAACATTTTCTCAAACTAATACGTACTTGACATAACTTTTCTCTCCAAAAAATATTTCCTTTTTAAATTAATTGTGTATAATAGTAATAGTAAGAGAATAGAAATACTTTTTCAATCCCTTGAGGGAAATTGTTCTGTTGCAGCAGCAAAGAAGAAAGCAGCGACTGAATGAAATTGAAATGTAATTTCTAGGACACAGAGCTGCTCGAGGCTAATTTAGTTTTATAAGTCAGAGCAGTCGCTACAAAAACAGTGAAGCTAAGATAAAACTTTTGAAGCGTGCAGGATCTTAGCCAAACTTGTAACATCAGTTGTAAAACCTTAATTTTATGAAATTATTATTTTTATTGTTAGTCTTTTACAGTCTAGAATTCAAATACTGATTTGGACAATCTAAAGGATGCAGGATGATACATCTACAATAAAATGTGTTTTGTCAGCTCACATTCACATGAACTTACAAGTATAAATGTTCGAATCTGAATTTAATGCCTTTTTTTAAAAACATGGTTTACCTATAATTAATAAAACCATATGAATTCCACAAATACGAGACAGCAAAGACGAGTTGCTGCTACTCTGTTAAGCTTGTTACCGTTCAGCATGAGTAGTCTATAAAAGCTATTTCTGCACTGATTTTATTTTTGGCAGTGCTAAATTTAAGGCGCATACAAAAGTACTGATTTTCCCCTCTTCACAGGTGCTTGGTTGACTCTCAGCTTCCAGGTTCAAGGTCTTACTTCCTATCCAGGTCCCAGGATAGCAAGCTCCACTTAGTCATTGATGCCTTTAGGTTTCACAATGAGGACAGAGGAGAGGTGAGGCTGTTTTTTGTCTGACTTAATGGGATACTTTGCCGATTTTCAACCAGCTTTATTTAAAAATGCTGGTAGTTTGTGGAAATGAACTGTGATATTCTCCGGTATACCGCCGCCTAGATCTCATTCTAGTCATCCAGCAGATTTTTGCTGCATGTAAGGCTGTTGCAACGAAGGCTGGAAAAAACAAAACACAAAGATTTTTTTTTTACTGTACCTGTTTCTCACCTAAAATATTTTAAGAAACTGATTTTTAGCTCATCATAACTGTAAGTAAGCAATTGTTTGCCAGCCAGCTGCCATTGTCTCCTGTATCAAAACAGCCCAAGCTCATTAAGTTGCCCACCTCTGGTTTAGCACAGTGTGTTCTGGTAGTTGTAGGTTTTCTATCTTTTTGAGCAAAGAGGAATGCTTATCAATATTTGTATTCCTGCTGCATTGACATCCCCCCCTTCAGTTATGAATAAATATATCACTGCTGAAAATAACTTAAGTTTTCTTTCCCTTTTTTACAGCTCTACATCACCTGTCACTTGAATGCCGTACCAGTAAATGATGCAGAGGCACCAAATAAGGCGTGCACCTTCGTACATGGAAGGCAAGTGAATTCCAGTCTAGTATGTCAAATTACGCAAACAATATGACTTATTGGGAAAATGTGTGTAAATGTTTTCGCTGCTTTTCAGATGGAGGTCAACTGATGGTAACGACTACTTATGTGGACAATGCCAAAGCCAAAATGAAGTTGGGCAAAGCAACGGTAAGCCCAGCAGCCCTGGCAAGTTTGGTCCTCGTGGGTTTGGGAAAGTCAATGAACATGAAGGCTTCTGGAGGAGCGCACTGAAGACCAATACAGGTGAGATTAGAAACTATAAATCATGATTAATGGGTATCATCAAATTTAGGCTGGTCTTGATTGCAGGTGATGTCATGATGAGCAATTCAGTAAATGTTTTAACAATTATATATCTAGCTTCACACATGATTTTGGACTCGATCTCTGTAAAAGCTGTTTCATACGTGGCTATTTGTTAGTGTGGGAAAAGGAGGCAAAAGTGGGTCCAATGATGGTCCTGCAGGGCATGAAGAAAAGTGGGCCTATACCCGTGGAAGAGCTCCCTCCCGTTCTCAATAAAATAAGCAGAACTGCGCTGTACGGCAGCCGCTGGAGAAGTGGTGTAAACGACAGAGTTGGTAAGTGTTAACTCCTTATTAAACCTTTCATTTTCTTTTTCTAGGCCACTATGATTTTTCAATGTACCCAGCAAAGAAAGATCTTAGTTTTGATGAACTTTGCTTTTGTGCAATGATTCATTTATTTAAGATTCATAAATGCTTCTGAAATATTTTATTTTTTACTGAAAAAATCTTTTTTTTTCTTCAAATCATAGATCAGAGGGGAGAGGAACTTCCTGATTCCCCATCTACAAAAGACCAGGAGGAAGTTCAGACTTCTGAACAGGAAAAACACATTAAAAGTGAAACAGATCCAAAAGGTAGTGTGATAATACTTCTGATCAAATGTCAGGTCAAAAGTGGCATTGTGTAATTATTTATGTATATTACAGATGGCAATGCTGAGAAAGCTGCTGCACCTCTGGATAAGGTATCCCCTGAGCTCAGCCTGAAGTCAAAGGCAGCAGTGCTGGAGAGTAACGGCACGGCGGCCCTCGATGATGTCAGCCCCTCTGCTCCGTTTACTGTCGACGTGACTAAACTGTCAAATGTAACTGCAACAGAATCTGACCTTTCAGAAATAAACGACCCAAAGAGATAATCAACTAAAACCATGCTTGTTTGCTTTTTTTGTTTTACTACACCTCTTTTGTTTTTGTGGTGTGTAGGTACAAAAGTGTGCAGTAAAAACCTGATGCTCCAGTGGCAGATTAAATCTTCCATCCATCCATTTTCTTCCATTATATCAGTGTTTTGTCTGGGTTTGTTTTGTACCAGCAGATGTGAAAACAGTGCCAGTACAAGCAGTGTAGCTTTCCGTAGTGCTAATGTCGATAAGTACATAATATATTTGATTAGGTTTTTCAAAATCGAATTTAAACGTTACTAAATAATACAGATGTGGATTAATTTCCACACAATATAAACACGCAGCATGCATTAAGATATTTAATGAGCTGTTCTTTTCACTGTCTCCCAAAAAACGTGGCATAGTTTTCTCAGCTTATGTGATCATTCCTCAAATGTACCTGACTGTAAACATATTACATGTTATTCAGTGATAAATCTGTGCTAACTTTCAAACAGAAAACAGTACAGTACAGTGAGGAGGGAAAGGTAATACTTGTAATATCCCAATGTTATATTTCAGGTAGGAATCAAATTATTTAAAACAAAGATATGCTTTTACTTATTTGAAAAGTCTTGCTAAAATATACTGCAGGTAATAAAGCAGAGAAATAATGTGGTTTAGCTCTTTCTTTACCAGTAAAAACAGTAAAGCATACACATTATGTTTATGTTTGTAACTAAAATTATTGTCTTTTACATTTACAGCACATCACAACATATGCCTTCAACTGCAAAGCTTCCCAAAAAACAAGAGACAATGCACTGCAGGTCCTGTGGAAACGAAGCCAACATTCAGCAAGTAATAAGCAACGATTTTATCATAAACAAGTATAAAAAAATACAGAAAAACCCAAGTGTAACATTAGAAAAAATAACTGCATTTCTATCATTCAATGTTGTAATCTTGTTCTAATGACAGTAAAACAAAAAACAGAAGTAACAATGTGAATGTATTTTTCAGAGTATGTCAGTGACCTGATGAGGCCTCTGTTTGAGGAGGTGTTGGAGGAGCCCTGCAGATACACAGATGAGCTCATTTAAATCCCCATCCCAGAAAACCTCTGTCTCCAGTACCAGAGACCGTCGAAGGAAAAGGTCATTACAAGACATTGCATCTGGCATACAACACAAGACGG
Organism: Plectropomus leopardus; assembly: GCF_026936395.1. Taxonomy (NCBI): domain Eukaryota; kingdom Metazoa; phylum Chordata; class Actinopteri; order Perciformes; family Serranidae; genus Plectropomus; species Plectropomus leopardus. Next base: position 22,035,078 of record NC_142193.1, read on the forward strand.
GATGACGATCCTCACACGTCCTCCCGGGTATCCCCTACACCAGCAAACTGCAAGCTGCAGCATCCCAGATATCTGTAACATCTGAAAGAGCGAAGACGTCATCGTTGCACAAAATAATTAGTCTTTCTTTTTTCTGTTCTACAGATTTTGCTGAACCCAGTGTGGAAAATCACAGATGAAGACGTGTGACCCGTGAACCGTGGTGGGGTCGTGAAATAAAGTAATGTGTTGTGTAGCGCATTACAATTAAGCAGTAATTGATTTGTGGTAATATTACTGCACTTACTACATGCAGTAACATGTTACCACCTGATAGAAAGTGTTGATATTTTCTGGGGTGTCCGGTGGCTTTGTGGATAAAGCAGCCATCTCATGTATAAAGGCAGTGACCTTGCTGTAGTTGCCGTGGGTTCGATTGCAGCTTGTGGCCCTTTGCTGCATGTCATCCCCTCTCTCTTCCTCCCCTTTCATGCTATCATTCTGTCCTATAAATAATAAATAATAAATAAAGGCAAAAATGCAAAAAAAAAAAAAAAATCATAAAAAAAGAAAGAGTTGATATTTTCTCTGCATTTTTTTTTCAACTCTCTTACATTTTTTTTTTTTTTAAAGATTTTTTTGGCATTTTTACCTTTTTTTTATTAGATAGGACAGAGTGATAGCATGAAAGGGGGAGAGAGAAGGGATGAAATGCAGCAAATTGCCATGAGCTGGAATTGAACCCACAGCTGCTGCAGCAAGGACACTGCCTTCATATGTGGAGTGCCTGCTTTATCCACTGAGCCACTGGACACCCTGATGCGCTCACATTTCTAACGGACTTGAGCAGTTTTTTGGGCGAAAGTGATGCAAAAGTAGTGTTATGCATTTCTTATTACTTCCATTTATAAGAAATGACAGTTACTAGTAATATGTACTGCATTATATTTTGGAAGTTACTTGTGCGACGCTGCTTGTGAAAGTTCAAAAGAACACAACAATTAACCACATTTGTTTATTTCTTTTTTTCTTTTCCAATGTTCTTATGGATACAGTGCACATTATATTGTCAATGCAATAATTTCTTTTTCCTGGTTAAGGGGATTTTCTTGAATTGACATTAGGGATCATGTGTCTGTATAGACAGAGGTAAAAGAATTTTTTTTCCATGTAGTAACACGCAACTTTTACAACAAGAAGAAAAACGTACTCTTCCTCTGTTCCCCTCACACATCCACAGTCTGCTCTGTGGGCTGTGGGTGTTTTGTGGGCATTCAGTTTCGTTTGAGGCCAGGACGATCAGTCATGTACGATGGAGGACTTGGATCTTGATTCATTCTTCATACAAACTTATGTGGAAAAACGAAAAACGGAACAGTCGCTTCCTCTTCAGAAAGCCGACCAATCAGCAGAGTGGGCAGGGCGGAGGGCGGGCACGGAGGAGGAGAAAACTGGAACCGACTGTCTCAGAGCTCTGCTGAAAACAGCGCTCTGGTAGAGGATTTCAGATACTATTTTCTAAAGATCAGGAGAGTTTTGGATCGTGAATGACACAAAGCTGCTCCACTGGAGTTCAAGATCAATATTCAACATACTGGTAGAAGAACACTATGACCTGTTTGGCTCAGCGGATAAGCCAGCTGCATGGTGATGCTATGGTTGGCAGTTCAAGCCTCACAGGTGCAGAGTTTACATTACAATACCAAATCCATTGCTGAAATTTATTGGTCTATGCCAGAATTGGCGAACACTACACACATACAAGACAAGGACTTGACTGATATATGAGTCAGACTCATAAACTAAGTTTTTGGCAGGGAAAATTGAGTATTCAGTATATGCAAATTCAGGAGACACGGAGACAATTGTGTCACAAATAAACAAAATGCCATATAGTTGAATATTAAAACATGTCTGTACTCTGTAATAGACAAAGTATGTCATTAAATCACAATTTCTAAATTAAAAATATATAATAAAATATAATAAATATATATATATATATATTATTATAAATATTATATATATATATATATATATACATAATATCAGCTGATTTATCTGTCTGCTCTGCTGATATAAGGGCCATATGGTGTTGAAACAGAAAATTCTGTATTTGCAGTGACGTCTGTCGAAAACTTGACTGATATATGAGTCAGGCCGATAATCAACTAAGTTCTTGGCAGTGAAATTTCAGTATCGGCAGTGACGTCTGTCAAAACTTGACTGATATATGAGTCAGGGCGATATTTCTTGATTTCGACAGACGCATCTGCTGATACTGATTTTACGTGTTTCAAGAAAACTTCACCCGATTTATCAGCTTGATTTATCACTCAACTTTATGTGCATTAATTTTTTCTGCAATATTACAATTAGTATTTAAATTGTATGAATCTACAGCCAAATTCTATTTTATGGCATAAATGAAAAAAAATATTGGCTGATTTATCTGTCTGCTCTGCTGATATAAGGGCCATATGGTGTTGAAACAGAAAATTCATTGTTGGTAGTGATGTCAGTTGGTTATCGGCCTGACTAACATATCAGTCGAGTTTTCAACAAAGTTCTTGGAAGGGAAAATTCAGTATTCAGTAAATGAAAATTCAGGAGACACGGAGACAATTGTGTGTTTTATAACTGTTTTAATTGTTCATCTTTCCAGACTTGCGCTAGGCTGCATCGCTAGGTTCCTGACTTTCCTAACTTACTATTCTGCCACTTTCCTGACTTTACTTTTCCAGTCCCTTTCCTTCTACTTTCTGACCCTTCCACTTAGTCTGTTCTTATTCCTATTTTCACCTCTTATACTCTCATCATCTACCTCCATCCTCTACCTTCACTCAACTTCCTGTCTCTCAACTTAACTTCTTGTAACTTGACAACCTTCCTGTCTCTCAACCCAACTTCCTGTTTCTCACCTCAACTGCCGGTAACTTGACTGTCCTTCCTGTCTCACAACCCAACTGCCTGTAACTTGAATGACTTTCCTGTCTCTTAATCTAACTTCTTGTCTTTTCCCCATCTTCCTGTCTCTTGACTGTTCTTCCTGTCGCTCAACCCAACTTTAAAAGTCACATGCCCCAGATAAGACTCGAACCAGCGACCTAAAGGACACTAACCACCTGATTTATCCACTGGGCCAAACCTTCAGACACTTTGCAAGTATTTGATGTTCCCATTACATGTTTTCGATGTTCCCTTTACAAGCAGCTGTCCAAACCACACGTGGAAAAACACAGCCAAAAATAGTCTAGGTGTCAGTTGGATTGGCTCTAAGAGTGTTTCCTGTTGTGAGATTGAACTTTATCCAGGACAGGTTAAAAGACTGCTGTCCAAATGAGAGTGTGAAAGAGAACGTTTGATACAATGAGTTAAAGTGTCAGGAGGTTTGGCTCAGTGGGTTAGCTGGCTGATTTGTGTCTCTGAGGTTGTGGGATTAAGTCTTATTTGGGACTGGTGACTTTTAAAGTTACTGGAAGGGCATATAAATCAATTTTGATCTACATCATTTGTAGACCAAACCATGAAAATTGCATGTAAATTAAAACATAACTGTCTTGCAAGGCTTACTTCCTTTTGCCAGTCCTGTTGCTATAATGATCGGCTCCATGACCCAAAGTAGGAATGGGACCAGAAACAAAAAACAGTTTCTCCAGGAACCTCTGATTATTAACGTGGTGGGGAGAAGAGAACGAAGAGATGATATGTGAGGACTACCTGGATAGTACAGCTGATGCTTTGATGCCTCTGCTTGCGATGAGGATGGTGGTGAAGGGTCAAGGGTCTGCTCAGGTGGACCGAGACGAAGAGGCTCAGCCTGGGGAGGACCTCCTGAGTGTCTGATGATGGCCTCTTGCAGAATCCTTCGGTGATTCTTCGCCATGGTGGAGTGAGCTGCCAGGCTAGTGTTGATCACAGGTGGAGTGCATGCAGAGGTGGTGGGAGGAACTGCAGGAGCCAGGACTTCAGGTGCATCCCCAGGATAGATTGGAGAACATGCAGGAGGAGCAGCAGAGAGGTGTAGCAATTGGAGGGGTTAAAGGAGACTGAAGAGGAACCCTCCTCCCAATAAGATCTCTTTTTCGGCCACGGCGCACCACCTCTGTCCAGGGTGGCTGTGGGTGACTTGGGAGTGGAGCTGTGAGCCGGGACCATCCAGACTCTTCCTCCTCCATGGAAGACGTGACGATAGGGTTCAGGAGTTCCTCAAAGTGTTCCTTCCACCGCTCAACGATACCCCCAGTCCAAGTCAGCATTTCTCCTCCCCTGCTGAGGACAGCCTGAGACAAGCCTTGCTTTCTCTTACGGAGACGTCCCACGGTTTGCCAGAACTTCCTTGAGGCTGACCGAAAGTCCTCTTCCGTGGCTTCCCAACCTCCTCCCACACCCAAGTTTTAGCTTTGGTGACAGCCTCAGCTGCAGCCCTTTGGCCAACTGGTACCTGTCTGCTGCTTCAGGAGACCCCTGGGCCAATAAAGCCCAAAAGGATTCCTTCTTCAGCCCGACGGCCTCCTTCACCGCTGGTGTCCAACATGCAATTAACCATAAACCATCAACCATTTTTTTGCCATGCCATATTATGACCTGTTTTAGACATTCTATACTATGGCGTGTTTCTACAAAATGTAGTTTGTGGTTTTCAGCCATTTTTTGTACATGTGAAAAGGTGAGAGTTTTAGCGATACTATACTATGTGGTTTTTCTACCTTTTCGATATTACATTTTTGGCCTTTACTTTGAGTAATACTATGGTATGTCTCTGCTTGCAATAATATGTGATTTTCAGGCATATTTTGTGTTAAAATTTCGACATATTTCGATATACTATACTACAGAGTTATTGGCTATGACTTTTTTCGACATACTAAATTAAAAAGTTTTTAGCTTTTTTAGCTGTCATTTCAACTTTCTAGACTATTACGCATCTCTACAAAGTATTCTATGTTGTTTTCAGCCATTTTTAGGAGCAGTCAAAATTTGACGTTGTTCAAATACTGTGCTACGGCCTTTTTGGCCATGTTTTTGACATGCTGATTTATGAGGTTTTGGGGGTATATTGGTCTTTATTTCCACTGTGTATACTGTTAAGCATCTTGACAAGCCATTTTATGTTGTTTTCAGCCATTTTTAAGGGCGGTCAAAATTTGACTTTATTCACATACTATACTATTGCCTTTTTTGCCATTTTTTTGGACATGCTAATTTATGATGTTTTTGGCCTTTTTTGGCCTTTATTTCCACTGGGTATACTATAACGCATCTCTACAAGCTATTCTAAGTTGTTTTCAGCCATTTTTAGGAGCGGTCAAAATTTGACTTTTTTCACATACTATACTATTGCCTTTTTCGCCATTTTTTTGGACATGCTAATTTATGATGTTTTTGGCCTTTTTTGGCCTTTATTTCCACTGGGTATACTATAACGCATCTCTACAAGCTATTCTAAGTTGTTTTCAGCCATTTTTAGGAGCGGTCAAAATTTGACTTTTTTCACATACTATACTATTGCCTTTTTCGCCATTTTTTTGGACATGCTAATTTATGATGTTTTTGGCCTTTTTTGGACCTTATTTTCACTGTGTGTAATAAAACACATCTCTACAAGCTATTCTAAGTTGTTTTCAGCCATTTTTAGGAACGGTCAAAATTTGACTTTTTTCACATACTATACTATTGCCTTTTTCGCCATTTTTTTGGACATGCTAATTTATGATGTTTTTGGCTTTTTTTGGACCTTATTTTCACTGTGTGTAATAAAACGCATCTCTACAAGCTATTCTAAGTTGTTTTCAGCCATTTTTAAGAGGGGTCAAAATTTGACTTTTTTCACATACTATACTATTGCCTTTTTCGCCATTTTTTTGGACATGCTAATTTATGATGTTTTTGGCTTTTTTTGGACCTTATTTTCACTGTGTGTAATAAAACGCATCTCTACAAGCTATTCTAAGTTGTTTTCAGCCATTTTTAGGAGCGGTCAAAATTTGACTTTTTTCACATACTATACTATTGCCTTTTTCGCCATTTTTTTGGACATGCTAATTTATGATGTTTTTGGCCTTTTTTGGCCTTTATTTCCACTGGGTATACTATAACGCATCTCTACAAGCTATTCTAAGTTGTTTTCAGCCATTTTTAGGAGCGGTCAAAATTTGACTTTTTTCACATACTATACTATTGCCTTTTTCGCCATTTTTTTGGACATGCTAATTTATGATGTATTTGGCCTTTTTTGGCCTTTATTTCCACTGGGTATACTATAACGCATCTCTACAAGCTATTCTAAGTTGTTTTCAGCCATTTTTAGGAGTGGCCAAAATTTGACTTTTTTCACATACTATACTATTGCCTTTTTCGCCATTTTTTGGACATGCTAATTTATGATGTTTTTGGCTTTTTTTGGACCTTATTTTCACTGTGTGTAATAAAACGCATCTCTACAAGCTATTCTAAGTTGTTTTCAGCCATTTTTAGGAGCGGTCAAAATTTGACTTTTTTCACATACTATACTATTGCCTTTTTCGCCATTTTTTTGGACATGCTAATTTATGATGTTTTTGGCCTTTTTTGGCCTTTATTTCCACTGGGTATACTATAACGCATCTCTACAAGCTATTCTAAGTTGTTTTCAGCCATTTTTAGGAGCGGTCAAAATTTGACTTTTTTCACATACTATACTATTGCCTTTTTCGCCATTTTTTTGGACATGCTAATTTATGATGTTTTTGGCTTTTTTTGGACCTTATTTTCACTGGGTATACTATAACGCATCTCTACAAGCTATTCTAAGTTGTTTTCAGCCATTTTTAGGAGCGGTCAAAATTTGACTTTTTTCACATACTATACTATTGCCTTTTTCGCCATTTTTTTGGACATGCTAATTTATGATGTTTTTGGACTTTTTTGGACTTTATTTCCACTGGGTATACTATAACGCATCTCTACAAGCTATTCTAAGTTGTTTTCAGCCATTTTTAGGAGCGGTCAAAATTTGACTTTTTTCACATACTATACTATTGCCTTTTTCGCCATTTTTTTGGACATGCTAATTTATGATGTTTTTGGCCTTTTTTGGCCTTTATTTCCACTGGGTATACTATAACGCATCTCTACAAGCTATTCTAAGTTGTTTTCAGCCATTTTTAGGAGTGGCCAAAATTTGACTTTTTTCACATACTATACTATTGCCTTTTTCGCCATTTTTTTGGACATGCTAATTTATGATGTTTTTGGCTTTTTTTGGACCTTATTTTCACTGTGTGTAATAAAACGCATCTCTACAAGCTATTCTAAGTTGTTTTCAGCCATTTTTAGGAGCGGTCAAAATTTGACTTTTTTCACATACTATACTATTGCCTTTTTCGCCATTTTTTTGGACATGCTAATTTATGATGTTTTTGGCTTTTTTTGGACCTTATTTTCACTGTGTGTAATAAAACGCATCTCTACAAGCTATTCTAAGTTGTTTTCAGCCATTTTTAGGAGCGGTCAAAATTTGACTTTTTTCACATACTATACTATTGCCTTTTTCGCCATTTTTTTGGACATGCTAATTTATGATGTTTTTTTTTTTTTGGTCCTTATTTTCACTGTGTGTAATAAAACGCATCTCTACAAGCTATTCTAAGTTGTTTTCAGCCATTTTTAGGAGTGGTCAAAATTTGACTTTTTTCACATACTATACTATTGCCTTGTTCGCCATTTTTTTGGACATGCTAATTTATGATGTTTTTGGCCTTTTTTGGCCTTTATTTCCACTGGGTATACTATAACGCATCTCTACAAGCTATTCTAAGTTGTTTTCAGCCATTTTTAGGAGCGGTCAAAATTTGACTTTTTTCACATACTATACTATTGCCTTTTTCGCCATTTTTTTGGACATGCTAATTTATGATGTTTTTGGCTTTTTTTGGACCTTATTTTCACTGGGTATACTATAACGCATCTCTACAAGCTATTCTAAGTTGTTTTCAGCCATTTTTAGGAGCGGCCAGAATTTGACTTTTTTCACATACTATACTATTGCCTTGTTCGCCATTTTTTTGGACATGCTAATTTATGATGTTTTTGGCCTTTTTGGCCCTTATTTCCACTGTGTATACTATAACGCATCTCTACAAGCTATTCTAAGTTGTTTTCAGCCATTTTTAGGAGCGGTCAAAATTTGACTTTTTTCACATACTATACTATTGCCTTTTTCGCCATTTTTTTGGACATGCTAATTTATGATGTTTTTGGCCTTTTTTGGACCTTATTTTCACTGGGTATACTATAACGCATCTCTACAAGCTATTCTAAGTTGTTTTCAGCCATTTTTAGGAGCGGTCAAAATTTGACTTTTTTCACATACTATACTATTGCCTTTTTCGCCATTTTTTTGGACATGCTAATTTATGATGTTTTTGGCTTTTTTTGGACCTTATTTTCACTGTGTGTAATAAAACGCATCTCTACAAGCTATTTTAAGTTGTTTTCAGCCATTTTTAGGAGCGGTCAAAATTTGACTTTTTTCACATACTATACTATTGCCTTTTTCGCCATTTTTTTGGACATGCTAATTTATGATGTTTTTGGCCTTTTTTGGCCTTTATTTCCACTGGGTATACTATAACGCATCTCTCCAAGCTATTCTAAGTTGTTTTCAGCCATTTTTAGGAGCGGTCAAAATTTGACTTTTTTCACATACTATACTATTGCCTTTTTCGCCATTTTTTTGGACATGCTAATTTATGATGTTTTTGGCCTTTTTTGGCCTTTATTTCCACTGGGTATACTATAACGCATCTCTACAAGCTATTCTAAGTTGTTTTCAGCCATTTTTAGGAGCGGTCAAAATTTGACTTTTTTCACATACTATACTATTGCCTTTTTCGCCATTTTTTTGGACATGCTAATTTATGATGTTTTTGGCCTTTTTGGCCTTTATTTCCACTGGGTATACTATAACGCATCTCTACAAGCTATTCTAAGTTGTTTTCAGCCATTTTTAGGAGCGGTCAAAATTTGACTTTTTTCACATACTATACTATTGCCTTTTTCGCCATTTTTTTGGACATGCTAATTTATGATATTTTTGGCTTTTTTTGGACCTTATTTTCACTGTGTGTAATGAAACGCATCTCTACAAGCTATTCTAAGTTGTTTTCAGCCATTTTTAGGAGCGGTCAAAATTTGACTTTTTTCACATACTATACTATTGCCTTTTTCGCCATTTTTTGGACATGCTAATTTATGATGTTTTGGCTTTTTTGGACCTTATTTTCACTGTGTGTAATAAAACGCATCTCTACAAGCTATTCTAAGTTGTTTTCAGCCATTTTTAGGAGCGGTCAAAATTTGACTTTTTCACATACTATACTATTGCCTTTTTCGCCATTTTTTTGGACATGCTAATTTATGATGTTTTTGGCTTTTTTTGGACCTTATTTTCACTGTGTGTAATAAAACGCATCTCTACAAGCTATTCTAAGTTGTTTTCAGCCATTTTAGGAGCGGTCAAAATTTGACTTTTTTCACATACTATACTATTGCCTTTTTCGCCATTTTTTGGACATGCTAATTTATGATGTTTTTGTCTTTTTTGGACCTTATTTTCACTGTGTGTAATAAAACGCATCTCTACAAGCTATTCTAAGTTGTTTTCAGCCATTTTTAGGAGTGGTCAAAATTTGACTTTTTTCACATACTATACTATTGCCTTGTTCGCCATTTTTTTGGACATGCTAATTTATGATGTTTTTGGCCTTTTTTGGCCTTTATTTCCACTGGGTATACTATAACGCATCTCTACAAGCTATTCTAAGTTGTTTTCAGCCATTTTAGGAGCGGTCAAAATTTGACTTTTTTCACATACTATACTATTGCCTTTTTTCACCATTTTTTTGGACATGCTAATTTATTATGTTTTTGGCCTTTTATGGACCTTATTTTCACTGTGTGTAATAAAACACATCTGTACAAGCTATTCTAAGTTGTTTTCAGCCATTTTTAAGAGGGGTCAAAATTTGACTTTTTTCACATACTATACTATTGCCTTTTTCGCCATTTTTTTGGACATGCTAATTTATGATGTTTTTGGCTTTTTTTGGACCTTATTTTCACTGTGTGTAATAAAACGCATCTCTACAAGCTATTCTAAGTTGTTTTCAGCCATTTTTAGGAGCGGTCAAAATTTGACTTTTTTCACATACTATACTATTGCCTTTTTCGCCATTTTTTTGGACATGCTAATTTATGATGTTTTTGGCTTTTTTGGACCTTATTTTCACTGTGTGTAATAAACGCATCTCTACAAGCTATTCTAAGTTGTTTTCAGCCATTTTAGGAGGGGTCAAAATTTGACTTTTTTCACATACTATACTATTGCCTTTTTTCGCCATTTTTTTGGACATGCTAATTTATGATGTTTTTGGCTTTTTTTGGACCTTATTTTCACTGTGTGTAATAAAACGCATCTCTACAAGCTATTCTAAGTTGTTTTCAGCCATTTTAGGAGCGGTCAAAATTTGACTTTTTTCACATACTATACTATTGCCTTTTTCGCCATTTTTTTGGACATGCTAATTTATGATGTTTTTGGCTTTTTTTGGACCTTATTTTCACTGTGTGTAATAAAACGCATCTCTACAAGCTATTCTAAGTTGTTTTCAGCCATTTTTAGGAGTGGTCAAAATTTGACTTTTTTCACATACTATACTATTGCCTTGTTCGCCATTTTTTTGGACATGCTAATTTATGATGTTTTTGGCCTTTTTTGGCCTTTATTTCCACTGGGTATACTATAACGCATCTCTACAAGCTATTCTAAGTTGTTTTCAGCCATTTTTAGGAGCGGTCAAAATTTGACTTTTTTCACATACTATACTATTGCCTTTTTTCGCCATTTTTTGGACATGCTAATTTATGATGTTTTTGGCTTTTTTGGACCTTATTTTCACTGTGTGTAATAAAACGCATCTCTACAAGCTATTCTAAGTTGTTTTCAGCCATTTTAGGAGCGGTCAAAATTTGACTTTTTCACATACTATACTTTTGCCTTTTTCGCCATTTTTTTGGACATGCTAATTTATGATGTTTTTGGCTTTTTTTGGACCTTATTTTCACTGTGTGTAATAAAACGCATCTCTACAAGCTATTCTAAGTTGTTTTCAGCCATTTTTAGGAGCGGTCAAAATTTGACTTTTTTCACATACTATACTATTGCCTTTTTTCGCCATTTTTTTGGACATGCTAATTTATGATGTTTTTGGCTTTTTTGGACCTTTATTTCCACTGGGTATACTATAACGCATCTCTACAAGCTATTCTAAGTTGTTTTCAGCCATTTTAGGAGCGGTCAAAATTTGACTTTTTCACATACTATACTATTGCCTTTTTCGCCATTTTTTTGGACATGCTAATTTATGATGTTTTTGGCCTTTTTTGGCCTTTATTTCCACTGGGTATACTATAACGCATCTCTACAAGCTATTCTAAGTTGTTTTCAGCCATTTTTAGGAGCGGTCAAAATTTGACTTTTTTCACATACTATACTATTGCCTTTTTTCGCCATTTTTTTGGACATGCTAATTTATGATGTTTTTGGCTTTTTTGGACCTTATTTTCACTGTGTGTAATAAAACGCATCTCTACAAGCTATTCTAAGTTGTTTTCAGCCATTTTAGGAGCGGTCAAAATTTGACTTTTTCACATACTATACTATTGCCTTTTTTCGCCATTTTTTGGACATGCTAATTTATGATGTTTTTGGCTTTTTTGGACCTTATTTTCACTGTGTGTAATAAAACGCATCTCTACAAGCTATTCTAAGTTGTTTTCAGCCATTTTAGGAGCGGTCAAAATTTGACTTTTTTCACATACTATACTATTGCCTTTTTTCGCCATTTTTTTGGACATGCTAATTTATGATGTTTTTGGCTTTTTTTGGACCTTATTTTCACTGGGTATACTATAACGCATCTCTACAAGCTATTCTAAGTTGTTTTCAGCCATTTTTAGGAGCAGTCAAAATTTGACTTTTTTCACATACTATACTATTGCCTTTTTCGCCATTTTTTTGGACATGCTAATTTATGATGTTTTTGGCTTTTTTTGGACCTTATTTTCACTGGGTATACTATAACGCATCTCTACAAGCTATTCTAAGTTGTTTTCAGCCATTTTAGGAGCGGTCAAAATTTGACTTTTTCACATACTATACTATTGCCTTTTTCGCCATTTTTTTGGACATGCTAATTTATGATGTTTTTGGCTTTTTTTGGACCTTATTTTCACTGGGTATACTATAACGCATCTCTACAAGCTATTCTAAGTTGTTTTCAGCCATTTTTAGGAGCGGTCAAAATTTGACTTTTTTCACATACTATACTATTGCCTTTTTCGCCATTTTTTTGGACATGCTAATTTATGATGTTTTTGGCTTTTTTTGGACCTTATTTTCTCTGTTTGTAATAAAACGATCTCTACAAGCTATTCTAAGTTGTTTTCAGCCATTTTAGGAGCGGTCAAAATTTGACTTTTTCACATACTATACTATTGCCTTTTTCGCCATTTTTTGGACATGCTAATTTATGATGTTTTTGGCTTTTTTGGCCTTATTTTCCACTGGGTATACTATAACGCATCTCTACAAGCTATTCTAAGTTGTTTTCAGCCATTTTAGGAGCGGTCAAAATTTGACTTTTTCACATACTATACTATTGCCTTTTTTCGCCATTTTTTTTGGACATGCTAATTTATGATGTTTTTGGCCTTTTTGGACCTTATTTTCACTGTGTGTAATAAAACTCATCTCTACAAGCTATTCTAAGTTGTTTTCAGCCATTTTTAGGAGCGGTCAAAATTTGACTTTTTCACATACTATACTATTGCCTTTTTTCGCCATTTTTTTGGACATGCTAATTTATGATGTTTTTGGCCTTTTTTGGCCTTTATTTCCACTGGGTATACTATAACGCATCTCTACAAGCTATTCTAAGTTGTTTTCAGCCATTTTTAGGAGCGGTCAAAATTTGACTTTTTTCACATACTATACTATTGCCTTGTTCGCCATTTTTTTGGACATGCTAATTTATGATGTTTTTGGCCTTTTTTTGGCCTTTATTTCCACTGGGTATACTATAACGCATCTCTACAAGCTATTCTAAGTTGTTTTCAGCCATTTTTAGGAGCGGTCAAAATTTGACTTTTTTCACATACTATACTATTGCCTTGTTCGCCATTTTTTTGGACATGCTAATTTATGATGTTTTTGGCTTTTTTGGACCTTATTTTCACTGTGTGTAATAAACGCATCTCTACAAGCTATTCTAAGTTGTTTTCAGCCATTTTTAGGAGCGGTCAAAATTTGACTTTTTTCACATACTATACTATTGCCTTTTTCACCATTTTTTTGGACATGCTAATTTATTATGTTTTTGGCCTTTTTTGGACCTTATTTTCACTGTGTGTAATAAAACGATCTCTACAAGCTATTCTAAGTTGTTTTCAGCCATTTTAGGAGCGGTCAAAATTTGACTTTTTTCACATACTATACTATTGCCTTTTTCGCCATTTTTTTGGACATGCTAATTTATGATGTTTTTGGCTTTTTTTGGACCTTATTTTCACTGTGTGTAATAAAACGCATCTCTACAAGCTATTCTAAGTTGTTTTCAGCCATTTTTAGGAGTGGTCAAAATTTGACTTTTTTCACATACTATACTATTGCCTTTTTCGCCATTTTTTTGGACATGCTAATTTATGATGTTTTTGGCCTTTTTTGGCCTTTATTTTCACTGGGTGTACTATAACACATCTCTACAAGCTATTCTAAGTTGTTTTCAGCCATTTTTAGGAGCGGTCAAAATTTGACTTTTTCACATACTATACTATTGCCTTTTTCACCATTTTTTTGGACATGCTAATTTATGATGTTTTTGGCCTTTTTGGACCTTATTTTCACTGTGTGTAATAAAACACATCTCTACAAGCTATTCTAAGTTGTTTTCAGCCATTTTTAAGAGGGGTCAAAATTTGACTTTTTTCACATACTATACTATTGCCTTTTTTCTCCATTTTTTTGGACATGCTAATTTATGATGTTTTTGGCTTTTTTTGGACCTTATTTTCACTGTGTGTAATAAAACGCATCTCTACAAGCTATTCTAAGTTGTTTTCAGCCATTTTTAGGAGCGGTCAAAATTTGACTTTTTTCACATACTATACTATTGCCTTTTTCGCCATTTTTTTGGACATGCTAATTTATGATGTTTTTGGCCTTTTTTGGACCTTATTTTCACTGTGTGTAATAAAACACATCTCTACAAACTATTCTAAGTTGTTTTCAGCCATTTTTAAGAGGGGTCAAAATTTGACTTTTTTCACATACTATACTATTGCCTTTTTCGCCATTTTTTTGGACATGCTAATTTATGATGTTTTTGGCTTTTTTGGACCTTATTTTCACTGTGTGTAATAAAACGCATCTCTACAAGCTATTCTAAGTTGTTTTCAGCCATTTTTAAGAGGGGTCAAAATTTGACTTTTTCACATACTATACTATTGCCTTTTTCGCCATTTTTTGGACATGCTAATTTATGATGTTTTTGGCTTTTTTTGGACCTTATTTTCACTGTGTGTAATAAAACGCATCTCTACAAGCTATTCTAAGTTGTTTTCAGCCATTTTTAGGAGCGGTCAAAATTTGACTTTTTCACATACTATACTATTGCCTTTTTCGCCATTTTTTTGGACATGCTAATTTATGATGTTTTTGGCTTTTTTTGGACCTTATTTTCACTGTGTGTAATAAAACGCATCTCTACAAGCTATTCTAAGTTGTTTTCAGCCATTTTTAGGAGCGGTCAAAATTTGACTTTTTTCACATACTATACTATTGCCTTTTTCGCCATTTTTTTGGACATGCTAATTTATGATGTTTTTGGCTTTTTTTGGACCTTATTTTCACTGTGTGTAATAAAACGCATCTCTACAAGCTATTCTAAGTTGTTTTCAGCCATTTTTAGGAGCGGTCAAAATTTGACTTTTTTCACATACTATACTATTGCCTTTTTCGCCATTTTTTTGGACATGCTAATTTATGATGTTTTTGGCTTTTTTTGGACCTTATTTTCACTGTGTGTAATAAAACGCATCTCTACAAGCTATTCTAAGTTGTTTTCAGCCATTTTTAGAGCGGTCAAAATTTGACTTTTTTCACATACTATACTATTGCCTTTTTCGCCATTTTTTGGACATGCTAATTTATGATGTTTTGGCCTTTTTTGACCTTATTTTCACTGTGTGTAATAAAACGCATCTCTACAAGCTATTCTAAGTTGTTTTCAGCCATTTTTAGGAGCGGTCAAAATTTGACTTTTTTCACATACTATACTATTGCCTTTTTCGCCATTTTTTTGGACATGCTAATTTATGATGTTTTTGGCCTTTTTTGGACCTTATTTTCACTGTGTGTAATAAAACACATCTCTACAAGCTATTCTAAGTTGTTTTCAGCCATTTTTAAGAGGGGTCAAAATTTGACTTTTTTCACATACTATACTATTGCCTTTTTTGCCATTTTTTTGGACATGCTAATTTATGATGTTTTTGGCCTTTTTTGGCCTTTATTTCCACTGTGTGTAATAAAACACATCTCTACAAACTATTCTAAGTTGTTTTCAGCCATTTTTAAGAGGGGTCAAAATTTGACTTTTTTCACATACTATACTATTGCCTTTTTCGCCATTTTTTTGGACATGCTAATTTATGATGTTTTTGGCTTTTTTTGGACCTTATTTTCACTGTGTGTAATAAAACGCATCTCTACAAGCTATTCTAAGTTGTTTTCAGCCATTTTTAGGAGCGGTCAAAATTTGACTTTTTTCACATACTATACTATTGCCTTTTTCGCCATTTTTTTGGACATGCTAATTTATGATGTTTTTGGCTTTTTTTGGACCTTATTTTCACTGTGTGTAATAAAACGCATCTCTACAAGCTATTCTAAGTTGTTTTCAGCCATTTTTAGGAGCGGTCAAAATTTGACTTTTTTCACATACTATACTATTGCCTTTTTCGCCATTTTTTTGGACATGCTAATTTATGATGTTTTTGGCTTTTTTTGGACCTTATTTTCACTGTGTGTAATAAAACGCATCTCTACAAGCTATTCTAAGTTGTTTTCAGCCATTTTTAGGAGCGGTCAAAATTTGACTTTTTTCACATACTATACTATTGCCTTTTTCGCCATTTTTTTGGACATGCTAATTTATGATGTTTTTGGCTTTTTTTGGACCTTATTTTCACTGTGTGTAATAAAACGCATCTCTACAAGCTATTCTAAGTTGTTTTCAGCCATTTTTAGGAGTGGTCAAAATTTGACTTTTTTCACATACTATACTATTGCCTTTTTCGCCATTTTTTTGGACATGCTAATTTATGATGTTTTTGGCCTTTTTTGGACCTTATTTTCACTGTGTATACTATAACGCATCTCTACAAGCTATTCTAAGTTGTTTTCAGCCATTTTTAGGAGCGGTCAAAATTTGACTTTTTTCACATACTATACTATTGCCTTTTTCGCCATTGTTTTGGACATGCTAATTTATGATGTTTTTGGCTTTTTTGGACCTTATTTTCACTGTGTGTAATAAACGATCTCTACAAGCTATTCTAAGTTGTTTTCAGCCATTTTTAGGAGCGGTCAAAATTTGACTTTTTTCACATACTATACTATTGCCTTTTTCGCCATTTTTTTGGACATGCTAATTTATGATGTTTTTGGCTTTTTTTGGACCTTATTTTCACTGTGTGTAATAAAACGCATCTCTACAAGCTATTCTAAGTTGTTTTCAGCCATTTTTAGGAGTGGTCAAAATTTGACTTTTTTCACATACTATACTATTGCCTTTTTTCGCCATTTTTTTGGACATGCTAATTTATGATGTTTTTGGCTTTTTTGGACCTTATTTTCACTGTGTGTAATAAAACGCATCTCTACAAGCTATTCTAAGTTGTTTTCAGCCATTTTTAGGAGTGGTCAAAATTTGACTTTTTTCACATACTATACTATTGCCTTTTTCGCCATTTTTTGGACATGCTAATTTATGATGTTTTTTGGCCTTTTTGGACCTTTATTTCCACTGCGTATACTATAACGCATCTCTACAAGCTATTCTAAGTTGTTTTCAGCCATTTTTAGGAGCGGTCAAAATTTGACTTTTTTCACATACTATACTATTGCCTTTTTTCGCCATTTTTTGACATGCTAATTTATGATGTTTTTGGCCTTTTTTGGCCTTTATTTCCACTGGGTATACTATAACGCATCTCTACAAGCTATTCTAAGTTGTTTTCAGCCATTTTTAGGAGCGGTCAAAATTTGACTTTTTTCACATACTATACTATTGCCTTTTTTCGCCATTTTTTGGACATGCTAATTTATGATGTTTTTGGCTTTTTTGACCTTATTTTCACTGTGTGTAATAAAACGCATCTCTACAAGCTATTCTAAGTTGTTTTCAGCCATTTTTAGGAGCGGTCAAAATTTGACTTTTTTCACATACTATACTATTGCCTTTTTTCGCCATTTTTTGGACATGCTAATTTATGATGTTTTTGGCTTTTTGGACCTTATTTTCACTGTGTGTAATAAAACGCATCTCTACAAGCTATTCTAAGTTGTTTTCAGCCATTTTTAGGAGCGGTCAAAATTTGACTTTTTCACATACTATACTATTGCCTTTTTCGCCATTTTTTTTGGACATGCTAATTTATGATGTTTTTGGCTTTTTTGGACCTTATTTTCACTGTGTGTAATATAACGCATCTCTACAAGCTATTCTAAGTTGTTTTCAGCCATTTTTAGAGCGGTCAAAATTTGACTTTTTTCACATACTATACTATTGCCTTTTTCGCCATTTTTTGGACATGCTAATTTATGATGTTTTTGGCTTTTTTGGACCTTATTTTCACTGTGTGTAATAAACGCATCTCTACAAGCTATTCTAAGTTGTTTTCAGCCATTTTTAGGAGCGGTCAAAATTTGACTTTTTCACATACTATACTATTGCCTTTTTCGCCATTTTTTGGACATGCTAATTTATGATGTTTTTGGCCTTTTTGGACCTTATTTTCACTGTGTGTAATAAAACGCATCTCTACAAGCTATTCTAAGTTGTTTTCAGCCATTTTTAGGAGCGGTCAAATTTGACTTTTTTCACATACTATACTATTGCCTTTTTTCGCCATTTTTTGGACATGCTAATTTATGATGTTTTTGGCTTTTTTTGGACCTTATTTTCACTGTGTGTAATAAAACGCATCTCTACAAGCTATTCTAAGTTGTTTTCAGCCATTTTTAGGAGCGGTCAAAATTTGACTTTTTCACATACTATACTATTGCCTTTTTTCGCCATTTTTTGGACATGCTAATTTATGATGTTTTTGGCCTTTTTGGCCTTTATTTTCACTGTGTATACTATAACGCATCTCTACAAGCTATTCTAAGTTGTTTTCAGCCATTTTTAGGAGCGGTCAAAATTTGACTTTTTCACATACTATACTATTGCCTTTTTCGCCATTTTTTGGACATGCTAATTTATGATGTTTTTGGCCTTTTTTGGACCTTATTTTCACTGTGTGTAATAAAACACATCTCTACAAACTATTCTAAGTTGTTTTCAGCCATTTTTAAGAGGGGTCAAAATTTGACTTTTTTCACATACTATACTATTGCCTTTTTCGCCATTTTTTTGGACATGCTAATTTATGATGTTTTTGGCTTTTTTTGGACCTTATTTTCACTGTGTGTAATAAAACGCATCTCTACAAGCTATTCTAAGTTGTTTTCAGTCATTTTTGAGAGGGGTCAAAATTTGACTTTTTCACATACTATACTATTGCCTTTTTTCGCCATTTTTTAGGACATGCTAATTTATGATGGTTTTGGCTTTTTTTGGACCTTATTATCACTGTGTGTAATAAACCGCATCTCTACAAGCTATTCTAAGTTGTTTTCAGCCATTTTAGGAGCGGTCAAAATTTGACTTTTTTCACATACTATACTATTGCCTTTTTCGCCATTTTTTGGACATGCTAATTTATGATGTTTTTGGCTTTTTTGGACCTTATTTTCACTGTGTGTAATAAAACGCATCTCTACAAGCTATTCTAAGTTGTTTTCAGCCATTTTTAGGAGCGGTCAAAATTTGACTTTTTTCACATACTATACTATTGCCTTTTTTCTCCATTTTTTTGGACATGCTAATTTATGATGTTTTTGGCTTTTTTTGGACCTTATTTTCACTGTGTGTAATAAAACGCATCTCTACAAGCTATTCTAAGTTGTTTTCAGCCATTTTTAGGAGCGGTCAAAATTTGACTTTTTTCACATACTATACTATTGCCTTTTTCGCCATTTTTTTGGACATGCTAATTTATGATGTTTTTGGCTTTTTTTGGACCTTATTTTCACTGTGTGTAATAAAACGCATCTCTACAAGCTATTCTAAGTTGTTTTCAGCCATTTTAGGAGCGGTCAAAATTTGACTTTTTTCACATACTATACTATTGCCTTTTTCGCCATTTTTTGGACATGCTAATTTATGATGTTTTTGGCCTTTTTTGGCCTTTATTTCCACTGTGTATACTATAACGCATCTCTACAAGCTATTCTAAGTTGTTTTCAGCCATTTTTAGGAGCGGTCAAAATTTGACTTTTTCACATACTATACTCTTGCCTTTTTCGCCATTTTTTTGGACATGCTAATTTATGATGTTTTTGGCTTTTTTTGGACCTTATTTTCACTGTGTGTAATAAAACGCATCTCTACAAGCTATTCTAAGTTGTTTTCAGCCATTTTTAGGAGCGGCCAAAATTTGACTTTTTCACATACTATACTATTGCCTTTTTCGCCATTTTTTGGACATGCTAATTTATGATGTTTTTGGCTTTTTAAGACCTTATTTTCACTGTGTGTAATAAAACGCATCTCTACAAGCTATTCTAAGTTGTTTTCAGCCATTTTTAGGAGCGGTCAAAATTTGACTTTTTTCACATACTATACTATTGCCTTTTTCGCCATTTTTTTGGACATGCTAATTTATGATGTTTTGGCTTTTTTTGACCTTATTTTCACTGTGTGTAATAAAACGATCTCTACAAGCTATTCTAAGTTGTTTTCAGCCATTTTAGGAGCGGTCAAAATTTGACTTTTTTCACATACTATACTATTGCCTTTTTCGCCATTTTTTGGACATGCTAATTTATGATGTTTTTGGCCTTTTTTGGACCTTATTTCCACTGTGTATACTATAACGCATCTCTACAAGCTATTCTAAGTTGTTTTCAGCCATTTTTAGGAGCGGTCAAAATTTGACTTTTTTCACATACTATACTATTGCCTTTTTTCGCCATTTTTTGGACATGCTAATTTATGATGTTTTTGGCCTTTTTGGCCTTTATTTCCACTGTGTATACTATAACGCATCTCTACAAGCTATTCTAAGTTGTTTTCAGCCATTTTTAGGAGCGGTCAAAATTTGACTTTTTCACATACTATACTATTGCCTTTTTCGCCATTTTTTTGGACATGCTAATTTATGATGTTTTTGGCTTTTTTTGGACCTTATTTTCACTGTGTGTAATAAAACGCATCTCTACAAGCTATTCTAAGTTGTTTTCAGCCATTTTTAGGAGCGGTCAAAATTTGACTTTTTTCACATACTATACTATTGCCTTTTTCACCATTTTTTGGACATGCTAATTTATGATGTTTTTGGCCTTTTTGGCCTTTATTTTCACTGTGTATACTATAACGCATCTCTACAAGCTATTCTAAGTTGTTTTCAGCCATTTTTAGGAGCGGTCAAAATTTGACTTTTTTCACATACTATACTATTGCCTTTTTTCGCCATTTTTTGGACATGCTAATTTATGATGTTTTTGGCTTTTTTGACCTTATTTTCACTGTGTGTAATAAAACGCATCTCTACAAGCTATTCTAAGTTGTTTTCAGCCATTTTTAGGAGGGTCAAAATTTGACTTTTTTCACATACTATACTATTGCCTTTTTTCGCCATTTTTTGGACATGCTAATTTATGATGTTTTTGGCCTTTTTTGGACCTTATTTTCACTGTGTGTAATAAAACGCATCTCTACAAGCTATTCTAAGTTGTTTTCAGCCATTTTAGGAGCGGTCAAAATTTGACTTTTTTCACATACTATACTATTGCCTTTTTCGCCATTTTTTTGGACATGCTAATTTATGATGTTTTTGGCTTTTTTTGGACCTTATTTTCACTGTGTGTAATAAAACGCATCTCTACAAGCTATTCTAAGTTGTTTTCAGCCATTTTAGGAGCGGTCAAAATTTGACTTTTTTCACATACTATACTATTGCCTTTGTTCGCCATTTTTTGGACATGCTAATTTATGATGTTTTTGGCCTTTTTGGCCTTTATTTCCACTGTGTATACTATAACGCATCTCTACAAGCTATTCTAAGTTGTTTTCAGCCATTTTTAGGAGCGGTCAAAATTTGACTTTTTTCACATACTATACTATTGCCTTTTTCGCCATTTTTTGGACATGCTAATTTATGATGTTTTTGGCCTTTTTGGCCTTTATTTCCACTGTGTATACTATAACGATCTCTACAAGCTATTCTAAGTTGTTTTCAGCCATTTTAGGAGCGGTCAAAATTTGACTTTTTTCACATACTATACTATTGCCTTTTTTCGCCATTTTTTGGACATGCTAATTTATGATGTTTTTGGCTTTTTTGGACCTTATTTTCACTGTGTGTAATAAAACGCATCTCTACAAGCTATTCTAAGTTGTTTTCAGCCATTTTAGGAGCGGTCAAGATTTGACTTTTTCACATACTATACTATTGCCTTTTTCGCCATTTTTTTGGACATGCTAATTTATGATGTTTTTGGCTTTTTTTGGACCTTATTTTCACTGTGTGTAATAAACGCATCTCTACAAGCTATTCTAAGTTGTTTTCAGCCATTTTTAGGAGCGGTCAAAATTTGACTTTTTTCACATACTATACTATTGCCTTTTTCGCCATTTTTTTGGACATGCTAATTTATGATGTTTTTGGCCTTTTTGGACCTTATTTTCACTGTGTGTAATAAAACGATCTCTACAAGCTATTCTAAGTTGTTTTCAGCCATTTTTAGGAGGGGTCAAAATTTGACTTTTTTCACATACTATACTATTGCCTTTTTTCGCCATTTTTTGGACATGCTAATTTATGATGTTTTTGGCTTTTTGGACCTTATTTTCACTGTGTGTAATATAACGCATCTCTACAAGCTATTCTAAGTTGTTTTCAGCCATTTTTAGGAGCGGTCAAAATTTGACTTTTTTCACATACTATACTATTGCCTTTTTCGCCATTTTTTGGACATGCTAATTTATGATGTTTTTGGCTTTTTTTGGACCTTATTTTCACTGTGTGTAATAAAACGCATCTCTACAAGCTATTCTAAGTTGTTTTCAGCCATTTTTAGGAGCGGTCAAAATTTGACTTTTTCACATACTATAATATTGCCTTTTTCGCCATTTTTTTTGAAATGCTAATTTATGATGTTTTTGGCCTTTTTTGGCCTTTATTTCCACTGGGTATACTATAACGTATCTCTACAAGCTATTCTAAGTTGTTTTCAGCCATTTTTAGGAGCAGTCAAAATTTGACTTTTTTCACATACTATACTATTGCCTTTTTCGCCATTTTTTTTGGACATGCTAATTTATGAGTTTTTTGGCCTTTTTGGTCTTTATTTCCACTGGGTATACTATAACGCATCTCTACAAGCTATTCTAAGTTGTTTTCAGCCATTTTAGGAGCGGTCAAAATTTGACTTTTTTCACATACTATACTATTGCCTTTTTCGCCATTTTTTTGGACATGCTAATTTATGATGTTTTTGGCTTTTTTGGACCTTATTTTCACTGTGTGTAATAAAACTCATCTCTACAAGCTATTCTAAGTTGTTTTCAGCCATTTTTAGGAGCGGTCAAAATTTGACTTTTTTCACATACTATACTATTGCCTTGTTCGCCATTTTTTTGGACATGCTAATTTATGATGTTTTTGGCCTTTTTTGGCCTTTATTTCCACTGGGTATACTATAACGCATCTCTACAAGCTATTCTAAGTTGTTTTCAGCCATTTTTAGGAGCGGTCAAAATTTGACTTTTTTCACATACTATACTATTGCCTTTTTCGCCATTTTTTGGACATGCTAATTTATGATGTTTTTGGCCTTTTTGGCCTTATTTTCACTGTGTGTCTACTATAACGTATCTCTACAAGCTATTCTAAGTTGTTTTAAGCAATTTTTAGGAGAGGTCAAAATTTGACTTTTTTCACATACTATACTGTTGCCTTTTTTTCGCCATTTTTTGGACATGCTAATTTATGATGTTTTTGGCTTTTTTAGACCTTATTTTCACTGTGTGTAATAAAACGCATCTCTACAAGCTATTCTAAGTTGTTTTCAGCCATTTTTAGGAGCGGTCAAAATTTGACTTTTTTCACATACTATACTATTGCCTTTTTCGCCATTTTTTTGGACATGCTAATTTATGATGTTTTTGGCCTTTTTTGGACCTTATTTTCACTGTGTGTAATAAAACGCATCTCTACAAGCTATTCTAAGTTGTTTTCAGCCATTTTTAAGAGGGGTCAAAATTTGACTTTTTTCACATACTATACTATTGCCTTTTTTCGCCATTTTTTTGGACATGCTAATTTATGATGTTTTTGGCCTTTTTTGGCCTTTATTTCCACTGTGTGTATACTATAACGCATCTCTACAAGCTATTCTAAGTTGTTTTCAGCCATTTTTAGGAGCGGTCAAAATTTGACTTTTTCACATACTATACTATTGCCTTTTTTCGCCATTTTTTGGACATGCTAATTTATGATGTTTTGGCTTTTTTGGACCTTATTTTCACTGTGTGTAATAAAACATCTCTACAAGCTATTCTAAGTTGTTTTCAGCCATTTTTAAGAGGGGTCAAAATTTGACTTTTTTCACATACTATACTATTGCCTTTTTCGCCATTTTTTGGACATGCTAATTTATGATGTTTTTTGGCCTTTTTTGGACTTTATTTCCACTGTGTATACTATAACGCATCTCTACAAGCTATTCTAAGTTGTTTTCAGCCATTTTTAGGAGCGGTCAAAATTTGACTTTTTTCACATACTATACTATTGCCTTTTTCGCCATTTTTTTGGACATGCTAATTTATGATGTTTTTGGCCTTTTTTGGCCTTTATTTCCACTGTGTGTATACTATAACGCATCTCTACAAGCTATTCTAAGTTGTTTTCAGCCATTTTAGGAGCGGTCAAAATTTGACTTTTTTCACATACTATACTATTGCCTTTTTTTCGCCATTTTTTTGGACATGCTAATTTATGATGTTTTTGGCTTTTTTAGACCTTATTTTCACTGTGTGTAATAAAACGCATCTCTACAAGCTATTCTAAGTTGTTTTCAGCCATTTTTAGGAGCGGCCAAAATTTGACTTTTTTCACATACTATACTATTGCCTTGTTCGCCATTTTTTTGGACATGCTAATTTATGATGTTTTTGGCCTTTTTGGACCTTATTTTCACTGTGTGTAATAAACGCATCTCTACAAGCTATTCTAAGTTGTTTTCAGCCATTTTTAGAGGGTCAAAATTTGACTTTTTCACATACTATACGATTGCCTTTTTTCGCCATTTTTTTGGACATGCTAATTTACGATGTTTTTGGCTTTTTTGGACCTTATTTTCACTGTGTGTAATAAACGCATCTCTACAAGCTATTCTAAGTTGTTTTCAGCCATTTTTAGAGGGGTCAAAATTTGACTTTTTCACATACTATACTATTGCCTTTTTTCGCCATTTTTTTGGACATGCTAATTTATGATGTTTTTGGCCTTTTTGGCCTTTATTTCCACTGTGTATACTATAACGATCTCTACAAGCTATTCTAAATTGTTTTCAGCCATTTTTAGGAGCGGTCAAAATTTGACTTTTTTCACATACTATACTATTGCCTTTTTCGCCATTTTTTTGGACATGCTAATTTATGATGTTTTTGGCTTTTTTTGGACCTTATTTTCACTGTGTGTAATAAAACGCATCTCTACAAGCTATTCTAAGTTGTTTTCAGCCATTTTTAGGAGCGGTCAAAATTTGACTTTTTTCACATACTATACTATTGCCTTTTTCGCCATTTTTTTGGACATGCTAATTTATGATGTTTTTGGCCTTTTTTGGCCTTTATTTCCACTGGGTATACTATAACGCATCTCTACAAGCTATTCTAAGTTGTTTTCAGCCATTTTTAAGAGGGGTCAAAATTTGACTTTTTTCACATACTATACTATTGCCTTTTTCGCCATTTTTTTGGACATGCTAATTTATGATGTTTTTGGCCTTTTTTGGCCTTTTTTTCCACTGGGTATACTATAACGCATCTCTACAAGCTATTCTAAGTTGTTTTCAGCCATTTTTAGGAGCGGTCAAAATTTGACTTTTTTCACATACTATACTATTGCCTTTTTCGCCATTTTTTTGGACATGCTAATTTATGATGTTTTTGGCTTTTTTAGACCTTATTTTCACTGTGTGTAATAAAACGCATCTCTACAAGCTATTCTAAGTTGTTTTCAGCCATTTTTAGGAGCGGTCAAAATTTGACTTTTTTCACATACTATACTATTGCCTTGTTCGCCATTTTTTTGGACATGCTAATTTATGATGTTTTTGGCCTTTTTTGGACCTTATTTTCACTGTGTGTAATAAAACGCATCTCTACAAGCTATTCTAAGTTGTTTTCAGCCATTTTTAAGAGGGGTCAAAATTTGACTTTTTTCACATACTATACTATTGCCTTTTTCGCCATTTTTTTGGACATGCTAATTTATGATGTTTTTGGCCTTTTTTGGCCTTTATTTCCACTGGGTATACTATAACGCATCTCTACAAGCTATTCTAAGTTGTTTTCAGCCATTTTTAGGAGCGGTCAAAATTTGACTTTTTTCACATACTATACTATTGCCTTTTTCGCCATTTTTTTGGACATGCTAATTTATGATGTTTTTGGCTTTTTTTGGACCTTATTTTCACTGTGTGTAATAAAACGCATCTCTACAAGCTATTCTAAGTTGTTTTCAGCCATTTTTAGGAGCGGTCAAAATTTGACTTTTTTCACATACTATACTATTGCCTTGTTCGCCATTTTTTTGGACATGCTAATTTATGATGTTTTTGGCCTTTTTTGGCCTTTATTTCCACTGGGTATACTATAACGCATCTCTACAAGCTATTCTAAGTTGTTTTCAGCCATTTTTAAGAGGGGTCAAAATTTGACTTTTTTCACATACTATACTATTGCCTTGTTCGCCATTTTTTTGGACATGCTAATTTATGATGTTTTTGGCCTTTTTTGGCCTTTATTTCCACTGGGTATACTATAACGCATCTCTACAAGCTATTCTAAGTTGTTTTCAGCCATTTTTAGGAGCGGTCAAAATTTGACTTTTTCACATACTATACTATTGCCTTTTTCGCCATTTTTTTGGACATGCTAATTTATGATGTTTTTGGCTTTTTTTGGACCTTATTTTCACTGTGTGTAATAAAACGCATCTCTACAAGCTATTCTAAGTTGTTTTCAGCCATTTTTAGGAGCGGCCAAAATTTGACTTTTTTCACATACTATACTATTGCCCTGTTCGCCATTTTTTTGGACATGCTAATTTATGATGTTTTTGGCCTTTTTTGGCCTTTATTTCCACTGGGTATACTATAACGCATCTCTATAAGCTATTCTAAGTTGTTTTCAGCCATTTTTAAGAGGGGTCAAAATTTGACTTTTTTCACATACTATACTATTGCCTTGTTCGCCATTATTTTGGACATGCTAATTTATGATGTTTTTGGCCTTTTTTGGCCTTTATTTCCACTGGGTATACTATAACGCATCTCTACAAGCTATTCTAAGTTGTTTTCAGCCATTTTTAGGAGCGGTCAAAATTTGACTTTTTTCACATACTATACTATTGCCTTTTTCGCCATTTTTTTGGACATGCTAATTTATGATGTTTTTGGCTTTTTTTGGACCTTATTTTCACTGTGTGTAATAAAACTCATCTCTACAAGCTATTCTAAGTTGTTTTCAGCCATTTTTAGGAGCGGCCAAAATTTGACTTTTTTCACATACTATACTATTGCCTTGTTCGCCATTTTTTTGGACATGCTAATTTATGATGTTTTTGGCCTTTTTTGGACCTTATTTTCACTGTGTGCAATAAAGCGCATCTCTACAAACTATTCTAAGTGGTTTTCAGCCATTTTTAGGAGCGGTCAAAATTTGACTTTTTTCACATACTATACTATTGCCTTTTTCGCCATTTTTTTGGACATGCTAATTTATGATGTTTTTGGCTTTTTTTGGACATTATTTTCACTGTGTGTAATAAAACTCATCTCTACAAGCTATTCTAAGTTGTTTTCAGCCATTTTTAGGAGCGGTCAAAATTTGACTTTTTTCACATACTATACTATTGCCTTTTTCTCCATTTTTTGGACATGCTAATTTATGAGGTTTTTGGCCTTTTTTGATCTTTATTTCCATTGTGTATACTATAACACATCTCTACAAGCTATTCTAAATTGTTTTCAGCCATTTTTAGGAGCGGTCAAAATTTGACTTTTTTCACATACTATACTATTGCCTTTTTCGCCAGTTTTTTGGACATGCTAATTTATGATGTTTTTGGCCTTTTTTGGTCTTTATTTCCACTGGGTATACTATAACGCATCTCTACAAGCTATTCTAAGTTGTTTTCAGCCATTTTTAAGAGGGGTCAAAATTTGACTTTTTTCACATACTATACTATTGCCTTTTTTCGCCATTTTTTTGGACATGCTAATTTATGATGTTTTTGGCCTTTTTTGGCCTTTATTTCCACTGGGTATACTATAACGCATCTCTACAAGCTATTCTAAGTTGTTTTCAGCCATTTTTAGGAGCGGTCAAAATTTGACTTTTTTCACATACTATACTATTGCCTTTTTCGCCATTTTTTTGGACATGCTAATTTATGATGTTTTTGGCTTTTTTTGGACCTTATTTTCACTGTGTGTAATAAAACTCATCTCTACAAGCTATTCTAAGTTGTTTTCAGCCATTTTTAAGAGGGGTCAAAATTTGACTTTTTTCACATACTATACTATTGCCTTTTTTCGCCATTTTTTTGGACATGCTAATTTATGATGTTTTTGGCCTTTTTTGGCCTTTATTTCCACTGGGTATACTATAACGCATCTCTACAAGCTATTCTAAGTTGTTTTCAGCCATTTTTAGGAGCGGTCAAAATTTGACTTTTTTCACATACTATACTATTGCCTTGTTCGCCATTTTTTTGGACATGCTAATTTATGATGTTTTTGGCCTTTTTTGGCCTTTATTTCCACTGGGTATACTATAACGCATCTCTACAAGCTATTCTAAGTTGTTTTCAGCCATTTTTAGGAGCGGTCAAAATTTGACTTTTTTCACATACTATACTATTGCCTTTTTCGCCATTTTTTTGGACATGCTAATTTATGATGTTTTTGGCTTTTTTAGACCTTATTTTCACTGTGTGTAATAAAGCGCATCTCTACAAGCTATTCTAAGTTGTTTTCAGCCATTTTTAGGAGCGGTCAAAATTTGACTTTTTTCACATACTATACTATTGCCTTGTTCGCCATTTTTTTGGACATGCTAATTTATGATGTTTTTGGCCTTTTTTGGACCTTATTTTCACTGTGTGTAATAAAACGCATCTCTACAAGCTATTCTAAGTTGTTTTCAGCCATTTTTAAGAGGGGTCAAAATTTGACTTTTTTCACATACTATACGATTGCCTTTTTTCGCCATTTTTTTGGACATGCTAATTTATGATGTTTTTGGCTTTTTTTGGACCTTATTTTCACTGTGTGTAATAAAACGCATCTCTACAAGCTATTCTAAGTTGTTTTCAGCCATTTTTAAGAGGGGTCAAAATTTGACTTTTTTCACATACTATACTATTGCCTTTTTCGCCATTTTTTTGGACATGCTAATTTATGATGTTTTTGGTCTTTTGTTGCCTTTCTTTCCACTGTGTATACTATAACGCATCTCTACAAGCTATTCTAAATTGTTTTCAGCCATTTTTAGGAGCGGTCAAAATTTGACTTTTTTCACATACTATACTATTGCCTTTTTCGCCATTTTTTTGGACATGCTAATTTATGATGTTTTTGGCTTTTTTTGGACCTTATTTTCACTGTGTGTAATAAAACGCATCTCTACAAGCTATTCTAAGTTGTTTTCAGCCATTTTTAGGAGCGGCCAAAATTTGACTTTTTTCACATACTATACTATTGCCTTGTTCGCCATTTTTTTGGACATGCTAATTTATGATGTTTTTGGCCTTTTTTGGCCTTTATTTCCACTGGGTATACTATAACGCATCTCTACAAGCTATTCTAAGTTGTTTTCAGCCATTTTTAAGAGGGGTCAAAATTTGACTTTTTTCACATACTATACTATTGCCTTTTTCGCCATTTTTTTGGACATGCTAATTTATGATGTTTTTGGCCTTTTTTGGCCTTTTTTTCCACTGGGTATACTATAACGCATCTCTACAAGCTATTCTAAGTTGTTTTCAGCCATTTTTAGGAGCGGTCAAAATTTGACTTTTTTCACATACTATACTATTGCCTTTTTCGCCATTTTTTGGACATGCTAATTTATGATGTTTTTGGCTTTTTTTGGACCTTATTTTCACTGTGTGTAATAAAACGCATCTCTACAAGCTATTCTAAGTTGTTTTCAGCCATTTTTAGGAGCGGTCAAAATTTGACTTTTTTCACATACTATACTATTGCCTTGTTCGCCATTTTTTTGGACATGCTAATTTATGATGTTTTTGGCCTTTTTTGGACCTTATTTTCACTGTGTGTAATAAAACGCATCTCTACAAGCTATTCTAAGTTGTTTTCAGCCATTTTTAAGAGGGGTCAAAATTTGACTTTTTTCACATACTATACTATTGCCTTTTTTCGCCATTTTTTTGGCCTTGCTAATTTATGATGTTTTTGGCCTTTTTGGCCTTTATTTTCACTGGGTATACTATAACGCATCTCTACAAGCTATTCTAAGTTGTTTTCAGCCATTTTTAGGAGCGGTCAAAATTTGACTTTTTTCACATACTATACTATTGCCTTTTTCGCCATTTTTTTGGACATGCTAATTTATGATGTTTTTGGCTTTTTTTGGACCTTATTTTCACTGTGTGTAATAAAACGCATCTCTACAAGCTATTCTAAGTTGTTTTCAGCCATTTTTAGGAGTGGTCAAAATTTG
Source organism: Plectropomus leopardus (assembly GCF_026936395.1). Lineage (NCBI taxonomy): Eukaryota > Metazoa > Chordata > Actinopteri > Perciformes > Serranidae > Plectropomus > Plectropomus leopardus. The sequence continues at coordinate 22,065,461 of NC_142193.1, forward strand.
ACTTTTTTCACATACTATACTATTGCCTTGTTCGCCATTTTTTTGGACATGCTAATTTATGATGTTTTTGGCCTTTTTTGGCCTTTATTTCCACTGGGTATACTATAACGCATCTCTACAAGCTATTCTAAGTTGTTTTCAGCCATTTTTAAGAGGGGTCAAAATTTGACTTTTTTCACATACTATACTATTGCCTTGTTCGCCATTTTTTTGGACATGCTAATTTATGATGTTTTTGGCCTTTTTTGGCCTTTATTTCCACTGGGTATACTATAACGCATCTCTACAAGCTATTCTAAGTTGTTTTCAGCCATTTTTAGGAGCGGTCAAAATTTGACTTTTTTCACATACTATACTATTGCCTTTTTCGCCATTTTTTGGACATGCTAATTTATGATGTTTTTGGCTTTTTTTGGACCTTATTTTCACTGTGTGTAATAAAACTCATCTCTACAAGCTATTCTAAGTTGTTTTCAGCCATTTTTAGGAGCGGCCAAAATTTGACTTTTTTCACATACTATACTATTGCCCTGTTCGCCATTTTTTTGGACATGCTAATTTATGATGTTTTTGGCTTTTTTTGGACCTTATTTTCACTGTGTGTAATAAAACGCATCTCTACAAGCTATTCTAAGTTGTTTTCAGCCATTTTTAGGAGCGGTCAAAATTTGACTTTTTTCACATACTATACTATTGCCTTTTTCGCCATTTTTTTGGACATGCTAATTTATGATGTTTTTGGCCTTTTTTGGCCTTTATTTCCACTGGGTATACTATAACGCATCTCTACAAGCTATTCTAAGTTGTTTTCAGCCATTTTTAGGAGCGGTCAAAATTTGACTTTTTTCACATACTATACTATTGCCTTTTTCGCCATTTTTTTGGACATGCTAATTTATGATGTTTTTGGCCTTTTTTGGACCTTATTTTCACTGTGTGCAATAAAGCGCATCTCTACAAACTATTCTAAGTGGTTTTCAGCCATTTTTAGGAGCGGTCAAAATTTGACTTTTTTCACATACTATACTATTGCCTTTTTCACCAATTTTTTGGACATGCTAATTTATGAGGTTTTTGGCTTTTTTTGGACATTATTTTCACTGTGTGTAATAAAACTCATCTCTACAAGCTATTCTAAGTTGTTTTCAGCCATTTTTAGGAGCGGTCAAAATTTGACTTTTTTCACATACTATACTATTGCCTTTTTCTCCATTTTTTGGACATGCTAATTTATGAGGTTTTTGGCCTTTTTTGATCTTTATTTCCATTGTGTATACTATAACACATCTCTACAAGCTATTCTAAATTGTTTTCAGCCATTTTTAGGAGCGGTCAAAATTTGACTTTTTTCACATACTATACTATTGCCTTTTTCGCCAGTTTTTTGGACATGCTAATTTATGATGTTTTTGGCCTTTTTTGGTCTTTATTTCCACTGGGTATACTATAACGCATCTCTACAAGCTATTCTAAGTTGTTTTCAGCCATTTTTAAGAGGGGTCAAAATTTGACTTTTTTCACATACTATACTATTGCCTTTTTCGGCATTTTTTTGGACATGCTAATTTATGAGGTTTTTGGCTTTTTTTTGGACCTTATTTTCACTGTGTGTAATAAAACGCATCTCTACAAGGTAATCTAAGTTGTTTTCAGCCATTTTTAGGAGCGGTCAAAATTTGACTTTTTACACATACTATACTATTGCCTTTTTCTCCATTTTTTGGACATGCTAATTTATGATGTTTTTGGCTTTTTTTGGACATTATTTTCACTGTGTGTAATAAAACTCATCTCTACAAGCTATTCTAAGTTGTTTTCAGCCATTTTTAGGAGCGGTCAAAATTTGACTTTTTACACATACTATACTATTGCCTTTTTCTCCATTTTTTGGACATGCTAATTTATGAGGTTTTTGGCCTTTTTTTGGAAGTTATTTTCACTGTATGTACTAAAATGCATCTCTACAAGCTATTCTAAGTTGTTTTCAGCCATTTTTAGGAGCGGTCAAAATTTGACTTTTTTCACATACTATACTATTGCCTTTTTCTCCATTTTTTGGACATGCTAATTTATGAGGTTTTGGCCTTTTTTGGAAGTTATTTTCACTGTATGTACTAAAATGCATCTCTACAAGCTATTCTAAGTGGTTTTCAGCCATTTTTAGGAGCGGTCAAAATTTGACTTTTTTCACATACTATACTATTGCCTTTTTCGCCAGTTTTTTTGGACATGCTAATTTATGAGTTTTTTGGCCTTTTTGGTCTTTATTTCCATTGTTTATACTATAACACATCTCTACAAACGATTCTAAATTGTTTTCAGCCATTTTTAGGAGCGGTCAAAATTTGACTTTTTTCACATACTATACTATTGCCTTTTTTGCCATTTTTTTTGGACATGCTAATTTATGATGTTTTTGGCCTTTTTTGGTCTTTATTTCCATTGTGTATACTGTAACACATCTCTAAAAGCTATTCTAAATTGTTTTCAGCCATTTTTAGGAGCGGTCAAAATTTGACTTTTTTCACATACTATACTATTGCCTTTTTCGTCATTTTTTTGGACATGCTAATTTATGATGTTTTTGGCCTTTTTTGGACCTTATTTTCACTGTATGTACTAAAATGCATCTCTACAAGCTATTCTAAGTGGTTTTCAGCCATTTTTAAGAGGGGTCAAAATTTGACTTTTTTCACATACTATACTATTGCCTTTTTCGCCATTTTTTTGGACATGCTAATTTATGATGTTTTTGGCCTTTTTTGGACCTTATTTTCACTGTGTGTAATAAAGCGCATCTCTACAAGCTATTCTAAGTTGTTTTCAGCCATTTTTAAGAGCGGTCAAAATTTGACTTTTTTCACATACTATACTATTGCCTTTTTTCGCCATTTTTTGACATGCTAATTTATGATGTTTTTGGCCTTTTTTGGTCTTTATTTCCACTGTGTATACTATAACGTATCTTTACAAGCTATTCTAAGTTGTTTTCAGCCATTTTTAGAAGTGGTCAAAATTTGACTTTTTTCACATACTATACTCTTGCCTTTTTCACCATTTTTTGATATGGTAATTTAAATTTTTTTTGGCCTTTTTTCCCCTCTGTGTATATTATAATGCATCTCTACAAGGTATTTTAAGCTGTTTTCAGCCGTTTTTAGGAGCAGTGAAAAACTGACTTTTTTCACATACTATACTATTGGGTTTTTTTTTTTTGCCATTTTTTGATATGCTAATTTATGAGGTTTTTGGCCTTTTTGGCCTTTATTCCCACTGTGCATACTATGACGCAACTCTACAAGTCCTTTTATGTCATTTTCAGCCATTTTTGGGAGCAGTCAAAGACTTTTTTCGACATACTATAGTATTCCATTCTTTGATGCTAATTTATGAGATTTGTGGTCTTTATTCCCACTTTGTATACGACGACGCATCACTACAAGATATAACATGCAATTTTTGGTCATCTTCAGGACATTTCAAAATTTCAGATTTTCTACCATACTATACTTTACTTTTTTTAGCTTTTTTTTCAACATGCTGTTTCATTACATTTTTGCCCCTTTTTTGACATGATATACTATGCCGTTTCTCTGCTAGCTATAATAAGTGTTTTTCAGCCATTTTTTCGACATGTCATATTATGATGTGTCTCTACAAGCTATAATATGCGGTTTTCAGCCATTAGCAACGCTTCTTACAATTGTCTAAATGATGATCTCGTGTGTCTCTCTCCTCAGTAGATTTAGTTTCAGGTTTCAAGATGGGACTTCCTCCTGGGACATTCATTGGACCTGCATGAAAAATTGCTTGCTTGGACCACAAGCAATTTCAGAAAAAACTGCTGTTAATGTGAAAAGTTCTCTTTTAATTTTTATGTGTACTATGCCTTTTACTACTATATGTGCTACTTACCTTACTTGTACTTGTATATCTCATAAAAACTCACATGCAAACCTTACATGCATGTATGTCAGTGTGACTACAGCTTTACCTCGCCCACATCAGTTAATGAGTAATTGCCTCCAGCTGCCTCTCAAGGTATTTTGATTAGTCTGAATTGGGCTGTCTTTGAGGTACTGGGAGGACTGTTTCAAGTGTTCGAAATCTGCATGTTATTTAAAACACTGTGTTGTACTGTTATTAAGAGAAAAGGCCACAATGTCGATCACAGGTCACTCAGCCTCTCTGGCACTGCTGATAGCATGTGCTTTTAGTGTTGCAGATGCAATTCGAGCTTTGAAAGATGGACCCATGATCGATGCTGAGGGAAGGGAATATAAATCTGCACCATTAAGAGCTGATGCTGAAAACATCAGTGGAACAAAAATCCCTGACAGATCCCCTGTCAGTCTACACTGCACAGAAGCATCCATGATCATTATGGTGAAGCCTGACCTGTATAAAAATGGACGCTTTTTGTCTGCTGCAGAGATTTTTTTGGGAGAAGTTGAGCATTCACAGAACAGTCTGTGCCGAGCTTTTACTGCTGGTGACTCTGAATACATCATTGAAGCTGGACTGCAAGACTGTGGATCCAAATTAACTGTAAGTTGCTGACTGATTGATTTATCTGTGGCCATCCGAGTTATACTTTTGACACTGATTTTTAATGTTTTTATATTTATCTCAAGATATCTGAGGACTCTGTGATTTACTCAAACAAGCTGAGAATTTCACCTGCTGCCCATTACCACGGCATTACAAGGGTGACTCAGGCTGAAGTTCCTGTTTCCTGTCACTACAAAAGGTGAGATTTTATCATTGTTATGTTAAGAGAGCATGTTTTGTGGCCTCTTTTTGGCTAATTTGTTAATTTTCTGGGACAGGACACACTTTGTGAGCAGTAGCCCTCATCAGACACCCATGACCCTCTCCACTCCTGCAGAGCATTCAGCAGCTGCTTTCACTTTAAAGCTGATGACCGGTACATGTGCACACTTTCTTCTCTTGATAAGAGTGAATTTAATTGGCAGTGAAATAAGTTTTCAGATCTTTTAAAGCACCATTTCCACTCTGTGAAAATACTCCACTACAAGCTAAAGTCCTGCATTCAAAACCTCACCTAAGTGATTCAAGCATAATATACTTAAAGAAATACTTCACCCACAAAATGATCACATGTATATCAGTTACCCAACCCATGTCACATTGAATTCATGCAGAAAACTTTGTTTTTCTTGCATGCTTTCACAGTAAACAGACAACTGAACCACAAAAAATTCTACAGTGATCAGGGTCCGTGTTTAACAACAGCAAAACTACAACCAAGACATCTGATCACAAACTCTTACACAACTTGTGCAGTATAATTCAAGTCCTATTTCGTCATGCAGACGCAGTGGAAAGAAGTATAAAGTTACATTAAATGGCAGTACCGAAGTGCAAGGACCTCAAATTTGTACTTGAGCCATACACTACTGCATGTACTCATTGTTTTGGGTTTTTTTTTATCTAAATGTAGATGACTGGACAAGTGAGAGGCTCTCTACTGTCTTCTATCTTGGAGACCTCCTGCACCTCGAGGCATCTTACACTGGTCCTGATTCAGGACAAAAACGTCTTTTTATCGACAGCTGTGTTGCCACTCTGTCACCTGATGCTTCATCAGTCCCAAGATACAACTTCATCGAAAACTATGGGTAAGAGAAGCTCAAAATGCAGTATGGAATAACCGACTGGCTTTGCCTTTGCATGAGAATATTTTTTTCCTGTCAGATGCTTCACAGATGCAAAAGAGGAAGGATCAAAGGCGCTGTTCCAACCCAGGAAGAGAGCATCTTCACTTCAACTTCAGCTTGATACTTTCCTGTTTCACCAGGATTCGAGGAACTCAGTGAGCTACCTTTTCTAACCTGCAGGATTTAAAAAATAATTTGAAATGCTCTTGAGATCGTACAATGGCATTTCTGTGTTCTTCACCGTTTTTAGTTATTTATCACTTGCGAGCTGAAAGCGACCGATGAAATGTGGAAGAGAAGCCCCACCGACAAGGCCTGCAATTATGTACATTCAAGGTAAAAAACAATTTCCTATTGAACATTGTAGCTCCTCATTTTAGCACGTAAAGCCTTGCACGGGTTTGGAAAGTTCAGATACAGTTGGCGGATCATTCACAAATGCACGTCGTCAAATCAGTATTTGAACTGTGAAATGATTTCGATTATTTGGCTCTACTCCAGCATTTCTGACTGAAATATTAACTGTGAGCTGTAACTGTAACTGTAAGGGGGTGTTATCATTACCCCTGGCGCATATATATATAAAAAGGGCTACAATTTCCACGCTGGATTTTGGTGTAAATGCCCTTAAAATTAAAGCTTAAAGTCAGCCCCCTAACCTTTGGTTATTGTCTAATTTCAGATCTAACAAATTACAGAGTAGTATGCACTTTAAATTGAGCTAATATTAAAAATGTTACAACTGCAATATGTCTACATATTTATTTTAAAGCTAAACTGTAAAGGTATTGTAAATCATTTGGTATATTTTTCTCATCAGATGGATAAATGTGGATGGCAGTGATGTCTGTCGATGTTGTGACAGTTCCTGTTCAAAAGGTTCTCCTTACGATAACATAAGCCTGAGACATCTGATCCCTAAAGGTATGCTGCAGATCCTCACAAGAGTTTTATAACCAGTGAACATGTGGTATTTTTGTTCAAAAGTCTCAACAAAATGCTCTCATAAGAATATCTTGATTTCTTTTTTTTTTTTTTCAGGTATCGTGGCATGTGGAACTGTAACTCTTGGCCCTTTACTGATTTACCCCGGCAAATAGGCAAAGAAAGTAAAATTTGGACAATTAACAGCCAATACTTCAAGGTTGTCCCTATAATTTTCTTGGCATGGTGATATTAAAATCATCCTGAATAAAGAGTCAGTGCTTAAATTCTGGTCTTTGCAATAATTCAATTACTTGTTGTATTATTCTTGACTTTGCTGTTTTGTTTTTTTGGTGGGTGGGGCGTGTTTTAAGGGAAAATGGTATAGCAGTGGTGGGTAAACTGACTTGACACTGTGAAGTTGACAGTAAAATTGAGTCTAGGCTACTATGACATACTTATGTATGTTTACTGTCCTCCAGTGGTATAAAGAAGAACTGCAGCACTGCATGAATTCATTGTATAGAATAAGTACAAACTTTACAACAACTAGGTTAATCACAAGGGGGATAATGAACTTTAACACCAATATTTGTAAGAAAATGTTAATGTTTGCTGGTGTGAGAATACCAGTTTACCTTAACCTTGCTAGTAAAATCTGTAGCTACTACATAAGCCACTTTTCAGTAGCTGTCATGCATCTGTGCCATATATTTTTGAAGTAAAAAGATTCTGGTGGATAACTTTACAATGCAGGTCTCCTTTTAATACTGAGAAATTAGTGTAACTCGACAACAAAAAGAAGAATCAACTTTTCCTTGGGCTTTTTGGTTTTGCAAAACTCAAACCTGCATATATTAAAATGTGTTTAAAAATGTCATGGTATAGTTTGCCCAAAAAAAAAAGGTCGACATCATGAAAACAATGCCTTAGTACAATTTGCCATAAAAAAATGTAGAAAAGTCATAGAAAACAATAGCATAGCATGCACATAAAATGCTGTTTAAAAATACTAATATGCCACTGAAGTGTTGTAAAAATGAAAAATAGTATGGCCTAAAAATATCATACTAACGTATGCCATAAAAACGTCATGGAATAGTATGCCATAAAACTAGAAGAAAAATATGTCCTGGTAGTGTGTGCCATGAATTTCTGGTAAAGTGTCATGTAAATGTAGTTAAAAATGCCATAGTCAATAATTTGCCATATAACGTGTCATAGTATAGTATACCATAAATGTGTCTTTAAAAGTCTTACAGTATGTCATAAAAAGTAAAGAAAAAAAAGTCACAAAATTTCATAGTATAGTATGCAGAAGAATGTCATGAAAAACAAAGTATAGTATGCCATAACATTTCTGGGGGGGCAAAATTTCAACGTATAGTATAGCATAAATTGGTCAGACAAGTCATAGTATGGTATGCCATTAAAAAAAATTTTTTTTAAATTTTAAAAAATTTTTAAAAAACATGCCATAGTAAGAGTGTATGATGAAGTAGCCTTTAGTCCAATGACTAATGCCTGAATAATTATAGCTGGGGGATCAAATGGTTTTCACAAAAGAAAATGAAATTTTATCTTCAATCGATATTTTCTTAAAATGCAACGTAATACTTATTTTGTCTGAGGCAGCCAAAACGGGAGTCTCACTTCTGCAAAAGTGGCATACAAAGTACATCCATACACAGCTGCACTCAAAATTATTCAAACCCCATTGAAAATTGTTTATTGGCAAAATTTACAAACTTAAAGCAGTTTGTAATATTCAGATCAAACAAGAACAATTTAAATAGCTAATCACAACTAATATTATAAGTTGTTTCTTCAGATTCAACACTAAATGCCACTTTCAATGACTACTGCAGTCTCAAAATTATTCAACTCTGAATAGAATCTCTCACAAGAGCACACATTTGCAAATCAGGTGTTGTCTCAAGCACACCTGATGCAACTAAACAAGGGCTTCATTATCTGCATTAGGTGTGCTTGAGTTAGAATCAAATACCTTGACAGGCTCGGGTTTGTTGACGGTGGCGTTTGATTGCATGTCAGAAATATGGCTGAGTCAAGAGAATTGTCGAAGAAGTCGAGAGATCACTGCCTTGCACAAACATGGAAAAGGATGCAAAAAATAGCAAAGGTACTGAATGTTCATAGAGATGCTGCTGGACGCATAGTTTACAAGTTCTAAGTTAAAGAAACACTGGCTACACTACCTGGAGAGGCAGAAAGAGGAAGTTATCAACCGTAACTACCAGATTCTTGAGGGGGCAGGTGATCAAAAACCCTCGAGTGACTGCAAAAGACCTGCAGCAAGACTTGGTGGCAACAGGCACTGAGGTTTCAGTTTGCACAGTAAGGAGCATACTAAACACTGAAGGTCTTCATGACGCACACCATGAATGACCCATAGGCCTATGGATCAGCGGTATGCCTGGAGGAGGAGGAATGAAACACACCCTGAAAATGTGGTAGTCTGCAGCACGGGGGCTCCACAGGGTACAGTGCTCTCCCCCGTTCCTGTTTACACTCTACACATCAGACTTCACCCACAATACTGACAGCTGCCACATCCAGAAGTTCTCCGATGACACAGCCATCGTTGGATGTGTGTCAGAGGGGGACGAGCTGGAGTACAGGGAGGTCATCACCTCCTTTGTCTGCTGGTGCGAACGGAACCACCTGAGCATCAACGCCAGCAAGACAAAGGAGGTGGTGATTGACTTCAGGAGGAAACCACCTCAGCCTGCACCGGTGAACATCCAGGGCCTGGACATTGAGATCGTGGAGAAGTACAGGTACCTGGGTGTTCACCTCAACAACAAACTGGACTGGGCACACAATACAGATGTCCTGTACAGGAAGGGCCAGAGTTGTCTCCACCTGTTGAGGAGACTGAGGTCCTTCAGTGTGAGCAGGACTCTGTTAAGGACATTTTATGACTCGGTGGTGGCATCAGCCATCTCCTATGCTGTGGTCTGCTGGGGCAGTGGAAGCACAGAGCAGGGCAGGAAGAGGCTGAACAAGCTGGTCAGGAGGGCCGGCTCAGTCTTGGACTGTCCCCTGGACTCCATCGAGGAGGTGGGTGAGAGGAGGATGTTGGCCAAGCTGACATCCATCATGGACAACCCCTCTCACCCCCTTCATGAGACTGTGGGAGACCTGTGCAGCTCCTTCAGCAGCAGACTGCAGTACCCACGCTGCAGGAAGGAACGCTACCGCAGGTCCTTCCTTCCATCGGCCATCAGGCTATACAACACCAGCCTGAGCCAACAATAACCTGGACTCACTACAATCAAAAGTTGCATCTCTGCACATGTCTTCTCTGACTTTTGTATTTACAACCTGTACATTTTTTTTTCTTCGTCTTGACACATGCCTATTTTTGCACTCTTGTATATTTTATATTTTATATTTTGTATATATTGATATTTTTATATATTTTTTTCTGTACACACGGCTGCTGTGACAAGTTAATTTCCCACAAGTGGGATAAATAAACGTGTCTAAGTCTAAGTCTAAGTCGAAAAGAACACCATGCCTACAGTGCAGCATGGCGGTGGCTCGGTGATGCTCCGTGGCTGCTTTGCTTCCTCCGACACTGGATCTGCAGTGTGTGGAGGGCAAGATGGATTCAATCAAGTTTCAGTATATCCTTGGAGAAAATGTCCTGCTGTCTGTGAGGATGATGAAGGTTTGGCGTCAGTGGACCTGCCAACAGGACAGTCATCCCAAACACACCTTAAGGTCCACCAAGGCTTGGTTTCAGAAAAAGTCCTGGAAGACTCTAGAGTGGCCGTCAAAGTCGTTTGACTTGAATCCCACTGAAAATATCTGGTGGGATTTGAAGAAGGCAGTTGCAGCACGCAAACCTCAGAATATTAGTGAACTGGAGGCCGCTGGCCAACAGGAATGGGTTAAGATTTCTCAGGAACGCTGCCAGAAGCTGGTGTCTGGCAATGCATCAGGTCATAACAGCAAAAAGGTCCCTCTGAGTACTGAGTACACTCGCCATAAAGGGGCTGAATCATTTTAAGACTGCAGTAGTTATTAAAAGTGGCATTTAGTGTGGAATCTGGAGAAATCTCTTATAATATTAGCTGTGGTGAGCTATTTAAATTGTTCTTGTTTGATTTGTTTTTTGCAAACAGCTGAAAGTTTGTAAGTGTTGCCAATAAACCTGATTTGCAATTGGGGTTATAGCGTGACTTTACCATTTCTGTCTTAACCGATTAATTTTTACTCTATCTTACATTCTTCTGTTTAAATTACATTTAAAAGATAGATATACAAATCAAAACACAAGAAAATGGCACCATACTTATTCTTTATTCTTAAGTTTAGAAAAGAAATTGTACCTCCATACAAATGAAAATGGACATTTGAAAATACAGTCATGGTACAGTAAAAAACACCAAAAGAAAATGTGCAAAACTTCAAATCTACAATACAGAGCAAAATACAAACTATGGACCACCTCTGAGCTGGGGGATGGGATAGCGCCTTAAGTTTCCCGTGCTCTTAATATAATAAACGGAATTTGTGAAATCATACTTACCAATGAAGACTCTGCCTGTGTTACTCGTGTAAAGCATTAAATCATTAGTTTAAATTAAGATTAATTAAACCAAAAACTGCGCCAAAGAGATGATCACATTGAATAGAACTAGTGGAAAGAAATGTGTTGCACACTGAAGTTAAGTATGATTTAAGAAGCCTTTTGGCCGGCGGCTATTTTTCTTTGTTTTTCACCTCTAGGTGACAGAAACTGAAGTAACAGTTTAGATTTTCTTGAAGTGGGTTTGTATGCGGTACTTATCCATGGTCAGTGTTTTATCTACAGTAGATGGCAGGTGGTATTTATTGCTTTAATATCCGTCAGACAGCTCGTTCCAACAAGTTAGCTGTTAACTGCTTCAATTTCCCATCTATGCTCTCTCCAAAGCCACCAAACGAAAAAAAAATGTAATTTTAGCTTGCTGCACACCAGAGCTGCTGGTCTAACGCCGCCCTGATCAGATAGTTATTGTGACATCTGTGATTTTTGAAGCAAAACATTTTAAACGCTGAAGTCACACAATAACATAAAAACCTGAGCGAGGCAGCTGAGCAGCAGCTCCTGTGTTCAGTGACGTTAAATCACTGTTTTTCTCAACTGGCTTTGAAGAGAACAACCTTAATTAAGTATATACTTAAATTCATATTGTTTTAATTGGGACTTTTTTAGGTGGCTAAAGTAGTTCACAATGGTACACTGCTTAGCTTTAGTAGGCGGGTTTCCATTAACACTCAAATTGTGCAAAATGAAATTGCGAATATAAAATACGCCCAGTGGAAACAAGTCACTTCAAAAGAAAACAGAATCTCCCATTCATAGCAATGCTTGCATGAAGTGGTATTTCAGGCAATTCAAAATAAACATTTCACAAAAGTGCAATGTAAACACTTACTTACTTATAGGTCACATGATGCTATGGCTATGTTAATGTCTTTAGGAATTGTCTCTCTGAGGCACGATGCAACAGGCTCTATGAGAGGTGTTACTGCATCGCACAACTCTTCAAAAGCTGAGCGGATCATCTGGAAGTTTTGAATCCACAATTCCTCTGAAATCACAGACTATCACCTCCAAGAAATCCCTCATACGCGGCCACTCCCGTGTTTAAGGGGCTCGCCTTTTCATTATCGTGTATTGCATACACGGCTTATGTCACCTTCGATTGGAAATAATGACGGCTGGTGCGGTGGCTGCAATAGAAATAAACCTGCAGTGTTTTGAACATCCATCGCCATGCTTCCTGGAACGTTACTGCGAGAGGAGATGTGCAAAACGTCACGAGAAAAGTCGCAAAACATTGTGTGTTCTGTTACATTGTGTTTGGACGACATTTCAAAAACATTGCTTAAATTTTGTAGTGGAAACCCGCCTTGTGTCAGACTCCAGCCTGTTTCTCAAAAGTGGGGGCGTGCAAACTGCCGTGTACTGAAGGTGATGCAATGACTATGGTTAAGTACCTAATATGCCCCCAGTTGAAAAAGTCTGAATTATCCCTTTAAGATCTCGTTATGTGTGCACACAAACACAGGTCGCAGGAAATTAAAGTTACAGCAGTGGTACTTACAGCTTTAACTAACCTGTTACTGGTAGGGATTCTCCTTCATGTAAGTAGTTAAATTCAAATGATCAAGTGAGGAAAGCTGATGGAACAAACAGGATTAAGTGGTGAAGCCATTTCACAAGCATATGAAAACTCATTTGTTCATCACAAACCTCCCAACAAACACTTAATGTATTTATACAGCTGCAGGTGACTGTTTATGTCTTAAGCAAATTATTTGACTTTTGACCAAGTCATAAATATTTCAGAAAGTTAACTCAGGTGGACTTTTAAACTAGTTAAATTAGCTTTTCAAGAAGTACAGTTTCATTCAAAAGCTCCATACTTTCAGTATGAAGATATTAAATGAAAACTGAGCTTCCCCATGTTCTCACAAACCAGGAAGAAAGAATACAGGTTCAATGACACAAAAGAGCTTAACAATAAAAAAACATAACTCATAAGAGCTAACATGTAGAAAATGGTGTCTAAACGCAACAACACAAACAAGGGCCTTCACCAAACTTGCTGCAAGTTTGGGGACATTGAGATCCAACAGCATGTACGCTGTGAGGGCCCCTGGTAATGAATGAAAAGACAGAAAATGGTGAGACTTGCCTCAGGCTGAAACAGGGCTACACTGAGACAGGGCCTCAGCCAGTCCCCCATGGCATCGCTACAGGGAGAAGAGAAATCTGGGTTTTAGCACTACAGCCAGCAGCGACCCGAAGTTATGCAGCTGTACAAGTGCACTCGCCATGTACAGAGCATCAATTTCTAATCTACTGCTTATAGCCAAAAGAAAACATTTACCAACATTTTTAATTAAACAAAAAAACTACAGACATTACTGTTATTGATCATCTTCAAGACAACTAAAGCACAATCACCATGTTTATGATTTGTGGTACAAACCTGCTGTGACGTCTGTTTTCCTACTAACGTCCCGCAAAGAAGAGTCTTAAATTTTTGCCACATTTTATTACAATACAGTTTTACAACAATACATATACCATTTCATTTAGTACTTCAACTATTTAACGTTATGGGAGCATTTCCTAAATAAAACTATGAACATGAAACAGAATAAATGCAGAAAACAGTTATTTGAAGCCCTCACCAAACAAAGTTGGGGACACAAAGTCCAACAGCACTACGTGCTGTGAAGGCCTCACTGTTTAGCTTACAGAAACAGAAATGTATTTACATAAAACTTGCCTTGATAAATGGTGAGTACTGCCCATGTAACTCCAGCGCCTTCACAACACTACGAACCATATCTACTATACTTCTATACACCTGAATGAAACATGAGAAGGAAAAAAAGCCACAGAACAGAGATGGTTTGAAACAACAGTTCATAGTCTTGGTTAGGTACAGTGTAAATATTTCCCATGTGATGCTCTTTTGAATGCTGTTTATTCAGTGTCTCTTCCTCATAGCTCAGTAGTAGAATAAACAGTACTTTGTGGTACTATAATACCAATACTGGTTTGTCTACTAGCAGCTGAGGACATTAGAAAAGGGTTGAGTGTCCAAACCTATTGAAGAGAGGAAGGCAGGCTTCAGTAGCGGGCTCCAGGAGACATGACGGGGGGTCTCATGCCCATGGGTGGCCGTGGGGTGGCTCCCTGGTACCCCGGAGGAACCACAGGAGGGGCCTGTCCATATGGAGGCATCCCTCCTGACATGAAGCCTGGCATCCCCTGAGGTGGACCATACTGGCCTGCAAAACACAGGTTTGTTAGCTAAAATGGAGAGATTTATTGATGAACTGGAGCAAAAAGGGGGCTGCGTTTTTACAACAGCAAAACTACATCAAAACGTTTCTTCATAAACTCGATGTAGCACATAGTAAGTAAATGATATATAAATGCTTATTTTGATGTTTTCCTGTAGGAACAATGTTGCCTCAAGATAAATATTTACAGCTGTTTGTTTATATACTGACAATGACAATGCTAACATGCTAATACTTAGCCAGTTTGTTTACCATTTTCACTATCATAGTTTAGCATTATGCAGCTGAGGCTGATGGGAATGTTAGTTTTGCAGGTATGTGGTCATCCACCAAGTATTGGACAATTTGAGACTTTGGTCCAATGATGTGGCAACAGGAAAAGTCATTACGATTTATCCTCTGGAAATCATGAATGTCTGTACAAAGTCTTACGACAAACCATCCAGTAGTTGTTGAGATGTTTCAGTCTCGGCCAAACTGGTGAATGACTGACCGACAGACTGATGTTTCCGTCCCCGGAGCCAAAAGGTTCTTAGATAGTGATTTATATAATAATGACACTTTACAGAGATTCTCATCCTAGCTAAGAATAGCTTGGAATAAACAAAGTTGACCAACAAAAGGCATAAAATAGGCAGGTGATGTATACCAGGTATGGGATGCCTCATGCCGGGCTGCTGAGGAGCCATCATGCCACCCACAGGACCCACAGGACCCACTGACGGAGTGGCGGCGGTGGTCTGGCCTTGGCGGGGAACACTGCGTTGGTATCTCGGCAACTGAGCGCGCAACTCTTCCTACAAGACACAGAAAGCAAACGAGGATGAATAATTTGATGCTCAAACTGTCTACGTCAACCAGATGAAAGAAACAAGAAAATGAATCAAGACTTTTTATTCAAGAAAAGCCATTTGTTGACTTTGATGACAGAAAGTAACTTTTTAGCTTTGATTAACTGTTTTTTCCTAAAGTGCTACTTTCTGTAAAAACTATAAAGAGAGGACGCTGCAGTTTGACTACTCACCAGTGAGATATCCTCATCAGGGTGGATCAACTTACTGGTTGCACTGGAGGTGGTGAGGGTGGCAGGCTTACTGGTCACAGTGGAGGGAGGTTTGGAGACCGTACTGCTGCCAGCATTGGGACTGGCCGCAGCTACGGTGGCCTGCGTGTAGGCCGGGAATGTGGGCTTTGAGGGGTCAGAGGAGGTAGAGGGGGGAGGGTGGGGGGACCCTGACTGCTGGCTCTGAGGGGGGAGAGAAGACATCACATTACAGAGACTCTGCTGAGAGGCATTTAAATATCACAAGAGGGACACTGTTAGTCATACTTCCAGGTTACTCCCATTATTGAGTTCATATTTTAGTCAATTTAAAGCCGGCATTTAGGTTATTGTTTGTAAAGTCTCAGGATGGACTGAATCATACCGTCTCTGTATTCCTCTTTTCCTCAATGTTTGCATCTCCTTTCTCTTTCTTTCTTTCTTTACAGGATCAGCTCACCCAAATCAGAAAAACCTATTTTTTTCACTTTAACCTCAGTGAAAGCCAAGCAGTAAAGAAACAGAATCAAGGTGATTTACACCTACATATTTTTTCAGTGCCAAGTACAAGGGAAATTATGTCTTCAGAACTGCTTGTGACACATGAAGTCAAAAAACTTGATAAATATGAAGTACTACTTAATGTCTTCATATATACAGTATATTCAAGAAATACATTTGAATTATTTAAGACCAATCACTGTTATTGCCTAATATTTAACTATTATTCACTGGCATCAGTTATCACTTCAAATGATGGTGTTTTTTTATATGCCACAAAATAATAATCCCTGCAGGTGTCCATTTCAGAGAACAACAATTACCTCCACCAATCAGAGGGTGGAGCAGCAGTCTGAGACGTGAACCCGGGCCAAAAAAGTCTGTGTCAAACTTTTTACTAAGTAAAAGCAGCCTAAATAACCATGTCAATATTTTGATTTTAGCAGCTGAACAGTATGAAGAGAGAGATTTTAGTGAGTAAATCAAATTAAAACCCTAAAAAAGAGTGAAGATCACAACCTAGCCCCTGTATATCAGGCTTTAATCAATCACACGTTAAAGTCAAGTCTATAATCTGAATTTAGTTATCTCTCTAACATGTTAAACCACTTTTGTTGCGCACATGGGAGGGTAACCCTATAAAGTATGACTAAAGTGAAATATATTTCGTCTGTGAAATATAATAAGAGCATGCTGTGCCACATTTTGCCCACAGCAGTTCAGAAATAAGAAGCCCACTTTACAAATCTGCATAACTCTCCATTTTCTGATTTTGCTGAAGTAAGTAAGCGAATGTTTCAATTGTATGTTATAAATGCAGATTTGTAGTGAAAGAAAAAGCAAACAAAGGCATGTTGCTAGACTTTACAGACTTTTTTTTAAGTGTTTTGACCCCCGTAAATGGTCTGGTTTCACCATTTCTGGCTTAAACAGCTTCGGCAAAAAAAATAGAATTAATCTGCCCGAGTGCACCACAGCAGGCAAACTATGTGTGCATGCCAATCGTAAAGCTGCAGGTTGGCAGAGCAGAGCAGGCAGACGGCTGCGTACTTGTGATGTGATAGGGAACAGAGCTTTAGGGGAGGCGGACTGAGAGTCTGCGCTCGATGAGCCTGCACTTGTACTTGCAGCGCGACTGCCCATCTGTAGCACAGGAAAAGAGTAAAGAATAAAAAAATCTTCAGTTACAGGAAAGAAGGAATTTCTAAGTAAAGTTCCCTTTAATGTCAGCCTGTGTGAGCACAAGAAGCTGCTCAGATATTCCTTGTGTAGAAGGTAATGATCTGACCCGTCAGAAAGCTGCAGGAGTTAAAGTGGTTAATAGCAGCATAGTGATTTTACCTGTCCAGCGATGGGGAAAAGAGGCTTTGTAACATCAGGCTGTGCTGAGGGGACAGTGGCAGCGGGAACAGCAGGTCTAGTCAGCATGTTTGCAACAGGAGGAACCTGAGCCATGTGTGTGATGCCTGGACGGTGGCCCATCGGAGGAGGCAGGCCTAACACCAGCAGAAGAAATTGATTACACAAAGGAACAAGTACAAGTTCTCCACAGCCATGTTACAACATACTAACGAAGTTTTGATAAAATTAATAATTTGCATCAAAGCAATAATGTGGAAGTAAGGGGTTTGTTTAAGGTGTACGCTGGCAGGGATTTACCTGGTGGCACACCAGGCATCATTGGAGGCATCCCTGGACCTGGAGGCATCATCCCACCCATTGGTATCATCCTACATACACATGGAAAACATCTATGTTTAATACCAATATACAATAAGGATGGGGTTCATAAAAATGAGTCTTTATTAGTGATTCTAAGTATTTACCCTGGAGGCATTCCTGGTATTACAGGGGGCATTCCTGGGATCATTGGTGGCACACCTGGCATCATTGGGGGGATTCCTTAAAAAAATAAAAATAAAAAATAATTAAAAAAAGATTATCTGAAACTCACAAAATAGTTTGTTTATATTATGTCTTTATGTAAATCAAAATGTTATGTTAATATTTCAAAATGACATAAAAAAAAAATAAAAATGTCTGCTTAAATTGCATTTTTATCATTGTAGGAAAACTTCAGGGAATGAGTAAGGATGTTTTTAAAAAGAGGAGAATTCTTAGCACTGCTGACAGGGAAGCCGTAACTAGAAAGTGGCTGTTTTTTAAAATCTGCATAGAATATATTACACCTGGTATGTTCTTAATCTGTTTAAGGTAAATTTATGTTTGGGGTTTTTTTCCCTTAATAAAAAAGTCCAAAAATGCATGTGACTTAAATCCACAGTGTACACCTCGCATTTCACAGAATAAGAGCTCAATTTTGACACAAATGTCAGACAGAACCTTGTGATTGTAAGGTCGCCCTGTATAATCACTCTTAGTAAACAGCATGATTGTGCAATAATCAAAAATGCAAGAAAAGGAGCGCTTCCCGGACCCAAAAGTCAGTCTGTTCGAGGTGCCCTTTGGGTCGGGATGTACTGGGATAAACAATCAAATATCAAATTCCAAGGCACTCTCTTGAAATGTTAAAATGCCGTTATTTCTACGGCATGGTCATGATGAACCTATAAAACACTCCTACACGTTTCGGCATACAAGCCTTAGTCAGGTTTAACTCCTTTTTAACATTTCAAGAGAGTGCCTTAGAATTTGTTTTTAGATTGGTCATGATTGTGCAATAGTTGGCTTTTTCAGAATCAGAATCAGAATCAGAAAAAGATTTATTGCCAGGTATAGTTAACACAATACGAGGAATTTGTTCTGGTGGGTTGGTGCAACATAAATATAGAAAAAGAAAACAGATAAAATAGAAGATACAAATATAAAATATAAAATATAAAAAGTACGAGTCTTACAGTGCAAAACAAAACAAGTAACACAAGTAACAGTGTAACAGTGCAAGAAACAGAACCATGGAATTAAAGTTATATACAAGAATGTTTGGAGTGCAAGATATATATTGATATTTACATTGAAATTCACATTTATACAGGTTTTTGCAGATGCACTTCCAGTAAAGTGACTGTTTCCTACCTGAGTAGCTGCCCGGTGGTATCCCCGGAGCACCAGAGCCAGGAGGCAGGCCCGGCTGGGTCATAGGGGGTATGTAGCCTGTCTGTGGCTGACCTGCAGCAGGCTGCTGGAAGGAGGGACCAGGCTCATCATCATCATCATACTCATCAGAGTCATCCTGGTTCTGCTTTTTCTTTTGAGTCTCTGAAAATAGGAAAGAGCATATTAAGTCTCTGGAACAGACCATAACACAACAGCACGTTAAGGTATTTTGATGCCAATACCTTGGTTCTTTTGTTCTAGCACTCTTCTTCTCTCTTCCATGTCTTTTTCGGGGATACCCTCCATGCCATAAATCTCCAGCTCAATGTCTGTTCTTCCAGGTATAGCATTGGGGACTCCATCGATGGTCTCTTTATGTACCTACAGTAGAAGAAATAACCATAAGGAAATTAGTGAGTGTGCAGTACTGTGCAAAAGTTTTAGGCCACCTTAAACTTTGTTATTTTAGCAAGGTTATAACGATTATACTTATTCACCTCTCAGTATTCTCTTACCTAAAACACAAACGAAACATACAGGAGATATGCATATGATTTATATATTAATAGTTTTTAGACTGTTTTTATTTATTGTGGTTTTGTAGTTTAGTGTTTTTAATGGTATATCTTACATATCTAACATTTTGACTTATCTTTTTCCATGTTATATCTTTTATCCTGTTGTCATGTTTAATCCTGCATGTTGTATGTGTGTCAAATGGATGCCTTGCGCTTAATACTACAAATATTTAAGAATAAAACAACTTCAACTGGTTAAATATTGACTTCAGCCTGAAGAAGACATTTTTGTTTTGACTTTTTTTTTTTTTTTTTGGTGTTTTAATGCATTGTATGTGTTCTCTGTATTCTTTGTGGCCCAAGACTTTTGCACTGCAGAGTAAAAAAACAACAACATTTGTGCAGATGGTTTGCATTTTTGTCTCCTCACCTGCATACAGTGGATTGCAAGCCCAGGTCCAGTGTACAGCTTTTTGTGACAGATGTGGCACTTGAAATGTTTGGCCTTCTGATGCTGAATGAGGATTTTTTCATCATCAAAATCTCTGTTACAGTACCTGAGATAACGGTTTAGGAAAATCTCTCCCAGAAATTGTATTGCAATGACATGTTCCCAGTACAGCTGGGCGTTTCGTACATTTGTTTACTCGGAAACAACACGTTAACAACACATAACACGATATAAGAGAAAAACACCGCCTGTTTTTTAATATTCCGTCATAGTATTTTAATGTAACTTTAGCGACGCCGATCAACTTTAAAATTTGACGTTAGCTTCATATAGCGAGCCAGCTAACGTTTCAGTTATCATTACAAGAAACTTACAGTTAACGTTAGCTTAGTAAACAGAGGATACCGCTGTCTAACACACACACAGTTCCTAATAAAAGCGAGATAACGTTATCAGACTAAATGTAAAATGTTGGAAAGGATACCAGCACCAAGGTTTCATTTGCTTTTTCTTCTTTCTTCCCATAATTTCTGTCAGTTCGCTGCCTGCTCGTCCAGTAAACAGCTAACACACCCACAACTGAAGATGGCGGCGGGTCTCCGCTCCAGCTCCAACCCCCAACAACACACTGCGGCCTGCAGGCGACCCCCGGTGCTCCCAAACTGGCTA
The DNA here is from genome assembly GCF_026936395.1 of Plectropomus leopardus. Lineage (NCBI taxonomy): Eukaryota > Metazoa > Chordata > Actinopteri > Perciformes > Serranidae > Plectropomus > Plectropomus leopardus. Next base: position 22,086,146 of record NC_142193.1, read on the forward strand.
CTGTTTATTTATCCGCCTGTAGTCATCCGTTTTTTATTTCTTTCTCTATAAAAATGTATAATTTGTACCGTTGAATTCACCTCCGCATCGACCACATCTCCCATATTTTTCACATATCCACATTTGACGTTTTTTGAGCGATAACGCACAAAAGGGAGTGCTGTTGTACTGATTATCAGCACTGCGGTGAATCGTTGGTTGATGTAATAAATTATTGAATCAAATAAATGGATTTAAACATTAAAAAAAAAAAAAAAAACATGACCATTTTTACCTGAACATGTCATCCGAGTGAGGTAGGAGTTTTTGATGTGTTTGAACATCTAGAGTTTCTAAAATAACTTGATTTAAAACAATTTACCAAGCAACATATATTTCTATAGAAATATATACAAGCTCTAAAAGTAACACTTAAGGTCGTATTTAGAGTTTAAGGTGATTTCCTTGGTAATATACCAAAAAGTGTCCCATATAAGTGCGTATATATATATATATATATATATATATATATATATATATATATATATAAAGAGAGAGCGAGAGAGAGATACAGTATTAAAACAATAATAAAAAATACATTTCTGTGATTCCATGCAGTCACCATATGTGTAAAAGTCCTCAAATTAAGTTAATGATATATGCCAAAAACATTTTGTCATTCAATTCTTTAGAGTAAACATCAATAGGAAAGTTCAAGTTTTAAGGAACATTCAAATATAACAATCAGATGTTTCAAAATCCACTGTACAATCAATTTGTAGGCTACATAATTATCTGTAGCCTAAAGCATAATATGAATTGGAAAAATGTAATACACTTTCTGTAAAAGACTACAGTGATATGTAAATTCTACAAAAAATAAAAAATAAAAAAATCACTACATCAACAGATATTCTTACTTTAAAACAGTTTTGTTTGGTGCAATGCTTTACAAAATATAAATAAATTGAACACCGTTTCGTCGTTTTTCTATTTACAGTTCTATGCTCGTATGCAGTTTATGCTGATAATTTTATGGACATTTTTTATAGTGTATAAACAAAATGTTTCCATTTACTTTGTGGCCAGTGAAATAAGTCTGTTGACAGTTGCTTTGGTGGCATACATGCCGATAAATTAACGTTAACAATTGCGACGTCCTGTTATATGAGCAAAGCCTACCTGGTGATTTGCAGTGAGGTATCCAGGCTTCTTTATTCCACTTTCTGACGACTATTTAGTATTTAACTCAAACGTTATTTGTGGAGACATTTCCCTATTTTACCGTGAAAAGTTTGTTTGTCCCTACGGCTAACGGAAGTAATTAACGACTCAGAACATCTGTGAGACGGAGTGACGTCAGCACCTGGAAAGCCTCGTGTCCAATCAAATTTCTTGGTGGGAACTACAATATTGCAACGTCAACATGAACCCGCAATTCGTACCATTGGAAGTTAAAGCACCTAAATTTAAAAGTATAAAACGTAATATTTTTTCGCAGTAATTTAAAAAACCAAAGCGGTCATGATAAATTACACTTAAAGCTGGAGGCTGACGTTAATTTTTACCTTCCGTGATGAAACGTTTGGCAGGAACCAACATAAGAAAATCCAAGACGGACGTTATTGAGAACGTACACAAAGGATAGCGCATGCGTGCAAGGCACACAAACGATAACAGGGATACCTTTAACAGTAACTTATGCTCTGTTAACACATTAATATCAGCCAGGGATCGATAACGTCAGTAATAAATATCTACAAAGGCAGTACAGCTAAGCACTAGACAGACGTCCTTGTTTCCTGACATTTTAGCCGGCTGCTAGCTCGCTCCGTGCAGCAGTGGGATCATGTTTACCTCCCAAACATCGTCCTTCCAGGATTCAATTGACGTGGAGGAGAGAGATGATTATGAAAGCGAAGAAATTGCTGGATACAGCCAGAAAATTCAGCTCAACTGCTACTACACCATTTATCTTTATCAAGGCACAAGGTAATGGTCGAAAATAATCGCTCCACTTTCTGTTTTGGTTTGTAAAACGACAGCTCTGCAACATATGTCTGTTCATAATGTAATTAATTGAGAATTACAAGGAGTGTTACTTTCAAGATGTAATGTGACACGTTTTTACAAATACTTGCATTATTTTTTATATTTTGGTTAATTTTCTAATTATTTTATATCGTTTGGCTGTTTATTTTTGTTCACAGTAGCGACTTTAATTTTAAAAAATATCCAAATTCTGCAGGACATCTCACAGTCATTTTAAAATAACAGCTCCCTGTTATTTTAAGTGTTTCTTTATGTATCACCGTTTAAATTATTATAGCCTGTGATTCTTAACCTAAAAAATTCTTTAGGGACTGTACTTTGTTTATTAGAAGAGGAAGGTGGCTGTGGTATGACTTTATCGTCTTTATTTTTCACCTTGACCCTCCCCAGAGCTAGTTATTTTTTCCTGAGCCTTCCTGACTGACAGAGGATAAATGCATTATTCTGTCTTCACCATAAATAACATTATTTGTATATTCACAGCAAATGTCCAAATTGAGCCAATACAATGAGCAAACAGCACAGAGGATGCTATTACTAAAACAAACAGCTCATTTCCTCAGCAAAATACAAAGCCTCCGCACAAATCACACTGTTACACGAGCTGTAACCATGAAGTAAGCATGTACATCACTCACACACACACACACACACACACACACACACACACACACACACAGGCATACACTCACACACCACAGTGCACACACAGCCAGCTTTGGCAGCATAAGTTCATTCTCTGAAATATACTGTAACGCACACAACAATGGCAGTAGCGGGCTAAATATCAAAAAGCTTGGCCTGGCAGCCGTTAGATTAGATTTAAGAAATTGACTACTGCTTAAAGTTCCTAAAGATGCAAAAATATTGGCAATGATTTCGTTACGTTTTAAAGAAAACATGTCTTTCAAACCCATTTGTAAATTTGGGGGTTCTGGGGGAATTTAACACAAAGCAAATTGGTCTGAGTCCTTTCAAAAACATTGGTAGAAAGCAAAGAGCAACTTAACAAGACCTGGCTCAGAAATAAGCAGGAAATAAGTTTTAAACAAAAGTTGAAAAAAAAAAAAGAAAGAAAAAGTAAAGTAACCCGAGAAAGAAAAAAAAAAAGAAAAGTAAAAAACAAGAACAAACAAGAAAATGATCCCAAGAACTCTTCAAAAAAATGTGTAAACTAGCCAACACAGCACAAGAAAACTGATGTTTATCCAGGTTTCAAGATAGAAACAATATACGACCATTTAAAGCTGAGTGTACCTGAGCAAAATCATAAAACATAAAAACCCCTGTGCTTAAAAAAATGTCTGAAGTGCCTCCCATGTTTTGCACCACCGCCTCCCCTCTCATAAATAATGAACAGTCCCTTTGTTTTTGTAGTCCGTAGCTCCTGAACCTGCTGACAGTGACACTCTTGCAGGTAAAATCAGATTTACACATTACAAACTAACCAGGTTCTGAGTAAACTGTCAATTGTCTTAGATCTGAGGCTTCTGGGGAAAATGTGGCATGGAACCAGAGACGAGCAGACTCCACAACCAGTCAGGATGACTTTAGGTAACAGAGGAGAGATCCGCCTGCCTTATCGTTGCTTCAGTGGTCATTTCTCTTTTGGCTTTCACTGTTGTGCATTGGTGTTTCCACGAGCTGCCGCAGGACATCCAATCAACATGGAATCAACATTTTCATTCGTGATTTTGTTCTGATTGGTCATTGCTGTGCGGCTGAGTTACATGGCGTTTAGGTCTCTCATTATCTGAACGTGTGCGCACTTCTATATGTCAACTACAGTTGGCGAGAAGTGAATGAAATTCCATTATGTCTGGGTCCAAGTGTTGAAGCAAAAATTGCAAAGTTGCAGCTGTGTGACTCAGTTGTGTGTTGTGTTGGTTGTGGCTAATGCTCATCAGCTTTCTCCATCTGTTCTCCATTGACTTGAGTGGCTTCCAAATCCCTCATTGCCTTTACTGGCTGCTCGTATCCGTGCTCACTTTCTGTCCTCCCCACAGCCTGACGCTAATCGACAGCAGCCTGCCATCGGAGGCAGAACCTGAGCTGCGGACCTACATTTCAAGGAGGCTGAGCAAGGGAGCCCTGCTTGGAGGCATGGGCAACATCGCCACTGTGGAGCTCAGGTAACATTTTTACATAATCCCTCACAACTTTTTGCATCAGAAATGCTACACACTAACCAATAAGAGGTCATGATCAAGGCTCTGTGATAAAACAACCTGACCATGTTCATTCTCCCTGGACTGATCAGCATCGGATTATAAATGGTATCATAGTGGATGAAGCTTGTTTGACTCCATTGTAGTAACAGAATTAAAGAGTCCAAAACTTTTACATACAGAGCTGATTAAGCACAGCGCCACCAGCGAACTCTCTCTGTATTTCGCAGTATACCGGAGTAGTGGTTACTGTTGCAACTGTTCTGCAACCTGTGCACCGGAAATGATGCGTTTTACGTCAGCTAGCCAAGACTCAATGTGGGCAGGAAGGGGAGAGCCCATAGTGATGGAGCAGAGACAAGTATGGTGAAAAAATCCTAAGAAGTATGAAGGAAAGTTTCGGAGTGGATGCCTCAGATAAAAAAAATAAACTTGGCATTCAGTGGAAGGTTTAACCTCAAACCTCCTGCGCCCCTGGGAGCAGGAGAGATGCAGCGCTCACCTGCAGGCAACAGTGTTTGTGAAATTACTCCAGGACAAAAAGCAATCAGACTCAGAGGTGGATGAAAGAAATGAGTTTGCTAACACAAAAACGTGTTGTTTATTTTACTCCTCCCAGTATCCCGGAGCAGGCAGTCGGCTGCTACTGCTGTCTCCTGGAGCAGGAACGGTCTCCTGAACAGCCTGATGCTGATGGAAACGGATACGTCATCTGCTTTATGGGCGGCTCTGAAAAAGGACTGAATTTATATCCTTTGAATACGTTTTTCTATTGTGTAGTTTCCTCATGAAATCAACCTTACTTCACCACCATCCAAGGTCCTTCTGCATTACAGAAGTACTTCACTGCTGAAAGAAATGTATTTTCACAAACCTGGGCTGACTAAATATAGAAAGGTGCAAATACTTTTGGAATTGTTTCTGCGTAAGCAGAGAAAAAGAGCTGTGGCATTCACTTTTGCTAAAGAGATAGAAATCCTACATCTAACAGTACACACTGCTGCGCCGCACCAGACCAACGATCACTCTCACTGATGGATGACGTAATGCAAGTTTCGTATCTGGAAACAATATGTTACTGCTTACTGGTAACAAAGTATCTCATATTACAGAGTAACAGTAAGCTAAAATGTGTAAAACATTTTAGGCTTCCTCTCAATCCTCTTCTATACTCTTCATGTCCTCGTGCAGAGGTACACTCTGCAGTTCCCTAAAGGACAGTAGTTCCAATTCCTTGACCCAATACACATTTAGATTAGAGCTTGATAAATATGTCCAGGGCCTTCACAGCAGCCTGCAGACCCCAGAGGTATGAGAATGTAATAACAATGTAATTATTCCATACATTTTAGCATGTTATTGTTAATGCAATATTGATTTGTGTGTGTGTGTGTGTGTGTGTGTGTGTGTGTGTGTGTGTGTGTGTGTGCGTGCGTGCGCGTCAGCTGCAGAACCTAGAGACGGAGGTGCGTCCCTATCTGAGCCGGTGGTATGAGGAGTCTGTGATGCACATTTATCGGGTGGTGCAGCTGGTTCAGAGCAACATCAGCTTCTTGCTGCATGCTGTGAGTCATTTTTCACCTGATGAAGGTGCTTTTCTTATAATTTCACCTCAAGAATATACCACCGTTTAATACTTAAAAAAAAATCAACTTATATTGTAACTTACTCTATATTGGAATATTTTTTTAGGGGTTTTGCTTCGTGAAAATGATTATTTTTTATGATGTCATTAAAGAAAATATTAAATATATACATTTTCTGTGTACAGGCTTTGAGTCACACACATGTGGAGGTCACCAACTCAGACGAGAAGACAAAGGCTGATGTGTCCAGGTGAGTTTGGTTACAGACCTTATAGCTACATTAACAGATCCTCCCATCCTAAGACTGTTAAAAAGGTAACTTCTCTTGTTTATTTCTATGTTTATCTGTAATGTTATGTTAGTAATGTTTTTGGTTTTTTTTGTTTATTTGCATGTTTATTTGCTTTACATACAGAATGTATTTAGCATTTTTTTGTTAGCTGTTAAATGTCTGTTGTTCTGCATCAGGTTCATCAAAGCAGCCAGTTTGCAGGGCCTGTCCCAACAAGACACTACGACAGCGTCTCTGTGTAAGGCCATCTCAGAGGACACACTCTCCGACCTGATCATAGACTGCTCCACCAGCCCACCCAAACTCTCAAACACTGGTGAGTCAGTACTTTTAAAAATGAGGGAAAAAACTTCTGTACTGTCTAAAAGTTTGACAAAGATGTTTTCTCCCCCAGTCAGTAATCGTTTCTGTGATGACTGGATTCAGGCATTTCTAAACGCTGCAGAGCGTTGTAATCCTTTCCTGCTCAGACAGATTTTGGAGAACTTCAAACTTAAGGTGAGAAAACATAAACAGACCATAACAGTTTATCAAGCTCTGGAAGCTGTTTTCAGATCCTAAAATTTTCATGACAGTTACAGTTTTGTAATTCTCAATTTGTCATTTAAATGATGGCACAAGCTCTCATTTAAAGAAAACTGAAAAAGTCCTGATGCAAACTGCTTTAATGATATAATACATGCTCCAAATCTGCATACTTTTGTTTTAAACTTATCAAACACGTATATTATTGTTAAAAATCACACGAGCCCACAAGATTGACAAACTTTGCACAACAGCTCTCAGTTCCTCTTTGTAGATACACAGATTAACTAATGTTTTATGTGGAAGCTACTCTCTTTTTCTCTTTTATCCTTATCACTTCCCATTTTTTAAAACTTGTTTCCTCCTCTCTATTAATCACACACTCCGCAGGCCATCCAGGACATGAACAGCCTGAAGCGTTTTGTGCGGCAGGCAGAGATGAGTCACTACGCTCTGTTTCGCTGCTGCCAGTTCCTACAGGGTTGCGGGAATGGGGATGTGTTGCTGCAGAACGCCCGGGCGGAGCACAGCGACCTGCCTGAAGCCTGCAGCATCATCACAGTGCTGGAGGAGTTCCTCAGGGAACAATCCCAGGCCCAGGCTTGATTTCACAACAGCACAGATAGCCTGTACTCTAAACTTAGCTCTACATCTTTGGTCAAACATCAGTTTGTCAGATAATTTTAGCTGTGGGGACATTTTGAATCTTCCAGCCCAACTGGCAGATTCAGAATTAGATATAAGTTATAAAACATACGTTATCTCTGCTGGCACTGCTGCTGCCTCTCAGCTACAACAGTGGCGGTCAGATGTGAAATATGTACTGTAAAACATGTCAGCTGACACTCAGCTTCTCTCAACCAACCTGTCTTTCTTTTGGGGCTACAAATAGTTTAATGACTCCTTAACATCACTACACCTATCTTAACAAAGAAGGTTTGTTGCTAATAGGAGATGATAGTAAAAATGAATTGACAGTGTGCATATCAGTTTAGATGTAGTTATAGAGTAACACTTCCCCAACCTTTTTCCTTTTCCAGTTGCAATTACTTGAGTGTGTGTAACGATACTTAGAACCAAATATTACTATTGTTTTGCAAACTGACAATGATCACAACACAGAATTGATCCAAACTTAAGCTTCTACTCATTTGCATGGAATTATCTATTACTTTGTTGATGTCCAAATATGCTCTTTTTTTAAAAAATTTGATTTGATTGCACTTATTTTTTATGACATACTGCGAATGCACAAATCACTTTTATGCATTGCTTGTAACATAGGCCTTATTTTTGCTTACATTCAACCCAATACCTGCACTACTATTATTTTCACCCAATGAATACTGTATGTGTGTATGTCTATAAAGTGATAATAGATGAATTCTTATCTGTGAATGCAGTGCTGTAGATACAGTGTAATTTTTGGATGTCATTTTCTGTTTACATGAATCTTAATAGCATTCACCAGCTGAACAAAACAATTACAAAGTCTTTGTTTAGTTTAAAATGTTCTGCAATATTATTACCCACGAAAAAAAATGTTCTAAAGAGAAGAAATAAATATGTGGAATAAAAATATGTAAGTGCTCACAGTAAATGTTGGTATACCTAGGTTTTATTTTTCTTTCTTTGAGTACCTGCAACAAGTTTTTGTGCTCAATTAAACCCATAACGGGTTTTCTGAACCAAGCTCAAACCATTCCCATTCAAACCAGTCCAAAGTGTGTAATACAGCAATATGTTTGGTGGTGTATACTTTGAAACTGTGAAGCAGGTGACGTGTCAATAAGTCATTTTACAGTTGTGAACTACAGTGTGACTGACCCACAGAGCGTGTGTTGACATTTCTGTACAGCGTGTTCTCTATTGTTAGAAATGACTGTGGTTCTCTGTAGCTGAAATAAATACCTGAACTTAACCTGTTTGTTGTGGCTGTGCATGTTGTTTTGCATTTAAAAGTTTAACAGGGTAGAAAAATGTTACTTAGACTTAGGAGATATTAGGCAGCAACCACCTTCTGTGTGAAGAATTGTGTCTGGTCCAAAACTTGCATGTATGGTGAGTCAGACAAGGCTGCCGCTTCCCTCCTGTCTGGTGTCCTCAAACTGGACCTCATATCCTCCAGTAGACGCCGTCGTCCGGTTGATTTTCTGCAACAACAAACAAACAGCTGCACGCTTGAGATAGAAAAGTGTTTGCAGCTGTTGCACATGTGGCTTTTGTTAGATAACCATTCTGTGTAAATTTACGCCACAGTGCTATTAAAATTACCACCGCAAAGTTATATGCCTCCACGCGCCAGTCAAGTTGCACTCTGTCTGTCAAGTTTACATCCATGTCTGCAAGTTTGAGCCAAATTTGTAAAAGTTCCCACCATGCGATCTTCAGATATCGCATTCACAAGAATAAAACAGACAAGATCGCAGTGACCTTGACCTTTAACCACCAAAACCTAATCAGTTCTAATCAGAAATTCCCTCAAGGTGAGACGTGGTGTTTGTCAGAATGAGACGGATGGACGGACGGATAAACAACAGACACAGAGGCATAAAAAGACAAAGACGAGTTGACACGGTGAAGAGCGACGATGACATAAAACAGGATTTACCTAAAGTGTGATCAGGCATCCTCCTCAGAAGAGAGCTCGGCACATCATAGATGCTCTCTGTGGCGTCTGAAATGGATGAAAAATAGAAAAACCAAACAATAAATCTTCCACAAAATTTTGATATAACCAAGTATTTAAAAGCTAGCCACTGTGGGAAAAACAAAAAGAATCTCACTGGGATGTTCAGCAGTCCTCCTGTATGAGAGGGGAAAGTCGTACACGCCCTCGTCCGTCCCTGCAGAAGCGTTGACCTCAAATACCTCTAAAGAGACAGAACATAACACGTTAGTTCCAGTATGTATGTTGTCTTATATTAAATGGTAAATTTAAAGTATATTAAGATCTTACTATTTCTAAGTGGTAAAATGTCATAATCTGCTTCTGGTCTGTCCTCCGCATTGTTCAACCCTCTGGACCACTGAGAACCATTGAGACCTGAAAATAAAGGACTAGTTAGAACCACATCGCTGAAAGGAAAACTCAGACTTCTAAGCCTGCAAGGAACAATTTAGTCCCATTTCAGACATGTTGTCCCTCAGTTGACAGACAAGAGTAGATAGTTTAAAATGTGCATGTACCATGTATCTATACTTTTACATCTATCTTTGTGAGAACCAGTTTGAGTTTCAGATCTGGAAAGTGAGGACTTTTTTGGAAAGTAGGGACATTTTGGCCAGTCCTCATCTTCAGACAGACCTTATAGGACCTGTTTGATGTTCAAACTTAGAAAGTTTAGGTTAGTTTTAGGTTATAAATGAGATTTAGGGTTAGGGTAAAGGTTGGGTTTGAGCATGTAGTTGTGATAGTAAAGGTCATGGGCAGTGTTTATCAAATGGGGGTACGTGTACCCCTTTATCTTTTAATATTTATTTAAGTTGCTTCATTGCCACTAAGAGTGACAGAGATGTTCAATGAAGCACAAGTCCATGTTCTCACTAAAATTTAAGTGCAGCTTATCAAGGTTGATGTCTAGTAAATTATACACTGATGTGCTGTGCTTGTTTGTATAGCCTTGGTTTTAACCGATTACTGAAAAAAGTTTGAGAACCACTGGACTACAGACTGCATTATGTCAATGAGGGTCCCCGCAAGTACAGATGTACAGGGTGCTGTGTGCACAAGCATGTGTGTGTGTCTCTACGCAAGTGGGGTGTGTGTGTGTGTGTGACTTCCTGCTCATGCAGGAGGGTCACTCTGGACATTTAACCATCCTGTAACTGTGTGTTATAATAGATGCTGCATTCAAAGTATATTAAAATATCCTACTGTTTCTGAGTGGTAAAATGTCATAGTCTCCTTCTTGCATGGACTCTGCATTGTTCAACACACTGGACCCCTGAGAACCGTTGAGATGTTCACCTGAGAACAGAGCGCTAGTTAGAGCCACACAGACAAAAGGACAAACGGTTCAAGACTTAAAGAGCAACATTAGTATTTTCAACCTGGACCCTGTTTTGCCATGTGTTTGTGTGACTAATGGCAACAACGATTTTTGAAATTAGTCCAGTATGGAACAAGACTGCTGCAGTCAGGAGCGAAACAGGTTTCAATGTGACCACTCAAGGCATATGTGCACTGTACGTCCACTAAAGAGCTTGTTTTTGCCACTGACAGGCTTAGATTGTTATTTTAACTGTCTGACAACATTATAGAGAGGATCCTACAGTGATAGATCTTTTTGTTAAAGAGTACGATCTTTTTTGTTTTAACCGGAACAGCCCCAAAATTGCCATCGCCAAACCCACCAGCCCTCAATTTAAATAAACAGTCATTTTAGCGTGTATCGAGCCAGCATCACATCTAACCGGGTGAATTGAGGTGGTTTTTTTTAAGCCAGAGGAGGTGATTGTGAAAACAGTGAAAGGACAAACCAGGAGCATTTTTGAGTTTTATTTTGTTTCTGTCAACTTTGAATGTAGTGTTTTTTAACGTTTATAAAATGACCGTTTATTTAGATGGAGTCTGGTGGGTTTGGGGACACTGATTTTGAGGCTTTTTCTGGTTAAACTAAAAACAAAAAGGTCCATCTCTGCAGGGATCGTCTCCATAATGTCTCAGCCTGTAAGAGGCAAAAAAAGAGTGCACATTTACCCATGAAACATTGCAGCCTGTTTTGCTGCTGTGCTTCTGCTCAATATTTAATAAATTTCATAAACTGTTGTGCCCATTTGACACAAACACATGGGAAAATAGCATCCAGATTAAAAAATACAGACGTAACTCTATAACAATGATTGCAAATATGCAAATCACTTTAAAGTTTACCACTGTGATGCTGGTGGCTACAGAGTGGCAGTGTGTTTTGGTACGTGGCCTCCTCGCTGATCAGCGCCTCAGACGGGCAGACAGGGGTCTCGTGGAGGATGTGGCCCGTGGGATCAGGAGCAGAGAGGGGCCGAGCAGGCAGCAACTCCATCACGCTGTCACTGTGTGAGCCGACGGGTACGCTGCTGTTTAATCTCTCTCGCTGCTCACACACTTCAAGCCTGAGGTAAAGAGAAATAGTCAGTGCCTGGAGTGTGGGTTTAGCAATGGTGAATGTAATCAAGTACATCTACTTAAATACTGTACTTAAGGTTCAAGATACTTGGACTGTACTTGATTTCCCTAGTCTCAGGAAGAATATTGTACTTTTTACTCCACCACATATGTCTGAAAGCTTTAGTTGCGTTCCAGTTTAAAACTTTCATCCTTTCCCTGTCATCCTGGTGAAAACAAATAACTGAATTTGCGTATTTCTGATGATTAAATGTTTATGTGTTTAGAAATGTTTTTACTTTTTTACGCAACTTAAACGCATCGAAAATTCCTCGTCACAAAACTGAAAACGGCTGTTATTCTGATCTCATGAAGTGCTTTTTAGAGATATACGGTTCTCACTGGACAAACATATGATGATGTTATAGAATATGATACATTGCTGTAGATTCAAGTACCCAACGATATATAAAGGAGTGAAAATTAGCATAACCTTAAACAGTGGCGTCATCAGGTCTTGGCGCCAAATGTTTTATAAATAGCCTCTCATATAAATACACTGGCGCTTTTTTTCAGTAATAATAATTTTTAAAAAGCTCCAGATCATTCTGTTAATATTTGTACTTGAATAAATGTACTAAGTTAGGTTTGGTTTATTTAAAAAGTGCAAAAATAAATACACAAGGTATGAATGAATTAGCTGGGGGGCTATTTTTCATCTGTAGTCCCTTGGCTGAGGTGTTACACAAGGTTTCCTAAAAAAAATAAATAAATAAAATTCCACCACTGTTGAAATAAAAACATACATTTAACTATCTTTTTATACTCTGGTCAATTCATTTTTAATTATAGCATTTGTGAAGTTTCCTCTTCTCCATACTAATTACTGACAACTACAAATATTGCTCTCATCACAACTCATAATTATAATGAAAAGTAAAAAAAATATATATATTGCAAGGATAAATAAGGAACCAGAGTGCATAAAAAAAGCACAATTAAAATAAAAAATTCTGGTGAAGGATCCCCTGACTGAGGACTGGGCGAAGCCCCCGAATTTCTCAAATTCTAGGAGCACCCCTGACCTTACACATTTATAGTAGTAAGTAGAGTAGTATAATACAACAGACACATTAATGCAGCAGAAATATAAATATAAAAACATGTATAATAGTGAAACAAGGAACATTTGACTGCAGAGCAGCAGTGAACTTATTTTACAGTTAATTCACAGTTGCATTCACACTAACTCTTAACTCGTAACTCTTCAGCTCTTCATCTTCCCAAATTTCTTACTTGTCGAGGTCAGTTTTCAATAAGATTTAGGGCAGCGCAACTGTGGAATGATTTTTTCCATCTGGTAAAAACCTGCATTCATATAAAGTGTTACAAAAGATGCCTGAAAAAACATTTAACCTCTGTTTTGCAATGGGTGTATTTTGTCCATATTTAAAAATGTCTCATTCACTGTGATGTATTTTTGATATTGCTCAAGGATCAGTGTAGTATAATCTATTATACCCCTAACACATACCCATACACACACTTATCGCACTAACATCATCTTACATGTCTCAAATTCATATTTTCTGCACTTAATTGGATTTTATTATTGCTGTTTTTGTTGTTATTATCAAACATATTTGGTTATTAGTAGTTTGCTATCACTGGTATTATTTTATGTATTTTTTCTGTATGTTTCTGTACTTCTGAGTTCTTAATAATCTTGTGTTAATTTCATTAGGTGGAGGCTTTAAATAAGCCTCTCCCTGCACTGTATTTTAATTTTTTTTTCTTCTTTTGTCTGTTTTAATTGTGCAAAAATAAAACTATAATTATAAACTAAACTATAACAGAGTGACTTCTTTCACTTTTGATACATATGGTACATTTTGCCAACATTACTTTTACTGTAATAAGGTTCTGAAACAGGACATTTACGTGTGGTGGTTTTTTCGCAGTATGGTATTAGTACTTTTACTTAAAAAAACAGAAGAAGATCTAAATACTTCTTCCACCACTGAGGCTTAGATCTGTCATGGAGGGAAAGTCCTCTTCTTACTCACCGTGTGCTTCTGGACTCTGACAATACAGACGTAGAAAGATTCATGGCTTGCCACAAGTGTCGTACCCACTCTTCTCTGAGAGCTGCTGTCTCTGCTGCCTATAAACACACACACACACACACACACACACACACACACACACACACACACACACACACACACACACACACACACACACACCCACACACACACACACACACACACACACACAAATGGTTTGGAGGCACAATTGAAAAGGATCAGAATTGGCACCCTGAAACCAGACCTGCCACACACACAGTCTGCTGATTTATTAGCTTCCTGTCAAACCACAGTGGTGACTCACCAACACTTTCCTCTTTCCATTGGTCATGATGATCTCAAACATAAAGCGCTTACTGTCCACCCTCTGGACCTTTCGTACTGACTGCACCTGACCCATGAGGTGGACAGATACATGGACAGATACTTAGGACACCCAGCTTGAGACAAAGCAACAGTGGAGGAGGAAGTCACGGATGTTTTATTTGAGTAAAAGCAGCAATACCACAGTGATAAATAACCTGTTACAAGTAAAATTTAGCATTCGAAATTAGAATTAAGTCAAAGTACATAATTATTAGCATTAAAATATACTTAAAGATATAGTGTGATGGATTTCATGGCATCTGGCTGTGAGGTTGCAACATTGCAACCGACTGAAACTTCTCCCGTGTGCCAAGCATGTAGGAGAACACGCGAAAATGCTAAAAGCCCTGTCTGGTGCCGGTGTTTGGTTTGTCTGTTCTGGGCTTCTGTAGAAATAACAGCAGACATGGAAGAGAACCTGCTCCTCACGTAGATAGAAACGTCTCGTTCTGAGGTTACAAAACGCAACAATTCTTATTTTCAGGTGGATTTACACTAATGAAAACATAGCTGTGAATATTATATACCATTTCTGCCAATACATGCCCCTACATCCTACACACCCGACCTTTAGCATAAAATTCTAGAAAAAGTGTAATACAAAAAAATAATGGTCTTACTGTAAGTAATCAATGGCTAATCTTTTTTTACACACATATATATATATATATATATATATATATATATATATAGATATATATAAAACAGTGATAAGTGGAGGACTTACCGTGTAAATGTAGTAGTAGCCTCTCAAATGTGACTGTGGAGAGAACAATGTCAACATGAAAACCTTTCAATCGGTAAGATCTTAAAAAAAAAAAATAGCAAACTGAACTTCTACTCGCACTGTAAGCATCCTTCAGCTGAGTATGTCTGGCTTCAGAAATCAGAGGCACAAAAAAGGATATTGACAAGATATTTGATAGAGTAGCAGATACACTAGTGTGTATTTAAAGCCCAACAAACGTGTACTTACAGCGCTGCCGTTCTTCTGCGTGTAGAAGAACAAGGTTGTATTTTGAAGCCTGAACCAATAGGTCACCCATCTTATTTTCTATAGACGGAAAAAAACAACAGTTAAGGTCAGTTTTCAGTTTGTGTCCCAAACATATTGTCAAAATAAATATCAAGAAAGCTTGTAACTTACCATAGTATCTTTTCTTTTTTGCAGGAAGCCTTCAAACAATAATTTGGTCCCATCTATAGACATGTTAGCGCTCAGTAGACAGACGTAAAACAACTGGAAGCCACAGTGTGAATATACTATCTACTTGAATCTGTGTGTGTGGTGTGTGTGTGTGTGTGTGGTGTGACTTCCTCCTGACGGAGGCTAAGAGCAGTATCGTTCACAGCCCCATCGCGCATACTCACTTCTCTATTCTGCTTCATAAAAGTCCACAAAAAACATTGTTCTTACATTCATTTCACACATCTTCTTTTGAAATGACCATTGGACAAAGACGTCAATGGGTGTAAATGCCATTTATTACAGATATTTAAAACCAGTTTATTTTCCTCGTTGCAGTTAAATTGGCCGTCATTTCACCCATTAACGCGAGGACACGTCTGTGTCAGATCATACAACTCTTTATAGTAAATGCTGGAAAAAAGAATGAGAAGAAACACTTTAATAGTTTTAAGGTGGGAGAGGTGCGCTGAATGGCTGTTGTTAATAGCATAGTCTCTTTCTCTATGGTGCCTCTAAGTTCATAAAAATATAACATGAGGGATCAAGCTCTATTTGAAAACCAGAAAAGTAAAAACAAAAAAATTCATGACACGCCATGAGGACAGCTTTGATAATACTAAATACAAAAATACATGGAAAATGTAAATCCCTCCATCTGTTTCATGCGGTGCACTCAAAAAAAAAAAAAAAAACAGACAAGAAGACAAAGAAATTGGTTAATAAATTAACACACAAAAAAAATAAACAAGTGCATGCCATGACCTTTCTAGTGTTAGAAGTATCACTCACACCTGGTGCAGGTGTTGCGTCTGGCTTGTGATGCTGTCTATAAGTCCAACCCTAAAATTCTTGAGGACTACATACATAATATACTGCATATACACATAACAGATTCAAGTCCCTTTGTGGTGTTGTTGTTTATGGCTGCCTCTCTCTGGTCTCCAACCATCTAACTAATAATACTGACCTGAGAAAAAAAGAGGATTGATCAGCTGAGAACATCCAGTGACTAGCAGTGTCTGACTGTAGACACACATACGTAGACGCGGTATAGACTGCAGCAGCCTGTTGCTGTGCTACGTCATCGTCAACGCCGTATTAAAGAAGGCAAGACTGGCCTGTAATCAAATACAAGAAAATGGAGAAGCTGCGGTTTTCTGGGTAACAAGTTTATAACATTACATTCATGGGTTTATGGTCATGAAGTAGGAAAAATAAAGTTTTGTTTCCAGTCAATTTAAATCACAACAGTTGGGTTATAATGGCAGCTGGACCCTCAAAAGAGCTGCCTGATCAAGGCAAGAATATCGCCCGTTATGCCGCCTCGCCGCTCTGTATATAAGGTAAGGTCTGGGAACGGCGGGAAAGACTTGTCACGTCTTTAAGCCACCATGGGAGGTAGAAACGGCGCTGAAACGGTGTCTGTATAAACAGGATAGACGGCAGTGTGGGATCGAGGCAGGACCGGTTTGATGTTTTTGACAATGTGTTATGTGTTTTTCAAAGTAAGTAAACAGCTAACAGCTAGCAGCTGCAAATGTCCACAAACTGG
Source organism: Plectropomus leopardus (assembly GCF_026936395.1). Lineage (NCBI taxonomy): Eukaryota > Metazoa > Chordata > Actinopteri > Perciformes > Serranidae > Plectropomus > Plectropomus leopardus. The sequence goes on from NC_142193.1 coordinate 22,103,031, forward strand.
GACAAGAATGAGATTAAGGAGTTCCTTACCCTCCGAGCAGAGGATGAGATCAGCTGCCATAAAACAGAAGATAAATTTAGTTTTGCTAATTGTTGTCATGTTATTGTTTAGAAAGGGCTGCCAACACATATGTTAAATATCACACGAGAGGCCGAGCTGCTGCGTTAAACGTCACGCCGTCGTGCCTCTATTGGTTGTGCAACGCCGCATGTTTTTTAAAATCACACACTGGAGCAGCATGATGCTGCCGTCGTTTGGTTCTGTGTAAAAAATGCAAAGGAGGCTTAAGAAGGGACTAAGTAGCGGCCCAATCTGTGTAAAAAGGGATTGTCCACCAAAACGCTTTTTCCCAGCTTAAAACGGCAGGCACGCCTCAGGACACACCCGGCTGCGAGAGCTTTGGAGGTGCAGCGTTTTTCAGCTGAGACGCTTTCTGGATGCTACAATACAGAATATCTGTAGAGGTAAAAATGTTGGCACATTTGCTCCGCATAAAGGGGAGGCTGAAGCAAGCAGGTAGAGAGGACGGACCCACTGGTCTGTGTGGGTTCATGGGTGGTTTCCACGTCAGGCTTCTAGATAAAATGTACAGCTCATATTAACTTATAGTATACAATATGAATTATTATAAACAGTCTCCGGCTTTTGTTCGATATGAGGTGTCAGAAAACTATGTTGTTGCACATTTCTGATCAGTCGTTAGCATACTTCATACACATGAGCTTAGGTGGCAACCTTGGCTTGTTCACTTTATTATGTGAACGTCAGCTTTCAAATTCTTTAACTCTATACGGAAAAAAAGAAAGATTTGTTTTGAACAGCCAAATCTGACTGACATAATTCTGAGTCGGGTGCAGCCCGAGACAAAACCCTTTCTCTTTTTTTAACTCTACAGAGATCATAAACTCACAAATATAAAAACTGCTCGTCAAAATCTGATAAATATATACAATATAGCGATTTTTGATCAAGAAAAAAAAAGCAGCTCCCCTGTTCACTTGTATGTGTTTACAAGCCGGTTTTGCCTGGACCAATGTCGGCGACGCTGACATACGATACGGTGGTCAATGAGGTATCTACGTTTCTATATCCATGGTGTCTTACCTGGACTAGACTAGACCAACAGATCACAGAATGTCAGCATTTACAAATTGAATGATGGACAAGTGAAAATTCCAAAATAAGCTACCCCTTTTTCCCCACAACATTAACAAAAAAATCTTAACCGCACTCTTCAGTTTTAAATGCATATAAAATGTACCTATGATTTCGCTCATTTGTTTCTTGCCTGTGTTGGATTGTGGGAAGGGGATGAGGTGGAGTTGGGGGCTGAGGCGATGGGTCCGGTTGGTTAGTCAGCCAGTCTGTCTGAGTCTTTCAGGAAGGAGGGAAGGGTCAGAGTCAACAGAGGGACTGTGAAGTGGAAGTAGCTGTCTCATGCTGTCTGATCACCGCTGTTTGAGAAGCGCTCTGTACATGGCGAAGCCCAGCACGGCAAACACCGTGGCACCGACGCTCGCCCTGAGCCAGAAGGTGGAGTTCTTCAGGTCGGCCTGAGCCATGTGCCTGTGGGAGAGACAGAGCAGGTGAGGGGAAAATGCAGCGAGAGAAAGAGACGGCAACATGATGAAGGTTGTGGCACAAATGTTAAAACGTCAGCGGGATGAGTTGCCAAGTGACAAAGTCATGTGCTCCGTCTCCAGTGGAAACTTCCTAAAATCAGGACCAAAAATGATGAACATCAGCGCCCTGTGGTGTACCAGCCTGAAACAGGAACACATGCTTTCTCTTGACAGTTGAAATGAAGGAAAGGTGTTGCTCTACGAGAAGCGGCTGCTTTGATTCGCGCTGGGAGGCAGAAAACTAGAGAAAAACACATAACTAATGACGAATAAAATAAGGTCAACACCTGTCCTACCGAACACAAATCCAGCTGATCTGGCAAGAAACACACTGGGGAACTATAAAAGCAAGCAACGACAAAATGGCAATGGAGGCAGTTATCCCAAGTGAGACTGATCTACAGTTAAACCTACAAAACACACACTAGGACGCCGAAACTCTGGCAGGATCAGGAGAGAAACCAGCCGAAAACACCATGTTCACACAGCTCACCCGTGCTCCCTCTACTGGAAAAAGAAACCAACCTATAATTGATTGCAGCTGCATTTAACCTTAAAGGGACAATTTGAATTCTGGTAAAGAGTTAAATGAGAAGATCAGCATCACTCACATATCTAGCTCTTAAATATAACATATACAGAGTCTACAGTAAGATAGCAAATTGTCATTTTAATGCATCATTTTCTGCAGATTTATTTATATATATATATATATGAGGATAGTTGAATGTATCCAACACACAGCTGTTCATGATCCACATGAATGAATTTTAAATCCCTCTCTCTCTGTGTTTGTGGTTTTTGCCTTTACCTTTCTGGGGGAATTGGCTGCTCAGCAGAGGCCTCCATAAAGATGGACCCCTCCACGTTGGAGACAGCTGAAACCTGCTGCGTCAGGCTGAAATCCTCCTCTGACAGCAGGTAGCCCCCCGCAGCCTCCACCCAGCCCAGCAGCCTTACCCACACACACACACACACACACACACACACACACACACACACCCAGTCACCCGCTTGACCGGGGTGTGCTTACACGCACACACTCAAATACAGTATGTAGAGCTGGGAGATACTTTAACATAACACTGCCTTGGGTTGCAATTATTTTTATATTTCATAATATGCTTTTTTTTCATCGTACTGCCGATTTAAACGCTTACAGCCGGAGTCGATGTCCGTGCTGACAACACTGGCCTCATCTGTATCTAACACTTTCCATTCCCCTCCACCAGTTTAGCGGTTAAATAACAAACTTAATTAAACTTTAAAGCATTTAAATACTGATTTGGAAAATATTATAGCAACAGCTGAGGCTTTGAAGCATTTGGGTCAGCCCTATTTTTTTTTTTTTTTTAAATTGAATATTCAACCTTAAAGTTCACAAATAAATTTTGTGCTCTAAGGCTTTCTGTCATTTAAATTTTGGTTGAATGAAAGTCTGCTGATTTGGTTTCTCGGCCACATTACAAATGATTCTTTTGGGCAGGTAAAATTTCAGTAAATTAAATATTTTGTTTCATCAATAGTTACACCAAAAGTATTGTTCATTTGAAAATAGGTGATATCTGGTTTCATCCATATCAACCAGCTCTACCCAGACCAGTCAGTCAGGAACTCCAATCACAAACCAAACCCTTAAAGCAGGAGCTGGACTATGACTGCACACCTGCTCAAATGCCACCGCAGACTTCACACAAAAAGCCACACAGACGCATCACACATTTCAAGAGTGAAACTCGACGTCACCACGTAAAATAAATGTCAAAGCGGTCATTTCATTTTCTGACAAATGTGAATTTCTTTGGAAATTAAGTACATCTCCAATTTATTACATCACCAGTTATTCAACTCTATCAGTTTTTGTTTTGTTTTTTTTACCACTGATGATGCCCTTACATATTTTACAAACACTGCATGGCATTTATCACATAACTGGATTTTTTTGATTGGATATTTATCTTGGTTTGCACTTAAATATCTAAGCAGAGACTTATTTATTCCATCTACACTGTCACTAAGTTCTTGCTATTTTGTTGACCTAAGATTTCAATATTGTACATTGTTCATGACGACTTAGATTACAGTGTCATACCATTTAAAATTAAAATTTTTGATGGACAAAATCTAAAGATTTTTCCATGACTTTTTAAGGTACCATAATTTATTTCCATTTTGTAAAAACATGGACTTCGCTGCATCTGCAGCACTTGTTGGCCTGGTTACTGTACTTTTCGACACATTCACAGGAGAGTCTCACTTCACAGGACAAATGCCGCCGCACTGCGTCAGATATACACGTATCCTGTCTTAAAGGGTAAGGCTGGGCTGGTATTAGTCATGGAAAAAGAGAACTGTTCAAGTTTTCCAATTTGTATCCAGCATCAAATAACATGTTTTTGTTAATTTGCCTTACTTGTCATCGTATGTCTTTCGATGCAACTACTGCACATCGCAGTGTTGATGCTGAAACAATATTTCTTGCTGCGTTACAGATCCAGTATGTCAACAGCTAACTTACAGAAAATAAATTCACTGTTATGTTACATTACATGGAAGGTTATTAAACATTACAAAATCCCATGACTTCTCCAAAATTTTCAATTATATTTACTAATTCCATAACTTTTCCTGGCCTGGAAAATGAGGTTGTCCAATTCAATGACTTTTTCCAGGTTCTACATGACCGTGGGAACCCTGACTATAATCAAACGCAGTCAGCCAACCCAGTCGTCAGAAAACACGTTAGGCATTCAAAAGTGTGTCGGCCGCTTGCACTGCCAGAGCTGGCCCATCAACTGTCATGCTATTAATAGCGTCAACAACTCCCAGAGGTTAAAAACATATCAAGACAAAGGGTTAATGGAAGATGCGACGTTACAGTATGTAGCTGTGCCTGGGTCCACAAACATCCAAACAGAAGCCCTACATTTTATATCATTTTTGTGCACAGAAAAGGTCACTTTTTTCACAAACAAAACACTTCTGCATAATCCAACACCAAACACAGCCATTCAAACCCTGCATTCAATAAACTCTCCCACACACATCTTATTTAAAACCCCAAGCTCTCTTTACTTTAGAGATGGACAGATGAGAAACGTATTCCCGGCTTAGGACCGAGGCATGCCTTTGGTTATCCAGAGAAGTAGAGAACAGGTGAGCCATGCAACACAACAGCAGACAGATTAGCAGAGGGTGAACACGTGCAAGAGCAGGAGGAAGAGAGGCAGCCAAAAACATGTGTACGAACACCTATAGAGTGGAAGGAGAAACACAAAGACAGGAAATACAAGATGGGAAAAACAGGATGAAATGACAGGGTGAAACAGAACGATACAATCAATTTAAACATCAAAAGAACACATTTTAATTTTAAACATTTAAGCTTATTACATTTAGAAAGTCTGAACCCACAGGAGAACAAGTGAACAGCAGTTTTTTATTTTAGTAACGTACAATTAAAGCTGGGGTAGGCAGTTTTATTCTGCTGTCACAGGGCAAAAATCCCATCATTAAGAATATTATAATTCAAGTGTACTGAGGGGAAAACTAGACTTCTGCACCTCCTCTTGGCTCAGTTTTACAAAATCCAACCCATAGCTGAAAACTTCAATTCTTGGGAGTCTAGGTTGGGCGCTTTGTTTCTTTTTTTATTTTGTTTTGTGTTTTTTTTTTTTTTTTTCTCCTACTTTTTTTCTATCATTATCTTTTATTTTAAAAAATCCTATAGAAAAGCCGTGTCTGTACTTGATATGTAAATGCACTAATTATCTTCATTCTGCATTTATCAGTATTTTCAATGTTTGTGTATATGCTGGAGAACGCTTCAAGGAAATTTTCTATTCCAGCGCTGGCAACAACTGCAACACTGCAAAGCAACCCAAAAAAGTACGGACTTGACTGCAGAAGGACCCCCTGCTAACAGCTAACCATCGTTGCAGTTACAAGCAGCAAAATCATCAACACTTCAGCCTGAGACGAGCCAGCTGCCTCAAAATAAATGCAACAGTGGTTTCGCTTCGATTGATTTCATTATAATAATACTCTAACTTTATCACAATGGTACTTTATCTAACTTTATTACAACACTACTTTACTGAACTTTATTGTATCCGTAGTTTAACTTTACTGTAAATGTAATTTGTTTAGTAACTTAATTGTTTTGTTTTCTACAATAGTTTAGAGGAGATTTCAAAATACTGAGATATATATTGTGTTTCGATATATACAATTAAAGTATCAAGATACTGTTTATGGGTCATGTTGGCCAGCACCATTTTTCTCATTTATGGTCTGCTAACAACTGCCCCCCTGTTGTACTTGTACAATGACAATAAAGACATATTATTCTTCTATACTCTTCTTTGGACGGTGAGGGAAGATTTGCAGGAGGAAGGTGTATTTTCAAATTCTGCCACACTTTTTTTTGTCTTTACCAGATTTCTGCCAACTTCAGCTTTAAAGGAAATCCTGTGCTTTTCAAATAAAGAGTCTCCTGTGAGTGTAGACTTCAGTGTTAAGATTAAAAATAAAGATAAAGGGAGACTGAAAACATCATAAATAATCAATTAAGAACTCTGACAGTCGTGGTTGGTGCCACAGAGAAATTAATAGACAGGATTTTTTTTCCAAAAGTCGATGTGATTGAAAAGAAATCACATATCAAACATGCAGACATGCAAACTTTGATGAGGTTTTCAGTTTGAATGAAGCAAAAACCTAAGAGGATGGCAGGTTTTAGTCAGTTTGACTGCAAGCAATTAGCTTGTTAGGGAAGATTCACAGTTTGCATATCCACTGCAGGACAGGAGGGTGCAAACAACTCTTTAAAGAAGGGGTCAAAAGTCAGTTTTTAACACTTAATAGATACAATCTACACTTGTAATCTGATTTTTTTTACCACACAAAAGTCAAATATTTTATAATATATATATATAGACTCAGAACATTTCCGTCAATGAAATCAAAATGGTTTTTTTTTTATTTTACAGCTTATTTGTTGTGTTTGGGTGTTAGTGTTAGGAGTTAAGTTTGCACTGCACAAGCAAATATCGCCATGCTTGTTTTTCACACAGATTTCAACACACTGTCACCTCCCTGGCTAGCAGCCTGTGTGTTAGCTGGCACAGCATGGTCACGCTTCGCTGTGTCAAACTGTACAGAGAGCGGGTGGGCTGGCTGGAGCTGGAGCAGAGACCAAAACATCTGACATAACCAATGTGTTTTATGTATATGACTCAGTGAGAGAATAACATTAACACAGCTCTCCTTTTATTTGGATGTGAGGCATGTAGTATTTCACCACCAGGACTCCTCTTAAATGTTACCAACAGCTCCAAGCTTAGAGCATTTTAAGAGCATTTTAAAAAGCTGCAGAGAGAAGCAGTCAAAAACATACAGGAGCACAAGAAATAAATAATTTTAAAATTCTATTTAGTTAAATAAATAAATAAATAAATAATATATATATATGTATGTATATGTATATATGTATATATATAGCATTTTAAATTAGATTAAAAAATAGATTTAATCAAACTATAATTTTCTTTATATTAAATTTAAATTATGAATTTAATTTTTTTTTTAATTTCATTACATTGAGTTATAAATAGAATTTAAAAATCAAATGCAAAAATTAATTAAATACAAAATAATTTAAGGTTATTTTAATCTAATTACATTATAAATTAAATGGAATTTTACATTAATTTTTTTTTTTTTATTAAAGTGAATAAATTAATACAAATTTAATTTAATTTAATTTAAAAATTATTTTTTCTAAAACACTGAAGCAATAAGGCTCAATACCAGCAGCATGTGACTGACTGTGAGCAGACTTAAGTGACTTAGTACTACTTTAAGAATAATACACTCTATGAATGACCCTTAGATCAATAACTCCTTAATTTTATGATATAAAATATATAATTCTACTGACTCGGCCACTTAGCTATTCTGCACCTTATGATGTTTTTTTCCCTGAATCCCAGAATAGAAAATCTGACTCGCCGATCTTTGGCTTTAGTGAGTAACTCTGAACTTTAAAACCAAAGATCATTCTTTGTAAATAAGCATCACCTTGCAGAGTCACAGCTGAGTGAGACGGTTAATCCCCATGGCGACAGCAGCTACGTAAGCAGCAACACAATTGCAAGCAAATGGAGAATTTCCCCAACATGTTTTGGCACAAGTTATCACCATCATCATGTTCAACCACATTCAGTATTTCCCTTTGTTTCTGCAGTGGATATGCAGTGTAAACCTGACTACGGGGAGCACTGAGGGAAAACAGAGGAGCTGTCACCATCACCAGTGTTAGAGAGCTTGGGTGAAAAGGGAGCCTCTCCGTGATCCACCCTGATGGTCAGACCAGAGGGTGGGAGACACAGAGAGGAGGAACGAGGCTATGTTAAAACACTAGAGCTTATTCTATGTATGAACCTGTTGTAAACGACCCTGCGGAGTTGGGCCTTAATACTGCGCAGCAGCTCCAACTTGAGGAGGTTCTGACACAGGCAATAGGTGCACCTGTTGCAGGCACACATGCAGCGGAGACGGGCGTGGCTGCGGAGAGACACACAAAAATGCGTGTATTCACCACCACAGAAAGATAACACGCACCAAACAACAAACACAGAGGAGGGGGCCAAGGCCAGGTAACAACTGGGCTAAATCAAAGAACCTGAGGAAGTGTAGACTCAGTGTAAACTTTAAGGAGAAGGAGACACATGGAGAAGAAAATCACTTAGAAAGGGACAAACAGTCACAACAGATAAAAAAATTTTGCGTGTCCATAAAGGCAAAAAAGGAAATAAAATTTAAAAAAGGGATGTCCTAATCAAGGACATTTTTTGCCCCTGATCCCAGTCATTTGATATTGAGTATTTGTCGATACCGAGTCTTGACCAGTGCATGTATTTACCTGGATAATATAGCTGCACGATGCACACTTAAAACACTTTAAAGTTATTAAAATCAATCCCATATATATGCAAGAGACAGCAGACATCTCCAACACTCTGCAACTCACATCGAAACAGCTTGGATTGTAAAACGCAATACAGTTAAGAGGAAAAGTATGTAGTGAGCCAATATAAGAATTCAGGCACCATCTTGGATGAGAAACTGACTTTTGAGGCCAACACTGTCTACGTCTGCAGAAAGGCCAATCAGAGGCTGTGCTCTCTGAGGAAACTAAGGGATTTTAGAGTTGACAGATTGCTTTTAAGAAGGTTTTATTCATCATTTAGAGTCAATTTTAACCTTTGCAGTGATTAGTTGGTACAGCAACCTCAGCATGGTTAATAAAAAGAGGCTTGGAAGCATTATTAAACTTTGCCCAAAAATCACTGGCACTAACATAATCTTGATGATGTCTTCCAAGTGAGAGCCATTAAGAGGGCAAAAGTCATTTTAGCTGACCAACATCACCCTCTCCATGCAAGGTTTCGACTTCTGCCATCAGGGAGGAGATATACCGTCTCTAAGAGGGCATACTGAACGGATATCTCAGATCACTCGTGACCTCAACAATTGGGTTTTTGAACAAACTTTAAGCCCCAATGTCCTTGAACTGTTCAATAATTGATGAACCTTCAATGTTTTATATTCATTACAACTAACTTTTATGACATCTACTGTATGATAATAGATGTATTTATGGTTTTATTGGTTGTTTTTGTTACGGTGCAAATTCGTTGTGTTGACTGCTGTTGCAGACCAAATTGCACCTCGGGGACAATAAAGACTCTTTATTATTATTATTATTACTATTATGTATTTTTGATTTGGGGGTGAGTTGTTCTTTTTAAAAAACAACTGGTTTCTGAATCATCTATTCACTGTTTGATTCAGACTAAAACCTCGATCAGTAGATAGACTTACTATTCAAATTCATGTCCTAAAGTTCAGCAGATCAAATGCCTCTTTCAAATAAACAAAAGGATTTCTGACCTGCTGACATGAGATTAAGTTGGTATGTCCTGAGCACCAATTAATCTACTCTGAAATCTAATCTGATCAGAAAGCTTTGAGCAGTTAAGACATCCAACAGGACCTATAATGCCACAGGACTGACCTCGAAGAATTGCATACTTGCACACACAGACACCAGTAAATTAAAAGTTATCATAAAGAATATGCATGCATTTTTTTAGGTGCTAGGTTGCAAAAGCAACTCAAGTCCTCGTCCAAAATTAAAACACTGATTGAGACCAGCATTTAACTTCTTGAGCAGAATAAACACATTTACATGTTACACAGAATGCGCATGGTGACTTTCACTTTCCCAATCTGTAACCTTTTAATACTACAGTGACTGTCTGATCCACACATCCAGGAGAGAGGATAAAGTGGACAGGCACACACAGGAAAAGATGGGCACGGTGGATACAGTTGCAGGAGTCACAGAGGTGTAAAGGGTTAACTAGATGAGATCGCAAAGAGGGTTGATACTCACGGGTACATGGCCATGGTGGTGAGTCTAGTGTAGATGTCTTTGCTGGGTGCGTCGGTCGTGCTGCACGTGAACGGCTGGGGTGGGTGGAGCTTGTGCTTACGGCAGAACTCGTGCGGTGAGAGGCTGTAGTGCTGCCGTACTTCGTGCAGGTCCGACTTGGCGGCAATCACCACACATGGCGTCTTGCTATCTATGAAGTATTGCTGCCCAAACACAACCGTTGAATGTTATTAGTTACATCATGTGGGTATGCAGTGCCCCAGGAATGGCGTTTTCTGCAGCCCAGAAGCTAACGTCACCCCGGTTCCCTCGTCTAAAAGCCGATGGGGTTTTTCTATTGGATTTTGGATCATTGCAGAAAATGTGGTAAAAAAACATTTATGATACACATTTTGTTCAGCAAGATCATTTTCACAAATGAACGCCACTTTAAGGAATGCAAGCCCACATGCAATTGCCAGAAGTAAAAAGCTATCGCTAGACTAAGATGAACTACACTATGGTCGCGTCACTGCTATGAGGAAGTAGAGACGTTTTCAGCACGGCTTGATGTGATGACATTCTTCAGAATCTCTCGCCACATGTTAGCGGCCTTCGTTTTTTAAACACAAAAAATCCTCAAAGTTCGTAGTGGGGTATTTGCTGACATATTTTTTTTGTTGTAGAACAAAACATGAAAGTCTCTTCAGCTTGTGTTTACCACAGACCTTTTTTCAGGCTTCGAAACAAAAATACATCTAAAAGAAACAGACTCTGAGGGAACCGGAGGTGCTGAAATGCTAATGCTTTCCATGTTTAAGGCCTCAGTACTCGGCTTCTTTATAGCAGGATAAGCGTGTCTGATGAGCTTTTTGCAATGTTCTGAAACATACCTTGTACACTTTGGCACAGTATTCAAAGGAGCGTGGATTGTTGATGTCATACACCAGGCAGACCACATCACAGGCTAGGTCCGTCTCTGACAGGAAGTCAAAATCTGGCATCACCTCGTGGAGCTTGTGGTATGCAAGACAGGGGAAAGAGTGCAGAGACGGAGGGATTAACATTTTCAAGAGTACTAATACTGATAAAAAGCCAAGTGCAATAAACAAAATACCAATAATCAGATATCGAGTAAATGCTTTTTACCAGCAGGTACTTCTCCTGACCGTAAACATAGGTCGTGCTGATGGCATAGAACGACTTGTGGTCTTCTCTAATCCGCCTCTGTTTCTGTGGTGGAAAATAAACAAGGTCAGACTTCAGTCAAAACTATTTTGCTCCAACTCTGGAAATTGACTAAATTACACACAGTTTAATGAAGTGCTCACACTGACATTTTGACTTTTGTTTGTCTTTAGTCCACTCTGGGGTCGGGGTTCTTGCAGTGTAGAAATTTTCCCCACAGTGATTCACGGTAGCTCAGCAGCATCATTTTTTGTCTTTCTTGGAAATTACTTCATTTATTCTAATTTTTGTAGATAAGCATTATTGTAAGGCTATCATGACGTATATCGTTGCTTTATACATTAAAAAAATGACACACATTAAAACAAATGAAATACGTGTTCATTGTAAAATGCAGAACTCAGAGTAGTGAGGCACACTAAGAGGCGCAGCATGTTTCCAGCTGACATGCTTTGGTTGCATCTGGTTGCTATGATACAGAATATTCACAAAAGTAAAGGTGAAATTCCTGTTTTGGATCAAGGGAGGGCTGACGTAAGTCTGTGTGGATTAAGTATCAATATCTCTTCAGCTGTTGCTGTTGGTGAACAGTTGCAGCATTTTACCCAAAGTTTAATATTTTTCCAACTCTTAAGTGACCAGAAAAAAAAACAGCAACGCGCCGCGCTCAGCACAAAAACAATGCTCACGTAATGCTGCTGACATTTGTAGGACAGACAAAGACAGATAAATATGCTGCACTCCCATGATATATGGAAAAAACACAAACATAGCAGTTGTGGCAGTTGCTTGCCATCCCTTGTGCTTGGCATGTCTATAGCGCAGTATTGCAATATTGGGGTTATTGTGACAGCCTAACTCTGAGTTTAATTTGTTGCATCCTTCCAGCAAGATAAACTATAAAAAATAAAAGTTTAAAAGGGGAGTTTTTGAGTCATGATTTGCACTAACCTGCAGGTTCTTGCCAAGGAAAGCTTGAAGGAAGCCACTCTTCCCGCTGCCCCGGGCACCCAAAACATTGCAGCGGAAGACGCTACGCTGGGTCTGTTTCTTCTGCAAATCGATGCGCTTGTTACGTGTCACTGAAAGAAGCCAGAATGTCAGTTTTTATAAGCAAAAACATGATGAACAATGGCAACATGCAGTAAAATCTGTGTATTTCTTTTGTAATTAACTCTTAACGAAAATCAAACCTCAAAGTAAATTTAAAAAGGTAATAAACATTAGGGCTGCATCATATGAGGAAAATATGCAATAACATTGTTGAATATTATGACAAAGATATTAGTTGCAATAAATAAACATATTGAAGTGTACTCAGTTCTGCCTTTCTGGTGCTTTCAGGAAACTGCTAAAATACAACAATTTGCTAGCTGAATTAAAACCAATAAAAAAGATAAATTAAAAAGTTAAATTTTAAAGTGTAGTTTTCTATTGATACCATCTTTCAACTAAAATAAGACACATTTTTGAGTGCAACATCGCAATTTTTCACATTGTGTTCATCATGCAGGTAAACATCACAATTATGATTAAAAAAAGAAAAAGATATATTGTGTAGACCTAGTAAATATAACAGAAGAAAATTAACATTGCAAGTTCTGTGAAGCGGTACAATACTTTTATTCTGAACAGAAATTGGTGCATTATTATTCACTATTTGTTTTTGTTAGTTTATCAACATGCAGTTATAAAAAAAATTCTCAATCTCAACCCGACTGGTCGGATCAGGTTCAAGCCAAAAATGTGCACTGATTGGCCAGGTTGTGTAGGGCTCAGACTGTGGAATTTATCTATTTGTTTAATAAATTCATGAATAATTTTTTTTTTAAAAGTGAGCGCTGTGTGCTTTTTTATTGAAATATTTATTTAAAATGTAAATCCAACATATATTATGATATTATACATGAACTGATTGATTGATATCATCGCCCATTTCAGCATCAGACAGCAGTTACTAGCAGGGTGAGAAGCAGAGAGGACGGGACCGGTTCTGGCTTCAACACACATGGGTTTTAATTTTTGGCATAAATCACAAAAATAAAGATGAATTTAACTAAAATCTCTTACCTGTAATGGCGGCAGCTTGGGACTCTTGTTCGTAGATGATAGAATAGCCAAGATAACCTAAATACTCCAAACTACGTTGTACATCTAGATACGTTGTTAACCTGCCACAGAAAACACACAAGTCATGATGAGTCCAACAGCACGAGAGATTAATATAAACACGGCTTTGAAAAAATGATCTGTGTATTCTTCATAATAATGTATGATCCTACAGGGGTGGTAATGTATCCAGCTTGTATGTAACTAGAATAGGTTTAAGTGTACGTGTGAGTGTATTAATAGATTTGTTCCACACTAACGTCCACTGGGAGAGGTATCCTTGGTATGTGATCCACCCCTGTTCGTTAGTGCAGACCGTGTGGTTCACATCCGGACCCCAGGGCATGTAGGGAAACACTTTGAACAAGTCCTTCACCTCCTCTGGCGACAGCGCACAGTCCCGGTCCTGGATAAAGAGCACATACATTGACTTACAAACTTGGACATAAAAAAACATGGCTGACGGGGGAAAAAATGCATAAAAATTGGCACAGAGAGACACAAGTTTAAGCAGAAAAGTGTCTATCCTTATAAATATAAACAATACCTTAATAATAAAGAAAAAAAAAGGAAACACTGTGTAACCACTCACTTTGTCATGTTTATCAAAGACACTCTGGAGGAAGAGGTAAGCGTTGTGGTTAAGCTCTGTGGTGCAGTCTGGGGGGATCTTTATCCTGCGATACAGCGGCGGACAGAAACAATCATTTATCAGAGAGCTTGGATCACTCTGGTTCTGCTTTATAAAGTAACAAAGGAGGAATCACATCTAATCATATTAGTCAACCAGAACAATTCAGCAGAGAAGAGGAAATGATAGCATATCTGTAAACTCTGATCAACATGACGGTGCAGGTTTCAAAAGAGGAACAAAGACATTAATTCAAGCACATATAACAACACAAAGATGCTGGTATCTATATGCAATACAAAAAAATCCAGATATTACTATATTTTGACCACAATGTCATCAACAAAGATTTGGGCACACACTTGAGCTTTTCTCAGCATGAAAAAAGAAAATTAACATTTTCATAAAAACCAAATAAAAAGAAAAACTGAAACTGAATGTGTTTGTTTGCAATGTTTTAAACACAATAAGTACATGAGAACTGGTCAACTCATCATGATAAATAGCGTTAACTTTGTCAGTTTCTGTCTGGAGACAAATGTTCCTATTAGTTTCCTATTACAGACTCAAAGCTTTAAATCTACGCTTTGAGTCTGCACTTACATGGGGAACAGGTATTCCTGTGTGAGCTCCAGGTCATCGTCATAACCAAACCTCCTCAGCACAGTCCAGGTGGTCTCGTGTCTGCCTCGCTGGATAAAGAGGGTGTGCAGGAACAAGAAGCCTGCAACAGTCAATTACAGGGGCATGGACACGGTCAACAATTGTCATAAAAGAAAGGACTGAAGAGACATGCAGGGGAGAGGAATTGTTGACATGAAGAAGTGACAAAGTGGAGGAAGGAGAGGAGAAACGCAGGAGTGTCTCTCACCTTTGAGTGTGAGTCCGTTATCCTTGACTCCATCTGTCATGTTCCTCCTGACCACGTTCTTCACATCCTCTAAGGCCTGAGGCGCCAGCGGTGTATTGAAACACGTCCTCTGTAGAAATACACAACAAGCGATGTGCTGATGAAAGCCGATTCAGGTTTGATTCATATTTAAACACCCTAAACCAGTCCAGCCGTTTTATTAATGATGAAAACAACAATTTCGATATTAAATGTAGTCGTGAAAGTGATGTGAAAATCATTACCTGGAAGAAATTGAGCTCATTGTCATTTAGGATGCCGTCGTTGTCCAGGTCAGACACTTTAAAGATTCTAGTTAAAGCCTTAATGCAAGACGGCTTCAACTGAAACACAGAAGAAAAGTAATCGTTTAGGTGGTTAAATGTCTTTATATAATGGAGACTGATTTAAATCAACAGTAAAAATTGTGGCAGCTCAATTTAGGAATGCACCGATCAAACCTTTTCTCTCCTAGTATGATTCCAAAATCTAAACTCAGGATACCTGCCAATATCGCATGAAGATCTGACACTAGTGGTCCTTTTATCATCATTTTTATGTGATGTAATATGATACATGGGGTTTCTGTGAGTAGGTTCTTATTTTTAGGTTTATATTATCAATTTCCTGCTTCCTTTTGACTGTCTGGCAGTGGGTGGGGCCATCGATTCACACGTTGAGACCCAGGTGTCAGTGCGTAAAATTTATTGAGCTGCTGTTGGACTGGAAGAGCACCTACAGCTCTTTGCATTCTTGTCTTTTGCTGCTAGCTGTTGAGACGACTACCTGCAAATGGTTTTCTTGCTGAACCAACAAACAACCACACTTGGAAAAAGAACATTTTTAACACACGCCGTTTTGGCTGGCCGCTCACGGAGCTTGTGCTTGATCTAGACACTGATGCTGACTCGAGATAAGCCTAACGCTGGGTCCACACTGGACCTGAAATGGCTGCAAAGCGTACTGATTTTCCACGGAGCACCGGCTGCTTGCTTTTGATACCCGTGTTGAACAATCAGACCGGACACGCTGGACACACCGATGACCTGAGCTCCACATCAGACTGATGATCTGCAGAAATAGTTTTGGAGACTGGTCTATTTTTTTTTCTTCTGCGAATTGCGAGCAAAATATGGCAGGAAAACACACTAAATACTCTATTATGAATGATATAAAGTATATATTAATGTTCCACGCTGCTTGTCAGTTGTGTCTAAACAGAGAGGGAGGGGGAGAGCAGACACCCATAATCTGGCAAAAACACACACACACACACACACACACACACACACACACACACACACACACACACACACACACACACACACACACACACACACACACACACACACACACACACACACACACACACACACACAGAGCTCTCCGTGTGATTAGAAAGGAGCAGAGAAGGAGAATCACTGCCAGCGCAGAGCAATGTGCTCCATGTGTGAGCGGCCAGGCGACTGCTGACGTGCGGCTGCGTGGCAACTAGCATCTAATGACCCACTACCAGCGTTCAATTTCTTTGTTTTAGTATCTGTATTTTCCTTCAGTGTTATAACAACAATAACAGACACAATTCAGAGTCCCTGTGAAAGAGAAGTCAGAGTGATTTTAGTTTCTGAAGTGTGACGTAAATCCCAGTGAAACTGAATATTTGAGCGGTGTGCAGTTGCAAGAGGGACTATGACGTATGCCTTTAAATGAGCTCGTCACATCTCCTCGTGCCCAGGAGCACTCTGTTCAAGTCTTTATTTGACTCGAATCCCTCCTCTGAATGCCAAATTTCTTCTTTATCTGGAGCATCCACTCCAGAAACTTTCCTCACACGCCTCTTAGGATTATCCTTTTCACGGTCCTTGAATAGAGCATTTTCAAACGTTTTCCTACTAAGACAAGTCAAGATGTCTGCTGCATCTGTGAGAGCTCACCTCCTTCTCCTCTGGGCAGTACAGAGGTCCGGTCGGGTGGAGAACAGCCTTCTGAGCGTAGTAGAACAGCTCGGAGATATTCTTCAGGTTTTTGGCAGAGCACTAAAAAAAAAAAGAGGGCACGTTTGCTATATTTATTTGGCAGCTGCAGTTACAAGTTACTTTGCAGATTTAAAAAAGAACAACTATTGAGAGCATGTAAAATACAATGCAGTGTTTTACAGAAATCCAGCAACATATAAATGTATAATTATCCCTACAAGACATTACAGTGCAGCTAAGATGTTACTGCATCAATGATAACAATCCAGTAGTAAAGTACAAAATAATGAGTAATCAGGAGTATAATTCTGAATACAGGACTTCAACTTTTAACAGCCAATTTCTAAACCATGGTACATCATACTACATACTACATACTACATACTACATACTACATACTACAAGTATCAGACACTTAAATCTGATGCTTCTTAAGATTTTTTCAATATAATTTTTAACCAAATTCAGGACTTATTTTCAAACAAATCATATTTTTTTTTATTCAACCACTGCAGACAAGTTTGTTGGGTTTTGGGGGTTTTTACAGATTAAGAGTCACAGGAAAAGAGGGGAGAATAAAGAGGGAGAACAGGCAGTAAAGGGCTCCAAGTCAGACTCGAATCAGGCTGCTGTGATACATACACAGCCTGAATCATGGGGCGCACACTCACCAGGTGAGTATACAGGTGAGTATATCTGTTACCTCATGCAGGTGTAGGTTTTATGGTGGAATAAGGTTATTAGAATAAATTAGGTTAATCTACATCAGGGATACTCAACTTGCTCTATTTGAGGGCAATTTATGAAAATGACAGGAGGCCAGGGGCCAGTCTCAGCATCCCTATACGTGGTTCTAGGATTTAGGGACATTTCTAGGATTTCAGGGCATTTCTTGGATTTTATGGACATTTCCCAGAATTAGGACCTTTTGAGGGTTTTAGGACATATCGAGGATTTTAGGCCTTTCTAGGATTTCAGGAGGTTTCGCAGATTTTAGGACAGTTCTAGGGTACTAGGAAATATCTCAGATTTCACACATTTCTAAGATTTAAAGACATTTCTTGGATTTCAGGGCATTTCTAGGATTTTAAGATGTTTCTAGGTTTTTGGGTTATTTCTAGGATTTTAAGATGTTTCTAGGTTTTTGGGTTATTTCTAAGATTTTAGGACATTTCTAGGATTTTGGGACGGTTAAAAAAATATTTGGGGGGCCACCCAGCACCCTATCTGCAGCCAGATTTGGTCCACGGGCTGTAAGCTGAGCATCACTAATTACATTTTGTCAACAGGAGAGAGAAAGCATAAAGTAAAATGACACTCTTGTGTTCAGGTTTAAAGATTTGCAACATTAAAAATTTGGACTTCTGCATAAAAGAGCTTGATAAATGAAATTAGATCACATGTTTGTTGCAATTAAGACCTCACCAAATCACATTTAAAATTATTTTTTTACTTTTAGGGCCTGATAATGATAAAAAAAAAAACCTGACTTTAAGACATTTTACGTCTTCTAAGGCCCTGCAAACACCCTGTTTACATCGTCATACTTCTTTAACTACTATACAGAAACAGAGATGTAAGCAGAGAAGTAGGACACCCTGGGTCCAACTCTCACCAGCTGTGCAACTGTACTCACTCTATGTGCTTTCTCTCACGTCCTCGTCTCCCTCATTTAACCTTGTAAATGATCTGAGGAGGGCATGACTGAGCCGTCTCATGCGACAGAGGAACTTTGAATTAAACAGACAGCAGACAGCTTCCTCTACAACAGCCAAGCCTCTCAACACACTCACAGTGCATCAGTCAGCAGGCCGTGGCCTTGGAGCGCGGGGTTCAGTAATATAAAGCTATTAATGACTCAGTCGAAGTGTAAGTGGAGTCAGGAGCTGGAGCGCAGCCCGAGAGCAGCTGGGGGCCGATCTGTCCTGCACAAAGTCCGCCTCTCTCTGACAGTCACTGTGAGTATTGGATTTCATTTTTAATCTGCCAGTTCATCGCTCCCAAGTGCTTCATCAAAGTGTTTTCTTTCTTTGACATTTAACTGAGTGGGACCTCCTAACAGCCCTCAGTGGATCCAAAAGGTTTTGTGTGTATTGATCTCTTACCTCTACACAGGTCTCAATATCCTGGTACTGATTCATGATTGGCAGGATGGTCTCCATGCTGCTGTGTTCCACCAGGTCCGACTTGTTCCCCACAAGGATCAGTGGTACCCTGAAGTAAAAGCATCCATTACTACATTACAGAGCTGCCATGATGAGTTGATTTATCAGAGTTGACAGAAAAATGATGGGCAGCTATCTCGATACTAGATTTAAACTTGAAGCCATTTTTTAAGCAAAATGTTACGAAATGTCTGCCTGAAGACTCTCTAAGGTTTGTTGGTTTTCTGTTTCACATTATTGCAATTTGACAAAAACGAGACCTGTATTGATGTCAACAAGGACCCTGGGAAAATGTACATATCATACTAATATATAATCACATTTAGTTTACAATAATTAGTAAAGTTAAAAAGACTAATGATTCTATATTTTATACATGCAGTAAGAAGTACGTTATCTAACAATGTATAAACTAGAGCACGCCCCTGAAAGTCGAAAATTCGAATCATTCAGTCAGAGAGACCCCTCAGTAGGGGTGTGCCATATCACATCGTTCACTATAATACCAGCATAATTTTTAATATGACAAAAAAAATTCATATCATAATTATTGCAATATACATTTCAGGTACATTTTTTTATTTTGTTGCACTATTTCTATTTTATACAGAATCTGAGTTTCTGCTCAGACTAAAGAAATTAGATCGTTTTTGTTCAGTTTTTACTTAATTTCTGTCGGAAAACTGTTACATTTATGTTGAAATATAAAACTTTGAGACTTATTTTGATGCAGTTGTTTTTTAAATTCACAGAAAAATATTTTTCAGTATTTTTTCATATCGTCAAGAATACTGATATCTCACAAATACCCTGAAATATTGTGATATTATTTAGGACCATATCATCCAGCCCCACCCCTCAGTTATCTAAGATTCTTCAAGTTGAGCAGTTTTTGGTTTTTTTTAGGTCATTCAGTGTGCAGTTTACTTCTGGGGACATTTTAGTCCCCAGTGTGAGCTGCAGAGTGAGGACTCCTCACTTTCTGCTCTTCAGTACAGGCAGCTGCAGACCCAGGGTGAGTTTGAGTGAGACGGAGGTAACTGTGAGACGCTTGTCTGATCCAGCTCTGAGATAACGTTATGTTCTGGCTTCTCCTAAGAAGCAGTAAATTCAAAGCTCACAGAAACTTCACACAGCCTCTGGCTTTCGTTTGATCTGTCATTTGCATAGTTAGCATGCATTAGCTCAGAGGCTAACTTGCCTTATTTACAATATTATGTTACTGTCACCCTGAACGTCCCGTAAAACCCCATTAAAACTTGAATTCTCAATATAAAGGAACAAATAGTCGATTATTTGTATTTAACAGCCAAGTCAGACTTGACTGGCATAATTCTGGGTTGCGTACAGCCCCACTACTTCCCAGTATTTTGAATTCAGGCTTGCAGACACAGTTACAACTCGCTAACGTGACCGACAGGGAAGACACACACACACAAACACACATCTGTTAAAGTGATGTGAACACACACCTGCTGTCCTTGTCTGTTCTGTCATTGATGAGGGGAATCCAGTGGCTTGTCACCTTGGGGAGTAAAGCACAACATCAAACGCTGTCGCTGCACACACATTCATTACAAAGTCAAATTCATTTTTCTGATTGAGATTACCATCTGTAGTGTCCTGTTTTATATTCTAAACATGCCGCCGGTGTTTATTTAATTAACTGTGCTGAGCAAAGAGAGAAAGCATGCTCACCTTTTCAATGGACTTCTTGTTGTTGACTGAGTAAACTATGCAGATTACATTCGCCTGTAAAGACAAACAGCAATATTAAAAAGAAAAGTTCCACCTAAAATCAAGAGTTGTGCTATCTGTAGTGTTAGTTATCGGTCTAGATTTGTTTTGAGTTGCTGAATGTTTGAGATATCAGCAGAGATGTCTGTCTCCACTCCAATATAACGGACCTAGACAGCACTCTAGAAGAAAAAAATACAATAAAAATATATATAAATATATATATAAAAATAAAATAAAAATATAGAACTAAAAAAAATAGTAATTTAAAAAAAATGATATATATATATTTTTTTAAAATACATTTGAAAAACTTAACGTCTTAATGTCTCTTTCCAGAAGTCACGTCTTGGTTACTCAAAATAATCCACAGAGCTTGAACAGTTTCATGTAGGAACTATTTTCTGTCTACCAAACTACACCCACCAAGTGTATCACTGCACAGAAGAAAGCATGAATCTACTGCCAGCTCACCTTGCAGCACTGAGCGAGCTAATGTTACAGCTCAGCCATGAAGGACGCCACCAATGTTTATATCACACACTGTCACAAGCACGAGCCTCTCGCACATGAGCAGATGCACTCTTCCTTCTGGGCCGTGACACAGTTGGCGGGTGTAGTTTAGTACAAGAAAATAGTTCCTACATGAGAGGCTCACAACAAGGTCTGTGGGTTTTTTGAGTAACCAGGTCGTGATTTCTGAAAAGAGACACTGCTGTCTGAGATTTTCAAATGTACTTTTTTGGCACTTTGAGCACCACGAGCCAAATGCCATCTAGTTCCACTATATTGGAGAGACGGCGGACATCTCTACAGCCAATATCTCTAAAAACTCTGCAGCTCACACCAAAGCAGTGTAGACTGATAAAGAGCACCACAGGTAAGATGAAAAATATGGATTTTTATTTTGGAGAAAATCCTCCCTTTAACTTGTGATGCACACTGGAAATAAATGGATACAGACATTAAAAGACCAGATGAAAGGTAAAATCAAATCAAACCAACCTTTGAGATTTCTTGGTACAGCTGTTCATCTGACTGTTCTGCCTCTGAAAGGTGTGAAAAAGACACGTCGGTACATTAGTTTACATGTTTACATCAAATGTTCTTCTTTTAATATACGTGGGGATCAATAATAATATCAGTCTTGCAGACCGTGTGTGTGTGTGTGTGTGTGTGTGTGTGTGTGTGTGTGTGTGTGTGTGTGTGTGTAGTAGGTGGAGAGTTTACCTGAGTAGTCCACAATGTGTGTGGGCACCCTCTCTGGGGTGACATCAGCAGGGATGGTGATCTCCTCCGCTCGGAGAGGAACCTGGAAGACAGAGGACAATAATCCAAACTTCTGACAACAAGGAGGCCTCAGTAAATATCAAATATGTCTTGAGTCTGATATCAGCCGCGTCTACATTATTAACTATACAACCTCAAAATATAAGCTCAGCATCATGTGGAAACTTAAGAGCTAACTGGATGATTTCTACGGTATCTATCACCTGATTTGTTTTTACATACCTCATCGGGAAACTCCTCACTGACCAGAGACATTATCAGTGATGTCTTCCCCACCTTGGCTGTACAGGCAAAAGAAAAAACATTTGTTATTTAAATCTGGAATTACAAGCATCTTTTTACCGACAATAGTTCATTAACATGTGACCTCTCTTACATTTTTTACACTGGCCAGTCGGAGTAATGTGTTAAGTGACAGAGCACAGATAAGAGCAGCTGAAGAGGGTTAAGAGCTGCAATCAAGTGCAAACGAGCACTCGCTAAACTGCAGTGCAGAGCAAAGCCACAATACAAGGTGGAGAAATATAACCTGAAAATAAGCCTGTAATAGACAGACTGCCCAAAGAGTTGCACTGTTATTTAAGAATGTATTATTCTATTATTGTTATTATAATTATTATAATTTGCTAAGTGTTATATATATCCCTACAGTTACAGGGTCTCCATTCTTTCCATGGGAAATGCAAATCTCTGATTATAAAAAGGGAAATATTATTCTATTTGAGTGTATACCCAACATTTCAGCAGTACTAGTGATTAGCTACCATACCAAAATACACACCAAACTAAA
Organism: Plectropomus leopardus; assembly: GCF_026936395.1. Lineage (NCBI taxonomy): Eukaryota > Metazoa > Chordata > Actinopteri > Perciformes > Serranidae > Plectropomus > Plectropomus leopardus. The sequence continues at coordinate 22,125,868 of NC_142193.1, forward strand.
AAAGACTTTCTTAAATCAATACACAATACCTGTACCTATAATTTTTATAAAAGAGGCACGGGAAGAGCACCCAAAACAACAACTGCTGCAACATGTCACTATATAATATATCAATAGATGAATATCTGAACAGCTCGTACATGTCGGTTCTTCTGTATTGGAAGATTGTTTGCTATTGTTATTCAATAATCAGTCTATTTTGATAATTCATTTCTTAAGTTATCTATCAAGCAGAAATGTTAATGCTGCTACTTTTCTGTTTTTATATTATTTTAAATTGAATATTTTTGGGTTTTGTCTGTTGGTCAAACAAAATCAAAATGCTGGTAATTGGAAACTTGTCTTTCTTAACTATTTAATAGAAACCCACAATACTGAATAATTGGGGCCCATGCAGATACAGATATTGAGGACTAAAAAAATTATACATTGATATATCTGCTGTTATATATATTCAAATATGCAATGCCATTATCCCTCAGATATGGTTTAATACCTGACAAAGATATGTGTTGATGGCAGGTTATTTTACAGTTTAACAATAAAGTTTATTGTCAAAAATGCCATCAGTGCATGAAACAGTAAACTTCATAGGGAATTCAAAAATTAAAAATTACTCTAAGCATCTTGTCCTACACAATGTTCTGTTAAACGTTTCTTATTGTGCATATTGGACAACAAATAAGCCGATATCGATATATCTTTAATTGGCTGATACTGGCCGATATATGGGTCGGGCTCTACTATTTAATCAAAGAAATGGTCATTGTCAGTCAGATTAATCAATAATGCAAATACTGATTAATCGCCCTAGTTTGCAGCACCTCAGTTCCCTAAGTGTCTTGACGGGCACTATGTGATCCCTCAAACTGTACTCTGCTGAACAGCACCAGAGCAGGCACGTAGCATTTTGGCTGCACCTCTCCCAGGAACACTCAGTACCAACTCGCCTAATGTGGCAATGTGGGGCATCCTGCAGAGCCATAACTGAAATATAAATAGTACTGACAACACTGACATTTGCTTTACAGAGAACAAAGGGACCAGGTGAAACACAGTTAAGCTCGGTAGCTTTTTTGTGAAATTCTGCTTTTACTTCAGGGTCCTGGGAAAAGTCAAGATCTTGTAATTACAGACTATATACCCAGAGTTCTGTTTAAAATACAGCACATCAGTGTTATACAGAGAATTCATCAGCAAGTATTTTAACAAATCAAATTATCATTTATGTCATAATTCCACAATGCCAAATATTTTCAGCTTTCAGCCTGGATATGGGGAAGACGTGTTGCTTTTCTTTGTCTAATGTGACTGCAAAGAGAATTTATTTTGAGGTTTTGGACTGAAAAAAGTGAACTGAATGAATCATCTTAGAGCGTGATTTTTAACTATTTTTTGACATTTTAAAGAACACAAAATATAACTGATAAATGAGGGCCATTGTGTTCAAGGACTGTCACGAATTTGAAAATCCAAAGATGATTTCTGTTTTTACAGTTTCTGGACATGATAAAAAAGTGTAATTTTGGTGATCTGTAAAGAAAACATGTCTTCCATACCTGAAGGTGTTGAAATACGTCCCCATTGAATAATGTTTCCCACCTCTCTCTCTGGTAAGGGTTAGGGACTGTTCATGATTATGAGGGGGGAAAGCAGTGGTGCAAAACAGGTAAGGCATTAAATAAATGCAGTGCTGGGGTGGGGCATGAGTTTTCAGATCAGCTTTAAATGGTAGTATTTTGTTTTTATTTTAAATAACCACTAACCCCAAATCCCACTAGTAGGTTTGAAAGGCATATTTTCATTAACAATATGCAGAATCATGCCATTTATCATAGCCAGGACAGTCCTTTAGCACAACATTTTTTTAGGATTTGCATTTGGCTTAATAAATTCGATGTTTGTTTTGGTAATAAAAAAATATACATATTGTTTGCTGGTTGCATCGGCTCCAATACCACCTACATTTGACATAAATACAAAAAAAATTTAATTTAAAAATTTTCACTTGACTTTATAAAAAAAATATTTAAAAATGTTGCTGGGAACGTGCTCTATATGACATTGAACGTTTTTATTCATTTGCTAAAGGTATTTAAGCAAGGTTTTGTGTTGTAGTTTGCTATATACCAAATTACAAATATTGATAGAAAAATTTTAAATTTTATTATAAATATATATCAGTTCCAAATCTCCCTTTTCTGTCTCAGTTACTACAAATAATTGATATAGGCAATTCACCTGTCACTAATTTAAGTCTATTGAGATCAAAGCCCAGTCATTTAATTGAAGTTTTGCAATACTTAACTTCTCCAAAGTCAATTTCTAGTAAGATATGTGTGTTTTTTTTACTTAAATATGGTTTTCAGGTACTTCATCCAACATTGCTTTTTCCTCTCTAATAAATACCGAACAGTCCCTAATCACAGACTTTATAATAATTAGTGACCGTGTGATTAGTTTACACTATATAATGAGTTAATTAGCCTCTTGCAGCGCTTATAATCACGCAGCTTTGTTTATTGTTAGACTCGCTGGGTTCATCTGTTAGCTGTAGCCTGTAGCTGCCTCGCTAGCATGTTAGCTAATAAAGCATTCACCGCTCCGGGACTAAAGACGCTTTCTACTTACGCTCCCCGACCAGCAGTATCCTCACGTCCTTCCTCATGTTTTAGCTCGCTTCCCTCTTCAGAAAGGACCGTGTTTATTGTCTCATGGAGTCCTTTGGACGCCGTCCTCCTCCGGCAGTTTACCTAACGTCAGGCCTGCGCACTGAGGTCCTGCCGCTGTCAAACTCTCGGCGCCTTTGTAGGACAAACCGGACGGACACTTTTCGGCGCTCCTCCGTGTTTTCTACGCGCTTATATTCAACTTGTAGCCAGGCAGCGCATGCGTAAATATAATTTAAAGAGTAGTTTGTGGCACATGTCTCTGATATTTCGTGTCAATCACACTCTTTTCGGCGTTGGCAGAGCATTTCGCAGTGGATGTTTCATGGGCATGCCCGACCTCCAGTACCCGGCAAATACAGCACGCCGTACAGGACAAACTTCATGTGGAATTTAGAAACGCGTTATGCTGCTCTCTGGCGCCAAAGACAGAAACCGCAAAACTGCGCCCCTCCCCAGTAAGGGACTGTAATTCATTTATCAGAGCAGGGGGGTGCAGGGTGCGGTATATATATATATCTACACACACACACACACACACACACATACACACACATATATATATATATATATATATATATATATATATATATATATATATATAATTTTAACTATTTTAAGTTCTTACTCAATAATTGTCCACTGTCAACATGTGATTGTGTGTGCCTATACACACACACACACACACACACATATATATGTATATACACATACATACATACATACATATATATATATATATACACACACACACACACACACATATATATATATATACACACACACACACACACGTATATATATTATTTTAATTATTCTAAGTTCTTACTCAATAATTGTCCACTGTCAACATGTGATTGTTTTTGCCTATAGCTCTAATTTATGAACTGCATTTATTTATTTATCTATTATTATTATGATTATTAATATTATTATTTTAATAATAATATCATTATTATTTTTGTTTATTATGTAATTCATGTATTGGTTTGTTTTGTTGTTGTTTTTTAAAACTGATTTTGTGTGTCCTGTCGATGAAATGCTAAGCACACTTGACGTGAAGTATAAAAAAAATAAATTAAATTAAAAATACATAATCTTATATAGAAAATAAATATTTTATATTTTTAAAAATATTATCTTTTTCATTCCAAAAGAAAAAAAGTTCAAAAGTTACTATGCATCAATATAAGTTGCAATCCCAACCTTCAATGGGCAGCTCAAACTTATTTTAAGGATAATGAACACATCCATCATAGATTTCTAATGTTCTGTTTGTAATAAAAGTGCTACTGAAGTCATATGTGCTAAAAAAATTTAAATCATAGACAGCATTTTAAAAATGCTGTTTATAAATACACACACACACACACACACACACACACATATATGTATGATTTTAAACCAAACACAAATGTTTCTTTAAAAAAAGTCATTTATTTTTGAATGAAATTTTAAATTGTATGCTTATTGGAAAATATATAACAAAAACTGAAACATAATTTTTAAAAAATAGCATGTTGACTGCAGTGGCTGTTAAGTATGTCCTTTCTTCTGTCACAATCTAACAGTTTAAATCCTGTAACAAAAGAATATTTTTATTGGTTAAAAAAAGTGGGTTTTACATCATGATACAGCATTAAGTCTAGTAGGATCGAGCATCAGATCCAGTGTCAGTTAAAGTGAGTGGATGGAGGTGTTTAATTTACATTGTGGCAGAGAGCACAGCCAGAGTCGAGATTCAGCGCTGCGAGCAAAAGGTGAGCAGTCAGTGCAGCGACAGCAGGTCACTGTTCATCTGCTGTGCTGCAGTAGTTCAGTCACTTGTGTTTTCAGCTGTGGTTTCCTCACCATCATCCTGTTGACAGACCTCTCTGGAGTTCATCTTTTATATTTGATGTTGGCTTCTACTGGAAAGAGCCACAAGAGAATTAGAGTGGGGTTATACCACAGCAAATTGGCTTTATTTTTATATATATATATATATATATATATATATATATATATATATATATATATATATAAATAACATGGGAAGAGGGCGATGAGCAACTTAAGAAATGGCTCAAAAGAAATACGTAAAAAGTCACAAGAAAATTAAATGAAAATAAGTAAAAGAAAAAAATGAAAAAAAAAAATATATATATATAATAAAAAAATATAATATTTTTTTCTGAAACATTATTTTAAATATGTAATCAAAACAGTAATAACTATAGTTTTCTGAAGATTTTCCCCTGATTTTTGATAATATCTACTACCCCCAAGCTAATTGTCTGATAATTTCTTTGTCACTTTTTACTTTTTTCTGTTTATTTGTTTGTTTTTGTTTTTCTGTTGCAGTTTGTGGGACCTTTCTTGCCAAGTTACTCACTATGTTTTTTTCTGTGTTTTTGAAAGAAATCAAACCAATTTTCTCCGGTTTCAGAGGTTTAAACGCCAGTAAAGGGCGTCTTAAGACAGCTGATGTTGATCCAGGTGTTAGAGGGTTGAAATCAGCTGGCATTTTCTCAGATTTTGGATTTTTCATGCTACGCAAGAAAAACAAAGTTTTCTTTACAAATTCAATGCAACACAGGGTGAGTGACTGATATCAGATGATAATTTGAGGGGTGAAGTTCTCCTTTAATGATTCTGTGGTGGCTGCTCTGGATGGCCAAAAGGATATAATGTGGAAATAAAAAGGTTTTATGTGTTGTGAATTTCAATCAACCCCTGTACAATAATCTCATACTTTATTTTACATCCTGGTTTTATTATGTCTTCATGTCTTCAATGTCTTTTCATGTGAAGCGTTTGATGCATGTAATTTCTTTGTTCTAAAGCATGTTGGGCTGCATTTCGTATATGAAAAGTGCTATAAAAATATAGTTTATTATTATTATTATTATTAGGCAGACCAAAAAAATGCATCAACTTGGAAGCTTTCACACGGCAGGAACGGGGAATATGTTGTATGTGTGAATATTAAAAAGCACAGTACAGTGTTGACATGTCGGCAGTACTTTCTAGCTGAGCTTACTGGTGTAATCCTGCGGTGCCATGGGCCTGGAGAGGACCTGTCTGAGGGCGTCCAGCCACTCTCTCTGCTCCCTCTGCTGCTCGCACATGAAGACAAACTGTCTCTCAGGCGTCTCCACCATGACTCCACACTTCCACTTGTTTCCCCGAGCATGTTTTGGGACACACTCCCTCACTGAGTAACCTTTTTTCTCTGTGCCGATGAAAATGACCCCTAACTCCTCGGCGTCCTGCATCCACATTAATGAAAACACACACGTTCAAACATAACGATGGTTAAAGTGCTGGACAAACATCATTACAGCAAAGCACTGAGTTAGAGTGAGAAGTCCTCACCAGCTGGCCTTTGAAGTAAAATAACTTCCTGTTTTGAGAGTCCAAAATAAACCACCTTTTTTTGAACGGCTCCGTTTGCTGTTAAAAATAAATGATTAAATAAATACATATATGAAAATAACATATTTAATGCTTCACATGCAAAATTACAGCTTAAATTTGAACATTTTCTATCATACAATCGATTCTTACAAAAAATGTCATTCAAGTGTTTTGTTTGTGTGTGTGTGTGTGTGTGTGTGTGTGTGTGTGTGTGTGTGTGTGTGACTATGTAGGAGGAACTGAAACACTCAAAGGTACTGTCATAAATATCTCTGACTCTGCTGCAAACCCTGAAAATCTTTCAAAACCCTTTTGAAACCTAGGCAAACTGTCTTGATTTCTCTCAAAAAAGTTGTGAGCAACTTAAGAAGAAATGACCCAGAGATAAGCAAGAAATTATTTTTAAAAAGTACAAGAAAATTAAGTTTTTTAAAAAAGTTTTTTAAAAAAAGAGAATGACCTTAAAAAAATGCTAACAAATTAAATAATTATGCTGAAAAACAGAATGTATGTGTACAGTTATGATAATTATAAATGTAGTGATTTGCAAATAATTTCCTACTTTAAAAATAATAATAATTTTCTAAATCTACTCATTTCTTACAATTTGTAGGACCAATTTCCTCTTTTTGTTTCTGAAAGAAATCAGACCAATTTGCTCAATGTTCGAAGGTTTAAATACTGAAAACAGTAAAAGAAAACTGATGTCAATCCAGGTTTCAAAGGGTTAATGCATACGCACATTAAGCAGAGGTTGAGTGCTGACAAAATAAATGTACAAATAAATCATAAAAGAGTCTGTAAATGTTTAACTTTTTCTTATTTAGCAACTCACCAAAGGCCCGGTCTTTTCCATGTATCCCTCTTTGAGGTAGTTTCTTGTTATCTTTGGTATCAGCTGACAAAGAGGCATAAAAGTACACAAGTTTTAGTTTTTTAAAACAAAAAAGTAAAAAGAAGCAGTTTTATGTTCTTAGTACTCCAGCTAGTATATTCAGGTTTCTTATAAATGGAATATGCTGTTTAAATGCTTAAATGCTGATCATAAACAAGTTATTCATGTCCATGTAAACATACTCTACGTATGAACACTGTTAGTGTCATGTAGTGGTGAGGCTGCAGATTGCAACCAACTGAAACTTGTGTGTCAAGCATGTAGAACCACAGTGGCCGATGTGAAAACGTAAATGGCCCAATGTGGAACCAGTGTTTGATTTGTCCACTCTGAGCTACTGTAGAAACAATATGGTGGACTCCATGGACAAGGACCCGCTCGGTATGAAATCGTACATGAATCATCCTGAGGTAACAAAAAGACAACAACTCCTATTTTCATTTATCAATATTATATTCCACTTCTGCAAATGTATATTTCCCCCTAAATGTTACACACTGGACCTCTGAGTATTTAGTGTGCTCTATCATGCAGGAAACACTTTGTCAGTTTGTTGGTTTTGAGGATGTCTGACACCTACTTCTTCATCGCTTCCAGTTGGGTATGCCGTCCTCAGGTACGCATAGCGTGCAGCACGAATGACGTTGTACCATGTGACTATTTCCTAGAGTAGAAGAAGAAACCCTGAGCTTCTCCACAGCCCTACTGTATGACAATGAGCGGCACAAAAGACTTGCTGGTTTGCTATTATTTATACTTCAGATGATCATGAAGTCCCACCTCAGGACTCTCGTGATAAACATAGAGGTTTCTGGTGTGATCGTTCTCCTGGTAGGTGATCTGCAGCCCATGAGGATGACCAATCTTCTGCGGTTGAAAGGTGGCGTTTAGGTCTTTGATGGCGATTACGGCTTTCGGACCTTTGGACTCCTGGATCACAAACATATAGACATAAAGATGTGCACTTCAGAGTTTGTAGAAAGGAAACAACAACGTGGTTTGATAAGCATGAATGCAGTACATTTATTTAAACCATGATTGCAGCATGGCACTATGAGTGGTGTGTCAAAGCCTGAGCAAATTGCCTTGATTTTTTTTAATTTGGAGAGAAGGCAATGGGCAACTTAACATGAAAAGGCCCCAAAAATTTAAAAAAAAAAAAAAAAAAAACTCCAAAAGTTACAGAAAATACAGGTATGAAAAAGAAAACAAGCAACTAAAAGGAAAAGTAAAAAATAAAAATAAATAAGAAAATGATCTTAAGAGAAAAAAAAAAAAATACTGTTGTTTTTTCTGTAACATAATTTTAAATATAGAATTAGAAGATTCATAAATATAGTTTTTAAGAACAATAATATTTTTATGGATGGGAGTGCCATTTAGTTCCATTATATTGGAGAGAAGGCAGACATCTCTACAGCCGATATCTCAGAAAAATAAACAGAAAAATCTAGATTTATAAATAGCTCTATTGGTATAAGGGGAAAAAAATGTAGTTTTTCATTTTAGGGTGAACTGTCCCTGTAAGCAGGGAAGACATCTAATCAAATCACTACATATGCTTTTGGATTACACACATAAATAAGAATAATATTAACTCCACATCTTGTAGCATTAAGGAATTTAAACGGTTTAATTTATGCCATTCACAGCGACGTTTGAACCGTTTTAAAGCTGCAGGGAACTCACATCTTCCTTGTTGTAGTAACTCAGAGTGAATTCTCTTTCTGACAGAACAAACTTCCTCTTCAGAAACTGCGTATTCTCTTTCCCTTTCTTCCACAGCATCCCTTCATAGAAACCTGTTATCAACACAAACAAAAAAACAAATAAAAAAACAGGTGTTTCAATGAGCACGTCTTACTAAACATGAAAAAGTGACGTAACATTTTTACAAAGAGCAGCAGGCTTTCAACTTTCACTTCCGTGCTGTTTTGTTGTGCAAAGAACAGGTTTTTCTTGAATAGTCTGAATGTTTGTGAGGAACCACATTAGCTTTACACCGACAGACTGACACAGATTCACGCTGTACAGTTGACGTGTGTTGGAAAATGTGGAAAATATCACCTGTGGTGTATGGAAGTGGTGGATACTTGAGTTCTCCAGTGAATTCCATCCTTTCATATTTAGCCCGAATCCACTGCTCTCTTAACACCCTGCAGTTTAAGGAGAAAAATACAGATATTATTGGAAAAAGGCCAAATAGGTTAGCAACTAAAGAAGACCTGACCCAAAACATAGCTAGAAATTTGAAGAAAAAAACTAAATCTAAATTATTATTATCATTAATAATGATAATAATAATAAAGAAAAACAAAAGAAAAATTACCTGAAAATTAGCCAAAAACAAAAACAAATGAAAACAGATGGAAAGAATTGCCTGAAAATGTTTTTTAAAAAGTACAATGATTCTGTGAAATAATTTGAATTAGAAGTGGTGTTCTCTAGAAATTCTTTATTAATATTTTTTTTAAATCTACAGATTTATAGCACATTTCTAGCCCGATTGTTTATTGCCTTTTTTTTTTTTTTACCAGGTTTTTGGAAGAAATCAAACCAATTTGCTTTAGGGTTTAAAAATCTAAATACTTGTGAAAGGTGTCTGAGCAGAAATGCATTTGTTTTTATAGTCAGTAGTTGCACTTCTCTCTATTTATTGTGGCATTGCACCGTCAGCAGTTGGCACAGTTATCTGAAGGATGTCATCATCCTGGAAATTTACTTACATACAGTCATTTTCCTGGGGTCGATAGTAGAACGGTGGAACAGCTTTCTCATACAGATCTTGGGCGCTGGAATTGCCACTGGATTTCATGAACTTCTCAGGTCCCAACCAAAAAAAATATATGTGAACATTACACATTGGACAAAGCAAATTCACCTGAAGAACTAATAGGTTATTGCAGCAATAATGAGAAAAGTGGGGACTATACCTCCACCAGCTCATCCTCCCAGAAGTCCAGCTTTATGGATTTGACGCGGCTGGACAGGCTGCGATGGATGCCGGAGCAGGTCAGACACACAAACACACCCAGCTTGTAGGATGCCCACTCTGGATCTGAGGTGTGCAGAAGAGCCCCCCATGTCCCATAAACTATTCCCATGCTGGAATATTACAGTGTTAAGTGTCATGTGTGTCCTCTTAGACACAACAATTGCATAGACTATTAAGACATCCCTACTAATAAATTGCTTTAAAATGTTTTATTTTAAAAATGGGCAGATATTCTGTTAAATGATCATGCTTTCCGGTTTTTGATTGAATTAAAATTTCAAAATATTTCTATAGTTTTTTTGGTGTCTATAGCATTTAAACATTGTGTCCACCAACACCCAAATGCACAGCATGACTTTCATCAGAAACCACTTCATTTGAAAAACATTTGTGTGCATTACATCATATTTCTTAATGTGCCGTTCATATCTACTGAGTGGGTCCATGGATGTAAAAAGGGACATGTAAACAGCGTTTAAAACCGGGACATACCAATAAAAGTTGCTTAATGGCACATTAAACTAAAAAAAAAAAAAGCTTGATTTACGCTGTATGAAGTTACTCAGATCCCTCCACATTGTAGAGCCCAAAAAGCAAGCACAGCTGAGATTTCCGCCAGCTGAGCATCTGACATCTGGTTAAGCCTTCTGCCAACTTGAATGGGAATAAAATGATTTAATTGTGCAGTTCTACACTTTCCAAATGCCATTGCAGCAAATGGATCAAATATTTTTTTAAAATTCAGATAAAAAGGCCAGAAAAAGCACAAGAAAATAAACCTGAATTATCCCCCTCCAAAAAAAAGTTATTAAAAAAACAACAACCAGAAGACAACCTTAAAAAGTTCTTGAAGAGTAAGAATAATTCTGCAACATAATTAAAATGTTAAAATAAAATGTGATACAGATAATTGGCAAAATGCCAAACATCGGCCTGAGTGTTGATAAGTACCATACTCCAAACTACCACAACAATGAATTTGGGGCTTTTCCCCACTTGGTCATTTTGCCTTGTTTTTATGACAAATCATTAACTTTACAAATGACAACAATGACAAAACTTTTAAATTGCAGTGTTAACCTTTTAAAAATATAAATCAGTTCAAGAGGGGAACTAATTATTTTTAGGGTGTGAACCACTAACACATACAATACAACAGTTTCCTATAAAATAAATTTGAAATGCGCTTTAAAGTTCAAATTGAGCCTGTGAACGTGGTTTATCATCATTAACGTCACAGTAAACACCAGTGGACTAACTTTCACACTCACCGGCCGCTCCGCAGTCCGCGCACCGGCTGTTGGTCGGCAGCTTCAGCAGTTCCAGTAACATCTTCTTGTTTCGCTCATGGTTTGCCATTTCACCACAAAGTCTCGGTGTCCTCTCAAACTAAAATGAATCCCGCTGTCTAAACCAAACATGGTGGTCACATAGTTTCCCACGTGGCGAAACTTACAAAAGCTGCATGGAAACTGGAACTTGCGACAGATGAAGTTTTGGATGTTTCACCACAGCGCAGAAACGGACCTCCCTCCTCTGAAACAAAGCTCATGTCACAGTGGGTTGTCCTTTATAGCTCTGTGCACTGTGCACTCCCAAATACAATCGCTGATTGGGCATTCATTCATGCCTCCGCGGCCAGACTCACCTGAAACCGGTCCAGCCGCTGTGTTAAGGTGTTTACAAGCCTCAGGCTGCCAAAGCAAACATTTCAGGTTCTGCAAGACCCCTAAAAATATCATCAACCACACCGAGGTCAACTCAGAACACACCAGCAATGTTTTAAACTGGAAATGAACCCGTCAAAACCGCTTTGAAAATTGGTTTGATTTCTTGCAAAAACATGGTGAGATGGCAATATCAGCTTAACAAGATGTAGCACAATAATTAGCGAAAAAGAAAGTTTAAAGAAATTACCTGAAAATATGTAAAGTGAAAAAAAAAATCCCAAGAGTGCTAAAAAAAACTATATTATTTTATATATTTATACTTTTTTTCTGTAACATAACTTTAAAATTATTCTATTAATAAAAATGATATAGTTTCTTAATTTTCTCTTTTTTAATGTAATTGTGTTTTTTTTATATACCTACATTTAAAACATTTTTTATGTAATTTTCTTGTCACCTTTTACTCATTCCTTGCAACTTTTGGGACAGTCTGAACCCACCTCAAGAAAACTGATGATTATCCAGGTTTCAAAGCACACACATGGTGAGACTATTTATTTATTTAGTTGTTATAAACCTTTATTTGGTCACAACAAAACCCCTCTGTGAATAATGGTTACATATTAAAGGAATACCTCAAACACTAAAATGATAATTTGTGTATCAATTACTCACCCTGTTACGTTAAATTTTGAAGAACACTGTTTTACTCACAAGCGTCCCCACAAGAATAACAGAAAGATGGAGAAAATACTGGTGTACACAGGGCCATTTTAGCAACAGTATACAGGTAGTGTGCCTTAACTTTGCTTTAAACGGCACACATTTGCCCAGATACGCTACCTGTTACAGCTCGAGAATTTTGTGGACATATTTTAAATACCGCTTTGACATCAAAATTAACACGTGGGTATTTTAAACCTGCTAAAAAAGGCTATAAACTCTTTCCAATTGCCAGCACAGCAGAGCTGTGTACACAGCTCTGCAGCAGACAAGTATGCCTATTTGTGTGTGGGTAGTGTTTTAAGGTGCGACACGTTTGACATCACGGACGGGCTTGCAAACAGTAGAAAGCAGCATGGACAGAGGTCTGTGAAAACTTAATGGTGGTTACTTTTCTTTATACATCACTTACTTTATCAGTCTCTCCTTCAAACTTTCGATCAATATTTTCGCACTGCTTAGGTGGAGAAAGACAATATTAAGTGTCAGCGCGTCATTGAATCTCACCAGTTAAGGGGCTGAAATTATCACTTTCACCCGAGTGTTGTGTTTTCATCAATAGTGATCGTAGCCAGAGGTGATTAATACCATGCAGTCAACTGAACCCGGTGCGAATGCTGCGAAGCGAGATATGAGTGGGTGCTAGCATTTTTTTGTGCAGCGCAAAAGAGGCTAAAAAATAAAATTTAATGATAAATAGTTAATACAGTTTAAGCCCAGGATTGAGGCACCCTTTTACTTCAATTCATCAAGAATTTTCTTCATCTTTGGATTCCCTGTTCACTGCAGAGGCACGTGAGAACGCAACACAGGGTAATAATTGATATACAAATAATCATTAAGGTGTTAAGTATTCCTTTAAGCCTGGATGAAAAAAGATAAAAACAAAAGTTTTTTAAAAACAAAAAACAAAACTGTGGAATATGAAGGGGATATAGGGTTGACAAATATGGCAGAACTTTCTGTCAAAAGTTGTCCTCCATTTATGAACAAACTCCTGAGTGTATCAACAGTACTTTGTGTGGAGAATGACGCTTTACAGAGCCTTTACAAATTCTATTTTACATGTTAATCTCTTACAAATCATTAATGGTACATACTTGCTCCTCAAAAGCAATTTCTACATGTTTAAAAAACACTTTGCAAGATGCAAAGGCTTTGATGTATAAAACACTACTGTACAAAAAAAAACAAAAAAAAACCCACACACACACTCCAGCACAGCTTAATATTACAAAAACCATGTAAAGTAGAAATCTTTAGTGCATTTTTTTTGAAAGCACCAGAGGATGTGCTGAATCAGGCATTTGAGGTGATTTAGCTGTTCGGCCTTCAGGTGAGAATACGTTTTCTGTATTTTGTGATTCAGTCATTTCCATCTTCAATGTGTGTACACTTCACTTTAACAGTCCTTTGTGCGCACACACACACACATACACGCACACACACATCTGCCCAGCTCATTTCATACTGAGGTCAGGATCATAAAGAGGCAAAAGGCAAAACTTGATTTACGTTGTTGCCTAAGTATTCATCCTTTTACCACAACATAACCTGCAAAAGTGTGCTTTTTTCTAATTTAACAGCCAAAAACTTCTGGACCTTAAAAGCGGCCTCTGAGTGATCATGTGGACGTGTCTGATCTCCTCTGTGGTTCAGGGAAAGTCGTCAGCAAGGTGCTGCAGAGTGCTCTTTTCAAGACCCAGGTGGATCGCATCAAGGTAGTGCAGGAACCTGGAGGAAGAAAACAAAAACAGACTTGCATTTGTATGAGTTGTTTGCTTGCACTGCATCTTGCACACAAATAGAGTTGAGCTTTTACTTTTACACATTTATTTGTAGCCAGTCATGTGTACGTACCGGCTGCCTGTAATGAGAAACGCTACCACATCCTGCAGACACTTAAAACCAAGACCTGATGCTGCCGGCCGAGAGGAAAACCACACGGGTGCAAATTTATCAGCAGGGAACAAGGTGACAAAGGTTAACCCTTTAAAATCTAGATGAACATCACTTTTCTTGTGCAGCACAGCACTAAATTTTAAATGCAACATATTTCATGTGCAACATTTTTTTTTTTTTTTTTAAAAGCTGGAGCAACGTCACTTTTTTGCGCTGCGTTTAGACGCCTTTTACAAGCATTTAAACTTTTGAACTTTGAGCAAGTTAATGTGGCTTCTTCCAAAAACTTAGGAAAAAAGGAAATGAGCAACTTGGTGAGAAATGTTTAACAAACAGTAGATTCAGAAAATGCGTTTTAAAAACTATAGGGAAAATTGTCTGGGGGAAAAAAGTGCTTGGGTAACTATATAATAATTACTTTTTTCAAAATTATGTTACAAAATTACTACAAAACACACTTTTCCCAGATCATTTCCCCGTTGTTGTTGGCTTTTTTTAACTTCCTGTTGTTAAAAATAATTTTCAGGTAATTTTTTTGTACGTTTTAATAATTTCTCTTCCCATGTTTTTGATCGAACTCAAGCCAATTTGCTCAGGTTTCAAAGGATTCAAGAATACCCCAAACAATGTATATTCAAAACTTTGTGTTAATTCCAAGACCTTTCCAGGCCTGGAAAAGTTTTTTTTAATATTTCAAAGCTTTTCCAGGAATTTCATGAAGATATAGCCTAAAAACATTGTGATATTCTGTTAAAGCCATATCGGCTGGCCCTATGTGTTTATGGGTGAATGTGATATTTGGTGTAAAAGCACTTTGAGTGGTCGGAAGATTAGAACAACACTATACAGCTCAACTTTATCAGGCTAATTAACAGCCCCCAGCTTGGCATTTTGTCATACAAGTCAATTATCTGATTTTTTCCTGAAAGGTAACACGTTTTCACCCCTGAACTAACTCTTGTTCCTGCGTGCTCACCTCCGTTTAACCTTGCCCTGCTCCTTCAGCTGCTCTGATCTGCAGATGGTGCGAAGGGTCGGCAAGTAGTCCAGAGCGGCTGACGGTCTGTTGCACAGAGCGCCAAACACTCCTCTGGACATCAGACTCTCCATCACTTCTCTCCTCTGCTGGACCAACCTGGAACATATAAATACACATTATCTCTCTTTGAACTGGTTATCTGGTCACGGTTGGTATTCATTCGGTCTCTGGCCCATTACACCCTGACCGGGCCACAGCGCATGAAGTTTATATGGTACAAAAGTTGACAACACAAGGCAGGTTTCCATTACTGCGCAAAACTTAAGCGATATTTTCAATATCTGCGAGATGGCAGCATTTCCATTGAGTGATGTTATGTGACTTCCCTTGTGATAACATTCCCATAAGCATGACGATGGACGTTCAAAACATTAGCAGTTTTATTTCTATTGCAGCCACCGCACCAACCGTCAATATTTCCAGTCGAAGGCCACTTAGGCGTGTTGTGGAGTGATAATGGAAAGGCAAGCCCCTTATACATGGGAGCGGCCACCTATGAGGGATTTCTGGGAGGCGATAGTTCACGATTTCATAGATGAATTGTGGATTCAAAACTTCTAGATGATCCGCTCAGCTTTTGAAGTTATGCGATGCAATAACACCTCTTGCAGCGCCTGCTGCATCATGCCCGAGGGAGACAGTTCCTACCGACACGTGCATGGCCACAGCATTATGTCATGTAAAAGCAGTTTGGCAAAAATGTGGCTTTTTCAAATCGCCTGATATACCACTTCACGCCAGCATAAAAACTTTTGAGCGATAAAGGGTAGTTTTTTGTCAAAACTGACGTGTTTCCATTCAGCGTGTTTTAAATTCTCAATTTCAATTTGCGCAATCTGAGAGTTAAAAGAAACCCACTTAATGCGTAAAGAAAGAGGAGTAAGACTCACTGTGGTTGACAGGGACCGTCCTGAGTGAAGCTGTAACTCTCACGATGAGCGGCCACAGGGAGGGTGAGTTCTTCTGCAGCCTCCTTTCGCAGCTCTCCTTTCAGCTGCTGAGCTTTATCCCAGGCCTCCGCTACCGAAACACGGCACCTGTGGAAGCTCAGAGCCTCCACAGCGGCCGGGATCTCCGAGACATCCTCCCAGCTCCCTCTGTCAGGCTCTACCCTCGACTCATCTGTCATCCCGTCTTTCACCACCGCACCGACCGACGCCCTTCGTCTGTGACTGTCCCTCTCTTCTGAATAACCAATCAAGGATGAGTCCATGTATGACATGTTGTCTAAAAAGTCAGCTATCGATTCCAGACACTGGGAGACTGGGAGACTTTTCGCTCGCTCCTCTGGAGTCAGTGGTTTCCTCTTCACCATCTTTGAAACTAAAATCTCTCTGACTTCTTCCTTTGCTTGAGGAGCGACCTGCGGCTTGCAGAGAGACAGAAAACTGTCTTCTGAGTCCGAGTCCAGTCCACCCTGGTCGGGTAGACAGTGACGCTTCTTGTTCTTCCTCATTCTGTCGGACACTTTAACTGGACTGCCGTCGTCTGAGCAATCCGCCGACTCTGCCGCGTGCAGTAACTTGGCATGGGATGGCAGCTCTTTTGGATTAACAGAAGGATGTTCTTGTGATACAGACTCAGGCTGATCCAGTTTGAGGGTAGAGATAGTCAACTGTGTGAGTGGCAGCGGTAAGAGAGTCTCCATGTTGGAATAAAGCAGGTCCACTCCTCGTCGTTTGCCGTTTGCCAGCAGCTCCCAGCACGTCTCCTCCCTCAAACTCTGACTCTGTTGACAACAAAACTGATCAATTGCGAATTAAAAAAAAAAACTATGTTTTTACTCTTAGCTGTGTAATGAGGCGTTTACCCTGAGCAGCTCCCAGACGTCCCTCTCAGGTTCAGCCCTCGGCAGGCCCAGCATGCTCTCCGTGCAGCCGGTTTCACAGTGAGGGAGAGCAGGTGGGACGGTCACATCACAAGTCTCTGTAAGAGGGTAAAAGTAATTTATAATAGTAACTTTATTGTATTACGCTTTTCTGAATACAATTACAGAGTGTGCTTTAACAAATGACATGAGAGAGAGGGGGGGAATAAAAAGTAAATAAATATAATATTGTCTAGGACAAATCCTACTAGTCAGTTAAAATCCAGGTTAAAAAAGGTGATGTTTGAAAAAAAATACAGATGTTGTGTTGATTGCGAACTGCACTTCATTCCACAATTTAAAATATATCTAGCAAAGCAGCTGGATGCTTGTGATATTGTAAGCTCACCAGTGGTGTTGTGGTAGTTGATGAGATGGATGTACAACACGGTAGGGTTCGACAGATTACTGAGCACACTGATTATCAGGGCTGATATTTGTTTTTGTTGTCAATTTTGTTTTTTATTTTAATGATCACTGATGAAATCAATTGATTAAAAAGTGCAAAAAAAAGTGTCTGTATGGGAGGAATTTTCACCTCAGGAAGCTATTTTTATTTATTCATTTTTTATTAATATTTTCACTTGACTTTATGAAAAGAGTAATTGCTGAGAACTTGCTGTATATGAAGAAAGTTTCAGTTTTGATTAAAAATGTCCTTTTTAAATAAAGTTTAAATACATTTAAAATTAAGTTTTGTGTTGGAGTTTGTTATATTCTTAAATTCTAAATTTCAACAGAAATATTTTAATTTTTATCATAAATGCATATTGATTCAAAATATTGGTTATCGGTCTCATTAAGCACTAATTATCAGTGTCAGTATCAGCCCTGAAAAACCAATGTCAGTCGACCCTTACCACAAATCACGCTATAACCCATCATATCTTTGATGTTTCAACTTAGATTGAAAAATCCAGATTAAAAAACACACATTACATCCTACTGGCCATCGCCAAAAATGAGACATTGCAATGAGATAGAAGACAAATCTCCCATTGTCTGTTGCTCTCAGAGGTGAACAGCTGTATTCCTCTAGAGGGGATAACTTATTCACTAAGGAATGACACATTTTTTCTATAAAATATGGCAACCTTTTATAAACTGTATGGAGTATTTTTATGGTAAATGTACATCAGTTTCAAATATGGGTAATCGGTCTCATTAACCACTAATAACCGGTATCAGCCCTGAAAAACCAATACTGGTTGACCACTTCTCATCTCCTTACCACTTTTGCCACTGAGAGTCAGCGGCCTGGTTACGTGGCGGCCTCCTGCACTGCGAGTCCAGAACTGCAGCTGCAGTAAACTCTGCCTGATGTCACATCCATTGAGTCTCAGCAGAGAGCTGACATCCAACAGGTCTGTCCTCACGTCCTCTGTCAGACACAACAGCCTCAGGAAGCTGCCCACATCCGGCTGCACCAAGAGGACAAAGACAACTGAAACACTGACTGATGCACAAAATAAAGACTTCTGATAAATGATCTCCCACATGATTAGCATCAAAAGATCAAAGCCACATTGAACCCATTCAGTCAGTAAGATCTAAGAGTGAAACTGCAGAAATGATTCACTCACCACTGAGGGCGTTTTGAAATGGATCTCTTCAAAGTTGCCATCAAACATGGTGCTGAAAGCAGGATCTACAAAATGATTAAGATTAGATTTAAATTCAAAATTTCAACAAGAGAATAGACAAATCTGTTTAACACACCAAACTGTAAGACATTTGACATTTCTCCTTTTACTCACCACTGGTAGTGAGGATGACTGGCCTCTTCGTAGTGGTCATAAATGTCTTGATGGCAGCTAGAAACCCAGAGTCTTCCTCAAAAATAACATCCACTTCTTCAAACAGGATAAGCGACGTGGCCGTCTTCTTGCTCTGTTCTTCATTGTTCTTCTCTTTAGGGGTTGTAGATTTGACTGCAGGGTCTTTTTGCTTACTAGCACCTTCATTTGCTTTTATGGCTTTCTTGGAAGGAGCTGCATGAAGAGATGAGGAAGAGAGAAAAGAAAAAGCAAATTATTTGCTATCAAAGTCTGATAAAAAAAAACTCTGAATGGTTATTAGGGATGCAAAATATTGGATATTTTTTCCTGATTTTCGATATGCCAAAGTATAACGACTTATATGATCAATAACCAATACAGATATATCCACTTTGTCCCACCCAATTTAGTGATCATCAGGTCTCTTCTGTAGAGGGATTAACATCATATTAAGCAAACTCTTATCGTGATGGCCACCATTAAGGCATAATATACAATGCATTCATTCATTGGGCAAAATAAGAAAAATACTGCATCTTAGAGTTGATGTTTGTACATGTTAACTAAAAAAAATCAGTTTGCGATATAAGCAGAAATCAGCATGTTTGCCATTTTTGACATTTCATTTTAAAGCCAATATCTGCTGATACCAATGATGTGTCGATTATCGTACATCCCTAATGGTTAACCCTTTATGCACGTAAACATTTACCAGTTTGTTCATTCTTCTTAGTGTTGGGTGGCTCCTTGGTGGTGGGTCGGCCCATTTTGAAGAAGTTAGCTAAAGAGGTTGGGGCCAGGCTTCCTCTTTTTGCACATCTTGGGGACTGGGGATGTTTCCTTGGAGAGGACACGACTCTACGAGGAGAGTTGAGCTTTCCTGGAAAATGAAGCAATCAGCAATTAATTTTAGTTTGGATTCATCTTGATTTAGAGATGCATCAGCAGCTCGACTGGCCATGACCAGTGACCAACCAATGCCTCTCAGATACTGCCAATTCTGTGCAAATTACATTTACATGCATGTGCTATATGATGATCATATAACCGACTATTGTCACAGTCGCTGCAACCCGCTCTTATTCCCAGGTTGTCAAACAGCTTTGTAATGCTTTGTTTGTTATTAGAGAAGCTGAAGCACTTTTTTTTAGAGATTTGTTTGAGTGAGAGTGAGAAAAGGTCCTGTACCCTGGTGCACTTCTCAAGAAAGTTAAAGTTATTGAATAGTCAGGGTCTTATTATTGTTATTATTATATATAACTGCTGTCAAAAATAGCAGAGAAAGAAAGAAAAAAATAAAGAAAGAAAAATAATCCGAATCAAAAGGTCAGACTTTTTAAAAAAAAATCGACAAACATGCAAGAAAATTGAAATCAGTGCATCTCTACTTGTAATGTAATATTCCTGCTTTATTTAAATCCAACCACAAACAAAATACATATAAAACAGATCCTCTTACGAGCCGGCAGCTCATTAGAAACTGTGCTATCAGTGTTAGCTCTGTACATACTGGGAGAGGATCCAGGCTTGAGAGTGCCAGCGCTGCTGCTTGTGCCGTAACTGTTGAAGTAGGTGGGTTTGTGGGCGTTGACCCCCTGACTGTCCACCTGGTGTGACTGAGTGGCTTCCTTCAGCTGGGAAAGAATCAGACGGCCACTCCGCTGAGACGAAGCATTCACTTCAAACACCTTGA
This sequence comes from Plectropomus leopardus, assembly GCF_026936395.1. Lineage (NCBI taxonomy): Eukaryota > Metazoa > Chordata > Actinopteri > Perciformes > Serranidae > Plectropomus > Plectropomus leopardus. Next base: position 22,146,498 of record NC_142193.1, read on the forward strand.
AAGACCAGAGAAAAGTTAGGAAATGAAGATGCTACTTTCTACACACGTGTCCCAGTGATGAAGCTTTTGTACCTTGAAGCCCAGCTCCTGGGCGCAAGCATAGACTGCAGCAGTCTTTCCAACTCCAGTGGGTCCTGTGATAAGCACAGTATTACACAACGTGTCCTCGTCATCCTGGGGGTCCTCTTCCCCGCATTCCCAGTCCGAGTCTAGAGACAAAGAGCCAACATGCAGTTAACACAACTCCTCAAGCTGAGTTACTGAGAAAAATAAAAATATTTCTTTAATCTCTCACCGTTGCTGCCTTCCTCTTGTTTCTTGTCTTTTTGTTTTTTTCTCTCTTCTCGATCTGTGCGGAGTTTCCATTCCTTTAGCCAGCTGTACAAAAAACATTCACCCCAACGTTACTGATAAGAAGTCAACGGTACCCCCAACAAGCCCATATTGTGCAAATGGGCTGACACTATTTAAGAGTCACAGTGTAAAGCAGATACGGTGGCTGCTGTTTTACACAGGTGCAGTGACATTCGACATTTTAGTTTCTCACCTGTGCAGCCGTCTCACTGAGGCAGTGTTTCCTATGATGTCACTGGAGTGTTGAGGCTGATATTTGTCTGTCCATAACACGTCCTCCTTCACCACATCTGCAGGACAAACCAAAGACTGAGTTTGAGGATTTAAGTATTTGCCAAATTACTATATAACAGCAGATGAAGTTAAGATTTGGGATCCATTCACATTGAATATTCATGTTTAACATTCGACTGATTCAGCTGACATGATTCAAAGTTGCGTTGAGCCCTAATTGATTCCAAAGCTTACAGACAGTTATAAAAAAAACCTGGATAATTCAGACTAAAAAAATGTGATACCTCACCTTTATTTCCAGGATTCTCCCCCAAAAGTGGCTCATCAGTCACAACCACACAGTCGTCTTCAGACGGGCTGGGAGCAGATTTGACTGAAGGTTTCTCTTTCTCATCCGCCTCCTCCTCTGGCCTTGATCTCCGAGATCGTCTCGTACGGCCTCCCCTTTTCATTGGCTCAGGCTCGGGGAGTTTCTCCTCTGCACAGTCGGCGCGTTGCTTCTTAGCGACCTTCCCTGTCATTTCCCCCTCATCATCCGTCCTCTTCCTCTTCCCTCCGACTGGTTCAGCAGGCAGTTTGGTGCTCGTGACTCTGTTTACAGCCTCTGGTTCTAGTGAGGAACATGCAATGGATGTTAAGAATAAGAATTTGTTCATTTCAATTTTTTTATAGTCTCTCTTTTGGCTGGTTTGTAAAGATTAACCCCTAAAAATTTGAGCGAGTTGGCTTGCCATCTTTCAAAAACATGGGAAAAAGGCAATGAGCAACAAAAGAAACAGCCCAAAAATTAGCAAGAAAGAAAAGTTCAGTAAAATGTAAAAATTGAATTAGTAAAGGAAAAAAAGTAAAGGAACGCTGACTGGAAAAAATATCTACATTTTACTTAAAATAAATAAATAAATCCAATTAAAAAAATTTTCTTCATGAGACATTTTCCTCTAGCTAAATCTACTATTTTTTTTGCATTTTGTGGAATATTTCATCCCCAAATTACTTATTGCCATTACCCCCATGTTTTTAAAAGAAATCACACCAATTAGCTAAGTGTTCAAAGGTTTAAATACTTGTGAAAGGCATCTGAAAGCAGCACATGAAAAGTGATGTTGCTCAAGATTTCAAAGGGTAAAATAATTAAAATACTGCCTGAATATTGTGTTTTGAGGACACATTTAATAACTTAAAATTCTTCTTGAACATGTCAGTAGATAAATGTAGGGTAAATAACAGTCTGAATAAAACTTTAAAAGCAACCTGATGCTTTGCAGTGCAAGTTTTCTCCTGTAATAACTGCCTGTCAGACTGACCTGAGGCTGTGCACTGCTGCTGTTGGTGGTCAGCGCGTCTCTTCAGGAAGCGCGAGATGAACGTCTGAACAGGAAAGGAAGGGTTAGAGGTGCCGACCTCCTCCGTTAGAAGCTGACGAACACTTTCAGAGATCTCAGGCCTCCAGCCTGAACCCTGCAGGAGGAAAAACATTGTTATTAAATATTTTGTTTGATGTTTATCACCAGTGTAGCTCTGAAAATCCTCAAAACACCACATCCGTTTTGGGCCTTTTATAGAAGGTTTAATTCACCACAAACCACAAAATGCACAAAAATACAAACAAATTGGACAGAAATAAGAATTTAAATGTGTTTTTATGTATTGTTTTTCTTTATAAGCCTTTTAAATACAATATACAGGAAGACAGGTAGCAGATATAAACTACACTAATCTAAGATTCTGATCCTGCTTGACATCTAACTATGTAGTTACCTTCATCATGAGTCATTTCAACGTACCCGTTCAGAAAAGGCTCTCGGGGCGGGTCGTGTCTTCACACAAAGGGAGCCACTAACAGACAGACGTGGTTTGACAGTTTGACACCAAACCTCTTTCAGATGACACAGTAACGAAGACTCAGGCCACAGTAGACTCCAAAGAGGACAATCTGTCAATAAACAACAAAAACAAGTTTTATTGGGTCTCCATCCCTCTGGATTTACTAGTCCTTTATAATAATGAAAATAATACATAAAAAAACAACTTAATTATTTAACCCCTGTCCAGCACCAAGATTTGCTAGGACACAAAAGCTCACTTCAGAAAAATGTATATTATATTATGAAATTATAATTATCAGTGCTTTGATGTTGGAATTACATTAATGCTGTAGGTGGTCAAGGACGGACTAATTTAAATTTCTTCATAAACTGCTGGGTAGCTTGTGAATTTAACCCCAGGATCACAAAAAGGTTTATCTTCACCTGTAATAAAACAACATAATCTATTTGTTGAGAATGTTTTGTATTAATATCAAAAAAATGTAGTAAATTAAATAGTTAAATATTTTCCCCTGAATTGTGGTGAAGTAAAAATATTAAGAATCAGCAAAAAACAATGCTCAAGTAAAGTGCTAGTATCCATTTATCCGTGATCGCGTTAGTGTCAAAGGAAGATGATCAGTGCACTTGTTACCGTTCGGAGGTTGGTTAATGTGAGTAACTGGTTGAAAGGAGGAACAGGAGAGAGAGTACGCCTCCTTGGTGGCAGCGGTTTTGGCCATTTGTTTCCTAAAGGACTCAGGCAGGCCACTCTTCAAAAACTCTCTGCGCGCCCTGAACTGCTCATCGTCCTGGGAGTTTTCTGAGCCCTCGCGGCTGCTGTCGTCAAAGATGGAAATCACCGCAGACGCCTTCCGAGCAGTTTTCTCTTGGCTCAGCGAGGCCCCTTTGCCTGTGGGAGAGAAAACACACCATCATTAGATGAGATTAAAACAAAATTAGAGCTTCCCCTTTAAGTCGGAGATTCGAATCATCAGTAGACTGAGATTGCTTCAAGTCGAGCAATCTGTTTTTTTGCTAGTCAGTGTGCTGTGCAGTGTACTGGGCTGGTTTTGATCTCCAGATTTTGCTGTGCGGCACAGAGGAAGAGAGAGAGACTGCTCTTCTGCTTAAAAGTGGTGAAAATATAGCTAACAGCAAGTTAATATGCTGCCATCTCTGGCTTTTGTTTGATACCTAGTGTGTAAAAATGTTGTTGCATATATACGACCGGCCCTTAGCGCTGTTAGCTAGTTTACTACACTTCATAAATGCTGCTGTCACACTCTAAGTCCCACAGAGCCCCGTTCAAACTTCAAAACTTTGTACGGAAAACAAAAAGAATTCCTAATTCTGACTCAGGTGCAGCCTTCATCAAAATGACAAACAGAGAAAAAGACTACCTGGGACAGCCTTAGTGTCTTTGCCAACAGGTGCGGCTTTTCCCAGAACTTCATTGAGACTACGTAAAGGCTTCTGGGTTTTAATCTTCGCTGGTGCTTTCTGAGGAGCGTCAGTCTCCTCATCCTCCAGGCAGATGATGGAATCCTGAGGGGGAAAAAATATAATGACAAAAATAATAATCAATCAGTCGAGTTTAATTAAGGTTTGAACAGAACTTGGTAAAAAAAAAAAAAAGCTTTCAAAATGTGCCCTTTCTTCTTGGAATAACTCACAGAAGGACCTGAAATTGTCCGAGCTGATATCTATGAGGGAATTTAAGTCAGTTTCATGCTTGCGTATTTGTGATGTGTGACAGTTGTATTTTACTGCTTGTATTCATTGATGTCTTATGATTCCCTCTTGAGAAAGAATTTGTGATCAAGGTGCAACATGAATAACCTGATATACGAGAGCGCCCACATTTAAACAGCAAAACAAAGTCCCCTACATAACTAAGATGTATGTGTGCAAGTTAAAAATAGTAAAAACAATTTCATGATGTCAAAAGATAAAACACTAAATTTACATATATTAGGATTTTACCGTATTTTTGTGTTGTGAAAGTGTGCTGTTGTGCCAATGTAGAAGACCCTCAGAGTCTACAATGTTTACAGCCAGCTCATTGACAAATTTGATCAATTTCAATACAACACAAAGATCCACATCCATCACAATAACAGCAGTGTAAACTTTCCCATCAACACTGTGAAATCTGCTTTGTTTGCCTTTAGCTGTACCTCATCTTCACAGTAGCTCCTCTTGGTGGAGGTTTCAGTCCGTGACGAACGCCTTAAGGTGCCCTTCTCCTTCTCTGCCGTTTTTTTACTCTGCTGAATCACTTTGGCTTTCTCCACCAACTTCTTTGCCTGCCTCCTTGTTTTAGAGTCAGTTGATGTCTGAAAAATATAAGAATCAGCATCAGCTTTCGCTTACACAAACAAGGAATTTGACTTCAGTTAGCTTTGCTCTCAATATACAGGAAATTAAGCTTTAAATAGAAAAGTAAAATAAAAATAAAAACAGATACAAGCTGAAAAAGTTTAAAAAAAACTTACTTTAGTAGCCGCAGAAGTGTTTGTGCCACTTTCAGCCTTTGTCATGGACATATTCTGATGGACTCTAGTAAATTTAATCCTTACGAAAAAGAAAACATTGAATTAGAGCATTAAAAAAACAAAAGCATCATTAAAAATTGAAACTGAAGACACATACATATACTCTCAGCTGCCACAGAGCTAAAACTAATGCTGTCTAATCCTAATCATAACGTTCATGAAGGTTTTAATATTCATACTATACTATAATATTTAATATTTATACTATACTATATTTACAATATATATATTTTAATAGTTATACTTAACATTAAATACATACTGGAAACTGATAGAGTTTTCTGTCTGTGCTCTGCATTCATTTAATCCGTGTTTTTGCAGATTTTCTGAAAGCTTGCGGTTGCGGACGAAATGAAGCAGTACCACCGGAGATCGGTGGGGCAGTGTAGCGACACACGATTGTAGGAGACGACAGACACTTTTAAAAAGGAAGGAATCTAAAATGCAGTGCACATGTTCCAATGTACTTAAAGACCTCACAGACCACAGCTGTCTATGACACTGCCTCCGATAAAAAAGTACATTGATATAAACTCCTTCGTCTTGGATCGAGGCAAAAGAAACTTGGTCAGAACATCCCTTATAATAGTATTACAGATATTATACAACAATGTCTCGCTGTACTAGGTCCCAAGACTATTTTGTCCTTGAAAATCAGTCTGTTAATACTGTAATCGGGAAATTGGCTTTTAAATATTAGGCCCCACACAAGTAGAACAACCAGCAGAAGCTCTTAAAATTAGGCGCCCAAATCCCTTTTTATCAATTTAAATCCCCGCTGACTGACAGGGTACAGTGAATGCACGTGTTTTCTCCGACTGATCCTTTGTGTTGATGTTCTGGGACTACCTGTTGATGCAGGTACACACACAAAAACACACAATGCAGTGACTATTGTGTGTTTTTGATTTAATGTGCACTTTAATATCGACCTCATTTCTCACGTTTTATCCATGTATACTGTGGCGTGCTTTTGTTGTTTTACATGTAATTTTATCAGGGCGTCCTTGTAAAAGACAGCTTGCTCTCAATGGCCCTCTCTGTTTAAATAAAGGTTAAATGAATAACAATTAAAAAAAAGTTAAATCATAATGGATATGTCTTACCTGATTGGACTTTCTTTTGAGTCCGGTGGGCACACTATCTCTGCTACAAAGACGCCACGCTTGGACTTTCGCGTCTTTGGGGTGGACACCTTTGCGGGGCTGTCACTGGGTAAAGCGGCGGCAGCATCCTTTGACTGGTTGTGTTTCCTGGTTTTCCTGACTGGAGTTGTTGGGGTGGACTCAGGTGCTTGCCTGACTACAGCCTCTCGTCTGGACCTCCTCACTGCTGGGACGGAGGGAGTTGAAGTGATGGGAGGCTCTTTTGTTTTATCATCTATCTCGATTACTGTGGCCGCCGTTTCTTCCACAGGAGCAGCGGCGGGTGAGCTGGTGACTGCCTCCGTTTGTTCTATTGGTTTCTTTTTGGCTTTTCTTGCTGGTTTCTTGTTGGCTGCTTTGTTTTCCTGAGAGACTGCAGGGACCTGCTCAACAGAGGCTGGATTTGCAGCGTCTTCTTCTGCAACTTTGTCTGCATCGTCCAAAGCCTTCTCTCCTTGCTGCTTCTTGCCCTGGCTCTTACCAGGTTTGGTTTTGGGCCCGTCCAGGCTGGGCTGTTTGAAGGCGGCCATGAACTGCTTCCTCTCTGCCTCACTGCACTTGGGCGTGGATTCACTCTCCAGCACGGCCAGCTCTAGATCTTCCTCTTGAAGAACCACGTTGGATTTACGCTTGACAGTCAGAGAGGCAGACGGGGGTTGGTGTGTGGTCTCTGTATGAGGAGACGATACCACCTCTGCAGGGCTCGTTGCCCCTTTTCTTCTGTTGAAGATGGAGGCCAACTTTTGCCCTGCGTTGGTTTTGTCCTGTTTGGGTGAGACTACATGTACTTCAGCCTGGATGGTGACAGTTCGGGGTGAGACTTGGAAAGGTGACTCTCCAACTTTTTCTTCAGCTTTTGAGATGTCCAACTGGTCAGTGTCCATTTCTTCTGCCTCTGATGTGATTTTACTTTCATCCTCTTTGTCCTGTGCGTCTTCCATGTCCTCTTCACCTCCGCCCTGACTCCGCACAAAATCCTCAAAGGAGATTGTTACCGTGCTGTTGTTTAACTGAGAGGTCTCATCCACATTGACCTCCATACTAACATCACACAAGGAGCTCTCTTTTTCCTTCTCCTCCGATTCTGAATGCTTTGCCTTCCTAGAATTTCGCGCTGCGGCTTTGACTTGTTTTGCTTTATCTTTTGAAGCGACAATTGGAGATAATTCAATAGTGTTCAGTTCTGGATTAAGTTTGACGTTGTTCTTAAATTTGGAACCATCTTCATCTTCTTTAACCTGATCATCATCGACAGTTTTAGTTGCATTCCTCTCTGATTTTTCCTCAGCACTGAGCTGGGCCATCAGGGCTGCTGTATCACTGCCAAAAACACCACAGCTGCTGTTTGCTTCTGCAAGTTCCTTTACAATCACACAGCTCGACTCCTCTGTGGAGCTAACGGCTTCAGCCTCCACAAGTTTTCTTGCAGCTTTGCTGGCCTTTCTACTCCGTCTCTGAGGAGGCTGTTTCACCGCTGCCTCTGGGCCGGTGTGTTTTTCTGAAAGCTGAGACGTCTGATGGTTCTCTTTCGACTGTTCAGGTGAGCTGGTCTTCTCTTTGGAGGATGGAGCCTTCCGGCTAAAGTAGTCCATGATGTTGTTGGAGCGAGGAGGTGAAAAGGGTTTCTCCACAGGCTTGGGCACAGGTGAGAAATAGTTTGTGATTGTCTTGACAACAGGACTGCCACCATCTTTGCGAGATTTCTTGCAAGGCTGTAAAATGAGTGACAAAGTTAGAGAAGTATTTCACTGCTGGAAAGATCGTCTTTCAAAAAAGCTGGGCTGTCTGTGCAGTAGAAAGACCGTATTCTTTTCAAAAATGTTATCTTATCTAACAGTTTTATCTCAGTTTTTTAGCCTCAGTTTTTTCAATACAGACAACAGCATGGCGTCACTTCTTGTTCCCAAATTCTCATATTATAGCTTAAGAGAGCACTAAAATGTGTATCTGAAAATATTTTAGGCAAGAAATAGGCAACCCAGTAACAGAGTCTTGACTTATATTTTTTCAGCACTGCCTAGTTATACTATTTAAACTGAGTTTGGTGTGTGTTTAAAAGAGTGGGTGTCTCTCTCAATCCACTTCTATAGTCTTTGTGATCGTAGTGGCAGAAATATTATTATGTCTATAAGTACAATTTGTAGTTTCGAGCAAAAGCCCGAGAGTCAGCTAAAATTTTAAGCTGAGAAATGATAAGGGAGATCTGGACGCTGGTAAGATAGAGGAGGTTTACTACAGTTCATTCACATATACAACCCACAATTTTAAGATGCAAAGCTAAATGAAAAAAGGGCAAAGTATCCCTTTAATCAAACATGAAAATGCTTAATAATGAATAAAAACACATTGAAACAGCTACTGCATGTGATGCATAAGGCTTAAATCTGTGTTGTAAACATACCTGAGTGTCAAAGTCCTCAATGACAGATGCCATAGCCACAACACCAGCCATAATGTGAAGCAACCTGAAGCAAAAGGAAACACTGTTATGCTCATGGAGAGGAGAGCAGAGGTTTGAGATAAAGTATTAAGTTATGATCTAACATTGTTATAGTTTTTAATAAGGTTTCATGTTTTAACACTTTGTTAAAAAAACAATGCTCTATGTGTGCATATATATATATACAGACACACACACACCTAAAATATAAATGTTGTGGAATAAAGATTAAATATTAAAGTATGTGAATGTCATCATGTATCAATAACAGATTTATTCATGGTGATGGTTTAGCATTTTTGAAAGGCTTTAGAGTCCTTCACAGTCTGTGTGAGGAGGCCCCAGGGTGTCTGAGGGTAAATATACTTTCAGATGAGAAACCTGAAGATCTTTAGCAGCAAATTTCAAATTAAACAGGTCTGTATGATGTGAAATATAATATGTAAGGCTGAATCATATTTTATTACTTTGCATTATTGTTATGCCTGTGTCCATGCATTAGGGTTGCAGCGGTATACCAGTTTCATGTTATACTTTGGTCTGAAAATTGAATATCAACATACCTTCTATGTTTGCTTACCCAAGGTAATGAAAAAAAAAATCAATCAGAAGAATCTCACTTATATATTTTAGCTATTTTCAAACTGAGACTTTTACACATACTTCCATTTTTATTTTTTTTTAAATGGTTTGAAGTTTTAGGTGTAGTAATAAGGTGTTGTTCAACAAAAAAAAAGAAAAACATAAAATTATGTTTTCATTCCTTTAAGTGTAATAATAATTCTTCGTCTTATACCATATATACTGTCATATGGCAATAAAGCAATGAGCAACATTGTAAGAAATATTCCACAAAACTGCCGAAATGGCAGAAATTAGTAGATTTAGACTGGTTTTTTTTAATGTAGGGAGAAAAAAAAATAGGCAGCGAAAAACAAACTTAACTTATAATGAAAAGGTTGCTCGGAACTCGCTGTATATGATGTTGAGCATTTCAGTTGTAATTTAACGTTTGCTAAAGGCATTTGAACAAGGTTTTGTGTTGCAGTATGTTACATTACCAATTGTAAGTATTGACAGAAATATTTTTATTTTCATTGTAAATGCATATTGATTGGTTATCAGTCCCATTAACTACTAATACTCTCGGCATCGCCCCCCCTACACCTACTGTAAACAGCTCTGCACAACACAAAGGGTTTTGTGAAGCAACATAAATACATACTATGCATGTAGTGAAGAGTTCTGGTTAAGCATTCAGCATAGAAATGATTATGTGTGCAGGATATTTCAATAATTTCATAAAGGTTTCACGAACAGCAACGTGACAAATAATAATATTCCTGACATGGCGCCGTGTAACATTAGCTCCAAGTTTTTATGCAAACTGACAGCGACTAGAAAAACAAAGGTCGAGGGAAACACTCACCGACAAAACTGAACTTGCTGTAACTTCGGTCTTCTGGCCTTTTTTTATTCACTTCTTCGTGTTTGTGAATAAACAGAAGCAAAGTTCATTGTGTGAGGCGGATAGTTGTGTGTGTTGCCACCAGACATAAAAATTTCACTGCAAAACAACAAGCTAGCAGCCGCCGGTAGACGCTTCTCTCAAAGCAGCTCCGCTCCTCACAGGTCCCCAAAGTGCCCCAAACATTTCCAAAAAGTCACCCACGGATATATGAACGCACAGGGAAACGCGTTAAACCGATATTGTCCAAACTGTTTCGAGCAGGAATTCAAAATACATGTTTCTTGACGTGTCTTGCTCTTTCAAAAACGCGCCAGACCCGTCCTAAACGAAGAGCGCCAAATATACGCGACCTTTGGCATGGCCGAATTCAACCAATCACAGGAGAGAAAACGCCTCCGTCATCGGCTGACGTAGTTCGCCCATAACAAAGATGGCGTGTGGCGTAGAATTTAATGTAGAGGGGGAAAGTGACAGCTACCCCTGCTGGCTCCGCCGAATATTTTTGAAATTGTTTTTATTAAAAACATATATGATTTATTTATTTTTTATTTTTATTTTTTTTTTTACATTTTGTTATCAAATGACAAATCTTCAGGGGAAAAAGATGAATTTAGTTCAAAATAACAAAAACAGCATAGCTGCACAAGAGATTGACTGAAACAGGTAGGTTATAATATAAAGAAGTTTGCATAAATCAATAGTTTTGATTTTTGAGGTTGTTTTTTTTAATTACAGGTTTAAATACATATGCTTAGATCTGTTTGATGGGATGTAAGATAGGATAGATGGTAACTTTTTCAAGAATTTCAATTAATGTAAAATTTACTTATAAAGAAATTAATATTGTTGAATATCAGTAACAAATCATGTTTTTTAAATAAAAGATTCCTCACAAAAATATGCTTTAAGATCAAAGTGAAAAACAGCTCAAAACATGAAGATGCTTAATAAACAATTGTTTATGCATTTCCACCAAATAATTACAAAAAGAGCTTTCGTCATCTATATTAATAACAGTCTATATTTAAAAATAATGGAACTTGTAAAAATACACATATTTATTGTTCTTGGAATAAGCAGGCTAAGTTTAAGGTGTTGCCAATTTTATTTATTTATCTATTTGTCAAATATAGGCATGCCATCAACAATGTAAAGTTGTACTTATATAAATTTTACTTGTAATTGCAAATATGAAAATATGAAAAAAAAATTTAAAACTGTTTTTAAAAATGATTAATAAATCTACCATGTACCTTTGTCATTATTTATCAGTGGTGAAAGAAGTGATCCAGTCATTTACTTGAGCAGATTAGCAGTACGACAGAGTAAAAATACCAGGTTACAAGAAAACGTTCTGTAATCAAAATCATATAGGAAAAGTGGCCTACATAAATATAAGCGTCAATATATATATACCAAAAGTACTCATACTGCAAAATGATGCATTTGTAAATAACATATATTATATAACTGGATTATAATAACTAATTAATGTGTAAGTAGCGTAATCCATAATGATACATAATTATTTAATAAATGATTTATATTTTGTATTAATTATCCTAAATCTGAAAAGTAACCAGTAACTTCAACTGTCAAAAAAATAATGGTGTAAAAAGCACAATATTGGCTTCAAAATGTGTATGTATGAATGCAGTCTATAAAGCACAATAAAACTGAGTACATGTACTTAGTTACATTTGCCACTGTTATATATTTACAACGTTGCAAGAGGGGTAATATCTTTAAAGATAAATGTAGATTACACTAAAGCAATAACATTTCTTCAGGGTGTGACCAATGCGTATCGCCTTGCGCCATCTTCAGGGTATAAAGAAGCTGATACACATTGGTGTTTTTTGAATGTTTCTTGCCTGATGAATTAAAGGCTTTATCTTTCTCGAATCATCCTACTTGGCCAGACTTCGATCTTTTTTTTGTTAAAAATTCCTCCTTTTTATGAAAAACAAATACTAGTCAAGACTGCAGCCTGCGGTTGATATGGTTTTATATAATATATATTATTTTGGGTCCTTGGTTCATCTCTCTTTCAGCTAAAATAATCTAAAAAATATTTTCTCACTAAAAAGAGTGCCTGCGTCGGGTTTCTACAGTGTCTCTGGAGACACTGCCATCAAGAACAGTGTCCAACTTCATTTTGCCTTTTTCTGGGAAAAACCTTGTCATCGGTTGATAATCCTCGTCTGTCAGATGGCTTTCATCCAACTTCTCCACATAACTCGCCGTGGCACTCAGGCTGCCCACCCCAGAGGTGACATCAGAGTGTCCAACTCTAATGCTCAACCACTCAGACACCCTGGCACGAGCTCTGTCACTCCAAAATGTGCTCCCAACCTCTGAGGGAACACCTCCGCTCACTGAAAACAGAAGTTAACTCGTGTAAGTCTTGATAGCAATGCACATATATGGAATTTAAAAAATGCAGAATTACCACCACGCAGCTGTATGACTCCGCGAACCATTCAAGTTTCTCTCAAAGAGGTGTTTTAGAGCTATTATTTTCACAAGAATAAAGAAGATTTAAGGTCACATTGACCTTGACCTTTGAAAACCAAATATTTATTTAGTTCATTGTTGAGTCCAAGTGGACGTTTGTGTTATTCCCATAAGGCGGTCTTAAGATATGTTCACAAGAATGAGACAGAAAAAGTCACAGTGACCTTGACCTATGACCGCCAAAATCTAATAAGTTAACCACTGAGTCAACGGGGAACATTTGTGCCAGATCTGAAAAAAATTCCTTTAAGGTGCTCTTGAGATATTGGCTCAAGAAAATGGGACGGACGGAAAGTCAATCCAAAAACATAATGCCTTCGTTTTCACAGAGGTATAAGCTAAACATATTCTTGGATTAATATCAAACTCACTGGTTGGAATAAAGGCTCCATCCATGCTAGCTGCCATCTTCAAAGATGGTACTGCTTCTTCTTCAGGTTCTTGTGCTACGGCTTTCAACATCCGGTCTATCAGCTCCTGCTCCCTCCTGTTCCACTCCTCTTGCCAGGACAGCATTAGTTTCTGCTTTTTGCCTAATTGGTCTTCAGCGCTGAAATAGTGGTCCTTGTTTCTTGTTATCGTGTCAAAAACTTTCTCAAAGAGCTCTACGACTTGAAACCCATCACTAAAGCGATTGCAGTTGAGAACATGGTATCTGTAACCACACATTTCCACAAGCTGCTTGAGGGCTTTGCCTTCTGCCGCAATGTGCTCCTCAATGGACCTGTCCTTGAGCCAGTCCCCCCAGGTGAACAGCACCATGCAGTGTCTCCAGACTCTCTCGCTGAATGGCATCAAGAGCTCCACCACTGCTTTGTAGTCATTCTCTGTAAAGGCTTTGGAGGTGGGAACAACCAGGAAAAAAGCATGAGGGCCTGGAGCACACATGAAGATGCTGCGCTGAACTTCACTTTTGAGCCAGTCGGGTGTCATCGAGTCTGTAAACCAGCCTGGTGCCTCGACGACTGAGATGTTTACTCCAGCAACATTTGTTTCATGTTTTACACACATCGTGCGCCTTCTCTGATCCTGGAATTCCTGTAAATAACAAAATATAAACCAAAACAATCATAACAGACATGACAATTCAAATGTAATCCACCTAAAACCTTTTTGTGGAAACGCATTTCGCTTGAGGCAGTAGGCTAGTGATGTGCAGGTTTTTTAAAGCCCACACCAACCTGCCATATGAGAAACAGTCGACCTCACCCGACTCATGAACAGAGCCTATGCATTAATCAATGACCCAAACCCGTAAACTCACTAATCCCAAAACCCCCAAACCTGAGCCGAAAGTTTCTGGTAATAACAACCCACTTGCTGTTGGCTATATTATGTGTCATTTCTAATAAGTATCATAATGTATATATATATGTATATTAAAAAGTACAAATAGGAAGACAGCAGCTACTCACTTATCTTTTAAGTGGTTATTCTTGATTTCGACTGATAACTTACATGGTTCGTTTTTATGAGCGCACACCTGATAGATAAAGTTGTTTGTTTACGTGACGATCCTGGAGCACATATTCAACTGATATTTGCAGAGGGAAATTATTTTGCTGAATATTGGGGCCAAAGATATTTAAACATGTCTGACTTCAACAGATATTCCTGGTCAAAAGCCAAATAACGGAAAGCCTGAGCCCGGCAGTGCTGATGATAACGTTTCTTGCTGTGTGAGAAAGAAATGGAGAGAGGGGAGAAGAAGGTGGAAGTTGGATTATTGCACCTCTCTGAAAGTTATTAATAAATACTCAGAGGGCTGCTTTGTCACTTCATGACCCGTCAACCCAAAATCCACAATATTTTCCAACCCAAACCACCAGATTTGCAGGTTATCCCATGGGACCCGCGTGTGTCAATGCACATAAGGAGTATATTTGCTTACCTTCTTCATCCAAGCCGTGCCAAACAGCTCTTTAAAAAGGATCCTGTTTCCTGCCATACTCTTCCCCGACTCTTTTCTGCCAAGAAGTACAAACCTCTTGTAAGTGATTGGCTGCATCTCCCCTGGAGAAAATGTAAATTTTTTGTTGACAAATAGGCTAATACAAATAAAAGTAACAAATATCTATAATGGTTTAAATGATGGAATTTATTGAATGAAATTATTACCTCTGAACAGCTCTCTTAGTATTCTTGTTTGTCTTTGGGTTATCCGCCTAATCCCTCTTGCCATCTTGTCTACAGCCTCTTTCCTTGCCTCTATCTGCTCTGCATGACCCAGGTCAACTTTGTAATGAGGATCCTTGTTTCCTGCCCACATCTCTTCAATCTTCTTGAGGAGCTCTGTTACCTGCCTCTCATCACTGCGATCCGTGTTGTCCAGAACATGATACATATTCCCACACTTCTCCACAAGCCACTGCAGACCTTTCTCACTCTCGATACGCTCCTCCACAGTCTTCACTCCCAGCCAGTCACCTCGAGTGAACACAACAATGGTGTGTTTCCAGACTTCATCTGTGAAGAGACTCATGTGCTCGTGGACCGCTTTCTGGTATGATGCATTAAACGCAGATGCCAGTCCGACCACGAGGAGCACTGCGTGGGGTCCTGGAGGGCACAGATGCATGCTGTTCTCTATTTCCAGTTTATCCATCTCAGAGAGGTCCTGAAGGGTGCTGTTGTAGAACCAGCCAGGAGAATCTACCACAGTGAGCTGCCTGTCTGCCACCATGCCGTGGCTGATTTCACAGTGCTCTGTTGTTCTACTGTAAAGAACAGCAAATGCATCTTTTCTCAGCATGGTGTTGCCCGCTGAGCTCTTGCCTGACCACTGTGCTCCAACCATCACCATCTTTAAATGTGTTGGGGGGGGTTTGCCACCTATGCAAAAAGGGGAACGAAAAAGATATTCATGCTTGTAGTTTTGTGCATCATAATATTTGTCAGGTTAACAAACAAGCTTTTCCTTTGAGTGTCCTTCGACACAAGAACAGGCCAGACTGATGGATGGACAGACAGACAGACAGACAGATGGACAGACATCAGTGGGAACAATGCCTGCGGCCACAGCTATCACTGCTGCAGACAAAGACATAAAAACTGAAGCAATTCAAGCCTTCTTTTATGCAAGAGCTGCTGTAGAAATAAGCATGGCTAATGAACAAGCACTGTGAAAAAATCAAGTTGTTTGTTTTTTTTATTATGTGACTCACCTTCAATCAGTGCTCTCAGTTTCCTTCTTTTAGTCTCCACTTCAGCAAACCTCGTTGTTGCTCTTTCAGCCATTTCTTCCAGTTCCTCTTTCAGAGCATTCCCTTCAACTCTGTCAACAGAAAAGTGACTGCCGGCATTTTCTGCCATCATCACCTCTATTTTCTTGAAGAGTGTTATGACTTGAGTGCTATCCTGCCTATCACTGATGTTGAGGACATGCTTTCGGTTTCCACATTGTTTAAGAACCCACTGAAGAGCTGGCCACAAACTGATTACGTGTTGTACATTTTTATAATTACATGGAGCATCTGCAGTGAACAACACAATAGTGTGATCAAACACTCCTCCAGGGAAAAGTTGCAGGTGTTCCTCTAGTGATGGTCTGAAGATCTTAGGAAATGTTAACTCAATCGGAATGACTAGAAGAAAGACGTGAGGCCCCGGGGGACACAAGTGGACACTGTTCCTGATTTCTATCTGATCCAGCTTTGGGGTGTTTTCTTGTGGGTAGTGCCACCACCAGCCTGGAGTATCGACCACTGTGACTTGTCTGCCATGGACCTCCTGCTGCCTCGCAACACTCTGGGCAGTTCTTCTGCTGGTGTCAAAAACACTTTTGCCCAGTATGATGTTTCCAGCTTCGCTCTTATTACTGGAGTCACCATTTAATTCTCTCCCACCGATCAACACAATCCTGAACTCTGGGGGCTGCTGACTATGTCCTGTGAGAGAGACGCGCTATTATCTACAATAGACTGGTTTCACTCTATTATCAGAAACAATTCTATAATTAGTCCAATGATGACAACTGTTTCACACAAATACACAAATACAAAACAACATCTAACCAAACACAACAAATCACATCAGACATTATGAAAAGTGCATGCAGTGTAACAAAGTAATCATGTCAGTTAGATTCAGTGTTTGAGGTACACTGAGGTAAGTTAGAGGCCGTACTCTGACTTAACAGGCTGACAGACTGAGGAACAGTACAGTTCCTCAACTTGTTAAATCAAGCCTGCTTCAAATAAAGTGTGTCAGGGGTCACATGTAATATCACCAGCCAAGTGTAAATGTCATTTCTGTTAAATAAATTCATTGATTGATCCAAATGGCAATTAATCACTGATAAGGATGTGTTCCTGTATAGGCATGGAGGTCACAGTTATTGCTCGACTGGTGTATTAGACTGCACTAGTTTTCATAAGTTAATAACAATAATTTCCACAATATATCCAGAATAAAATTAAGAGCATCTGATGTCAGGTTGTTAATAATGCCTGCATGAATCCTCAAAAGCCAGTGACCTGATTATCTGTCCTACAGAATTACAGCAACATACAAATGATGTTAACTCAGAGGGAAGTAGAATATTTCATTCTGTAAAGTTTAATTCGAATCAGACGAAATACTTATTTAGAATATTTTCTTGTTTTAACATGGATTCAAAGCCCAATTGCTTCTTCTTATATGACATATGAAAGTTAAATGTCCCTGTTAAAAAACAATAAAACATAACTATTCACTGCAATGTCCTGCCTTAGCAATTGCACAACTGGTTGCCGGAGAGCATGATTTTTCAAAAGACTTATAAACATGAGTCAACTCACCGGAGGTGGTAAAAGCATGTACATCAACTTCCATTGATGCCGCTGATTTTTCCGCTTCCATCGGAAAACTCTATTGACAATCAGGCCAAATCAACAACAGTTTGTTGCAACACCAGTGACATAGTTTGCATACAGGGAAGTAGATCTGTACTGAAAGCTGTGAGAACAAGAAATGCAACTTTTCTCAGAATATGATACTACTACACCCTCCTCTGTTTTTCATTGACTAGGTTGAAGAAGGTGTGGCCTGTACTGTAGACCTGCCTCTATCTGTGTCTGTAACCTTACCTCTATCTGTTTAAGAGTTTTGAATTTGGTGATCGGAGAAAAGAAATAAGTTTGCAACAATGACATAATTATGAATATGGTGCTATTAAATATTGCAATGTGAGAGTAACAAATGAGATTTTTTTTTACAAAAAACGATACACAGACATTTATCCACTAAACAATGACACTACAGGTTGATGGGCTCCTTAGGACTGATTGGAAACAGAGCATTTGTGAGTTCTCCTTTGAGAGGTACAGTTACCACACTCTCCTTCTACTAGGTTAACCCTTTGAAGTCCAAACAAAGTGGCTTAATTTCTTTCAAAAATATTGAGCAACAAAAGAAATGACCAAAATAACATATTCAAAAGTACAATAAAATTACCGGAAAATCAGTTAAAGAGATAAATAAATAAAAGTAATTGATTAATTAAAAAAAAACTAAAAAGAAAGTTTAAAAAACAAGACAATGGCCTGGGATAAGTGTTTAAAATAAAAATAAATCTTTAATTTAATTTCAAATATGTAACTATGATAATTATCAATAGTTTTCGCTAGCTTTCCCCTTTTTTTCTCAGCTTAAAAAGAAATCCAAATCTACTTATTTCTTACAATTTGTGAAATATTTCTGACCAAGTTGCTCATTCCCTTTTTAAAAAAAGTCAAAGTCAACTTTACTGTCATTTCTGTCATAAATAAAAGACATGGACACAATTGAAATGCCGTTTCTCCAAGACCGCCGGTGTAAACATGCAAGTACACAAACAAAAGAATACAGTTATTTGTTTATATTTTAGCCCTTTTTATGTAATTTACTTTTTTAAATTCTTTGCGTATATTAGGTAATTTTCTTTAATTTTCTTTTTAACTTTTAGCTATTTTTTCTCATTTTTCATTAATTTCTTCTTAAGTTGCACATTGCCCTTTTTCCATGATTTTGAAAGAAATGAAACTAAATGTGCTCAGGTTACAAAGGGTTAATATGTGAACAAAGTGGGGAGTACGAAAACGCGAATGCACCTTCCCGGCCACCGTCGTGTCTCCGGCGCTTTCCTTGACCCGTTAGTTTCTCTGACTTTCCGTCCTGCTCCTGCGCAGCTCCCGGTTTTTTGCTCCCTCCCCCCCCTCTCCCTCGCCTGTCTTCTGGTCACCATGTCGGAGTACAACGCGGTGCCGCCGCCCGGAGCAGGGGCCCCTCTCGGCGGACAGGCGGCTCTCGGAAACGGAGCGGGAGGCATCAAGAAAGATGCGTTTGCGGACGCGGTGCAGCGGGCCCGGCAGGTGAGGGGATGTGTGGAGGGAGGGCGAGCTAACTAGTTAGCTTTAGGGCTAACATTGTTGACACAGCTTGACACACAAAACAAGAACTGATATGATGAATTTGCACACAATTTCACGACTGTTCATGACAGCACAGAAAGCTGCTAACATTATGTCACTGCTGGTTGATAGCTGTTTTTATTCGTGTGCCCAAACAAACCCACAGCCTGAACTGGTGATATAGACAAAATCAAATCAAGAGAGGACATTATGACAGTTCAAACTAGGTGTTTAAACTAGCTGTGTGGTTGGTTAATATGAAAGTAATGCCGGAATGACGACTTGCAGGTAGTTGCTGCAGACACCAGTACATCAACGTATTATATTGAGGGACTGTTCGTTATTTATGAGAGGGGAGGGGGTGGTGCCAAAAGGGGACAGCATATCAAATAGTTTTCTAAACTCTGGGGTTAAGGCCAAAATGGTAATGAGGAATATTGTGATTTATACTGAGATCACGATTATTTATCACAGTTATTTTTTTGCAGACAAAATATTTATATTGCATTTTCACATTTGAACAAAAATAAGCACTGCTTTCAGTCCCATGATGTGCAACATTCCTGCAAACTAACAAACCTTTATATTAAAATTAGGTGTCAGCTGCTATTGTTTTTTTCAGGGCCGATACCGATTCTTTGTAGTTAATGAGAGCTATAACCAATATTTGGAACCGAAATTCATTTACAATTACATTGAAGATCTTTTTGTCAGGATTTTGAATTTGGTAAATAATAAACACAAAACTTTGTTTACATGCCCTTAGCAAATGTTTAATTAAAACTGAAATTTTCAGTCAAGCACACATTTATATAAATATTGAATAAATAAATAAATAAAAAAGCCTAATAAAAAAGCCTGAGGTTTTAAAAATACAAGTTCTTCTTCCTTCCATGCTGACACTTTCTTTGCACTTTATTTTTAATTAATTTTATCGCTGGTCTTTAAAATACTATGCTGTTACAGATCACCAGTAAAATGCCAAATATAGGCCAAAATAATTGGCCAGGCTGATAATCTGTCAAACTCTAATTAAAATTAAAGTAATTGTGGAAAAGCCAAAACCACGATCATGATAAACATGAGAATAGTTGTGCAGCCCTACTGGGGAGGGACTTATGTTTTTTAATTAGGCTTAAGGAAGGGGCATACAACTTTAAATTGTTGTATTTTGTATTTATCTTACCATCAGTTTTTTTAAGAAAATGTGCCCTCCAAACCTGAGGCGGATTTGGACGGCATGTTTACTTTTAAAATCACCATAATTATGCCATATATCATAGCCAGAAACTGTAGCAACACAATTTCTAATTTGTGTTTTCAAATGTCCAATGGTCTTTGAACACATTGGATGGGACAATTGCATCCATCAGAAAAAAAAACCAAATGTAATTTTATAATAGACATAATCCCTTAAATCATTTTATTCTACATGTCTCATTTAAAACAGACCAAAAATTTACCGTTTGCTCTGACTAACCAGCATGCATGACAACAGTGAATTATCAAGGCTGTTTTCAACTCCAGGATTTCCTCAGTTTTTACTTTCAAGCATCCAAGGGCAAGTTTTAAAAATCTTAAGGCGGCCGAGCAGCCTTCTTCAGCCGGTTGAGCTGGCTAGTCTTGCAAAAGTGCTCATCTTAAATGTCGATAAAATTATTTCATCATGCAGCTCTTTTAGACTTTCGAAATGATATTGCACAAAACGCTGGTGCAACGAGTCATTTTGAACCCTCAAAAATAATGATCCACTGATTTACAGTTGTTTTTTCCCCAGTGTAAGTTTCCCAGTTGTAGTCATACGGTTTGGCCAACATGAACATAGGCTTCAAGGCCTGGTGCACTTCCAAGGGGCCTGGCTCCACCAGTAGAGACCGACTACTGGAGCGTGCTGTGCACTACAATTCATTGACTCAATACAGCATCTCTATCACTACAATAAAAATAGAAGCATTCATATTTTTGATGGAAGTTTCAGGGTTTCTAAATACCCTGTAATACTGCAGCCTATAGCTTATACATAAGTGTTAATATTTGGGCACAATGGTGAAGCAGTAGTAAAACCAGTGTTTTCCCGAGCTCAATTATCATGATGAATTTTATACTTGTGTTCCAGATTGCAGCTAAAATTGGAGGTGACGCTGGACCTCCCATGAACAACAACACTGCATCGGATAGCTTTCCATTCACGGCACAGAAACGACAGCTGGAGGATGCAGGTATGACTCCTTTATAGACTTGAGATTGTGTCTCATTTATCGGCAGTTTAGACTAGATTTGTCTGGGAGTCAGAAGTTGGTAAATCATTCAGAATAAAATAATTTTTATCTCAATTGTTTTGTGGGTTGCCTCAATATAGGAAGAAAAAATACTAGATATTCTAAATACTTAATTTAAGTATTTAAATACTTAAATACTCACATTTTCTGAATTAATATTCTGAGGGCCAGACGTGGCCAGCAGGCTACCAGTTGACAATCATGGCTTTAGACAAAAGCATCATCATGATTAAATATAAACGTTGACCACTTCTTTATTTTTTTTAATTTTTTTTTATTTGTGACTTTTACAACCTCAGCTTCAAAAATAGATTTTTTTCTAATACTTACAATTCTAATGCCTGTGTAACTCAGATACAGTGCAATTTACAGAATAATAGCATTTCTTTTTTTTCCTCTACCTTTGTTTTTTTTTCCCTTATTGTTTTTGTTAAAAGAAAAAGCAAAGATAATACTTTGATATCCACATCGGCTCATTTACTTACATATCTACACATGTACACTTAAGAATTTAGATACTCGTGTATATCCTTGCATAAATGTTGACCACTTCTATGTCGATATGTCGGTTCCTCACCTAACAGATGAACCAGAGAGCAAGAAGCTGGCTGCACAGAGCGACTTGGATTCAGCCAATGCATTGTGTGAGTTCATCCTGCTATTTTATGCTGTGTTTACTTTCTGCTTTGTGATGTTTATAACTCACAGTTGGCACTATTTAATATAGACCTCCAGCTGTACAGTACTCCTGTTCCAACTGTTTGCCCCTTTGCCCTTTCCTATCCATGCTTCCCCTCCTCTGCGTCTCACTGTCCATCAGTAATCTAAAACCTCTCGCTCTGTTCTCTTACTCTCTTTTCTCTTGACATCCCATCTCAGCTATTGGTGCACAGCTCGCCGCTCTTGCACAACAAAGGTAAGATCTCACAGCTGTCAGTTGTGTGTTATGTGGAAGAATGGGGCCTTTGTATCATGACAAAACATGGGATACGAAAGTCTCCTGTTGACTGATTTATTGCCTTTTTTTTCCCTCATTGCTTGCTGGTGGCAGGCCCACCTCCAGCACAGAGGAGTACAGTGTACCAGACAGCATGGTTGGACTCAGTGAGTGCAGTTTTAACACATAATGATGCCACTCTGTTTTGCGATTATGAGACACAAACAGATGTCACCATAGAGAGTGACCCACCAATAACAACACAGTTTGGTCTGTCTTCATCCCCAGTTATTGGCCGTGGAGGTGAACAAATCAATAAAATTCAACAGGAGTCAGGCTGCAAGGTTCAGATAGCTCCAGGTAATGCCCGAATAACAGTTGTCCACAAATTTTATTATAGTTTATGATGTTATTTTCCTTTTTGTGTTGAAGTTATGTGTTACATAAGTGCATTTATGTGTGTCCAGACAGCGGAGGACTTCCAAACAGGAGCGTCTCTCTCACAGGTTCCCAGGACTCCATACAGTAAGTATTCGACTAAAAATAGGATCATTGACTACATTTACGTGAGCAAAATGTTGTTTTTTTCCCATATCCTAAAAAAGACAATATTGCTACAAAGCTGTTTACATTGCTAATGAGAATGAATATTCCATGTTATCAGCTTCACTACATGATTTTGTTAGACAGGGTAACTTATCCGCTTTTCCCTTCCTCTAGGAATGCCAAAAGGCTGTTGGATGAGATAGTATCCCGAGGGAGGGGTACACCCCCTTCTTCTTATCACGAGTCCACAAACGGGCAGAATGGCACGGTGCATGAGATGATGATACCAGCTGGCAAGGCTGGCCTCGTCATTGGCAAGGGAGGAGAGACTATCAAGCAGCTACAGGTATACTGCATGGCTATTTCCTTTGCATTTTAAGCTGTCATAATTTCGATGGATATGATCATTTTACTGAACTCAAACGCTAAAAACATTGCTTTTATTAAAAAAAAAAGTTTCATAATTACAACCACGAAAATGTCAACTATTATTCTCCAGCAATGTCAGTCGTAAAGATGCACATAACCATAATCTGTAATTGTGTGATATTCTAGGAGCGTGCAGGTGTGAAGATGATCCTGATTCAGGATGCCTCTCAGGGACCCAACGTTGACAAGCCCCTGCGAATTATCGGAGATCCCTACAAAGTCCAGGTGCGTTTATGAAATTGTCTTATCAAGTTCAACACACGTGTGCTGCCAAGTTGCAACTAATTTTAACCACCATGTTTTTCTTTCAGCAAGCACAGGAGATGGTAGAGGAGATTCTGAGGGAGAGAGACCACGGCGGCTTCAGTGAAAGAAATGACTTTGGCTCCCGAATGGGAGGAGGCTTGGATGTGAGTTTTGTTGTGGGAGAAAGATTATTGGTGGGATAAGTTATCTTTGAACCTAATACAATATAATGTATAACATAAATTAAAAAATGTCTGTTTTCCTCTCAGATTCCTGTACAAAGACACTCAGTCGGCGTCGTCATCGGGCGCAATGGAGAAATGATCAAGAAAATCCAGAATGACGCTGGAGTTAGGATACAGTTCAAACAAGGTGGGACCCCGCTGACTTTTTAATGGGTACATTTATACAGTCCACAAAGTGAACCTGCCTCATAGTACTGCAACCCAGGGTTAACCCAGAATTATTTTTTTAAGCTTTTTTGACCAGAAAAAAAAAAAAGAGTCCTGGCCGAGATAGACAGTAACATAAGTTACAGACAGACAACATACACCAAAAAAAACCCAATATAAAATACAAAAAGAACATAAAATAAAGTTACTACAAAAATGACTCAAGCATATTAATATAATCTGTAAGTGCACCATAAAAATAAGAAAAATAAAAACATCAGCTTAGATGCACCTTGACATGCGCATGTAGAAGATGACATACAAAAGTCCTGCAACAGTACTTTGAAATGGCCCAAAAGAACCAGTGAGCGCTGCTTTAGGTCGGGTTTGGGTAAACTTGCTACCACAAATCCTGCTTCGTAGTACAGGCCTCGTAGGTGACAGATCACTGGCTTGTGTGAGGTCTTGAGTTTCAGAGTTTGGGTGATTTTCAGCATTACAAGTAGCCTTTCCACTAGGGGTGGGCGATATGGTCTTAAAATAATATCACGATATTTGAGAGTAGTTTTTTCAAGGACGATATTCTTAATGATTTGACAAAATACTGAAAAAGTATTTTATTATTAACTTCAAGAACAGTCAACTGCAACAAAAAATAAGTTTAAGTTTTACATGTCAGCAGTTTGCCTTCAAATAATGAGTAAAAGGAAACAAATATTATCTCAAATTTTCTTAGTTTGTAAACATCAACAGTAACTCAGAATGTGATTCAAATTTTGTATGAAACATTTGTACGACAAAACAAAATCCACCAAAAATTGTCACTTAGTGCTGACCATCAGATGCTGCTGAATCCACACCAATGTAATCACTCCCCTTTTTTAATTTAACCCCTCCACCATGGAGCCATTAGCAATTTTGGTATCAGTGATGTCATTATGTCAATAGTCAGAACACTACCGTTATCACAATATGGATTTTTCTCATTGTATTAAAAATTGTACCAGTATTATTGTGGCCAATATGGTATGGCACACCCCTACCTCCCACACTAGTAATGTGATTAAAATGATCAAAATTAAAGCTCAGTGCAGATTTAAATCTGTCTTACAGATGACGGGACAGGTCCAGATAAGATCGCCCACATCAGTGGTCCTCCTGAACGCTGTGAGCACGCTGCCCAGATCATCAACGACCTGCTGCAGAGCATCAGGGTCAGGGAGGAGGGACAGGGGGTATGGATCACTCGCTCTCACACACGCATGAAGTGTCACAATATCTAAAACATGCATTTGTTTATTTGTAAACTAAAATGTATTACGGTATCATCTTATCCAGTTGAGGATAACAGTAAATGTATGGCCGCAGATTATTTTAAGCATAATGTTTGACTCAGCGGTAAAATGAAGTATTATGCTATATATAGATATAGAACAAAGATTTTCTCTCTCTACAGGGTCCCCCAGGTCCTCCAGGCATGCCTGCAGGCAACAGGGGCCGAGGTGGGGGACAAGGCAGTTGGGGGCCCCCTGGAGGTGAAATGACCTTCTCTATTCCTGCCCACAAGTGTGGACTCGTGATTGGCCGGGGAGGAGAGAACGTCAAGTCCATCAACCAGCAGACGGGGGCCTTTGTGGAAATCTCTCGACAGCCGCCCCCCAACGGAGACCCCAACTTCAAGCTGTTTATCATTCGGGGCTCACCGCAGCAGATCGATCACGCCAAGCAGCTCATTGAGGAGAAGATTGAGGCACTTACGACTCTTTGTTTTTAGTTACATGTCTGAAAACTGACTCTTTCTTTTGTTGTTCTTTATTTGATGTGTGATTATGTCATGTGATTCAGGGTCCTCTGTGTCCTGTGGGCCCGGGGCCGGGTGGACCAGGTCCTGCTGGACCAATGGGTCCCTACAACCCCAACCCATACAACCCCGGACCGCCTGGAGCACCTGGACCTCCACAGTGAGTAGCTACAACTAATGTACAGCTGTTTGTGTAGTTTACGGTCACATTTAAAGGGAAAGTTCACACCCAAAAATAAAAATACATATTTTTCTTCTAACCTGTAGTGCTATTTAGATTATTTTCGTGTAAGTTTGGACCACTGATCCTTGAATAAAATCCTAAAAGGCAGTAAATTCATTAATCTAAATATAAGGCCTTAATTGATGTTGAGTGTCTTAAATTAATCTTTAAAGTTTTTAAAAGTCTTAAAATCCTTAGAAATGGGAAGTTGAAGTCAATGAATTTTGTTTGTTTTGTTTTGTTTTTCATTGTAAAAACCCAAAAAAACATAATACATTGTAACATCTGTTCAAGTCACGCGGATCAGGATAGGGGGACCAAAAACACTTGAATTTTGTTTTCAGTTGTTTTAGGAGCAGGGTACCTTGTGTCTGGTAGCTAGCTATCACTATACCCTGGACAACATGTGGAAATACACCAACAACTACACCCACCAATGACCGCACAAAAAGAAGCATGCATCTACTAGCTCACCAAGCACCACTGAGCAAGCTAACATTACATCTCAACCAAGGAGGACGCCATTCGTGTTTAGATTGCGCACTGTAAAAAGCACCAACCCCTTACCATGAGCAGACGCATGCTTCCTTCTGCGCAATGATACAGTTGGTGGGTGTAGATTGGTAGAAAGAAAATAATTCCTACGTGAAACTACTCATAACTAGGTCTGTGGATTATCTTGAGTAACCAGGTCATGATTTCTGGTAAGAGACACTGCTGTTGAGTTTTTTTTGGCACTTTGAGCTCCACAAGCTGAGTAACATCTGGTTACATTATATTAAAGGAAAGGCAGACATCTCTAAGGCTGATATCCTCAACACTCTGCAACTCAGACCAAAACAATCCAGACTGATAAATAGCACAAAGTTAAGACAGAAAATATATATTTTTGGTTAGGGGTTGAACTGTCCCTTTCAAAAAGAATTTTTTTCGCACTATGTTAGGGTGATAAATGTGAGGTTATTAACAATAAACCATTCATTTTCTCCTCAGTGGTGGTCCTCCAGGTCCTCACCAGTACACCCCTCAGGGCTGGAGCAACACCTACCAACAGTGGCAGCCGCAGGCGCCCCATGACCCCAGTGAGTCACTTTTGACTTCACTGCATCTTCTGGTTATCAGAGATCAATGTTTATTTTGGCTCATTTTAGCATGTTCACATTGACCCCACAACAGTACTTTCATCCCAGGCTGTAGGTTTTATACCCTCCCAGTCATTTCAGATGAGTAATGCCATTTTTCTCTGTATCTGGGAACTTCAGCAGGAGTACTGATGGAAATGTTGTGATGAGATGCACTGTTTTCACTGTAAGCAGCCCTGGCTAACCCTGTCTCTGTTTCCCCCCTGGTCTCCAAGCCCGGTCTCCAGGCCAGTAGCAGGGGCTCACCCTCACCCTATGAGGACCTCACCCCCTCCACCCTGCATCTTTTCTAGGCAAGGCAGCAGCCAATGACCCCAACGCAGCCTGGGCAGCCTACTACGCTCAATACTACCAGCAGCCGTCGGGGGCTGTGCCAGCCCAGTACCCCGCTAACCCAGCTGGAGGGGCCCAAGCGTCAGGGGACCAGACTCAGCCCGCACAGACACCAGGGGGCCAGCCAGACTACACCAAGGCCTGGGAGGAGTACTACAAGAAGATGGGTGAGACCACCACAGAAAACTATCTGTAACTTAATCTGCTGTTAGCTAACCAACAGTTGATTTTAATAGAGCTGAAATGTTTTGTTCCTCAGAATAATCAATCACTTCATTTGCCCCCATATGGCATATTGGTTGTGCAGCTGTGAAACACAAAATACAAGAAAAAAAAAAAACATGAAGCAAATCAACAAATCATATAAATAAGGAGTACTAAAATCAGATCAATGACAATTTGTTTTAATGCTGACAATTTAACAATCAGTTTTGCTTTTATTCATTTATTTAAGTAAAACTCACGTTTTTGGTTCACACAGTTTCACATCAGACTACATTTGTGCATGCATAGTTTCAGCTGCAATATTATTTAATATTGTAATATAAATTCCTATTTGCACTTAACATTTAGAAAGAATTATGATTCCTGATTATTTTCATTTATGATTGCTTTATACTGGACTTTGTTTAAGTTGTCACTAATTTGTTGCTGCATTTAAAATGTTTGCACTTAACCGAATTATTACCTTATTATTATTACCCATTATTTTGAGCTTTTGCAATGCCATGATCAACAACAAAAACAAACCTACATGCCATGACTACTTGGCTACCAGCAAAAAACAATTACAAAATGCTGGTTGCAGAGGACCCCTCCTACTATTGATCTTTTTGTCAGCATTATTAATTCCATTCACTTGATGGAAAAAATGACTTTCTCCCTTAGACTTCAAAAGGAGAAGGGAGATAAATATTGGAAAAATAAGGATTTTCACAATAACCCAATGTTGTTACTTTTGTCATTTGTGGTTGTTTTTTCAACTCACTACAACCTCACTATAACCTCACCAGTTAAATTTCTGCTTTGAAAAATCAAAAAATGATAAAAATAAAAGTTTAATTTAAAAAAAAAAGTTAATAAATGAAGTGGTGTTTTGGTTCATGTCTCTTTTGTCTGTCACCTCCAGCCCAGGCAGGCGGCTCTGTTCCCGGGGCAGCAGCTGCGGCTCCAGGAGCCGCTGGGGGAGCAGCATCCGCGACAGGGGGCCAGCCGGACTACAGCGCAGCCTGGGCGGAGTACTACAGGCAGCAGGCTGCATACTACGGACAGACAGGACAGGCCCCCGGACAGCCAGCCACTCCCCAGCAAGGACAGGTTGGTACAGAGGTTACAGCCTGGTTTCCCTTTTTATCTATCTTAAATTATATATTTTAGAGTGCATGGTGAGAAGTTGATCCTTTTAACCGTTTGTATTTTAGACGCAGTGAGAGTTCATGTCAGAAGGTTTTGGGAGAGAATCCAGGATGAAGACGACTCTGAACTCAAGGCCAGGATCTTGCCTCATTCTTTTTTCTTTTTTTAAAAAAAAATGATTTCTTGTGAGGGGAAATGAAACCCTTCCTCACCACCAAAACCACCTGGATACTTTTTAATAAAAATGTGAACTGAACAAATGTTCTAGTGCTTTGCTGCTGAGGGGAGGGAGAAGACTGATGATCCCGTCATGACAGGTAAACGGCTTCTCAAAGCCTCTACATACATTTATATATGCCATTGTAAACATGGAAGCCTTGACACGCTTGGCGGAGGAGTTGCCAATAAAACAATCTCATTGTTGTTTTATCAACTTGTTAAGACTTCTAAGTCCTATTTTCAAAGCACTTCATACCCCTGTGTTATATATATATATATATTACTGGACTGCACATAGCTGTTAGGACTATAATCATATTGTGAATCTGGTACAGGTAATAATTCATCAGAGAAATCCTTTTTAAACTCATTCGATTTGCTCAGTGTTTTTCTTTTTTTTAATTAAATTGTCACATTTCCATCTGCTGAGGCTTGCATGGTATTTCAATTTGTGTGCGTTTTTATTTTTGCTAATGAATATGTTCACTCGCAGTATTTTGTACAAGATTTTCTACAGTGCTCATTCATGCATGTGGGCTGACTTATAGCTGCCGAGAGCTGACAGAAGTAGATGATTAAACATTTGAAAGTAAGGCACCCAGTAAAGGAAACCCGTCAGCCGCTGAACAGCTTCAGTCGGTCTTCCTTCAGTGACACACATATTGTTTGAGAGACAAGGATGGGAATCCAGTTTTGCACTCAGATACTCACGAGTGTCCAAAGGTTTATTTTAAAGTGAAAACAGACAACTTTTTACTCCCCCTGCTGACATAAAGCGTTGTTATTGTTGGTGCCACTTTTGCAAAGGCAACCAGATCACTTTAAGTTTTTCTCAGAGCCTTTTTTTTTCAGAACTTTTGTTCCTTACCGACAGAGGTGGGGTATTATATGTCATTGTTTTTTTAAGTCACATCCCAAGTCCTAAAAGAGTCATAATGCACTCTGCACAAAATGTTAAGTCATTTTACTTACTTTTATTTTACTTACTGTAATTCATCTTTTGTTGACCACCACATAGTTTTTATCATCGAACTAAATCATCTTTCATTTTTTATGGCTGGTGCTCAGGAACATAACGCAAGTTCTTCATGGTTCTCTACTTTAGTTTGATTGCATGCTGTCAGATAGATGCAAACAAAGTGGATCTGGGGAGCTAATGCTGCGTTCAAATGGGCTTGTGTTAGCTGAGTCCATATGAAGCTCCCCTGTTGGGTATTTACGACCTCTAAGCGGAAATTATCTGAGATCTCTGTTAAGTCAAAGTTAATGAAAGTTGTGACTCGAGTCCATAACTCTGCTTACTGATCTAGTAAGAAGAATGCCAACTAAATGTCGATCTCCCGTGTCCTAGCACTCTCTCCATTGAGTGAATGGCTGTCTAACGTTTACTCATTTTACCTCAGCTTTTATCACTCTACCTCTTCGCTTACTTTGCCTTATCTGTCAAGGGGTCTCTTTTTCTTTAACCTTGCAGAGTTAAGGTTACTTCATTCGTCCTACCATTTCCACGACTTGGGATAGTGACTACACAGAACTTACACTGATACTCTTAACTGGGGATAGTTACAGAAAGCTACTGGAGCGAACTTCTTCCTGTCTTGGTTGACAGACTGTCTTTGTTATGAATCCAGTGCCAGACAGAACTGCATTTTACGGGGGGCTTACAGGAAACCAATCTACTCAGAAATCTACACAGATGGTGTCGTTATTCTATAACCCTTACCTGGTGCAATCAATATTTACTTCAAAATGATATGTTAAATCAAAAAACTTGTCTGTTCCCACTTAAAAATGTTTCAAGAATTTTGTCCTTGCTTCAATTTCTTTTGCATTTTTGTCACATGCCCATCTGCTGTTCAGCTTCATTTGACTCTTAAAGTGCCCATTCAGGAGACAGTTTTTTAACCGAGGAGTTTTTGTGTTCGGGCTAAAAAACACGCCGACTTACTGTGTAGACAAACGGCCAAAATAGAAAGATGTTTTCTTTTCAATTTGGCTGGCTTTGAGCAAACAGTCTTGTCATTTCATTTCTTGGAAAACTAAAGACCTTTTAAAAACCAACACATACTGCAAGTGGGCTTTCACATTAAAACAGCTGCATACTGTATCCGTCATGTGGAGGTTCTGTTGTTCACACAGCTGCAGGTTTTCCTTCAATCAGGACATGTCATGTGAGGTAACAGTCTACACTTTTGAGCCACGCTGTGATTTCGTTTCATCTCAAGATTGCACATGATTGCTTTCTACTGAACTTTGTCATTTTATGTATGCCAACAAGAATTTGTCTTCTTCCCACAGTCGTTGTGTAACAATGAAATTTAGTCTTCCAACGTCTCACTTTATTATGTACATACATTTAGCAATATAAGGCTGTTGGTTTTGACTTACAGAGATGTATCAGGTATGAATCTTGTGTTCGGAACGGCAGCTGTGAGCCTGCCTTTGGCAGCAGTGTTGATATTGTTAATAGATGACCACCAGCAGCAATACTCTCAATTAAAATGGGGCAAATGTCAATTACTTTAAAATGTGTGTTGAACATTTTGTTGTCTTTCAAGTTCTTTTATAAATAGTCATAAATAGACATGACTAAAGCAGAGTTGAGATAAGTCACCACTAGATGTCACTTTAAGTCTTCTTCAGAGTAATCAGACAAGCCCACAAAGGTAAATCCAAGTTATTGACAACAAATGTTTTTAAAGATCCCTTGAAATAACTGAATAAAAAATCTGTGAGAATGGTCCTGTGAGTCCAGTTTGGTCTGGCAACTCACGTTGGTTCAACATCTTATGAAGACACTGTTGTTCTTTCCAGACATGTATGTGGATTAACATTTAAACCCAAACCTCAGAAATCTATTTCAGGGTTAGTACTGACCGAGGCAAGTCAAATTCAAGGACTTTCAAGTACTTTATCAGGCACTCTCTTTTTATTTTCAGGATGATATATTGTTTTCTGAACAGCCAACTATATCACTGTTATGAAGCAAAAAAATAACCGGAGCAAGGGTTTTGCAGGCTACTAAATCATCCTGGTGCAGATTTCCCCTCCACCAAAATAGCACCAAATGCTTCTCAATGAAATAATCAAACACCATACAGGGATATGGTTAAAGATGTATTCCCTTACTTAGAAAATGTAAAATAAAATGAATGTGAAATTAAAAAATGACATAATGTACCCTTTAAAGGAGCTATATGTAAAATCTGGGTATAATTATAGTTTAAAACATTCAAAACATGAACTAAGCCTATCACAGAGGGTGAAGAAATAACACCTTTGATGTTATGTCTGGGAAAAAGTCCTCGACACAACACTGGTGTCAATCGATAAAGCATAGAAATAACAGTGTCAGTGAATTATTGTGTAAAATAACAGCGATGGCAGAACCTTTGGGAAAACGACTAGTAAGTTATAGCAAACGTTGGCTTTTTACTGAAATATCTTTGGTGTAACAAATGACAACATGCTTCACAATAAAGTTTTCAAATGGTTTGATGTGACTGTTTTCTTGTTACTGTGGTGCTGCTAAAACTGAGCTAAGTAAACTATAACTATAACTATAACTATACACGCCACACATTAAGATCATAAGATAGCAGCCTTATTTTGATCAGCAGTTACCAGTTGCCTTTACTTATGACTACTGACAGTGAATTGCGGTTGTATGGACACAGTAGTAGATTTAAAAGGTGAAATACTACCCTCCATTTGGTTGAACTGGGTGGCTGGAAATTACAAATATCTCCTTTAACTCAACTGTACACTTTCCTCACAAATTCAAATGCACTTTACTTAGTGGGCCTTCACTCTTGCACTCACATACACACAAGGTATACAAAACATTTAAAAATAAGAAAACCTGGAAGGCCTGGTGAGTGCCTCCTGTATGTTGTAATTATAGACTATGGATAAATATTATATGCAGTGTATGGTTGTGGCCCAAAACAAAACGGTCGTTTCACTCGATTAAGAGCAATAAAACAAAACAAATGTACCTGTTCAGTGATTTTTGATTAGGTGTCTACCTGTCTGTAGGTGTACTTAGTTGTCCCAGAGTGCAGTGGAACCTTCCAGAAGGAGACAGAAGTTCTTCTGAGTCCATCCGCCAACAGAGGACCTCTGAGCGGCCATTAGCTCAGCACTGTGTGGTTTTCCGTAAGGTTCCCTTGACGAAAAAAAACTTTCTTGAATATCCTCCATTAGCTTTGTTAGCTAATGTCCGCCAACTGTGCTAAGGAATGTCCCGTTTAGCATACTATGGTACTCAATTAGCTAGCTACATACTGAAACATCCTAACAAAAGTCCCTAAACTAATCTTCTGCCCTCACACAAACCGGCAAAAACAATCCTGTCGTCGAATATCCAGTTGACGATCAAGGAATTAGTCCACAAGTTGGTATGAACGTCCATTTGACTTTGTTTTTGCTAACAAAGTCTATATTTCTCCTCCAAGGTCTCAATAGTACGCAGGCGCGCCCTCACTCTTGCTTTACTGATAGTCTTATCACGCTTCTCTCGCGCCCCTCTCGCGCTCCCCTCGAGCTCACAAGCTTCAACCAATGGGAACACAGTTTTCCCAATTAGCCTACGTCAAAGCAAAAAAATCACGAACTCATAACAAACACGTCTTTATGACGTATTGGGCACAATGAGGATTTTTTTGTACGACCTCGAGAAAAAAGTTGTGAAATTAAGAGAAACTTTGTAATATTACAAGAACTACGTCGTAGTTTTATGAGATAAAACGGCATAATTTTATAAGAAAAAAAATCATAACATTACGAGAATAAAGTAATTTTACGAGGAAAATGTCTTAATTTTATTCAAACCTTTTTTTTCAGAATATTGTGATTTTTTTCTTCTTGAAATCATGACTTTATTCTTGTAATATTATGACTTTATTCTCGAAATCGAACCTTTTTTTTCCTTTACCATGGCCCATTTCCTCCGTGGTATATGTTAACTACATATTGTCCTCCTTAAAGTTATTCCACAATGTATGTTATGGATTTTAAACATGAAATGTGTCTCCGTGTTTTTACATGAAATGACTGTTAATCTGTTGTAAATTAGTATGAACTCTTAATGAAATTATTATGTAATTATTATGAACTCTACTTATTTAGCCAATGGTTTCAAATTTACTATTTTTTAACTGGGTTACATGTATGATAATGTAAAATTCTATTCTCCTCTCAGTTTTAATCAAGCACTTTTCAGAAGGTTAAAGGTTAAACTTTAAAAGTATGTGATTTTCAAGGAAGCTGCAAAGAAGGAAGTTCCTAGGAGTCCCAGAAAAAGGAGAATAGATGATTTTCACTATTAAATTCACTACAGAAATGAGTCAAATGTGGGTAAGAATCACCAGAGCGACTATTCTGATCATATGTTTCACTTCCTCCGCATTTAAATTCTGAACTGTTGTTGACACCTATTAAATTCTGGTTACTCATATCTAGCAACCAAAATCTTTTCAGATGTAGGTTCCCAGTGAGAAATCTTATCAAATAGCAGCCTGAGACCTACTGTGTATCGATTTAGAGGCCCTTGACACAAAAAAGGTTTGAAAACCACTGCCTTAACATATCAGAAAAATTGACTTAGCGCCCCTATGGCATGCAAAACAAATTTTTCTGTAGTTTGAGTTGCTATATGCTATATATCCCATGCTTAAGGTAAGGTAAGGAAAAGGTAGATTTATTGGTCCTTTTTTAAACAAAGTTCAAAAAACGAAATTTCATTGGTCCTTGATCCTGCTACATCAAAAAAAATCTCATAATGACTTGTACTTTTATCTCTTGTCATGCAGCGCTTTAAGTTATCACACACTTAAATTTGTCAACACATATGATGAGTTACAGACTACTGCACCAGCAGGCAGACTTAGTGACTCAGAGTGTTTTTGGTTTCTGTTCCGGTGTTCTACTTTGTACACTACAGCAGAAGTGATGAAAGACAAGAGGATATGTTTGTGTTTGTGCATGTGTATATGAGCCAGGAAGTCTGTTTGTTTAACCAAAGTGTGAGATTTCCGTAAGAGTGTGGCTGTGTCTATCTTCTTGCCACATATTAGACACACTTACATAAAGAGATGAGTGACTGTACTGTTCAAAACAGATGCTTTTGCTCAACTTCGAGGAACACAAATCTACAAGAGTGCAATTTTAAAAATTCTTTAATTTATATCTTTAAAATTAAAAACATCTGAATTGCATTCTACCACCTCCAAAGGCACAGTCATACTTATAGCAGACCAAATTCAGAAAACACTGCCACTGAACATCTTTTTTTCTCAATTTGTTTTGTACATAAGAAACAATGCACTATAAAAATGACTAAACATTTCGTCTTACTGGGTAAACAATGGCCATTCTATACGCTGTAGATCATTAAAAGACTGGAGTGATATGTTCTCAGCTGTGGTAGTGTTAGTCTCCATGTAAAGGATGATGTGCTGGTTTGAGGCTGGCGATACTTGTTGAAAATATGCATCGCAGCTATTTAAAGACGTGTTCAAATAATCCAAAAAATGACATGTTTACAGCAACCAATCTCGACAAACAGTGTTCAAGAATATGGATGTTTGAAGCTAAACAAAGCCATTGGCAGGAGGGCGGAAACGCAGTGAGATGAAAACACAGTGGAGGGAGATGAGTGTCGGTGGAGGACTGCGCAGAAAGAGCCGTCTCACCTCTCACCACACCAGACTGGTACAAGACGTTCGCACAAAATCTGACGCCTGTGACCCCACCACCACTGTTTCAAAACACATCTAAGACTTCATAGAAAATGAGAAACACTTCAGATAACTCTGTTGGAGTTTTCGAAAGACAATAGTCAGTATGTGCAAAGAGGCAGGGCCTTAGCCTGTTTGTGGAAAAGTCATCAGATATGATATTAGGATTGATAACCGAACGTACAATCACAAATCAATAATGCACACAAAGGTTGTTTACAATGTGTGACAACACAGCACCATACACTGCACAAGAGGTTCACTTAGTGACAACAAAATTCAAAATAGTGGATAAATATACAGTAGAATATATCACCGTTCTTACTCAGGCACAGTCCTCCTTAAAACATAGAAAGATCATTTAAAAACAATGGGATCAAAGCAAACAGGTTTGGCACACACATGGAAAAGATTGAAATAAGGCATGAAAATCAAGGAAAATGAGGCCACAGAGGAACTTATTGGATGGACAGGAATGAAGCACTTCGAAAGCAAAAATATGACACATACAGTACCTCTCTCATGGAACCAGGTGTTCATTAGAAAGAGAGGATTTTTTGCAGCAACTAATGGGAGCCCCAAATCCACAGCTTTATCTTTACAAGTGTGTGTAGCAGCTGCGACAGGCACTCCAAGAACACGTTTTTCTTTACAGGCGAATCAAATCAAAACGGGAAATCTACTCTCCCAAATCAAAACCTGAATGCCTTAAAAAATATCTACAAGAGGGAAAACAGTCAACACTTGGCATGACTCAAAATCACACGACCAAGACACGCACAAACGTACCATCATGGAGAAAAAAAAACACAAAAAAAACAGTCAGCCTCCAGAAGTAACAGCAGAGCGGTATGACCCCCGTGCTCAGACAGAAAACACACAAACAAGACAAACCCACCCACAAAATCCCAACCGCCTGCTGTCTCTCACAAATGTCTCTTCCCTTCTTAATGAAGAAGCTTCCTACAATGAATAACAACTAAACTCAGCAACCAATTACGGTTGAAAGTCCACTTTGCACCCTCCTCCTGTAGAAGTTACCTTTGCACACGCACACACATCACAGTATTTTCAAGACCACTTTGATATGGCAGTGACAGTTTTAGGAGGATCGAGGGTGAGGAGAGTTTCGAGGAGACAGCAAAGGCTACAGGTTGCAATGCAATGAGAGAGATTACAAAAAAAAAACATGCCAGGATTTTTTTTACAGATCAATACAACTGAAGGTTAAAATGCTCTGTGTTTCTCTCTGGGGTTGAAGCAGCTGCACTGAATGCTTTGATTGACAGGTGGGATAGTTACAGTATGCAGCGAGAGTGCGCACACACATTTACAAGATCTATATACATGTGTCAAGTGTATAAATTAGTGTACTTTGTACATCTGTATATGTGTGTGTGTCTGTGTGTGTGTAATTAATATAATCAACCCACATCTAGTAGTGTTACCCTGTGGTTAGTTGTCAGCTGATCCAGTTGTAAAGAGGACTCTCTGGTCCATTCTGGCCAGTTTGGCAGGTGGCTCCAGAGACTCGTCTCCCAGCACAGCAGCGTCTGATGGAAGGGACAGCTCCTGACCTTCCTCATCACTCTCCTCCTCCTCTTCCTCTTCCTCTTCTGAGATAGACAAGAGTAAATAATAATGAGTTAGGTTTAAACAATGCTTGAAACATGGCTGTAGTTGGTCTAAAATACAGTAAAAACACAGTGTACCTTTGTCAGGATCCAGCTGGTTTAGACCCCGGCCTAAACTGGCAAACTGATAGCATAAGGGAAATGTGTTAGGACTTAAAATATGGCTTATATCATTTAGTCAGTCCCTCCAAGATGTTGGGATGTTGCAATTTGAACAGTTAGCACAAATTCAGCCAATCACAATAAGTTCTGCGCAACCTTGCAATTTTGTCCAATCACTGCAACGTTACTGCAAATTTGATTATTTCAAACGGGTAAAATCTCATTTCATTGTAGAGTTGCACACATTTTATTGATACGCTCAGCCCCTCTCTCTTCGTCTGTTAACCATGAGGCAGCTGCAAAACCTGTCACACAGCAACAGAACAATCACAAAAACAGCCTGATATCCTGGAGGGAATGTTTAGTTTGTTTGCCTGTGTGTGCTTAGGTACCTCTCCCATGACAGCAATAGGGGTCTCTCCCTTAGCCTGGGCCACTCTGTGCTCTATCAGGTAGTACATGTACTCATCGTACAGCAGGCGGATCAGGTGAAAGGAACCAAAGCTGGCCGCACTCCTCAGGGTCAGGTCTCTGATCACCATGGAACTGCACAACAGAAAATTCAGCCATCGTTACACATATATTCTGCAAACTATATCACTTCCTCTCCTTTGTGAGGCATTTCCTTGTTTGATGAACTGATTTTATATTTTTTTGTGCATTAATGAAAAAAAATTGCGATCACACAAGGCAGTGCAAGACCTGCATTTCTCTCTGTGAATATTTTACCTTTTGCTTCTGAATTTAGATACTTAATCACCTCATAATTCACTGACTACATATCTCATCTGCCAAGAGCAGAAGTAGATACTTTTTATCTGTAATCAGGATTTTGTAACATTGATGCAAGATAAGAGAATTCCTACCATTCTGACTAATATTATTAATATCAGCCATGACTTCAAAGCTGAACACGTCTATACATTCACACACAACAACAATTCATCAGCTGTGTCCCAATTCTGGGTCTGCATCCTTCGGAGGACGCAGCCTACGTGGTCCACGAAGGAGGCACCTCCGAAGGCCGCATCAATGGTTGTTAAATGGGACAGTCTAGCCTTTCGGAGGATTTCCTGGTTGCGTCACCAGATGTTCCCGCCCTTACCCCCACGTCAGCTGATTCCTGCTGTCAAGGCTCGAGCTGAGCTGGCTCTACATTCCCATAGCTAGTATGCTAGGTGGCTACGTGTTAGCATTACTAACGTCAGGTATTATGAAGGAAATTAAGAGATTTTAATGTCTCTCTAAGTTTAACATATCTGGCGTTTTCAAATGAGTAAAAACCCACATTAAGTTAAATCAATGCTCCGATATCCTCTCTGTGCTGCCATTATAACAATTATTTTTGAAGATCGTGGGCGCGCAAGGATTCTTGCGAATTGGAAGGCTGCGAAAGATAGTAGCGATGTGTCCTCCAAAAGGAGGGAAAAGAAGGCTGCATTTGTGGGCTGCATAAGAAGGAGCGTTGGAATTGGGACCAAATGGGACAGCCTTTGCGCAGCGCTGTCAGCTACTGTCAGTGGCTGTAAGAACCTTGAATGTGTTCATTTACTGTGCAACAAAAGCTTGTAGCTAATTCACACCTGTAAAAGGACCACTTGAGTAGAAAGAGCTTGGCGGCCTTTGGGAAAGCAGGGCTCTGCTGGTAGGGCTTTAAAACTTGGGAGACCACACCATCCAGCCACGCGGCCCACTGCTCCAGAGAGTTCTGCTGCTGGAGGGTCAGCTTGAAGTCCTGCTCCAGCCGCTGGACAACACGGTCTTCACACCGGCACACCCATGAGGCCTGCTCCTGTAAAGTGTGGACAGGATGGGTGCAATGTGTTAGTAAGAGGAAGTCACACTGAGCATTAGTTCTGCTAGCAGAAGAGCAGCAGGGGGAAGTCATATTAAGACAGAGGACTCAGAATGGTCCTCGTGTACAGAAATATACTTCCTGTCAGATTCTTTTTGAGGAAGATGATAAATCGCCACCAGGTTCATGGTTCTGTATCAAAACGTGCTTAAACCTCACTAGAGGAGAAAGACAATGAGCTTCTGGGAAAAGCATGACAGCTTGGTTTACATTTCCTGAGAAGGAAATTTACAACAAAGACAATAATTGACGCTGCGACTGAATAACAAAACTCATCAAAACCACAAACTACAGCAGATGTGGTTGCACGGGCACAAAACCTCAATCTACGTAAGATCAAACACACATTGAAATTCATGTGAAATGACATGAAAGTTGACAGCTTTCAGAGACTAAACCAACCTGGACGTTAGCAAAGTCAACGCGGTTGAGGTCGGAGAGCATCTGGTTGATTTGGGCTGTGTTCTGGAGGACGGCGCGGGCTGCCTGGGCGAGGTGGTTAAGACTGGTGTAGCGTCGCAGCGTCTGGGCAAAAGCATTGGCTGATGTTACCTGAGAGACCAGGAGGAGAGATGGATTAGAGGACATAAAAATAGATTTTACATCAAGGCATGCAAAAGTACAACTATCTGAACAACTTTTTTTAACAGGGCACTGTATGTCAACCTCTGACCTGAGCATTGAAGGGGACAGTTAACCCCCAAATCAAAAATACATGTATTTCCTCTTACTTCAACACTCCACAACTCAATAAAACTAAACTGATAAATAATACTACAGGTAAGAGGAAAAATGTGTATTTGTGATTTTGGGGGGAACTGTCCCTTAATAGGTAGACCGGGCATGCGAGGCGGCTTGTCATAAATTAAGCACAACAGGCCTATATAACCTTGTTCCTTCACTTAAGCACATAACAATGGTCCATTTACACGGTGAAAAAGAACTTGATAATGAGATTGTTTCCAAAAGGAATACTTGCTTGGTTAGTTTATTCCCTACTCCTAATGTTTTGCATGATGTACCCAGAAATCGCTGCATTTATTTTCACGAAAGCTACACCACAGAGCTGGCAAATAATAGGACTGTATTTTAGGTCAAGTCAGCGGTAACCTCTGTTCACACAACAACAACAGTAAAGTAAGTAAAGTAAACTCTGAGACCAAAAAAAGTTTAAGTTTTGTACTAATTTCAAAGTATTACAACTTGCAATTTCTAAGTTTGCAAACAGTCTCAACAAAAGTATGATTATGTAATGGCTGATCCTGCGAGCCTGCATAGCTTGTCCCATGGCCCAGAGAACATGTTGTTCCACCAACAGCAAACTAATCCGGGGGAGTGTACCTTGATGCGGACCATTTCCTCCGGGATGTTCATCATGGCATTGGTCAGCCAGCTCTCCAGGCTCTTGGCAAAGTTGCGGATGGCTTGAGTTAAGGCACCTTGAGGTAGCAAGAAAAAAAAGGGAAAAGAGACCTTAATGCTGGTCACGTCAGAGTATGTTTGCATTTTCTAATCCACTAAGAATGCACCAGAATGAAGGATTATCTCCTGGAGAAACAGATTTTTTTGGCCACTGTACCATTTATGCATAACTGGATTTCCAATGTGTTTCCAATTTACATGGTAGAAAAGGACCTAGAACATGGAAAATATTTCTGTGGTGGCAGAATAAAAAGAACCATCCTCTTTCATAGAAGTGCTGAAAGTAGTTAGATTCAAAGTCTGACTAAAATTGAAACCAAAAGAAATAAGTCCAAACGCCAGTGAGTCAGTTTCCACAGCAGAGCAGTGAGCATTCAACAAGGAAAAGCTTTGTGCTCTCCTATGACAAAGTCAGTCCATGAGTCCAGATGTTTCAACCGAGAAAACACCTTTTTCATCGTAATGTAGAACTGTGTGTAAATATCGGGCTGCCCGTTGTTTTCTTAAAGGTTCATTCAAAGTAGCTCAATTTAGCAATTTGGGCAGTAGGCTGAGCAAGGTACTCCAGACATCCCACTCCCCAGCGACGCTTTCTAGCTGCTCCTGAGGGACTCTGAGGCGTTCCCAAGCCAGGTGAGATATATAATCATTCCAGTGGGTTCTGGGTCTGCCCAGAGGCCTCGTACCAGTTTTAAGTGCCTGGAAAAACTCTAATGGGACACCTGAACTACCTCAACTGGCCTCTTTAGCTCTGAGCTCCTTCTGGATGTCTGAGCTACACACCCTATCCTTACAGCTGAGTTCAGCCAATCTACAGGGGAAAATCATTTCGGCCATTTGTATCCGCAGTCTGCAAAGCTTATGTCTTGTTGTACATAACAGTGTTCTGTCTGCTAATGCTTACATCTTGTTGTCTATAACTGACTTTTTTTTTTAATGCTTATATCATATCATCATATGTGCATAACGGTTTTTTGCCTGCTAATATTTATATCTTGTTGTACATAACCTGTCAGCTCCTGCAAGCTCCTGTTTGCATCACTGCTGACACCGTGCAAAACCACCTGTCCATCACATGCTCCATTTTACCCTCACTCGTGAACAACACCCCAAAAAAAATATGTTACATTTAATTTTTTTATAATGATATTTTGCTATGTGCATATTACTCTCTGCTTTAATGCATGATCACACTTCTTGTAGAGCCTTACTGGGGATGGGCCTGAGGACATCGGGGATGAGGATCTCCACCAGGCCCTGGTACAGGCTGTTGTCACAGTCCCGGCTCCAGCGCAGCACCGGGTCATACTTGCACAGCAACACCAAGCAGGACTTAGGGAGGCGCTTTTCTGACTCGTCATGACTGCAAACACACACATGGCACTTTTAATTACCTGCATTTACCACAAAATTGTACTGCTACTGCAATAGGAGAGCTGTCTGACTGAATTTTGAGTATTTTCCTACAGGTGTTGACCACTCACACAGCCAATGTGGCATCTCCTGCCTGACTCTGGCTGAACCTCCAGAAGGTCTTCCACAGAGTTTCCACCAGGGTAAACTGCAGGTTGACCATCACATCTAGTATGGCCTGACAGAACACAGAGAGGACATCTTAAACATCAGCTACTGATAATAAACAACTGAGCACATGCAGCCCTAGCACAGGATTTAACAGGGTCCCTACAGTTTAAGGCAAATTCATTTTTATACTTTTTGAGACTTTTTTAATGCCACTCAGGATGAAATTTAAGACCACTTTTAAAATAAACTACATGAACAATGAACAATTTTTACACAGTTTCTGGCAATTTTGCCCAAATATGTACTGTAACGTAAAACATTACATTTTTAGTCCAGTGAAAAAGTTAGAATTGGGAAATATCTATCCTTTATTGGTGCGTTTAACTACCAGTTTTGTATTTCTCACTCTGTACGTGGAATTCCCTGGAATTGAAAGACAAACTTTTTTTGAGATTTTACAATACAATGTCAGAAAAAAAGAAATGTATAAATCCTACTTTCCATTTCTTTGCATTTTTAAGACTTTTGAAAGGTTGATTTAAGACATTTTAATATCAACCAAGCCCTTATTTTTAGATTAATAAATGCAATGCATTTTAAGACTTTTCAAGGATCTGCAGGAACCCTGTTAAATGGGCAGACGCAAAGTGAGGAAAACAAGAACATAATTTATTAATGGGCCTGACTCTGCAATGAGTTCTTTTGGACACATCTTTTCCCTCAGCCCTCTAAAAACACATCTTTTCATTTTTCGGTTAGTATTGTCCTAATCTATTAGTTACAGTGGGTACTTTTATTTAAAGTAGCCCTCCACTGTCCCACTAATGACTAGATGGAAAAGGGAACCTCATAAATACTCAATGGGTGCCTGCCAGCAAACTGATCCTTCAGTCTGTTACCTCACAGTGTTCTCTGTACAGCAGCTGAAAGCTCTTTATGTGCTCCAGCTCGATTCCCTCTGGCAGAGACTTCCCCTGTAGGTCGATGTCTGGGAACTCTGGGAGAGCTCTGGATGCATCTGGAACACAAAAACACCAAATACTCAAAGAGAAATCACATTAAAAACAATGCAGAGGGTAATCAGAATTAACTGTAAATAATATTGTGTATTGCATTTTCACAATCATACCATTAGAGTCATAAATCTTTCTGGCAAATCATTAATCCTTAATCCTTACTTTTTTAAATGTAGCAATTTGTTCACTGGACTCACCAAGGAACTGCTGGTACTGCTGAACCTGGGTGCTGATGTCCACCTGTCCTGACCCCTGCTGCTGCTGCTGCTGCTGGCCGGCTCCTGCTGCTGTGCCATTGGTCATTCCTTCTACTTTATGCACAGGCTTCAACCTGAAACGAAGAGGCATAAAGTACATACAATAACGCAGATTAAACATTTAGACTGACACAAAAGTGAAACAAAACAGCAAGTCTGTCACATGTAGCAGATGTCTGAAACCGTGAGAGGATTTAGAATAATGGAAATATAAAATGAGAGGCAGAGAAGTAAAAGTGTCACAACTGTGCAGAGGAAATCGATTCAGAAAAACATGAAAACAGATATTCAGGAGAAAGGTGTTACAGTGATGTAATGATGAATATTTGACGTGTGTGTAGAGATGTTTACATGTGTACCTCTGTTTTTGTGAGAAGGGCTGCTGCCTCATGGCCAGATGTTGCTGGTCTTCCATCAGACGGAGAAGAGAAGAGCCTGCCTTGATCCTCAGCCCGTAATAGTGGTATTTTGAATTACCCCTGTCAGGAACAGATCAAATGTGTTTTTACATGAAATTATACCTGTGTAGGTGAATCTGTCTCCCATAATAAATCTGCAAAGGAGAAAATAAGTAGATGTAATAGCATGGATTTAGGCTGTTTATATAAACTTTTGGTAACCCCCCAAAGCTACATACTGTGACTCAAGGGTATTCTACTAAAATTCGTGTGGTGATGCCCGCTGTAAACAGTGTCAGTACAGACTGATTTCAAAATAAGTATCTAATTTAAAAAATACAGTAACCGAACATATGGTACCGTTTAATTAAACCCATATTTCCAAACATTTCTAAAAAGTCAATCTCACTTGCTCACTCTCCGCTTCTTTATCAGACTCACTCACCCACACACATGCTGTCTGTCTTCTTCTCTACCCACATTTCTTTCACACTAGGCAAACATTTTGTAAAATGCTTTCAAAGGGCTCTATAGATTTTCCTAGAAAAATCACCATTGTTCTCCTAGAGTAAACTTAGCTTGGGTGTTCACTAATTGAGATATATGGATCATACAGTGCATATAAAAGAGGGTGTCTGAGCTGCAGATGTGCAAGGCTGTAGTCGGGAGATTGTGGGAGAACGTGTTGTCCCTGTCTGTTTGCCCGCTCTCCATAATATATATAGAAAATTTAGTAACAGATTCTATATATACAACCCTGTCATGTCATACAGGGAAGCTGTAGTGCATCCCTAAGTGTGTATATGGACTATTATGGCTGAGTTTGGGTGTCTGATGACCCATCTTACCGTGTCCCCAGGCGTCTTGTGCGCAGCCCCATGAACACAGATCTAATGAGTTTCCCGAAAGACGCAGCATTGACAGGCTCCAGTTTCTGCTCCTGGCAGTGCAGCAGATAGTGGCAGTAGAGGGTGGAACGTGGCAGACTCACTCCTTCAGCTGTCTCATAGTTGTCCAGCAACCACTGTACCTGACACGCAGGCAAAGAAAAAAGAAAACAGCTGGTGCAGTTAGCAAAGCCAATACATACAAACAGGAAACCAACACACACTACATGTACACAAAAATATGTCCGTTTACTTGCAAACACCACATT
Organism: Plectropomus leopardus; assembly: GCF_026936395.1. Lineage (NCBI taxonomy): Eukaryota > Metazoa > Chordata > Actinopteri > Perciformes > Serranidae > Plectropomus > Plectropomus leopardus. The sequence goes on from NC_142193.1 coordinate 22,191,397, forward strand.
TAGCATTAACCACTTTTTTCAGTTAGTTCATGCGCATACATTCTTTAAATCAATGAATTCTACAAAAACACAAACAAATCCATTCACATTAAAGTCTGACGATCGTTTGGGAATGAAACACAAATACGTTTGTTTGCGTGCCGTGGCATACAACTTTGGTATGCAATGAATTAATGACTTGCAGTACTGATGGGATGTTTGCCAAACATAGGCTGTTTATTATTATCATATGGGGATCAATAGGATGAATTTAGGATGAAAAATATAGTGGTGGGGCATTTCAGGCAAATTAAAAATGCCCCTTTTCACATGCACTGTAATGATATGAAAGTGATGAGGTCATGTTTTTTCTTCTTTCAGGAGGAAACCATAATTAAAAATACTGTGTTCTACGACAAGTTTTACTGTGATCAAAGTACTGAATCACCCACAGCCAACATTTTCTGATCATAATCTCCACATTTTTAATTGTGCTTTCCACTTGACAAAACTATGACGTCATCAGTGTGCGCCACCAAAGGGGGGTTGTGTGGATGAAAACAAAACGAGAAGAAATTCCTGCGCTTGGCGCCTCTGCATACCTTCTTGTCTGCCGACGGCACGCTACTCTCCTCGCCCTCTGTAATACTCACAGTGGCTGGGGAGGCGCGGGCAGTATGTGAGTAGTTCTGACTGTTGCCTGCTGCCCCTCCGCTGCTGCTGCCCAGCATGTAACCCCCCTGGATCACATAGCTGCCTGCTGCGCCACCGTTGGTGCCTGCCCCTTCCCCTGCCCCATTGGTGGTGCCACCTGTGGTCACCACTGTGGCCCCTCCCCCTGCTGCGCTGGTGGGCTGGGCAACAAACATGGACACACCCCCCGTTGTGCCAGTAGTCACAGAGACGGTTAGAGGTGTGCCAGGGGTGGAGGCCTGTGAACCTGAAGTTGGCTGGCCTTCATAATACTGGGCAGCTGTGGTCTGGGTGTACAGGGGTGTGTCAGTGTAAGGAAAGGTGCTGGAACGGCTGCATGAAAGACATGATAAGAAGTGTTAGAAACAAAGAAAACTCTTGGAGAAATCCAACTTTTAAAAGGAAAAAGTTGTGTCTGGTGATAGAAAATGATGGTTTTATTCTAACATGGTGCTGGTGGTGTAGTTGTTGTCTCCTCCTTCCACGTACTGCACTTGATTGGTGTACACATGTTGAACTGGCACTGGTGTGAGCTGCTGCTGGACCTATGGAGTGAGCATGCGCACGCACACACACACACACACACACATACACACACTCAGTAAATTGTAATTTTTAAAAAAATGTTTTAAAAAGACCAATTATTTAAGATGTTACAATGCAAATTCAGAAAAAAATGAATCATGAAATCCCACATCCCATGTTTTTGCATTTTAAGACTTTTGAAATGTTGATTTAAGACATTTTAATACCAATTAAGACCTTACTTTTAGATTAATGATTTCAATGCCTTTTAAGACTTAAGATTCTCGGAAAACCCTGACATACAGTTTCTTTTGAAATTATAACATATACATTTCTTAGCTACAGCCTGATACTCTGTTCCCTTAACTATTAAGCAGCAGTCACCCTTGTGTCCCTGACCTACTTGGAAAGCAGTAGCTGTAGCCTGTGGCGCTGGCTGATCAGGGCCTGAGTTTGTGACTGCAGGGTGGGCAGGCACAGAGAGCAAGTAGAGCGATTGGTAATACTGAAGGAGGTCCAATGGGAGGTAGAGGGGCTTTTCGCAGCAGTCTCTTATGCAGCCTGCTGATGCCCCGGCCTGGCACTCTGGCTGTCCTATCTCATCATGCATCTGGTATTCTTCTAGATTCTTATCCCTGACTAACGCTGTCACCCCAGTGCTGGGGAAGAACTGGAGGCCAGCAGAGGCAGGGTCAACCAAAGATGTGATTAGTTGACCAATGCTGAGCCAAAATGTGAGGCAATTGGAAAGTTTCTGACATCACATATAGGCAGGAAGCTAGAAAGCTATGATGTTTGTTTGTATTCCATAAATGTGTGTTGGTCAGTGACAGCACACATGATTATCAGAATCATACTTTAACATCCATGATGAGCTGTGTCACTGCGCATTTCTCTTACCTCCTGGCTGATATGGACAGGCTGTAGACTGGTGACACTGAGCTGGGTGCCTGGCTCAGTCTTGGCTATCTGGGAGGTGGCCTGCACCACGGACCTCTGTAAAGATAAAGATACAGTATTGTTTTAAGAGTCAAGGAAACATAACATCCATGTGGTGTTTGTGTGTGTGTATGTGCATATTTTACCTGTTGGGCTGTCTGTACCTGCTGAACAACCTGTGTTGGAACTCCTGTCTGCACCACGGCTGGGGGGGGGCTAGAGTCTGACACGCTGTCACTTGAGTGAAGGGAGCCCTCTGAAGGACAAAGAGGGGATGTGAATACATGAATACATACAAAAGCTATTGATATAATTGCACCAATTGGACGTTCTACTATTCAGGCAAAGTGTCTCAAACTTCGGGCCAATGCACATCAAAACTATTGTCCAAAATGTTTTTACAAAATACGTCACGTTGGGTCAATGAAGTCTGCACACTATCGATGAAACTTCCATTAGTTTTACCAGTCATTACCAGTTTTCTGAACAGATTTGATTTTCTGCTTTTTGGGGTTTTTTTTAATCCATCAAAAGCCTTTAGAGAGTAATGAAATTGTGGCATAACCTGCGAGATACATACATCCACAAGAAGAGAGGAACAGGGAACATGATCTCAGGTCAGATAGTAATGTTCAGGTAGATGACGATGACAGGGAAAAGGATAATGGCATGCGATGCTGAGCCCTCACCTGTGACTGTAACAACAATGTACTGAGGAGTGCTTTGAGCATTTCCAGACTGTGTGGGGGAGCCCTGGATCTCCGCAGTCACATACTGTGTCTGAGCAGGCTGGGCCTGTGCTGTGGACTGGGCTTGACTACCATCTGCAGGCTTTGGGGTGGCAATGGCGGCGGCTTGATCAGTGGGAGTAGTCTGGCCTGTGGGTGTGACAACGGTGGGAGTGGCCACAGTAGTCTGGATCTCAGCCAGAAACTGAGGGGCAGTTGCTGGAGAAGAGCTGGCGTCAGGTTGCCCCGGTGTAACGGTAACACCAGCTCCCTGAGGTTGGGCTGCTGGTTGGATCTCACCTACGTAGCCTGAGGTGGCCATTATAAGAGCTGGGAATCACCCTGGGAAAAAGAAACAAGTGACTGGTTATGCATTTCTGGTATATATTTGGGATACTTTGCACGCTCAAAGATGAACCCTGGAACTCATATCCAGGCTCATTTTGGTTAAGATATTTGATCGTACAGATAGAGACAGGGTAGGGGATATCTACTCATGAGTTTTGAAGGTAAGAGAGATAAAAATCTCCCATTTATGAGAATTTAGCAGTGCATAATGCAATGAACCACAGCTTCTACTTGTAAAATGACATGGCCAACACATGTGGCACGTGACATTTGTTCTCTTATCTATTTTTTTTCTAGTAACTTGAATCTGTGGTCACCTGTGCTTCATGTCTGTGACACACTTGAAATATTTCTACATTCTCATTTCTTGCCTTGATGCAAATGAATGAGTAAGAGGGCTGTTTGAGAAAATACTACTGTGGGTGATCTGTTGGTGGTGTAGTTCATGTGGAGATGATGGGGGAGGAGCATTGACGGGAACAAGCATTTCAGTGTCTCATTACCTGTAATGTGATCACTATGGCCATACACACATATATGCCCACAGCACAAGCTGGGAAAATCCCTTACCACATAGCACTAATACCACAATGCATTCTGTCGTAATGCTGTATGTCACAAACATTTACGAGGTCATTGCATGGACATCCTATCCTTAGATAAAAATAGTAAAGCGTCAAAAAAATATGTAGACCTGTATAATACTTGCACACAAATGTGTGCATGTTGGTCTAACACTTTGTACAGAAGCATACATTTGCTGTTACACATTTAATTGATGAACCATGAATGAATAATAAGAGAGAGTATAAGAAAAAAAATGATTTAAAAAAAAAAGCGAGAAAAGAGGGTATTGTGGCCGAAAATAAACCTAACCCCACCTAAAATCCCAGAACTGGACTTTTAACACACCAGTTCCCTGATCCTAGAGGACACCCTGAGACAGTGGTTCCCAACTGGGGGGTGGCAGTCCAAAAGTGGGTTGCTGGTTCATTCTGACCTCAAGTGACTCCCTCACATGTCAAACAACACTATTTTAAATTTCTGGGCCAGGGCTTTTATTTTTGAAATACTGTTTCCTGCTGTTCAGCTATTTTACTACCTTGTTCTTGGCATTATTTGGCCTTTTAACATGCTGTGCCTTTCCAGCATTTTTATGTCACTGATCTTTAAGCAATAATATGCAATTTTTGGGTGCAGTGCTATTTATTCACTAAGTTTTAAGTAACTGCACTTTATTCTTGCAATATGTTTCATTTCATTGTGTGCTAACCCCATGTGGTTCATACATTTTGTAAAATAAAATTGAATATGTGGTAATTTAAAGGGTTCCTACAGCTAAGGCAAGTGAGATTTCAGACTTTAAGACTGATTTAATGTCAGTTGGAATTAAATTTAAAAACAGTTTTACAATAATCTAATGAAGTGACATCAATGAGTTCGGGGTTAGGGGCAATTTTGCTCAAAGGTTTATTGCAACATAAAACATGATCTTTTTGTTCAAGTAAAAAATAAGATGAGCTACATTAAATGTTGCAAGAAAAAAACTTTCAGCATGTTAAGACACTTTAATACTAATTAAGACCTTATATTTACATTAATGAATTCAATGCCTTTTTAGACTTTTTAAGGATCTGCAGGAACCCTGAATTTTGTCGACACTGAACCAATGACTGAGGAGAAATCTGGACCCTGTGCCTGGACCAGTTGGGAACCACTGTATATCTCAATATTTAGAGAAAACCCCTAACACTCAGATCTTTTAAGATCACAGAAATAACATTAACACACTTCAAAACAATGACAAAAAAAGGTTTGTGCCTGGAATTGGGTTTATTCTAACATATTTCTACCTTTCTCCCTGTTCATCTTGAAATGCTGTCAACTGTTCATTCATTTTCCATATTTGTGTTCTTTGCTTAAAGCTTCTAATCTAAGTTTGATGCCTTGCCTTCTTGCTAATCCGCCCACCTTTCCATGTAATTTTACCCACACCCACCCATGACTGCCTCCAAGTAATCACTTGCACCAAACGCACACACGCGTGCACATATCAATGAACACCCATAATCAATGACCTAATTACAAATCTGTGGAGTTATTCAACAAGCAAACCTGCAAAACACCTGCAAAACGCCCTCCTTTGCCACGCCCCTTTAGATATCAAATGTCCGCCACCTGCTTTCAACTTTCCACGAAATTGTAGTCGCCATATGCTGTTTCTACTCTTCCTCTACCTCCACACTGACCTCAAACTGTCTATGTAGTTACACTTTTAACTTGATAATCCTAATTTGGTCTCCCTTTCGGTCAGTTAACGTCATGTACTTGGTTTTGGAGAGTCCGTTTTGTGCCGTTTGCTGAAAAATATCTAACGTTTCTAACCGCCACAGAACGCACGTAAATTGCCGTTAAAAAGACGAGCGTCCGTTAGTGGTTCCGTTAACTGCGAGCAACAGCGAGCACAAGCCTGTCGTGACAGCACTGGTGCTAGCTTTCTAGCAAGGTAACACGGGCAGCAGGCTAACTGGTCTCTACAACAACCGCCATTTTGTACCTTTTGCATTTGACATCGCCATAACAACGGCCTGCTTGAGTATGCATCTGTGGCTGCGTCGTCATGGCAGGCACAATTCAGTGTCACTCGAATGAGTAGAAACGACCCCATTCAAGAAACGGACTGAGGACAGATTATCAGAACGACGGCTAGCTTGCAGGCTAACGTCAGCTAACACTAGGAGGCAGTTATGGCTACTGAAACAACAAGGGGGAAAAGCACAGTTCAGTTGAAGCATTATTTGAAATAAAATATCTCCTGTGTGTAAAAAGCTTCACCTCTGTATCCACGTATGTGTTTCCCACCGGTAAAATGTCTTCTTTTATTTTTTATGGCGGATTCAGCTGTTGTTGTTGTTGATTCTCGTTGCTGGGTTCTTGTCGCCAGGGCTACCGTGGCTATGGCGCTTCGTCCTCACCAGGGCAACTGTTGCTACCCACCCGCTCCCTTCCCTCCCCCTTCGTCGTTCTGATTGGATGAGAGCTGCCGAATTGTCTTAAAGTCACAGGAGCAGCGAAATCCTACTACAAAGCCTTCCACGCCCATTTGTGGAAGGACCCTGTCTATCATAGACATACAATTTTTACAATATCTTTACAAGGCGGATGCTATGCCGGAGAAAGTAATAGCTTTATCTTAGTGCTTGTCAAAATTCAGCAATGAGTGATTTGATAGTGTCATAGTAACTTGATCTAAAATTTAAAACAGTGCTGTAGACAATACAATTTGTCTTTGGTGATTATACATCTGGCTGGTACATCTGGATGCATTAAAACTCGCTCAATGAATATCCTCAGGATAGTATAACTTATCTATAGTAAGGGATTGTGTAACTTTAGTTTGTCTGTTTTGATTAATCTATTATAGTTTATCGTTTAATTTACTCTTTTATTCTGTCTTGATTGTGTTAAATTCTACTATTAGTACTATTATTTTTGTGTTTACTGCTAATATTCTGTGAATTGTATTTAGTCTTATTGTGGGTTGCTGTTGTTATTTTTGTTTTAGAATTGTTTCTCTCTTGTTTGAGTCTCCTTTATATTTTGTCTGGCCTTAGTTTGGCCTTATCATCTGTCTCCTATAGTCATGTTGCCTCTGCAAGAAACCCTTCTTGCCTCGTCTTTGTCTTGTTTGTCAAAGCACTTTGTAAACTCCGTTTTTAAAGGTGCTATATAAATATACTACTATTGTTACCACTACTACTAATAATAATAATATAACAAGGGTATTAAAGTGCTTATATAGTTGCTTATATTTGTGACATCATAAATTCACAGAATTCCTGATGGCTTGTTAAGAGGCACAGTTTCTGAATACAGACCGTGTGTATTTCTACAGGTGGGTTGAGTGTTTTTATACTTTCACAGTATATACCTGTATAGCACCTATAACAGCTTAATATTACATAAAACACAGACTTTTTAAAGTATGGGACCTTTAAAACAAATCATACAATAGGATATGTATATGACCATTTATATAAATTTATGTGTCAATACACTACAAATTTATATGTATGGCCCATTGCATTTCCTTTTGCTCCCATGACCTCCACAGGTCACTTATGTGACTGTGTTAATGAATGTCAGGGTGGACACCCTCCTAAAATGCCATTTTGTTTGCTTGTTATCGTCACATTAATTACAAATTCATCATCCCCCATTGTAATTCCCGAAAACGAGCGACCTTTGACTATGTGGATACACAGATAAAAATGTGTTTTATTTTTGTCTGACTCATAATAAGACTTCTATGTTATCTGCCTTTGAAAATGTCACTAGTCCTGTCTCAGTCCCCCACAGTTCACCTTTTGGCAGAGATGACAGAATATACAATTTTGAAGAGAAAAGGAAAATTATACATATGAAAGTGATGCAGGGTCTTGTGTGGCTTAAAAATGGCAAGTGATGTAAATAATTGTGATATCGGTTAGAATAGCATATATTCCTGTAGTGGTGTCAGGGGATGTTAAATCTTATCAGGGAAACTGATGGAAACATGCGTAATTAGACCTGAAAAGTTCATTTCATGGGTTCAATTCAACGTATGTTTTTAGGTTTTTATTTTTGACAGGCATTACCTTTACAACGCACCTCTCTGTATAGGACTTCTATGTGATGAGTATCCCTATGCTACTGATTGGTATTAACTACACCTTAAAGACTTAGCTCGAATAACATCGGTGCATATTACACAATAATCTATGGAATCTGTAGGGGACAAAAAAACATGATATCTACCATTTTAGCAATTTATAGTGTTATAATATACCAGAGAAACAAATAGACAGAGTTGTATCTGGCCAGTATGCTCTAAAAAGTGTTCATGCCATGTGGTCTCATACTTCTCCCTTCGGTGGACATATTAATGTCACTATGCTCCTAAACGATTATAGAATAGTTTACATAGCAAATGTAAACAGGATCTGATGACATCATAATATCGGGGGACATTAAAGGTGACAAAAGTGCTTCTCATGCTGAAACACAATTAGAGCATCAGGGCCACTGACATATCCGTTAATTATGCCACCTTTGGTCCTCTTTTTGTCTCCATAAAGGTCTCTGACTGTATCTCTCTTTCAATCTGTTCTTCTTCCAGAGAAGGCCTGCTTGCGCAATATGCATGTCTCCCATCCAGGGCTCCAAACCCCTTTATAAACCACGCCTGGGTCACCTACAAAGTCATAGCTCTTGCAAACAGGGAGACAGAAAGCTAAGTGCTGCCCACGGGAAAGAAGCTGCTGTTAACCTCTTCTATTTTGCTTTATTTCCTTTGGGTATTATGTGGAAAGCCGTGGCACTGGCTGTTTGTCTGCTGGTGGCTGGAGTTCAGCCCATGGACAACCCAGCATATGGGGTGAAGCTATGTGGTCGTGAGTTCATTCGGGCAGTCATCTTCACCTGCGGAGGCTCACGGTGGAGACGGTCACTCAAGAGTGCAGGTGAGAGGCTCTACATCTTCACCCATTACTGACTTATCTACAGTGGTTTAGGGTGTCATCTGGTGAATATGTATATGACTAGATCTGGTAACTAGAACATATTTATTTAATGTATGAGATCAACTTTTTTCATCATCTTAAGCTATGATTTCTGGATTTCTGTTGTTTGTCTTCGCCCTCCATTGCTCATTTGTGATTGTGTGGACGATAAAAAACACAAAAGGTAGGGGAAGTAGGGGAAGGTCTTTATCGGGGTAAGGATATGTCTGAATACTGTAGGCTTTCTGTTTTGTGTTAAACAGGTTTAGGCAAGTGATATTGATAAATGGAGCTCAACCCTGTAAAATTAATCTGTTTGTATTTTTAATGCTATTTGTCTCTGCGTTGAAATGTACTCAGATAAAACACAAGGCAAGGTAAGGCAAAGCAGCTTTATTTTTATGGCACATTCAATACAACAGGGCAATTTCGAGTGATTTACAGGGCAATAATATAGAAAAACATAATTAAGTATGCAGATTTACAAAAGAAAGGGTACATGCTAACATTAAAAGAGTAAAGAGAAGATAGTAGAAGGTGGGATGTTGAGAGGTTATTTCTGTCTGACTGTTAGCAATGTTCCTGGGACTTCTGACACTCACTCCCTTGTTTATCATGCCATTTTTAGCAATTCTTTCAATGCCAATGCAGATAGTGGACGGGACAAACTATTAGTTAATATCTGAGTGTAAGAGAAAAGCATTAGTGTTCTATGACTCCTCATTTGCCCATTTTACTGCTGCAGATGTTTCAGAGGACCCATTCAGCTCCCTTCAGGAGGAGTTCTCGGAGGGCTTGAGTCCCAATCCTGTGGTGGAGGGCATTCTCCAAAGAAACAGAGATCTAACCTTCTCAACAAGAGACAACCACGAGGAAGCGTTTAGCAGACCGGCCCGTTCTTTCATCACTGAGGAAATCCTGGAAGCCCTACGCAAGGCTGACCGCAAGGGCCGGGACGTGGTGGTTGGCCTGTCCAACGCCTGCTGCAAGTGGGGCTGCAGTAAGAGCGAGATCAGCTCCCTCTGCTGAGAGTCAGCCATCGCCATCTGAGTCAATACATCGTCATTCTTACTAAATACACAAGTACACAAACAGACACACATCCAGTTTTTCTCTCTTTTTCCACTCATGAATTATGGGCCATTTCATATCCAGTCTCTTTCACTTTCTGAACTGTTTGATTTTTCACAGTATGAAGTGTATAGAAAGGGCTGCCACGTGTTCAGAAATGTTTATATATATTTCCTCTAGGCTTTGTAATGAAAAGTCTTAATTAGTCAATCGTGAACAAGCTGTTTTGTCCTTCCCAACCACTAAACACACAATATGAATGTTTTTTTTTTTCATGACTGGCTGAAATGTGCATCTAAGAATTCAAAGGAATAAAATGCTCTGTTAATATCATTTGACAACAACTGCATAAAAGTCACTCCTGTCTGATCTTGTTTGTAATTAGAAATAGATTGTTGGTATTTTGCATTTGTCTCACAACACACAGAGCACTAAAAGGTTCAGACCTATAATAAAAATGTGTTAAAAGAATCAAATCGTTGCATTTTTATGTCAAAATCTCTTCTTTCCTCAATTGCCAAGGCTGAAAATAGTCTCACTTTACCCGAAATTTGCTGTCCTGGCATTATTTACAATTGATGATGCATCAAAAACTTCTTTAAAAACATACTTTGACACAGTGAGATTTTCAGTGATGGAGGAAATCACCAGATCTACATCCTATTGCATTTATTTAAACATAATTACTTGCAAGTGCAAGTAAATGTCTTGCATTTAAAACTGGGTAAAAGTTCAGAAAAAGCTATTAACAGTAACATGAAGTATCAAAAGTAAGAGTATCTGCATGACCTTGTGGTTTATTACATTTACTCTGATGCCAAGCATAGAGTTATAGAAAGCAGAAATAAAATACAGTAATTAAAAAGAGAGTAAGAAACTGAAAAGACATCCCATGCTTTCATTACTAACAGCTCTGATGTAATTTAACCTTAAAAGTTGAGGCTGAAAGAAGGTAGCCTTACAATAATGTTGCACCTGTGTGATGATATGAATAAAAATAAAGCCAAATTGAGTATAGATATTGCACAGTTTGGTAAGTGATAATATTGCACCTGCATGATGATTGATGACTTAAAACAGTAAAACAGTAACTGAGGGAAAATAGACAAGTTGAATGGCTGTATTCACATTGTTGCACAAATAAAGTATAAATATTGCACAGTTTGGTATATAGTAATATTGCACATGAGTGCTAATTGGTTGATAATGGTCAGTTTTGGCATTTGGGAGCAGTGTTGGTTACCGTGAAAGCAGCAGTAAAGAGGGAACTGTGGTATCTCTCTGTCACACACCATGGGTGAAAACATGCCAGGACAGAGCTGGCTTCCTTTCACGGTTACCATAACAGATGGATCTGCTGGATAGGCTTTTTATTCAAAGTAAGTTTAATTTTGACAGCGTTTTTCTATTGTTTTCAAATAAATCTGAGTTTTAAGATTTTTCTGTATTATGTAGTTTGTACTTTTAATACTTGAATTACTTTTTTCCTGGCTATACCTACTTACTTTTACTTGAGTATTATTATCAATGCATGGGTTTTACTTGTAACATAGTATTTTTACAGTGTGGTCTTAGTACTTTTACTTAATACTTCTTCCACCACTTATTATGTCACTGCTGAGTGTATCAGTACCTGTTCTGTCATGTGTGATATCTCCCAATTTATTCACAAAAACAGCGCTTACGTCGAAAAGTCGCCTGTGTTGTTTTTAAGTGAATATATTTGGGCTAGACGGCTTGTGTTTTTGGACCCTCTGCAGCCACAAAGCAGGAAGTAGCTGCTAGAGGTGTGCACGCTGTGCGCGTCAATGAGCCATAAACGCGCGCGGGTTCACGTCACTGGAAATTCCTCGAAATGGGCGGGGCCACCCGGTAAAAACGCTGAACGGATCGTTTGAACAAGTTCAACAAAAGTTTCTCTTTAAACGGTGTTTTTATATCGCTGCGTAATGCGCGACGGGCATCCCAGTGTCTCTCAAAATGAGGTAATTTAATTTAACATACGGTTAATATGTATTGATATTTAACTATTTTTTAAAGAACAAATCAACTTGCTGTAATTTGAGACGGAACACTTTTAAAATACGAATTGGTATTGGGCTACTTTCACAAATACTGAGTGTGCTTTCACGTACTAGCGATATACTACATATGCGTTTGCTATTTACAATTTGAGTATTTTCAACAGTAATATTTGTAACACAGACAAACTGTGGATATTTGGACTATTTATGTCAAAGTTTAGGATGTACAGTCGCTTACGTTTCGATGCACGTGCTGGTGATTCCTAACGCCCGCTACATTTAAGTTACGGTGTCCAAAACTCTTTAAAAGTGCTCAAGTTTGAGTAATATAGCTGTTACAAGCTGCAACTTCCGTCTTTGATGCTATGTATGTATGTATATGTGTGTTTTCTACAGACACTAGAGGCCTGGGTCCAAATGTAATGGCCACACTCATAACAAGGTGGCTACTGTCCATCTTGTTGGTCAACGTGCCCAACTGTTTTGCTCCAGGTAGGCTTATTATTCACTGCTTGGGTAGACTACATGTTATTCAAATGCTGACTGGGTGAAAGTCTTCTTAATCTTAGTTGCTTTTACTTGTGTTTTTTAAAATCTGCTCAGTTATATGCTACTTTACACTGTATGCCACTGCATTCAGAGGAAAATATTGCCCTTGTTACTCTATTACATTTATAGAACACAGTAAAGGGTGGATCTGCACAGGGATGCAGGGTATAAGCACCTTTTTTTAGTCATTTACTGCATACTCATCTAGCAGTCAATGAGCTACTGGAATCAGAGAGACTACACACTTCCTCCTTGGTTACTTACTTACAGGGTTGCATCAGTATTACATTTTTATATTATGATTACTGTCTCAGAAAAGATCACTATATACACAATAATTACCATTATAATCAGTCACAATGACTTTTAAAGGAGTAAAAACAGAAGGTTTTTTTAGGGGGATTGAAGAAATGTTTTATCATATTTGAAACTTTTTGTGTGTAAAAAGTCTCCCTTTTCAAAATTAACACAATACTGGTGAGATGTGGTATTTTTAAGAAATAAAGTAAATAAGCAAATGTACACAGTATGATAACCATCAGTTTTTATTCCACTGTATACCTTGAAACTGGTATAAAGCTGCATCCCTACCTACTCATCTCCCCAGTAGTACACCCACCCCATTAACTAGCACTACACCACTGATTACTGTGTTCATTAATGTACATCACCGGCACTGCTGCTGGTCATGCGGCACATCCACACCATAAAATTGCACTCAAACCTGTATAAATGTGAATTTCAATGTAAATATCAATATATATCTTGCACTCCAACCATTCTTGTATATACTTTAATTCCATGGTTCTGTTTCTTGCACTGTTACACTGTTACTTGTGTTACTTGTTTTGTTTTGCACTGTAAGACTCGTACTTTTAATATTTTATATTTTATATTTTATATTTGTATCTTCAATTTTATCTGTTTTCTTTTTCTATATTTATGTTGCACCAAGACACCAGAACAAATTCCTCGTATTGTGGTAACTATACCTGGCAATAAATCTTTTTCTGATTCTGATTCTGATTCTGATTCTAAACGTACTTCTCAGTTAATTAGTTAGATTTCAGTTTCAAACATGGCAAATATAATATAAGGACAACAACAGTTCTTTGCTGTACAAGATTTTACACAAAAAATATAAGATCAACTTTTAAAAAATGATTCATTTTTTAAAGAATAAATTTCCCAAGAGTTAACAAAGTATGTCGGATTAGCTCCACAACAACCAGCAACAACCATAGGCGGACTATGACACAATGGGAACCAGGGCACAGGTATGCAAAGGGCCCCCCCACCTACATAGGAGGAAGACACACAGACTTTGTGGTGGTTTTTCCATCTCTGTGTTTTTCTTAATGCATCTTTTTTGCTTTTGTGTTTCTTTTTGGTCATTTTGTGTCTTGTTTAGGCAATTTTGTGTCTCTTTAAGGAAATCTTGGCTTTTTTTCTATTTGTAGTCATTTTGTGTGTCTTTGCTGTTTTGTAGTAATTTGGGTTTCTTTGAGTGTTTTGTGTCTCACTAGCAATTTTGAGTTTCTGAGGTTCTGTATTTTTGGTTCGGTTTCTGTCACTTTGAAGTCAGTTTGTCTCTCCTTGTGGTTGTAGAGTGTCTCTTTGTTCTTGTTTAGTGTCTCGTTGTGGTTGTTTTGCCAGTTTTTAGTTATTTTGTGCCATTTTGCAACTCCTTTGCATTTCTTTATGGGCTTTTAGTGGTCTTTTTTTAGCGTCATACTGACCATAGTCAGTATGTGTTAATCTGAGTGACCACAGTCAGTATGTGTTAGTCTGAGTGACCACAGTCAGTATGTGTTAGTCTGAGTGACATTTTGCAAGTATAGGCCTTGGGATACAATATTTAAGTGTAAATGCAATAGTGCTGCACGATTAATATAATTGCAGTTGCAGTCAAAAATCTGCAATTGCGATTTTTTAAATACATAACCGCATAAAAAGAACGCCTGGATGTGGAAAGTCCACCTGCAGCCAAAGCCAAGAAGAAAGCTTTAAGCCAGCTAATGGAAGAACTTACTTTTTGGGGAAAATATTAAGTTATTTTGAAAACAGTACTGTAAAAACTTAAGGTTTTGTAATTTTTCTTCTTCTACTTAATTTTTGTATGTTTTGAGTTGAGAAATACACACTTCAAAACTATTATTATTCTCTGCATTTTCCTTGATAACCAAGAAGGTAGACTCATGATATCATTTATTTATTTATTTTATCACAATTGTAATATTGTTCAGTATAATTGCAACTGCACATTTTTACCAAATTGTGCAGCACTAAAATGCAACATGAAGGGCTTTGTCTAAGCTTTGGTATCAGTGCTAAAGTTTAAGACTTTGTCTACCACTAAAACCTCCCTCCAACAAAACATGTTGATGTTTCCTGCAGTTTTTTTTAAACTAACTAAAGAATCAGGTGTTTTGTGTGCAACAGATCTGCTTACTGAGGCCATTACATTGAGCTTAACATGTTTTGATAAAGGGCTCTTTGTGCTAACACATGTAGGTCACATGCCTTTAGGTTTTCTTATATGGAGACTGAGCCTAAATAATACTACATTACTGTCTGTATCAAAGAGGAAGTGGTGACAAGGGAGGAGTGCAGGCATTTGGACCCAGACTGATCAGAGTGCTTGTTTCTGGGTAAAGTTTCTGGCTGTGTGTTTTCCTGCAACGTGCAGGCATTGAATTGATCACTGCGAAAAGTGTAGAGGCTTTCAAGAAATGGTTTGAGGTGACAGTCTTGTGATGAATAGAAAAAAAGGGTTTGTGTGTGTGTGTGTGTTTGCAGGTGCTGGCAGCTGCACAAATGACTAAACATGCTTTGTATTTCTCTTGTGGTGTAGATCGGGCTTCATTCTTTCCTTTACAATTTTTGAATTGTATCTCAGGTATTCACTGCCTCTCTCTTTTCTAATATGATATGAATCTGACTAAAACGCAATGAATGATGATCAAAAAATAAATCTGATTTCCCCAAGCAAAACTGCTAAGACTTTCAACAAATCAATATTGAATTATATATATTTTCTTTTTTTAATATCTGTGTTGTTTCTCGTCTGACCGGAATAAGTGTTGGAGAGATTTTGGAGATTAATTGTTGCAACGCGTATTTTTCATTTTGATTTCTTCAGGCCACTTGCGTACATTTGTTGTGATTTTAGGTGTATATTCACTTCATAATTTGTCTTTGTGGCGACTAGAAGGCAAACACGCACACAACTTGCTTTGTCTCCTTTGTTGTGCAGGGAATCAAAACTTCTAAAGATTCAATTTCAAAGAAAAAATGTCTTGAGTTGTTGAAAAAGATGTCTTGAGAAAGGTTCTTGTGACTGAAACATCGACACTTAAAAAAAATGTCAGTGTAGAAGTGTGTATGGATTCACTTTTTATTTTGGTAAGTAGTTTTTGTGACTCACAGTATCCTGGAAGTTTGTCACGATGGGTCAGTACCTTTGCTTGTTGTGACTCATAGTGGGAAAATTTTGGATTAGACATTGTAATATGTGCCACTACTCTGATTTTAAAGCTTTTTCCCAATCAGTAATCAAATGGATCTTCGTGTATTGTTTTGGACACTAGAATAGACATTTAAAGAGCTCCTCACACTATGTGCCAAATTTAAAAAACAAACAAACTCCAAACCCTTATGGTCTTTCAGATGTCGTGGTTGGAGTACTATGTTGCCAGTTTATTTGATCATTTTATCTGGATTTTATTTTGTTTTGTTAGTTTTAATTTAATTTTTATTTTGTTTTGTTAGTTTTAATTTAATTTTAATTTGTTTGTGAAGCACTTTGTGACTGGTTTCTGTGAGAAGTGCGACATAAATAAACTTTGCTTGCTTCGGTACAGCTAAACTAACACAGACCAATTTAACATCCCTGCAATAAATCCTACGTTCATAAAGATTGTAATGTTAAGTTGTAGTTGAAACCGTTTTTGCTTTGTTTTGTT
Source organism: Plectropomus leopardus (assembly GCF_026936395.1). Classification (NCBI taxonomy): domain Eukaryota; kingdom Metazoa; phylum Chordata; class Actinopteri; order Perciformes; family Serranidae; genus Plectropomus; species Plectropomus leopardus. Next base: position 22,207,758 of record NC_142193.1, read on the forward strand.
TGCCTATGCCTGGTGGAGATCATGCATTCAGTCATTAGCAGTGGTGGATGAAGTATCTGAAAGCCATACTTGAATAAAAGTATAGATATCTTGCCAGAAAATAAAAGTTAAAGTCTCCAATAAGAATGTTAAGTAAAAGTCTTGAAAGTATCTGATGTTTACTGTATTCAAGTGTCAAAAGTCATTTTATGATATTAAAAGTATTTATGTATTGAAAGTAAAAGCTGTTAATTTAAAAAAAAAACAAAAAAACAAGCGGTCAGAATTTTGAGAGTTATGACGTTTATGTTTTCATCAGTTAAACCACCTTAAAAAGAATAAAATCCAGCTTTTCCTTCCCTCCCACTCTTTAATCTGTCCCTTGTTCTTTTCTCCTCATTTTGTTTGAAAGTAACTACAGTGCTTAAGGGAAGTGTAGTAGAGTAAAAGTACATTTTATTTGGGAAATTTATCGAAGCAAATGTGAAAGTTGACCAAAATTCAACTAAAGTACAGATACAAAATATATTTAAGTACTGTAACAACATATTATTACTTTGTTACATTACACCACTGGTTGTATATGTGTGTATATCTGTCTTTCTGCACCTTATCTCACAAACTACTAGACCCATCAGCCTTAATATTTTTTGTGTATATTTATGATGTATGATGTAAGATCAAGGGTCTCTCCTGGCTGCGGTGATTCACAGTTGTTAAAAGACCGGTCTGCTTTGATTTATACCATCATTTACTGCAGACTCCTCACTACTCTTAGCCTGCCTGTAGAAGCTGAAGGTGATCAAAAAATCACATAGCAAAAGGCATTTCGGGCAATTTTCAAGGCTGAAAACAAGCCTTGGTCTTTGTCACGGCTAAATCTGAGCATATGTTATGATCCACTAAAGTAATGCACGATGCAAGATGAATACATCTACATTTTTGTTATTTTAACTCTTCTTATCAGCATGTTGTCTTAATGTTTCACTGCTCTCATGCCTTGCCCTCCCTGTTCCCTCACACGTGCCCTCAGACACATCTGGGGGTGGGGGATCAGTACTGAGCTCACTTTTTCATTTTTACGTGAGTTTTGAAGTTCTGTGAACTATGAACAATCACTTTTGGTTTTATCCTGTGCGCTCTTTGTTTCTCCAGCCCCTCCTGCTGCTCCCTCTCTTCCTGACTGCTATATCCCATGTGACGAGAAAAACAATTGTGCAGATATCCACTGTAGATGGGATCCAAGTCTGGATGCTCAGATCCCCACCAACTACAGCCTGCACTGGGAGCCAGCAAAAAATGAGTAAACACAACCAAATATATCAGTAGTCATAGACATCTGACAACTTTTCCAATAAAAAAAAGAGCAAACAACTGTTTAACTTTGGGAGAAGCCCTCTGAATATGTTCTGCTCCTCTTGTGTTCTCTTCAGAGAGGGCCATGTGATCAATGGGACCAGTCTGAGTGGGATTATCCATCGTAAACACTTCAGCCATGGAGAACTTCATGTTTGGGTCCTGGCTAAGAACCAGCATGGTTCTACCAGTTCTCAGAAGGCTATGTACATTACACATGATATCAGTAAGTCAGTCCTGCACATTCTCAGTCAGCTTTTCTGACAACCTGAATCACAATAATTTACCTATTTTAATGGGAATTATTTGGACTTGTAGTTTATCTTCAAATTATTCATTTTAATTTTAAGTTATTTTTTATTTTAAATTGTTTTGTGTATCTGTTTCTGTTTTTAGGGAAGCTGCCCCCTCCTAACATCACATGGAGCTTTCAGGATACATTAGAGGTTGAATGGGCTTTCTCCTGTGATGAGCTGCAGATCTCTTTGGGACACTGTGATGTCCGATATCGGACTGAAGCAGACCAAGTCTGGGCTGAGGTGTGCAGCTTAGGCTTTTTCTTTCACCATTTTCCTTTCCCAGGGTTCCCACAGTCATGGAAAACTTGGAATTTTACATTTCAGGAAAGGCCACATAATTAGTAAAAATTATTGAAAGTTTTGGAAAAGTCATGAAATTATGTAGTGTGTAATGAATTTGTGAAAGTAATTTTTTTCATGAATAACCTTCTATTTAATAACTGGAATTTATTTTCTGTTTAAATTTCAATGTGTGTCTAAATGCGTTGATGTGTGACAGTGCTTTGTTTACCATCACGCATGTTCTTTATTTAGTCCCCGCATTTTGTCTCTCTCTTCGTGTACACCACTCAGCGGAAATTATGTATGAAATGTTTTATGGGTCCTTAAAAAGTCTTGGGAAAGTCTTGAAATGTCGCCTAGGAAAATGTCTGGGAAAACTGCTTTTCTTTCTCTTAATGTAGTCCATGCTTTGTAATGCAGTATGTTGGCATTGAGGAGACTGAGCTAATGCATCAATGAATTCAGTCAATTATTGTCCTAAAAAGAGAAAAAACGTATATTGTTTACTGACTAAGCTTTGTCACTGGATTTATGCTCATGCTTGTTTTTTTTTCTTTCCGCACAGGAAGAGAGTGGACTCCATGGATATACATTTGACAGTCCCCAGCCCTGCACAGTTTATGAATTTCAAGTTCGCTGTTCCTGTGCCAAAGGCTTGCCGAGTGACTGGAGTGCAATCTACAGGATACAAAGCCTTGAGGCGGGTGGGTCTTCCTGTTTGTTTTCTGCCATTTTAGCTGTTGAGTTAAAGGAGCAGAATACGGCATTCAGAGGTTATCTGGTCAGAATCAGATGCATGTTGTCTAAACACGGTTCTCAGCATGGAGGTGGCTAAGCCGTGTGCTAGCAGCTGACGGTTGTAACAGTGCTAACAACAACAGTGCTGACGGAGCCAACCATGTTAACCAGGCGTGAGTGGGGTGGGAACTGGAGGATGGACACTATGCTTCAGCTGTTAGCTTACCAGCAGGATAATACTAACTTGTATGTTGTGAGTTGTATTTTTTATGATAGTGTATGGCCATAACGACTTCTTATTGTGTTTTGTATTTCCGCCTTTATTTTGTTGTACTGGATGTATCAATAACCTTTTTTGGGGGGATTATTTTTGGCATTTCTGCCTTTAGGACAAGGACATTGCCTTTGTACGTGGTGCGCCTGCACACTGAGCTACTGGAAGCCCCAGGAACGCACATTTTTATGTATGTCTTTATGGCATATGTAATTGTGAAACCAAATGAAAATTAAAACCAAATATTAAGTAGTGATTTGTCATTTTTACACTTTTATTTTTTGGACAGATCCAGGCGAGCTGCTTCCCTGTCTCCTGTCTTTATTCCAAAATAACAGCTAGCTGTATCTTCATATTTACCATACAGATATTTATTGTTTCAGTACGTAAACTATGGTGACAGTAATTATGTTAAGATGAAACAGAAAGGATTAATCTAACTCACCATAGCAATGTTGCATCCCCCACTAAACAAAACAACAATTTCTCAGTTCCCCAAACCTGCACTGATTCTGACTTGCCATTAACTCTCTGGTTTCCTTCTCCTCTTACTAATTTGTTCCTTTCTTGTTCAGCCCCGATTGGAGAGCTGGATGTATGGATGGACTGCGGGATGTCTCAGGCACCGTCCGACTGTTTTCTTACCTGGAAGGTAGGCTAACAGTAATCATTCTCTGACTGAAATAATGAACCAGTGTGTCACTTTTTGCAGACTCACCCCTCACTGCCCTCTCCTTCTCTCCGTCCCGTCCAGAGGCTTCCTATATCTCAGGCTTGCGGTCTCATTCTAGGATATGAAGTCAGACTGTCTTACAGTAACTACGCTGAGGTGTTGGTCAATTTGTCCACGTCTGAGCCAGGGGGCCAGTTGGTGTGCAGTGAGACGCAATGCCGCTTCAATTCCTCTATAAAGGCTATTTCAACAGCCAGTGTATCTGCCTACAACACACATGGTGCCACAGAGCCTTCTTACCTCGCTGTGCCAATACCAGGTATCAATTCCCCAGACTGTCATTGAGTAAAAAGTGTAAGCAGTAAGTAAAAGTACTGAAAACTCAAAGGGCCTATTTAAAAAAACATCCTTAGGGCTAAATGCGGCTCCTAACTGGTGGAATTAGAAGAAAATGTATTTGTATAATCTGATTCTTTAATTATTACTTTCTTTACATTTTGTTCATGCGGCTCATCAGAACTAACAAGGCGTTTGTCTCCTCCAAGGTAAATGGAAAAATGAGCAAGCTATTCACCTCAAGATGAACAAAGAGAACCTCACTGTGTCCTGGGATGAGCCATCTCAGCTCTCTGATAACCTGAAGGAATATGTGGTGCAATACAAGCAAGCAGGGTGTCCTCCGGGCCAAGGGTTTGACTGGGTCAAAGTGAACAAAAACCACACAGTAGGAATTTTAAAAGGTATGTTTGATTTGGATACATCTATGGCATTACATGAGATAAAAAGAAAAGATTGATCATATGACACATCTGTTTAAGTAGCCCCAGAAAGTGACAGACATTCATTCAAAGAAACCACCTCTCAGCTGTAATCACTTAATCACATTATTTTTATTTTATTTTATTTTATTCCGTTTATTATGAATTGTGCAAAATATGTGGGTCGGGTAGTCACTGTAAGTTTTCTTTTTTGTCTGTTGTATATTGTCCTTGTAAAGCACTATGTGACCTATATCTATGATATGAATAGATTTACTGACTTACTTAATATATTCTTTTTTTCAGACATATTTTTATTGAACTTTTTTGCAAAGCAGGGAAGACAAGGACACAAAATACATAAACAATAATACTAGCAGTAAACAAATTACTGACAACTAAACCTGTCAAGTTAAGACAGAAACAAATAAGCAAATAGACAGAAAAGAAAAAACCCAAACAACAAAAACAGACAGACAGACAAAAAAATAAATAGACAAAAATAAGTAAATAAAAATACAATAAAAACAAATAAGTAAATATGTTTAGGGAGTCCAGATGGTTACAAGGAATTCTTTAAAAAATAGTTGGAAATGTGGTTTAAGTTGGACTTTTGCTGGCTGTTGTCAAAATGCCTGTTTAATTCTGCTGTGTGTCTCCACCTACAGGTCAATATAAAAAAAACACACCCTACCAGGTGTCATTGTTTACTATATCACACAGCAGTAAAGTCCATCACCTCTCATCAGTTATTGGATATTCACTTGAAGGAAGTAAGTATTTATGCATTATTTTTGACCTGTATTTTCTTTTTCTTTTTTTTTTTTTTTTTACTTGTAATTTTGTCTGTCCTTATTTTAAATGTAAAAAACTGTATTGTTTCTCTGTCACTCTTCAGCTCCCTCCAAAGTGCAATCATTTAAGGTGTTTTCCATTGCTGACACTCATGTGACCCTCTTGTGGAAGCCTGTTCCCCTCTCCATGCAGAATGGGGTGATCCTGTACTACCAATTTATAGTAGACCAAGTAAACGGACAAAAAGGTACAGAGCAACTTTACAGTAGTAGTAAATTAGTTAAAGGTCCAGTGTGTAAGACTAAAGGGTATTAAGTATTAACTTTTGGGTGAGAATTTCAGATTTCAACTGTACCCTTTCAGCTTTAATAAACAAACTTTTTGTTTCATACTAATTAGTCAGTGTTAGCATGCCCACATGCCAAAGTAAAAAAGGTGAAAACATTGTACCTGCTACACTTTAGCACGTTAGCGTTGTTATTGTGAGCAGTTAGCATGTTGACAATAGCATTTTGCTTGCACTACTGTGCCTAAATGTAGCCTCACAGAGCAGCTAGCATGACTGTAATCTGTTTTTAGCTCTCTTAAATGGCTCTATGATGATAGTATAAAAAAACTAGGATAATTAGTAATAAACTAAATGCAGTTATACAATTGTATACTTAGCTTGGCGTGTCTGTGTCAGCTATTTTTTTTTACTTTACCTCACTCCCATAGACTGATAATAAATAAAATATACAGTCTATCCTCACTCCACACACTTTGTCTTTTCTACAGTGCACAATGTGAGTGCATCCCCCCCGGAGGAAAATATGACTTTTAAGCTGCATGGTCTCAGTCCAGGACAGAATTATGAGGTGCGAATAAGAGCTGTGACTTCAGCTGGGCCTGGAGAAAATGCCACCGTAAATTTCAAAACGAATCTCAATGAAATCTTGGGTATTGTATTATATCTTCATTATTTTCTTGTTAAATGTGATAAGCTGTATGATCAAGAGTTTGGAGTTTTTTAGAGGTATAATTTGATATTTCTTACAACATAAGTGGATTAATCATTACTGTCTAAACTAGTTTGTTTCTTTCATCTCCTTCCTGTTTTTCAGTACTTCCAATACCACTGCTCGTTGGATTCATTTCTGTAGTCTTAATATGCTTTCTTGTTATTTTATCCTGGTAAGATGATCATTTAAAAAACTTGTCTTTGACTGTCTGATCTATGACTGTGGTGCATCATAATTGTTTTTCTTGTTTTGTTTAACACTTTGACTGTCACACAAAAAAAATGGTGTTTTGCATTCTCATCTAATATTCAGTTTTGTGGAGTAAAGAGTTACATGCAACTAGTTAAATAATTTAATTACCAAAAGAATGTAATTGTAATCAGTTACAGTAATTGATAAAAAAAGTAATTAAATCACAGTTAACATTCAAAATATTGAATAAAACATTCATTCTGTTGCTTTACATCAAAAGGATATTAAATTCAAATTCTCCCAAATTTCACTGCTTCATAAAATGTTGATGTGAACATTGATGTTCATAATACATTAATGGACATGTTCTCTTAATTGATCCTTAACATTGTGACTTTATGTGATTATGTGTGGCGTCTTATGTTTTTTTTGTTTGTTTTGTTAAAGCTTTTTCGTGTCTGCCAATTGTTGTCATGGAGAAAACAAAGCATGTCCACTGGTGCCTACATTTTTATATGAGAAAGTGCCGGATGCCCGCAACAGTCACATTTTAAAGCACATGATGTACCAGGTGAGAGACTTACCAAAATGCCAGGACGTCTTTGTTGTTATCTGTTTATTCTGTCCTAGTTCATTATTATGTATGCAAAAAAGACATCTTGGGTTCTGTGTGTGATCTTCCTGTAGGCTAATGACCAGCTGGCTTGTATCTGCATTCCCGTCAATGAGCCGCATCCCGAGATCTCTGTGTTGGAGGTTTTGGAAATCCAGCCCTGTGCAGACAGGTTAACAAGGCCAGTGGTTGGAGACGGATGCTTTGAGATGGAAGATGATCAGAGGGAGGAAGCTGTCACAGAGGAGTGTCATAGGACAGACCACAGATATGGAAGAGAAGAGTACAGCAAAATGTTGGATTCAGATGAGGAGAAGGACAGGGAGGAGGGGTGGAGCTCAGAGGAGGACGAACAGCCAACGTCGGGTTATGAAAAGCACTTCATGCCAAGTGCTTTGGAAGTGCAGGTAGCTTGACATTTTCTCGACCTTGCATCAGAGACATTCACCTCAAAAGCGTGTATTTTTTTTGTTTTGTTTTGTTTTAAATTTGCAAAAAAACGATCAATGTGGAAATGTGAATTTAGACGATGAGCCTCTCTCTGCAGGACTGAGGTGGCGGACTCAGGTCATTGAAGAGATTAATCTTCAGAAGCTTATGACAGTGATGCATTCCCTCTCTCTACTCTCTCTTTACACTGTTTGCATTTGTTTGTTTGGGTATTTTGTTTAACTTGGTAAGTGTTTGTTTCATGACTTTTTTGTTGTTATTTTTTAAAAACAGGAACAACTCGTGTAGCCTCCCATTTCCGTCTTATGTTGAGCCTGGCTGTGTACCAAGTGTAGTACTGTATATTTTATAAGGCAAAAATAAACCAAATGCATAGAAAAACTGGCAATTTACTGGATGTGCAAGACATTATAATTTCTTTGTATTAAACATACTGATCCAGCCTGGAGCCTCAATATGAAGTAAATCAGGAATTATTTGTCACTGACACTTAAGTATTTCTCAAATACATGATCATGTGTATAACGATCTCAGAAAACTCACTTTTAAAATGTACCTGGGTAACTCACCCCTTTTTGTTATTTCCACAAGGAGACACTGACTGAATGCACCATCCTTGGACTATAGAGTTTTTAAATATTATTATTTTTTAATTTTTGGTTCATGAGCTCCAAGATTAGCTTTTGAATATTTACATCTTGGCAGGAATGTCTAGCTTGTGAGTAAAAATAGCAAGTGCTAGCACTAATTGTCAAATGCCTGGGTAGTGCATGTTTGTGGGCCTACCTACTACTTGAATAAAGTCATGAAATTGGGGTAAACTATAGAAAAGTTTTGAAAAGTCATTAGTAAAAATGTGTAGAAACCCTGAAGAACCCTTGCTTTCTTGAACCCACTGAATATAAAATATCCAGTGTTATTTCATGTTTTTTTGTGCCTATTTAGGTAAATTGTAAAGTATGTGCATCTTTCATGTGTGACTAAATAAAGATCTGGTTACAGAGTTTTTTACTTGATCAATTTAGTGTACTGCACAGACAACTTGCTGGAATATAGTACAGCCCGTGACAGCACAGTTCCCATACAGTCATACCACACAATCCAATAATAAAACACTAAATGGAATGACTAATTTTATTTCTATGAGCTCAGCAGCTTAAGATAGTGAACACCTGAATTCTTTACTAGATAAACAGTTTGAAGTTCATACATTTACACTATACATTACACTATAATCAAGGATCAGAAAATGTCCAATTTCAAAAAAAAAGAGAAAAAAAAACTATTATAAAAAGAAACTTTTTTTATCTTGCCCCTATCTGAAATTTTCTGATTTTCAACTGATCACAATATTGATATCACAATATTAATTTTAACCCTTTAAATGGCATGATAACACTGCGTTTTTAGATTTAAAAAAAACACACAAAAAAAGCAAAAGCCCAGAATGACACCCAGAAATAATACAATATGTGTTTGATGCTTTTAAAAAAAGCTGTTTGAATGGGTTTCAACGACACAGTTAAAAAAAAAAAAAAAAGGCACTTAACAGTATGAATATGACAAATTTGTTTTCATAGTGTATTTTAGACTTATTGTTGGAGCTGAGCTGGAAATACCAAGATTAAACAAAAAAAAAAAAGAATAAATAAATACAAAAATATGGCAATAATAAATACAACAACAACAACAACAACAACAACAACAACAATAATAATAATAATAATAATAATAATAATAATAATAATAATAATAATAATAATAATAAATATAAATATGGGAAATATGGCATATATTTTAGCAATATATGCCATATTCATGAAAACAGCCACAATTATACATATTAACAAAAGAAGAATTCAAAGCCCGTAAAAAGCTCTAAATAGTCCCAAAGGGTTAATTATTAACTATTATTTTTAAAATGTGGAGAGAAAAAAAAAGCAGAGACTCCTGTAATCTCGCGTAGTTAGCGAAATGTGTACTGAACGGAAGCCGCCATAGGCCAATTCCAATCGGCGTGCTCATTTGAACAAGAAGAACCGCTACGAAGCACGGGAGGAGAGCGGCCCAGTACGATAATTCAACTTTCAAGTCAATATTGTACGTACATTATCAGTACGCTTGTACTTTGACTAACAGTTTTAGAAATATATTACGTCGCAACGACCGCCTCACCGGGTAAGGTGTTCATATAAAGCGACTGTCCGTTATGTAGCATTAGCGTGGCTAATGCTAAACGGTTAGCATTAGCGTTAGTTGGAAACTATGCTCAGACGGCTTAGCGGCTAACGCCAGCTTGCAAAACGTGTTCACCAAGTTTTTACCTATTTTAAGCTGCAAACGGCGTGTTAACTGCGATTTCAAAGTGGTAATTTATATTTTGGGCATTAATTTCGAAAAGGATACATTGGTACAGGGTGGCATTTTGTATAGCAGATGGCGGTATTTGCTTATTTTCATGCCGGGCACATTGTGACCACCTAGCCGGGAGCTGCCCTGCCGACCGGGCCTGAGCAAGAAGGGCAACTTTCGTAGCATCAGGTCACCCGTGTATAGGCATCTCAAACTGGGCGAAACCATTTGAAAAATAGTTTTATAAAGAACCTTAAAATGAGAGCAAACTATCAAGTACGGGAAAGTGTTTTAAGTGGAGGATAACCACACGGATTGCTAGCTAGGAATGGCGGCCGTGCTACACAGCTAACTTATCCGCCGACAACTTTTCTCACACTGAAACAACCTTCATAAACACAATCACTCGGGTAAATCGCGAGTCTCGGTTCCATGTAATGTACAATACGGTGTTAAAACATTGAGATTTAAAACATTTCTGTAACTTAGAGCAGCGGACCGGGTGGCGTGGGGGTTGGGGGCAGGATTAACTTGTACCAGCTAAGCCGGGTCACAGAGATTTTAGCTGGTCGTGTTGTCTAATGTCCTCATTTTTTTGGTGCCGCAAGCCGATTTCCAATTATAATTTTAGGTGTTGGCATGTTGGCACTCCGAGGGCAAAAGCTGCTGCGTTTATCTTATCTCTCAAACTGCCCCACTAGTGGGCCCCCTGTCCGCCTTAAACCGACACCATGTGCACCCTCTTCTTCCTGCTTGTACCCTCAGCCTTAACTCCTATCTTCTTCAACCTCTTGGTACTTTGGTAGATTAAGAAAAATACCAGCAAGTAGTAAGCAAAGTTTATTTATATAGCACCTCTTACAGACTTTTGTCAGGAAGTGCTTAACAAGTAATATAAAAATAAATAAATCGTAATTAAAGTTAAAATTGGAGTTATATGGAGCCATTTATTGGATTTGGTTATTAGGAACCGAGCAGCAGCATTTGGGATGGTTTATAAGGGGTGTAATGAGGATTTGTTCAGGCAGGTGAGAAGAGAATTGCAGTAATCTAAGCATGAGGAGATAAATGCATGCATTAGCATCTGCAGATGTTTAAATAACTTTAAATTACCAATCAGGGGCATTTTTATTGTTGTACTTAAGTGACTGTAAAGGGGCTCAGCATTTGACCGTCAAATGACATGGACACAGTGATTAATGAAAAAATATAGACTGAATAACATCCTATGATACGTGGTAAGGTTAAAGGGACAGTTTACCCCAAAATTAAATATACATGTTTAACTGTTACCAGTAGTTCTATTTATTAGTCTTAATTAGGGATACGCAGCTACATTTGCTTGTTTCTAGGATTTTAGGATGTTTCTAGGATCATACGCAATCTCTAGGCTTTTAGGACATCAGGGGCTTAGCTAGGACCTTTTGTCAGGGGTGGTGGGGATCCTCCACAGGCACTTTTTTTTTTTTTTTTACAAATTTTTATTCACCTTTGGAACCTAATGTATACTGAACATACAAAGACAATTTTTAGTGTGAATCGCTTTATTTTCATTGTGAATTAGAAAGTGATCAGGGGACCAGATTTGGCCCACTAGCTGTAAGTTAAGTATCACTGGTCTAGATTTCTTTGGTGTGAGTTGCTGAGTGTTGGAGATATTGTCCGTCAGGATGTCTGCCTTCACTCTTTCCAGAAATCATGACCCAGTTACTCAAGATAATACACAGACCTTGTGAGCAGTTTAATGTAGGAACTATTTACTTAAATGTACACTTCCTTCTGTGCAGTGATTTGGTTGGCCGTGTAGTGTGGCGGAAAGAAAATAGTTCCTACATGAAATTGCTTACAAAAAGATCTCTAAATGATCTTGGAAAAAGATCTTTTGAGCACCATCTAGTTCTATTATAATGGAGAAAGGGCAGACATCTCGACAGCGGATATCTTCAACACTCTGCAGCTCACACTAAAACAGTCTATACTGATAAATAGCACTACATAAGAAGGAAAATATGTGTTTTTTATTCTAGGTTGAACTGTCCCTTTAAATGCTCTACTTGGTTGTAATGTCTGGTGGTAGAGAAGTTCTGCAGACGAGTTTGAAAAGCCTGTAATTTGCATAACGGGTCCTAATAGTGTAAGCAGACTTTACTTTGCATCCAATAAAGCTTCATATTTTGCTCTAGGCACTGTGTCGTCATACAAAGCTTTCCTAGCTGTAGATATGTGTGTGGACTTTGGAGATGATGCATCAAAAACATCTGACTACCACTGATGGTGTTTGTATTCATACTGTCTGATCCAGAGACCACTCACACACCTATTTCTCCTTAGCTCCTTATTCATCTATGTACATTATAAGAATATACTGGAAAATATGCATACAACTAAATGAATACTTGTATTAATTTTAGTTTTGTTTGTGTATTTCAGGATGGAGTGGCAGCCAGATGAGCAGGGACTTCAGCAGGTCCTCCAACTGCTCAAAGACTCACAGTCGCCCAACACAGTCACGCAGAGAGCTGTCCAACAAGTATCCTACCACAGTGCAATCTGAGGGTGTGCATTGTTGTGCTAGTTAAATACTTACTCAGTTGTGCCTTTCTAATAAGGTACATGTTTTTTTTGCCAGTGCAAAGGATTTTAACCTGTGTCATGTTGATTTATTATTACTACTGATATAGTACTGTTTTTGAAGTGTCATCCACATGATGAGGATTTTTCTGCAGTTGCCCAGAGAGGAGGGGCTGGGCGGTTGTTTGTTTGCTCGTAGCAAGCTCTGATATCTGACACTTGAGTCAGATGCAAAGTTAAGGACATTTTTTTTACAATACATAGACTTCTGTTGCAGACTTTGCAGGATCTTGCTGCAGAATTTTTTTTACACATTTAACTATTCATGCATAGAATTGTTGTTAAAAAAAACTACAAAATTCTGGTTGATATAAAATCTATTTAGGTGAGCCATTTATATGCAAAAAATACTAAAGAATTATTTAGCATAGTGATCAGAGGATTGTTACTGAACTGGAAGCTCAAAGGGTAATGGTCCTTAACTGCCATGCTAGAAACTCGAACAACTCAACCAATTCCCCGACTTCAACAACTATCTCATCTTTGTTCTCACGCGACTCAAAACTGAAGGTAAGTAGCCAGATGTGTTTTTTTCTCTTTCAGCCATTTACAACATACCCAAGTCATTGATCCACAATATTCAAAATTCCATGAATACTCCCCATAAACTTAAAAGCTGAATGAACTCTATGTCACACTCAACTGTGTCAGTAGAGAGAGAGAACTTTTTTGCTGGACTGATTTATTTTATGTAACAGTAAATATTTGGTTACTGTAAAATTGGTCATAAATTTCATCCCTGGTGACATTAAAATAGTCTTAAGTCTTAAATCAAACTGGCCTTAAGCTGTAGGAACCCTGTTACCCAAATGCATTTTAAATATAAAAAAACAAGCAAACCTAAAATGGGGAACCTTTGTCCAATTTCAGAACAACCATATTTTCAACAACACAAACATCGATAGTTCAATGGTTGTCTTTCTCTCACTCTCGGCTTATCGTACCATTCTCCCATCGTCCTCCTCTCCCCAGATGAGCCGACTCGCTCTCTGAGCGGTCTGATACTGAAGAACAATGTTAAGGCCCACTACCAGAGCTTCCCCTCAGCTGTTGCTGACTTCATCAAGCAGGAATGTCTCAACAACATCGGTGATCCCTCGCCGCTCATCCGTGCCACCATCGGTGAGTTTCTGTTTTGTGGGTGTTGTCAGCGTGAGATGTTAATTATTTTTCGTAGGCTCGCTTCCTTTCACACATCCAATAATGCACCCTCCCCTCACCCATTTCCCTTCTCTCTGGAGATGATGCATAAAACATTAAAAACACCTGAGTGCCCCATGAAGGTATTTGTATTCATACTGTCTGATCCAGAGCTGCTGCAAAGGCAGCTCCTCGTGGTGTCGTTAATTATAATTCACTATCTGAAGTCCGGTGTCTTTGCCTCCTCTCTTGCTCCACAGGCATCCTGATCACTACTATTGCCTCCAAGGGAGAGCTACAAACATGGCCTGAGCTGCTGCCCCAGCTCTGCAACTTGCTCAACTCGGAGGACTACAACACCTGCGAGGTCTGAACTCACACTGCTCTGCCCTTATTTTCTTTTCCCTTTTTGTTTCAATGCCATGGAAAGCTGTGCTGTCACTTTTCACTAACGCCCTACACACCCACACATTTTTGTCTTCATCAAAGCTTACCTTAGATTATAGGCATGTGGGAATTACATGAAGTCCCTAAACATCATGTAGCAATGATAAAAGGGCAAATATTCCAACCCGTCAGGTGCTTTATGTGTGAATGAGTAGGGCTGAGTGCAGTTCATGTTTCATGTCCACACTTTACACTCTCTGCAATAACAAAATGAAATATCAGTTGGAAGAACAAGTCCAAACTAATGAATTTCAACATTAGTTATTTCGAACATTTTGTTTATTTAAAACGTTTTCATTTACTTTAGGTCAGATGTGCTGCCCTGGCCAGCTTTGCATTTCAATAAGATATTCCAATGAGCGTTGTCTGCGTTGAGTTTTGAAAAGCGTAACCCTTCAAGCAAACACTTTTGACTCGCCATTGCCCTGCGTGTCTGCACCGCAAGCATACCGGTGTGTTTTGTACTGGCTCGTCTTACACATGATCTCATTTCAATCAAAGCAGCTTTCTGCAGTGGCTTGAGGAAGGCACGTCGGCTGCACCTCGTGGAGGTGAACACGACCTGAAGCATTAATTTACTGAAGTTATAATAAACATTGCAGTCCAATACGCTGAAGTTGCAAGAACAGATGTTCAGTTCACGTTTTGTCATCAGTAATATTATAAGTATTTATTAAAAGTAATAAGTTTGTTGCCCAGCCCAACAGGTGAAGGAGATGTCAGTCAAGCATAGTTGGTAACGGCCTCCAATGAAGAGATGAAATAAGTGAAAACATCTGTGTGAATTAATCATGAATGTGCATTTTTTTTCACCCTTTGAAACCTAAACAAATTGGCTTTATTTCTTTCAAAGTACACGGAAGGAAGCCAATAAAATAAATTAGCCAAAAATAGGCAAAAAATAGTAAAAACCTCAGAATTAGTAAATAGATAATTATTTTGACAAATAATAATACTAATTAAATAAAAAGGACTTAAATAAAAACAGACAAGGGAATGGCTCTGAAAAAGTGCATAAAAATTATAGTTAAGTGAAATAATAAATAAATAATAAAATAATTTAAATATGATAATGATAATTCTAGTTTTTTCCCTGGCTTTTTTCTTTTTTCACCAGACACTCCCTAGCATTTTAAAAATATTTTTTGAAAAGTTCTTGCAATTTGTGGAACATTTTTTGCCAAGTTGCTTGTTGCCTTTTTCCCCATGTTATTGAAAGAAATCACACAAATTTGCTCTGGGTTTAAACGCAAAAATGTGGAAAGTGATGTTGCTTCAGGTTTCAAAGGGTTAAAAAAAGGTCAAACATTCATGATTGATTGTTTGATTGATTGTTTATGATGTTTGGTGTTTTTAAGACATTTAGGTGACACTACATGACACATTTGCAATGTAATCATTTTTCAAATATAATTCGGGAGAGCGGCAGTCTTCTTGACAGGCTGAGTGTCTTCAACATGGAGTTGGACTTTAAAGTCCATCCTGCATCTGGAAATGATGAAAAACCCAGCTCATTGATTTACAATGATACCTAAAGTTCCTATGTTTTCTGATCCAGATTTAACAGACTGTTGTCAGCACACATTTCACCATCTCAAACATGCACTTTACTATGTTGCTTCATCATGGTATTTTTCTCTGTCTTTCTTATTTATTTTTATCTTATCTCTTGTTTTCTCAAAGCTGGTCTGTGTTCGACATATAAGAATATCCGTCTTGAGAAAATTCTGTAGATTGATGAAATCAGTGCACTCAGGACTTGTGCTTCAGTCGAGTTTTCTGATGCAGTCTTGTTTCTCCTCTGTGTCCCTGTACGTTTGCGTTTCGATTTGACAGCCTCTCTGTGTATGTCCGTGTCTCAGGGCTCGTTTGGAGCACTGCAGAAGATCTGCGAGGACTCATCGGAGCTGCTGGACAGCGACGCTCTGAACAGACCCCTCAACATTATGATACCAAAATTCCTCCAGTTCTTCAAGCACTGCAGCCCTAAGATTAGGTACAGGAGAGAAAGAGACTCATTTCTCATTGTTGTTTGTCATTATCATCTGGATGTGATGCATAATAACATCTGACTCACAATGAAGGTGTTTGTATTCATACTGTCTGATCCAGATACTCCTGACTGTCACGTAACTTTACCTCTTACATTATGACTCAAAGGCTTGCAATAATTACTTATAGGATTCAATTAGAAATGTTCTCACTGAAATATTTTTGTAATTTAGTATTTTATTTTCAATGTATATTTTAATGATTTATCTATTATTTAATTTATTCATTTATTTTTCTTAATTTATTACATTTTTTATTTTCTTACATACAAAATATATTTGCAAAACAAGATGGTATACAGTCAAATCTTTATAGGTGGCTAAACTGATACATCATGACATTTTTTTGCTCACTTTTTCATCACGGACCTCTTTTCGATTTGACTGTTTACATGTTACACGGGCATTATCAATACCCCTGCTGGTCCCTGCAGGTCCCATGCCATCGCCTGTGTGAACCAGTTCATCATTGGTAGAGCCCAGGCCCTAATGGACAACATTGACACCTTCATAGAGGTGAGCTGCTGTAAAACTACTGCTGTACACCAAAACTCGTTCCCTTGTTTTTAAGTTTTTTAAAAAAAAAAATTTTTTATTTTCTTGTTCAACACAACCTCTTTATTCCACCTGCCGTATAAATAATTTGTTTCTCGTGTTATCTCTCCTCTTCCATTTTAGAGCTTGTTTGCGCTGGCAGCAGATGAGGACTCTGAGGTTCGAAAGAATGTGTGCCGAGCCCTGGTCATGTTACTGGAGGTCCGCATTGACCGCCTCATCCCCCACATGCACAGCATCATCCAGGTAAGTGTTGCACATCTGCTCAGTCAGCTGTGGGCCTCTTGTAAGGAAGTAGATGTGTAAAGTCTGGACTTCATTGTTGGTCCATGTTTTCTGCTATCTGTTTTCTGTTACGAGTTGTTGTTTATGCTTAGTGTTTGCTCTTGTTTACACTGCTATTGAGTTTTTAAAAGTGGCAGCTGCAGTGCTGGGCTGGCTCGTATTTGACCAATCACAGTACATTTATGTCACTCAGTGTAGGAACACTGAGTGACATAAATGTACTGTGATTCATGCTGGAAGAGTACCTGCTCTGGAACAGAAATTCTTCAAAAGTGCGTTCTAGAAACAGCAATCGTTCCTGTTTCTTGCAGTGTGAACACATTTCGCATTTCTCTGAACCGATAGTTCCTGTTTTCTGATCCAGATTTGCCAAAACTCTTCACCACACTGTTGCCCAATAATGTCATTTTCTCTCTGTCCTCATGTTTTGATTTGTCAGCTTACACTTCTTGTTTTCTAACTTGTACTTTCTCCTCTCCTGCAGTACATGCTGCAGCGAACCCAGGACCCCGATGAGAACGTGGCTCTGGAGGCCTGCGAGTTCTGGTTGACTTTAGCGGAGCAACCCATCTGTAAGGAGATGCTGTCTGGACACCTGGTGCAGTGAGTAGCAAATTAACTACTGTTTAATGTAACGTGTATTCTGTGTTGATACACCAGATGACAAAAATGATCTGTATGTACCTTCTCAGGGTTTTGCTCAACAATTCAGAAACAGCTTCTTCTTTATCAACTTGTAAATTAGATTTATTGACTGTTGTACCCAAAGTCGCCTCTTTTTCTTCCCTTCGATATAGACTGACACCTATCCTGGTAAATGGGATGAAATATTCAGAGATAGACATCATATTATTAAAGGTGAGCTCTTTCTTTTTTCTTGTAATGTTTTATAGTATGTTCTTATACAGAAATAAGCCCTTATATCATGAATTGATGTTTTTGTTTCGGATGATTTTTGTTCATAATGCTGACGATGGAAACATTGGAGAACGTTTTATTTTTCAAACATCATTTGGGAGAGCAGCAGTCCTCCCAACAGGCTGTGTATCCTCAACATGGATTTGGACTTCTAAGTCTGTCTTGCATCTGGACATGATGAAAAACCCAGCTCATTGATTTACAATGATACCTAAAGTTCCTATATTTTCTGATCCAGATTTGACAGACTGTTGTCAGTGCGCATTTCCAAGTCTGAAACACGTCCTTTCCTCATAGTTGTGTTCTTGTTTGACATAAGCAAATGATAAACTAATCTAACAATCTTTTGATTGAGAAAGGTTTTGCTTTTGTGACTAAAATAGTTTTTATAACTTGTTACAAAAACATGCATGCAACTTGATGCCTTTCCTCCATGTAAGAAATAAATCCTGACTCAAAATCCAAAACAAAGACAACATAAAAGTTCATTCAAAGTCACAGCTCTCATAATATAGGAGGAAAATAGTGATCAAGAACTGGCCCTGGATCTGTTTTTAAGAGCCTGTCTGGAAAAAGCACGTAGGATGATGTAACAAAAATTAAATTTGTTTTTTTTTTTTTCAGGGTGATGTGGAAGAGGACGAGGCAGTGCCAGATAGCGATCAGGACATCAAGCCTCGCTTCCACAAGTCGCGCACTGTCACCCTGCAGCACGAAGGAGGGGAGGGGGAGGAGGGCGAGGACATTGAAGAAGACGATGACGATGATGACGACACGCTGTCCGACTGGAACCTGCGTAAGTGATGAAGAAATGCAGCTCCAGAGTTTGTGACTTGAACATCTTCTGCTTTCGAGTCATGTGTTAAACAGACTGTTGGAGGTTTAGGCGTGGTTATAATTGCTCTTTTACTTCTTGTTGTAGGAAAATGTTCAGCTGCAGCGCTGGACGTGCTGGCCAACGTGTTCCGTGATGAGCTGCTGCCCCACCTCCTGCCCCTCCTGAAAGGCCTGCTCTTCCACCCAGACTGGGTCATCAAGGAGTCTGGCATCCTGGTTTTGGGAGCCATAGCCGAGGGTAAGATTTACAGGACAAAATTTCTCACCGAAACTGCAGTTTTAGCTATGAGCTCTGTCTGTTGTCTTCTACTTGTAAATCATCAGGTAGAGAAGCAAGTTGGTCTTGCATCTGGACATGATGAAAAACCCAGCTCATTGATTTACAATGATACCTAAAGTTCCTATATTTTCTGATCCAGATTTACGTAATTCAAACCTCTACCCAAAAAAAAGTTTCCACTTTAGGAAAAAACAGACTCAGTACAAATGATGCTGCAGGATTTTGAGTGACCACAATGACTCATCTTGAGTAACCTCTACAAATATCACTGACTCAGTTTAAATTTACTAATATGATATAACCTTGTTATATTGAATTTAGTAAATATATTTTTTTTCTAAACCCTGTCCTCACATATTCATACAGACATGCATGTTGGATCTTTAAGGATGCACGTGCAGATAATTATCTCATGTCAGAACAATTCAAAGCTTCCAGGAGTCTTACTCATTTGGTACTTGGGATTACGTTTGCACTCAGTAGTTCACATAAAAAGTGAAGATCGTTGTATCAAAACCAGGACAGCAATAATGTACCCTTGCCCCTTTGTAATTTTCTTAAACGTTCCTCTCTGTGTCTCAGGCTGCATGCAGGGTATGGTGCCCTACCTACCAGAGCTGATCCCCCACCTTATCCAGTGTCTCTGTGACAAAAAGGCCCTGGTGCGCTCCATCGCCTGCTGGACCCTGAGTCGCTATGCACACTGGGTGGTCTCCCAGCCCCCCGACTCCTACCTCAAACCCCTCATGACGGAGCTCCTGAAACGCATCCTGGACGGCAACAAGAGGGTGCAGGAGGCCGCCTGCAGGTGAGCAGCTTCACACATCTCCTCTCCTCCATATGTGGACATGATGAAAATCCCAGCTCATTGATTAACAATGATACACTTTGTTCCCATATCGTTGTCTGATCCACACCCTGCATGTAACGTTCCTGGACTGGCTGGTATCTGTAAATATTGAACCGAACCCTTCTCGGTTTTGTCTCAGTGCATTTGCCACCCTGGAGGAGGAGGCGTGCACAGAGCTGGTGCCCTACCTGAGCTTCATCCTCGACACACTGGTGTTTGCCTTTGGAAAGTACCAGCACAAGAATCTGCTCATTCTCTACGATGCCATAGGAACCCTGGCAGACTCAGTGGGTCACCACCTTAATCAGCCTGTAAGTGCCTGCGAAAGTTTGACCTGAATGTTGTTTTTGCCCCAAAGGGAGCCATAGTTAATTGACTGATCTTTTCAAGTAATACAGTTTAAAAGAATAAGTCGACATTTTGGAAAATTGGCATTTTTGATATGTGGTACTACTTATTTATTAAATGCATTGTCTTTTGTTTCTTTTTTTTTTTCGTCATATACAAGCATTACAAAATTAAAAACGTCATCCTCAAATTGTGCGTACTACTAAAACTTCACCTATATTCACAAGAGGTGTAACAATTTCACGGTTCGTTTAGATACAATACAGTGGTGTCACGGTATTGTAAATTTTCAATACAGCAAAAAAGAAATACCAGAGAGATTTCCTAGTCTATTAAGACATACATCATAACATATGATGTTTTTGGACTTTAAACAATGATGGTGCTATATCAGAGTGACCCACATTCTGAGCTCTTAGCAGCAAATTAAACAAAAAAACGGTTTCTTGTAAAATATGAAAATTGGTAATGTAGCAAATACAAACATAAGAAACAATTTTGTTCTCTGTCTTTTTATATTTTTAATGTTTTAAAAGAAACTGACATCATAATTTGGGCTTTTAGTTTTTTGTTGAAAGGAGTTATAGTCTGACTGAAATGGGCTCATGAAGGACTATTGTAACCGGGCTCTAATACGTCATGCATGTTCATAAAGCCTAAATGTTTTCCACTGCAGGAAGAAAGGAGATGTTTGATATCTTATCATGTTGTCATAATAGCATTTGTTTTGTCAAAGACTTAAATTGGAGGCAGAAAGTCTCATGGTACCAATTGATATTGTTTTTCAGGAGTACATTCAGAAGTTGATGCCCCCCCTTATTGCCAAGTGGAATGAGCTGAAAGATGAGGACAAGGATCTCTTTCCACTCCTAGAGGTGAGAAGTTGATTGATTTTATTAAATCAGGCACACTGACTTGCTGACAGGGTCCCCACGGATCCTTAAAAAGCCTTAAAAGGCCTTCAATTCATTAATAAAAAAATGTTTAGGACATGGGAACATGATTTTATTAATCTTTTTTTTCTTTTCCTTGTCTAACCTCGTGTCTGGTGTGCAGAGAATGTTTTTTTCCCCAACATTTAAAGTATATCATCTAACTTTTTACATTTCAACAGCAACAACAAAAATCATGTTTTATATTTTCAGTCAACATTTGAGTAAAATTGTCCCTAACCCCAAAGGCATTGATGTCAGTTCCCGCTTTTTTTTGCTTTGTGTTTTCAATTTGGTCAGAAATTTCACTCCAATTGACATTAAATGAGTCTTAAAAAGTCTAAAATCTCACTTGCGTTTAGCTGTAGGAACCCTGACGCTGACCCATGCTGGGTTTGCATTATGTATGGCCTCTTTCACACTGACACAGAAAGGAATCGTTGCTCTAAGGTGTTTCTCTCTCTCTGTAAAACAATGACACTGATAAAGGCGCTTCACTGCTTTTCATTGATATACACCTCAGGACAACCATCTCTGCTTTCTGTGTCTCTACAAGTCATCTTTGTTTCTTCCAGTGTCTGTCGTCAGTAGCCACCGCCCTGCAGAGTGGTTTTCTGCCTTACTGTGAGCCAGTTTATCAACGCTGTGTCACACTAGTCCAGAAGACTCTAGCTCAGGCCATGGTGAGAATGCAAACACATGCACAAAAGAAATATGCTTTTAGTGATTGAGAGGTAAAGAATATGCAATAAACCTCTCTCCCATGTCGGTGCAGATGTACAACCAGCATCCAGACCAGTATGAGGCCCCTGACAAGGATTTCATGATCGTGGCTTTGGATCTGCTGAGCGGCCTGGCTGAGGGTTTGGGGGGTCATGTGGAACAGCTAGTGGCCCGCTCGAACATCATGACCCTGCTTTTCCAGTGCATGCAGGTGGGACAGGAGCGTTTTGTTGTTTCTCATGTATCAGGACAGTTTCTTCTGAATTCAAACACGTTTTTAACACAAAGGTGTGTTTGTGCTGCAGGATACTATGCCCGAGGTGAGGCAAAGCTCCTTCGCTCTGCTGGGTGATCTAACCAAGGCATGCTTCCTCCATGTTAAGCCCTGTATTGGTGAGTGTGCTTTATCACTACACTGACTAAAGGCTCATTTATACTCCCTGTATATACGAAAAATAGATTAATTGTAAGTCACTTCCCACATCCTTCCAAGCGTCTTTTATGTTGGCATAGATACATTTAGTGAGACAACAACAAACGAGATGGTGATTGAGGAGGTTGTAATAGTGTACTTTATGACAGAGGCAATATTATAAACTGCCGTGGTCTGTGAGGCCGTGAAATACATTGTGACGTTTAGGGTGAATTATTTTCACTATATTACCGATTTGGTACAATCTGCCATTTTTAAAATGCCTTTGTTGTGTCCTCCGTTCGTTGAACTGCACCACACTTCTCCCACAATCTCCGGTGGTACTGATCTCTTTTGTCGTATCCGTAAGCTTTTAACAAACGTGCACAAATACAGACGACAGTACATGTCCCGACTAACTGTGCGTACAGAAATAGATGTGTCTGTTTCATACCGTAAAAACGTTACTGCCTTCATACTAACAACGAGGCAACTGTGGAGGAGGACGTATCATCGTGCCTTTAAATGAAGGTAGCATTGAAAACGTGTAGCCATTTTTAACACCCCAACATGTGGAGGGAGAATTTTATTTTTTGCTCATGTTACTATATATTACAGATTCATCCCATTTTGCCATTATTTGCATTTTTGTTTGGCATTGCCTGCAGTTGTATCTCGCTTGAACTACCCCACACTTCCTCACGATCTCTGTTAGGAATGCTCGGTTTCGTCTTTATATGTAAGATTTCAGAAAATGTGCACAAATACATATGAAGTCAACATAGAGAATGGACAGAAGGCTCCGTCCATCTCCATCACTGTATGTGGTGTTAAGCATAAATTAGCCTTAAGTCTCAATGAAGGAAATAATTTCAACGAGCATAAATACTGTGAGAAATAGCATTGTTATAATCGTCATTTTCTACCTGTGCCCAGTATCTGGATATGATGAAACACCCAGCTCATTGACACAAAATGATACATTTTGTTCCTAAATTTTCTGATCCAGATGTGGCGCACCTCATGTTGCACTAGGTGGCACAGTTGAGTTTGCCATCTTAAATCTGCTGCTGTTACATGTTTTCCAAGTTCATGTCTGACAATCTGAAAACCGGTTTACTGGTAAACCACCCCCAGCCGCTGTTTTTCCTATAGCATTAATTTGTCTTTTAGCCTTAGTCTTTTGATGTGTTTGTGTAAGTGACTGTAATTCACTCTTGTAACCGGTGTGTGTCCATGTCCTTCCTCCAGCTGAGTTCATGCCCATCCTGGGGCTGAACCTGAACCCAGAGTTTATCTCGGTGTGTAATAACGCCACCTGGGCCATCGGAGAGATCTCCATGCAGATGGGTGAGTGGGTTTCACATTTATGTTTTTGTTTCTTTCTTTTTTTTTTATACATTTGGTTGTTGGTTGTATAAGACTGCTGATTCTGCTCAGCTCTTGAGAATAACTCTCTGATGGAAAAAAAAACATAAAAAAACACTGTAGGCATCATAGGTAAACTATTCAAGTGCTTCATCTCAATTAATAAAAAGTAAAGTCTTATAGTTCCTATGCAGTATGGAAAAGTATTAAATGTGATTTTAGTCATTTCCGGGTTTGAATAAGTATGGAAAAAACATTTTCTGTCTCCAGACTATTGCTCCTGTACTGTAATCTTATCAGAAAATTCAGATTTTTTCCTTAAATAAATTTGTCATACAGGCAGCATGTTTTCATGGTGTTTGGAGCAGGTAGCCAGCACAGCCAAAATTTTTTCCGTGATCTGATCTAATAGCTTGGGAATTTTCCAGTTACCTCAGAAGAGGCAGAACCGTTGTAAATCTTTTTCACAAAATGATGTGTGCCTCTCCCATTTTTGTCTGCTGTTACATTTTGTACAGAAAGCCATCCTCATTTTGCTCACAGACTGAGTGAATGTGTGTGCGCCTGCGTGCATATCTGGGAAGCCATTGACACGCTGCTATCCTTACAGCCAAAAGTGATGTAGTGAGTGTAGGGACGTCAGCAAACCAGTCGTCTTTTAGACAAACAACTGCAAAATAAGAACACATTTTTCTTGTGTAGATGTTGACATTTGCCTCCTTTGCCCATAACAGCACTTGATAACAGCACTTGATACACAAAGATAAATACGTCACCAGAAACCTGCAGCGCCCAGACCATTTTGTGTTTTAATGTACGTGAACTGAAGTGAACTGAACGGTTACACTGATGTTTTTCTAGGTGCAGAGATGCAGCCTTATGTGGGCATGGTGCTGCCACACCTAGTGGAGATCATCAATAGACCCAACACACCCAAGACTCTGCTGGAAAACACAGGTACACATGAGGTCATATATACAGTATTCAGTGTTTCCTCTAGGATTTTTTTCAGCAGCGGGGGCAGGCTCTCCGGGGAGCCGTGGCGGCGTAAACAAATGACACTTGACTGCAGATTTTAGTTTTATGCCCAGCATAATGCCCCTTTTTATTGAATGGTTGGCATGAAAATCGCTTTTTAAAGGCTGAATGTAAAAATACATCATGGCGTGTATATCGCTTAATGCTATCAATTAGTTTACTCACGTCAGCGACACTGAGTTGAGTTGGCACCGGGCCCAATTAACTTAAGCTACGTAACCTTAGCTCAGAGGCGGTCCTGGGTAGTTTTGCGCCCTGGGCGACCCGACAGTTGTGGCAGTTTTTACATTTTCACATAGCGCAATAAATGTAAAAGTATCTATGTTAATTTTATGAATGAAATACAATTTATTTGGAAGCAGCTGGGATCATAACAGGTCAGTCTATCCCTCACCCCCCTCCTTGCTTTTCCTCTGAGAGTTAAACTCAGCCTGCTCTCAGCCTCTGCAGTTGTGAGTTGATCGCCCTCCTGTCTCCCTGCTGCCTTTTCTTCTGACGCACACAACCTGTAGACATGACTCTCAGCAGAAAGTTGACATGATAGTAAGGGCGCCCCGCACCTACTCCACAAACGTGACGTGGAAATGAGCGGTAGAAAACTTGCGATTTTTATTTATTTATTTATTTATTTATTTTGCGGTTGCTCGTGCGCCCCCAAATAGATTGCGCCCTGGGCGGTCGCCCACATTGCCCATAGCAAAAACCGTCCCTGCCTTAGCTGGCCATCAATATTTTGCGAATGTTTATTTAACTAATAAAATCTATTATAAGTTTTCTTAAGCTAATAAGTCTACCTTTTCTCCGGTAAGTTGCACGCTATTTTCAAGCCGACACTCCTCTGACTCTCCGACCTGATGCCTGGATGCGAGTAGCTAATTAACGTCGGCACCAGTTAGTTCTGTTGGGGGGTGGGAGCGGGCGGTGGTATCTACCCCAAAGAGTAGATACGGAGCAAGATAGTTATCTGCCTCAGCACTCGCGACACCCAACGCAGTGCAGGACTGTGCTGTGATGCGGCGGTGGTGTATTTGCAATTTAAAAAAAAAAAAAAAAAACCAAAAAAAAACGACAGTTGAAGGAGCAGCGGGTAGGATTTGGGAGTAGGATTTAGGAGTGTAGAGGAAACACTGGTATTCATCAGGACATGTGTTTCAGACAGTGGAACGCCTCAGGGGGAGTTTAGCTGGAAAGATGTGTTTCAAGTTTCTGCGCCACACCTATATGTTAACAAGGTAAAGCAGCAGCAGAAGGACGCTGACATAAAGCGACAGACAGGTTGGATAGGAGATGAACTACACAAGATGTGGTTTTTAACAGGTTAAATCTTCATTGCACGTGAGACTCATAGCCCACAATCTAGCACTGAATATCTGTGCTTTTTGTGGTCAAAATTAAGCAAATCAGCTCTTTGATCAGCAGACAGCTAGGTATTTCCCATCATGCCCTTGGTGTTTCAGTTGGCGGAGAGCTCATGTTGCCTGCAGTGCTGAACCCCTCACATCGGGCGCCTGAAGCAGGTGCCACCAGTTGACATCCCTGATACAAATCTAAAGCTGGAGATACACTTGCTGTCAACTGTGTCAACACATGATGGATGCCACATGTCAGCTGCATTGGCTTGGCGCGTTGGCTGTGCACGTCTTCCTAAATTAACGCGACACAGACGAGAGATGCAGTATGTATATAAACAGCAGGGGCAGTGTAGAGGACAAGCGGCTGAAACAGAGATAACAGCATGAGAGAGACGAACTCCCCATTGTCCCGACGGGCTGGATTTAGAGGCCCGATGTTGTCGTCGCTGTCACCTTCTCTGTCCTATTTAACATGATAGTAACCTTCTCGAGCGCCATGTCTGTTGTTTACATCCCACACATCCAGTAGTCGTATATGGCCTGAGCTCTCTCGTGTGCTCTCTAGAGCTTTTCTCCAATAACACGCAAGTATATAAACAAGAATGCTCGTGATGCAGCAGGACGCAGCTGGATATCTACCCAAACGCAAGGTTAAACATCGCATCTCCAGCCTAACCGTCACGCATTGTCCTGCAATCAGCAGTAATTGATTGTGCGCAGGCCTGGCTCATCTCAAACATGCCTAATGTGTTTCTTGTGTCTTCCTGTCTGCAGCCATCACGATCGGCAGACTGGGTTACGTCTGCCCCCAGGAAGTGGCACCACAGCTGCAACAATTCATTAGACCATGGTGAGATTATTATTAACCTGACATCACGGAATAGCTTTTTAACAGGGTTCCTGTGGATCCTTAAAAAGTTTTGAAAAGCATTGAAATAATTAATTTGAAAAAAAAAGGCCCTAATGGGGGTATTAAAATGTCTTAAATCAATATTTCAAAAGTCTTAAATGCAAAGACATGGGATGTGGGATTTTATTAATCTTTTTTTTCTGACTTTGCATTGTAAAATCTTTAATAATAAAAAAAAATTAACTGAACGCTTCTCATATTAACAAAACCTAAAAATGATGTTTTATGTTAGGATAAATATTTATTCGAAATACTCTTTTTTGTCAATTTTGGTTTTGAAAGTTTGGTCTTAAATTTCATTCCGAGTGGCATTAATAAAGTCTTAAAAAGTCTTAAATCATACTTGCCTTAAGCTGTAGGAAACGCTTCACAATAAGGCATATTCCATTTCTTTTGTTTTCTAGTATAAATCCCAGAATCCCCTCTTCTTGCATCATGTAGGAAAACTCTTTTGGGGTCAAACAAAAAGGAAAGGAAGCTTATCATAGCAACCCACAGCAGCTGCATTGCTGAATTAAGATATCCCACTTTGTCGTCGTTGTACCTCTCCCCAGGTGCACATCGTTGAGGAACATCAGAGATAATGAGGAGAAGGACTCGGCCTTCAGAGGTATCTGCGTGATGATCGGTGTTAACCCTGCAGGAGTGGTGCAGGTGAGGTGTCACGCTTTAAAACGGTGTAATGTACACGTGAAGCCGACCGTCCCTCTGGAAATGATGAAACACCCAGCTCATTGATAAGCAGTGATACATTTTGTTCCCAAATAATTTTTTCTGATCCAGAATCTCTCTTTTAAACTCATTTGCATGAGCTCTGAATTAACAAGTAACAAGTGCGCTCTCTGTCCAGGACTTCATTTTCTTCTGTGACGCTGTGGCCTCCTGGGTCAACCCCAAGGACGACCTGAGGGACATGTTCTATAAGGTGAGTGCGTCATCACCTGGTCAGACACGTCCATCTGATGGATGGCCCTTGTTTCAGATTAATAGTGTTACCATTGAGATGTCAGCTCCTCATGTTTACTGCTGGCCTGCCGCACTCTGTGATGATCATCTATCAGACATTCGAAATCTGATTATACTGTGCGGATGCATTTTTGAATCTGAGAAGTGTGTGCAGAGCTTGCTGTTTGGGGAGAGAGAGCAGTCATTCATAAACACAAAAGTAGTATTTTTACATTCAGGGCAGCGTAAGTGAAATTTAAAGACCCCCTCAACTCAAAAATGTGTTTTTCTATTGATTTCCCCTAAAATGTCTGAAATTCGCTATACTGACTTGTGTTTGCGCAAAGATTGTCACTAGAGGGGTGTTTTCACATTTCTCTATTGAAGGAAGCGATGTCTTTGCATTTCCCTAAAATCTGAGACAAACAGCAACGACACGTTACTAATACAGGGTTCCCGCGGATACTTGAAGTTTTAAAAGGCATTTAATTAGTTGATCCTAAGAAAGGGTCTTAATTGGAATTAAAAAGTCTTAAATCAGTCTTAAAAAAGACAGAATTAGGATTTTATGTTGCATCAAAAATTGCAAAAGAATTGGTAACAAAAATAGTTTTTACAGATAGCCTTTTACATTACTGTCATGTTTAATGTTACAATAAATGATTAAGCAAAATTGTATCTTATCCTAAATAATTGACATGCGGTTTATGTTTTTTCCCCTCAGTATTGTTTTTTTTGTGTAAAATTAGTCTTAAAAACCACGTGCATCAATGCAAATTTTGTTTACCTCTATACACATCTTTTAATTTTCTCCCCGCGTTCTTTCTCTCCCTTTATGCCAGCTGAAATTATGTTTGAATAGTTTGAATCTGATATACTTGAAAAACCATTCTGATATTTCTGCTAGTCAACAGACACAACAGACTCCTCGTCTGAGTCTGGGTCTGACTGAGGCTCGAACAAATGTGGCTGAATCTCTCACATATTTCCTCTGTGATGACGCTCTACTTTGGCTCGCGCTGCTCTTTATCAGGTCAGCCACCTGTCAGTGCTGCTGTGTTGGAGAAAGTGAAAAGCAAAAGTGAAATCTAATGCAAGCAGCGTCGGTCAATAAGAGCCTCTCAGTGAGAGAGAAGACTGGATCTGCTTACGACCCCTTTACAGAGTATTTTGACTGTTGTGTTGGAGAATCATGTTAACCCTTTAAAACCTGAAAAAACAAGTTTGATTTCTTTCAAAAGCATGGGAAGAAAGAAGAGAGCAACTGAGCAACAAATGACCCAAAATTGGCACGACATTAGTAAAATTTACAAGAAAATGACAAGAAAATAAGCAAAAGAATTAAAAAAAAAGTAAAAAACCAAGAGACTTTTTTTTTTCTTTTTTTTTTTTTTAAAAATACATAATTATAAGAAATATAAAAACTGTTTTCTGGTCATTTTTTCCTCTTTTTTGATAATATCTGCCATTTTCTTGTCACCTTTTATTTATTTAATTATCTATTTATTTATTCAATTTTTCAGACATTTCATGCCAAGTTGCTTATTGCCTTTTTGCCATGTTCTCAAAAATAAATCTATAAAACTATTTTAAAGATCCATATAGAGAGCCTAGTCTGCCTCCGTGACAGTTTTCTCTTTTGCTTGTTTCCCCAAGATCCTGCATGGATTCAAGGACCAGGTCGGGGAAGAGAACTGGCAGCAGTTCTCGGAGCAGTTCCCTCCTTTGTTGAAGGAGCGCCTGTCAGCCTGCTACGGCGTCTAACCCAAACTCCCCTTTGTCCACAGAGGACACCAACCTGTTAGGTAAGTCCAGCACACACACATACACACACAGCCCAGACCCCAGACCCCTGACCCCCTTCTGGAGATGATGAAAACCCCAGCTCATTGACATGCAATGATACATTTTGTTCCCAAATTAATTTTCTGATCCAGAATTACACTTTTTTAACCCTGAACCAGTCCCTCCCCTTCCGGTGTCCTAAATTACACCATAGTTTTTGGCGAGAGATGTTACCTATAGCATGTATACCGTTTTTTAAAACCAAACAATAACAAAAGACAGACTTTAATCACGTCTAGAAGAAGAGATGACGTGACCGGTGAAAGTTAGACGGTCGGTCAGTTACCTTGTGTTGCTGCCTTTTTGTTTTTTGTTTTTTTTAAATTTATTGCTCGATCTTCTTTTGGTAAATGACGAGTGCTAAGCAGCGTTTGGCAATTAAGAATTTTTTTTAGATAATGAGTAAAACTTGGAACAAATTAACTTGTATGGGTTATCAACCGAAGCTATGAACTTGTGTTTATGATTATTGTAATTAAGTATTTAATTACCATATTTCTGAACACATATTTTTTAGTTAAATCCTCATAAAGAAAAAATTATTTATTTAAAAATTAGTTTTGAACTGAATTATGAACACAAATTTTTAAGTTGACTACTAATTGAATTAATTTGGTCCAAAAATTTCCCCACATTATTATTATTATACTTAATTACTATAATTATAAACAAAGTTGATTCCTCATAAAATTATGATATTCCAACTAATTTTGTCACAATATTTTAAAGTGTTAAGGTGCATTACTGTCCCCCTCTGTGGGCGTATGTGTGGTTTAATTAAATGGAGGATTTATCAAACAGTTTATTATATTGCTATGGAGACTATTTGTATTGAGATAATTATCTTTTTTTTGTTTATTATCACCCAACCTTAGGAGAGACTGTGCCTCTCTGTGAGCTCCAGATCTGCTCATATAATGTGATTTTAATCTTTCGTCTTTGTTCTTCTGTGTGTTCCCAGGTTCATGTAGGGGAGGGTTACTGGGGAACTCATTGCACTGCCCAGATTGTGGGGAGAAACAAGAGCTGGAGGGATGTGACTGGCCTTGACCCTCCACTCAGCGGATGGCCCCCTTTCCCCCCGCGCCCTGTGTGTCTCTCTGAGGGAGGGAGGGGTGGGAGGAGGGTGGTGGGTGTGGGAGGGTAAACTGGGGATATATACATATACCTCTCGGACTAAACGCCTCACTCAATCCAACACAGTCAAAAGTGACTTTTCGCCAACAGCACGCAGGGATCCTAGTTAAGTGAGGCTGGCTTTGACCGCCCCCTCCTCGATTTGATTATTCTGTTAAGATAGGTAACGGCTGGGAGGGGAGGGGGGGGGTGTCAGATAGGTACATAATAAAGGAATTATCTGAACCAGCATAGGGTGCCACAGTCCCAAACACCACAATGCACCTAGTCCGTAGAATCACACGCGTAGATGTGTTTAAATAGGCTCGTGCCAGAGGCTAAACAAAAACATTTTACTATGTAACAGTGCAGGAAATGTGCACAAATTGTTTGCACATTTTCTGGTGAAATTGCATAAACCATTTGGTGTGCATATACATGGGTCTTTACTCTTTTCACGCGTACATTTAGCTGAATTTAATTTCCTTCCTCTTCCCTCGGTTACTGAATTCCTCGCCGATCATCACTCGAGACAAAAAAAAAACAAACAAAAAAAAAAATGATGCAGTAGGTCTGTCCTCTAAGGTTTTACCACCGCAGTACCAAGTTATTGCATGGCATATGATCACCTCTGAAGTGACGCATGTTTGAGTGAATGTCTGTCTCGTCGCTCACTTGATTCATTTCATTAATTGTCGTCAGTACGGGGAGGCTGCCATAAAGCGAAGCTGTCAGGTGCTTGCTCTGTTTGTCCTCCCATTCATACATATTGTCGAAACAATGTCCCTTTAGTTCAATGGAAGCTTTGTGCGTGAAGACCAACTTTAGGTAAATTAAAGCAGGAATCAGCCTCACGTCAGTTTGGAGAATCCTGCTCTGCATCAAGAGTTCAAATACTGTAGTCGAGAATCCTTTTTGCTGCTGCTGCTGCTGCTGCTGCTTCGTTTTTAGGGACTTTACAAGACAGACTTACTGAGGGCGATAAGACATCAACAAGAATGAATAACTGATATAAATGCACTTTTTTTTTCTTTTTTTGTAAGAAATTTAGAATTTCAAATGTAAGACATACAGTAATAATATACTGATCTTGAGACATAGTTTCTTTTGATTTTAGGACTGTTAATGACTTGATAACTTTAAGCATAATGATTATGGTAAGCAATGGTAAAAATGGCTAGCTAAGACTTGAGGCCTCTTAACGTGGTTTTATAATGTAGCGCCTCCTGAAGTAGGATTTAAGAGGAGGGAGACATCTTAATTACAGTATTTTGCATCCACGTCCCAGTGCATCTGTCAATCCGTACCTGTGTTTGAGTGTCCCCGACTTTCTCATCAATGCTTTTTTTGTTTGTTTGTTAAACGATGGCTGCTCGAGCCATCAAGGCTGCTCCTGGTCATGAACATTGCATGCTTTTCAGTGAGTCTTGCTCCTCTTTCTTTTTTAGTCATTTTATATAACCGGTCCATTTGAAGGGCTCTACCGTCTAAGAGCTTTGTCAATGGCAATGCAACTTGCTGCTGGACTAATAAGGTACTTCTCCAGCTTCTGATCAAACTAATGATTGTCGTTGCCATATATTCACCCGTTGATACTGTGTAGGATTTGCCCAGGAACACACTGACTCCAATAGTTGTCCCCTGACACTGGTTAGCTTCTGTGAGCGAGTGGTGGTCTTTATCGAGCTTTATCTTTTAGTCGTTGTCCCCAGTGGACGGTTCTGATGGAAGTGTGTATGGCTGTTTGCCTGTTGGTGTTTTGCCATAAAGGTGTGTATGTGAGTACTGCTTAGATGTGATGTTGCACCAGCACCGATGAAGTTATATCCTGAGGCATAGTTTGAGTGGATGTGGCTGTGGGGAGTATCAACATTTGCCTGCCAGTTAACACCAGTTTGAACTTAGTTTGAGCAAATCTTCTGAAGGCCCAGATGCACCAAACCGACATCATGAACTAGCTGCGACGAATTGTTTGTCGGCCAAGAAGTTTCCCATAAACACAAAGCAAAGAAATGGTATCATTTTGCGCCTGCGTGAGAAGAAATAACTCTCCATGCCAGTAGACGGTGGCCGCCCATATCCGCCATTTAAAAAAGGGAAACCGGAAGACTGACGTGGTGCAAGTCAGCACATTAACAACACAATCCAATGTTAAAAAACTGCGTATTTACCAATGCAGCAGTCAACGAGAACTCAAACCACCAGGAAACGTTTCTGCTAAATTGCTCAATGGCAAACGAAAAACAATCTTACCGTATATAACAAGCTTTTTTTGACCTCCCTCCCTTTTGATTTGAGCCGTTTGTTGACATTTCTTGCTTCCGTTTCTCTTCTCGTGTGCTGAGCTAAACCGCCAGTCCGCGATTTTATTCACCGACGGGCTCTGCTGATTAAACATACTTAATTGGCTTAAAAAAAGACCTCTTCCTTCCTGAATATCAGCTCACGTCAGTAGATGATGTATTTTATAGAATTAGAGTTAATGTAAAAGTTTCTTCAAACAGATCTTTTCCATGTTTTAACTGGTAGGCAAGCTTTGAGATGTGAGGCAGTCACTCACTGATCACAGGCTGGACTGTTCAGTTCTTGGAGCAGCGACTGGTGAAGCATTCGTTACATGAATCACTCAGAGGATGCAGCTCCTGTGCCACAAAGAATTGGTAAAAAAAAAAAAAAAAAAAGTTGAGGCTTTACCACTCCTCATCATTTTGTGATACACTAAGCTACATACAGAAGTAAATTTAAATGCAAGTTGTCCACAGATTATTTTATTTTTATTTTTATTTTGATGCTCGTGACGGTTTTGTTTTTATTAATTTATTTTATTTCTGATTTATTATTTTTATTATTTTTTGTTTGTTTTTTTTGTGCACCAGTGCACAAATTCTTTTGGACTTTAAAAGTTTTTTTTCCTTCCTTTTTTTATTCTTTTTATTTAAAGAATTATTTGTTTTCGTTGTTTTATAGCGGACCATTTGATTTTGTCAAATTTGATGTGGTAGGACTGAAAGAGAGTCTGTGCTCAGTGCATACCTTAGGGAAGAATGTGGAAAACTAATTCATAACTTTGTTTCAATCTGATATCAAGGCTGGCAATTGAATTTGATGTAGTACCTTTTTCTTTGCTCAACTGTGGTGCAGGTGGGATGTTATCTGATGTATCCCTTTTTATTTAATTTTTGTGAATAGGGGAAAATAAATTTTTTTTCTATTAAGCTTTGAGTTGTCTAAAAGTTTTTTATGGTGTGTGATCAACCAAACTTGCAGAGCGTTTCACTACCTATATTACCATAATAATTCAAATGCCTGAAAAAGCTGATAATGTACAGTAGATAAATAGATGGGTAGATCTTTACTTTGAACATGGCAAATAGAATCAGACAATAAATAAAATAAAAATATGGGCTTTTTTTATATAGCACTTTTCATACATAAAATGTAGCTCAAAGTGCTTAACATAAGAGTGCTAAGATTTAAATACAATTATGAGAAACATGTATATAAATACATACTGCATACAAACTTATATAAATACATACTACATACAAACATAAATACATACGTACATATACATACATTCACGTATATATATATATATATATACACAAATGAAATAAAATCATTATACAACACTAGTATACCATAACTCTGGCAGTAAGTTGCAGAACAGGTCAGCGGTAGAAAAAAAAAGAAATAAAAAATATAAAAAGGATATTCAACAAGAAGAGTCCAAATCATAAAAGCATAAAGCATTTTTAAGAAAGTAAGTTAGGAAATAAAGTTTCCCATAAGTCAATGAATTTTAATTGACTAGCTTCCTTATTCATATAAACCTAAACAATAAGTAACTAAATATATAAATACACCCACATACTAAAATTTCATTTCTACAATTTCTCAACATTGTTTGCAGAAAAAGAGAAAGATAAAGCAGGCAACAGATAAGCAAAAGTGCGTCTCCTGTAAACGCCCCTCTTCATCCTCGTACCTCGTGAAAATGTTGTTTTTATACAGAATTTTTAAACTGGTTTATGTCTGGACATTAAGAGAGATAAAGATAAAGAGTGGGTTTGTTGATCCTCTGAAAGGGGTGTTGTTTACAAATCTTATTGTTCATTTTTGAATGATCAGAACTGGATTTGTGGTTGTCATATACGTATTTCCCCACATTTCCACACAGTAAGTCATATATGGAAGTACAAAGGAACAGTACAGGGTGTATAATGAAGTTTCGGGAGACTTTATGTAACATTACAGTTGACTTTGATATTTTTGCCTTGATGTATTTTCTATGTGTATTCCAGCATAGTTTAATGTCTCCCATCTGTTCCCACAGTATTGCAACTTGAAGGTAATGTTAGCCAGTGTTGTGGCAGCGTGGCCTGCTAGCTGGGTTGACGGCACTGAGGTGAACATCAGGGACCGGTGACTCAGGATTCACAACGTGTTTTGCTTGTCGAGCAGGAGGGACTGGACACCTGCAACAAGAATGAAGACTCAACCAGTCACACATACATAATATTTCTCTGTAAGGAGGTATTACACATAAATGTATCTTAAAGTATAGAGTTTACAGTACAGAATTTATTACATTTGTGGCTGTACTTACAACATCTGTACTGTTAGTCTCTGCAGTCTTCCCAGCCAAACCAGAAAATCATTGAATTCATTAACAACTAAATCCATATTACAACCAGGTACATTATTCTCCATTTAGACAGGATTTGGATATCCTGAATCTCCTGTTTTATTTTTTTTTTTAGCAATTTCATTCAGTAACTTCCATTTATTTTTGATATTGTTTCAATTTTCCTCCTCCTGTAAAACTTTTTTGCTGCTTCGCGTGATACTTGTCAGTTTGTTTTTGTATGTCTTATATTTGTGTTGTTCTCCTTCTGTCCTTCTCTTAAGAAATTCTTTCTATAGTAGATTTTTCTTCTTGTATGCCCTTGGTTAGTCAGATTTTTCTGCAAAATTTCGGCTTCTTTACTTTGTTCACTAGAGGACTTGT
Organism: Plectropomus leopardus; assembly: GCF_026936395.1. Lineage (NCBI taxonomy): Eukaryota > Metazoa > Chordata > Actinopteri > Perciformes > Serranidae > Plectropomus > Plectropomus leopardus. The sequence continues at coordinate 22,243,514 of NC_142193.1, forward strand.
GTTTAATTCGCTGCATAGACATCTTCCACAAAGACTTAATTCCAGTCTTGTGTCATCAGGTCTTCTTTAAAAGAGTTAATTGCCTCCTGTGTTTTGTGTCGTGTTTGGCTGATAATATTAGTGTCACTGTTGCTCCTGAACCGATAACAACAAAAGGACATGGCTATAAAAAAGACAGAAATGCATTTGTAATTTTACTGTTGCGAATGTAATACTGGCTGTTGGAATCTGCAATAAATCTACGTAGTTATAACTTAACCATCTGAAACCTGGATCAGCATCAGTTTTCTTGTGCTGCGTTCAAACGACTTTTACAAACTAAATGAGCCTTTAAAAACTGAGCAAATAGGTTTGATTTCTTTTTAAAACAAGGAAAAAAAACACCTTTTTTGGCTGGACTGTGAAGCAAATCTAGCAGCCAATATATATTTCATAATATATGCCTGAAATGGTTTAAATCTTTAAAAATGATATTACATTTTCTGTGGGCAAGCCTGCCGGGACTTGCAGCCCACCTGCTCCCAATACCCTGCCCTCCTATAAATTTGAAAACAGGTCTACAGTTTGCTCTGATACTGCAGCTGTTTTCTTACAAAAAAAAAAATAGCAGGTTGACATCTTAAAGTTAATCGAGGTCGCGTGGACTGAGTAACAACTGAAGGATGTGACATAATTTTAGAGGCGGTCCTTCATTGATTTATGCACCAACAAACCGGTTTCAAAATACAGCATACACCCCGACCGTGACATGTCCTCTCAACAAGATCAAAAGTTGCTCAAAGAGGCTGAGCTGAGTCTGCTTCTCTACCTCCATCCTCCTGCTGTAACCGTGCTGTCTCTTCTTTGGTTTGGGGTGCGCTGACCTTCAGAGATCTGCACAGGTATTCTTATAATCTACCTTCATGAAAGAGACCAGAATAGTAGAAGTAAGTGTAGACAGGATAGGACAGAAGACTGACAGAGTGAAAGTGGGAGGGAGAGGCTGATTGTATGCAGCACAGAGCAGCGAGCTGAAGTTGAGTGGCAGCTCTGTGAGCCTTTGAGCGCCTCATTTATATAGCTAAGTTTCTGTTTTTTGTGTGTGTGTATTCCCCATTAACTCTTGTTCTCATTAGTAGTAAATACAATAAATAAAAAGACATTAACAATAATAATGAATAACGGGGTGTTTTGAAGGGCATCTTTTTTTGGTTGAGACACAGGTGACGTGAGGTTAAGAAACAGTCCGCCTTTATCGCCATGAGTTATTTGATGTTGCCTTGGTGTGTGTGAGTCTAGTAAGATTTCTTCATATGTGTTTTGTTGGCATTCTTCTCACCGGTTTGGAAAAACACAACACTAAATTTCACAGGGGGAACTGAATTCAATGTTTGTTAGCTGTACTTGGCACACCCAAAGTGAGTGGGTGGCACACTTTTTACATTCTCTTATCAGGATTGGCAGTGCCTAACCTTGACTGCCTGGCATTTCACTACGCATGTGTAAAAAATTCTCAGAGTTGTATTCATCTCTTTCCCTTATTTATGTGCTGTGCTTTACTGTAAGCAGATAGATTTTAACACTTCCATATTGGGAAATATTATATTTACATTTTAAGTACTGTGAATGATCGATAGCTTCACTTCCAGGACTTATTTATGACGGTGTATCAAATTGATCTTTCAGAGATTATGGCATTACGGCATTATTTGAACATTAGATTAAAATGTTTTCTTTAAAACAGTTTTGCAACTTGAAGGTAATGTTAGCCAGTGTTGCGGCAGCGTGGCCTGCTAGCTGGGTTGACGGCACTGAGGTGAACATCAGGGACCGGTGACTCAGGATTTACGTGTTTTGCTTGTCGAGCAGGAGGGACTGGACACCTGCAACAAAAATGAAGACTCAACCAGTCACACATACATAATGTTTCTCTGTAAGGAGGTATTACACATAAATGTATCATAAAGTATAGAGTTCAGCAAACATGTGATACTTCACAAACACTATGTAACAGTACAGGATGCAGTGATGGGACGTAAACACAGTACATTTACTCAAGTTCTGTACTTGGGCACAATTTTGATATTACTGTACTTTACTTGAGTATCTCCATTTCATGCTACTTTATACCTTTACTCCATTTCAATTCAGAGACATTTATTCAGTGGTGGGATGTAATTAAGTACATTTATTTAAGAACTCTACTTAATTAATTTAACTGTACTTTACTTGAGCCTTTTCCTTCTCCCTCTCTACAATTCAGGGGAAAATACTGCATTTTTTTCATTATAAAATGTATCTGAAAACTTTACTTTGTTACTTTGCAAAGTGAGATTTTTGCATGAAAACAGAAGAGGAGTTTATAAGATATGACAATTTGTTACGCTGGTGGGCGTCCCATAAGTTGTTCGTTTTTAAAAATTTCTCAGTAGCTCTTGCTTTTGTTAGTGACTGATGAAATAATAATGACAATAATAATAATAATATTAATAATAATATTGTACGCCAAAATCTATAAATAAAGTGACCCCCCCACCCCCCCCAAAAAAAAGAAAAACAAAATAATATGATGTTCCATTACACTGAGAAAGAAGCCATTCTAGTTTAAATAATTGGTACTTTTACATTTAATAGCATATTTTAAGTGCATTTTGCTGAGAATACTTCTGCACCTTTACTCAACTAATATTTTCAACTCAAGACTTTTACTTGTCATAGAATACTTTGAGACTGTAGTAGCCTATTTCTACTTTTACTCGATTATCTGCGTACTTATTCCATTTTGGACAATTTGTAATACTACTTTGAGGAAAGGGAGCCTACCAGCGATACTACAAGTCTACTACAAGTCAGATTCATTAGTTGCAAGCACTTCAAGTGTCTTAATGTTTTTAGTCAGGTTTTACATGTTTTTATAACTCAATCAGATTGGGACATGGATATATACAGCTGTATATAAATATAAATAAATAATATATATAAATATAAATTTGTTTTGCTGAGATATTTACTAAATCTAAATAAGATTTGCTCACATACTTCATTTGTTTTAATCAAAGTTGTACTACTTAAGTATTCATTTATATCACGTGTCTCTTTAAGTAACCATTGGTCGCATTTTTTATAATGTAACAATTACTTTTCGGTGGAAGATGATGAACCACAGCAAAACTATGCCAGGGAGACATTAGTTTGGTTAATACAGGTACTTTGAAAAAGTGGTTCAGAGTACTTTGTAAAAGGCAAATGTTATGGGGAGTATTGAATAAATTCTTATTTTATCCCTTTTTTTTCCAGACAAATGGCGCATCATTACCACCCAATATCCGGGACTATCTACAGGGAGACCGCCCCCATGCCAGAGGACACACCAAAGGTCAAAGGGTATGACTTCAACCAGGGAGTGGACTACTGCGCGCTGCTGAAGACTTACTGCAACACCGGCTTGCAGGCTACTAATGTCGGCTTGGCTATCAAGGAGATCAACAGCATGGTGAGATGATGGCTGCTACACAAAGTGAACTTTGATGAATGGCCGTGTTCCTTTTATTTATTTTTTATTTTTTTGTTAAAAGAGTAGTGTAGATGTTTTTAAGGTACTTGTCCATAATCAGTGTATTACTCACACTAAATGTCTGTCAGCACTCCCCCTGGTTTAGAGAAGAAGGCTTCATTGATTGCATCTAAAAACAATGTAAGAGGGCAAAGAGCATTTTAGGAAGAAATTAACCCCCAAATAAAAAAGTAAAAAAAGTGAAAAGAGTATCAGAAAATTGAAAATCAACACAAAAAACATATAACCAAGCAAGGAAATTACCTTAAAAAAAGGTGCCAAATTCATTTTAAATATAAATTATGATAATTCTAAATATAGTTTTTAAGCATTTCCCTAGCTTTTAAAGAAATCATTTTCTAAATCTACTAATTTCTTGCATTTTGAAAAACATATTTTCCCAAGTTGTTCATTGCACTTTTCCCCATGTTTTTGGAAAAAAATTATCCAAAGGTTTAAATATTTTTGAATGCTTTCAGAGGCCTATCATAAGCATTTAAACCTATGAAACCTAAGCCAATAGGTGCAATTTCTTTCCAAGATGTGTGAAAAAAGGAAATGAGCAACAAGTAAAGAAATGTTTCACAAATGGTAAGAAACTAGATGATTTATTTATTTATTTGGTTTTTAAAGCTAGGGGAAAATGTCTAGGGTAAAATACGGAAAAATCATCTTTATAATTATCAATGTTACATATCTAAAATTAGGTTACAGAATTATTATTTTTAAAGCCATTTCCCCAGGTCATTTCCTTGTTGTTCTTGTTTGTTTGTTTGTTTGTTTGTTTTATTAAAACTAATTTTCAGGTAATTTTCTCATACTTTTTGCTTATTTCTTGCAAATTTTTTAGTCATTTCTTTTTTTGTTGCTCATGGCTTTCTTTCTGTTTTTGAGAGAAATAAAGCCAATTTGCTCAGGTTTGATATAGATTTTTTTGGGATTGTTATTGTTATTTTTTAAGTTTTGCTGCTAACCCCTTCCCACAGCAGTATATTTTTTAGCTTCTGTGTCAGCACTCATGCTGCTTCTCTAAACTGGAGGCTGACAGACATCTACTGTACTTAATACACTGACTATAAATACTGTAAGCACCCCATTCAACCTACTTCAAAAAAATCAGAACTAGTCCTTTAGAAATGTAAATAAACATAGCATCTGAAGACATTGTCCTACTGAATCATGTACGTACAAAAATAACTGGATTCATTATTGTTCACCAAATATACATATGTGTAACAATAATTAGGCCTAATTCTTCATGAGCATTATTCTTTCTAACCCATTCACAGATCCAGAGGCGTCAGCAGCCGCTGAAGGTTGTAAATGGAAGTGCTGAGGAAGCTGAGGTATGTGCACTGCAAAAACTGCCGATCTAACCAAGTGTAATAATCCTATATTTAGATTAAAAAATCTAGTTAGTCTTGTTTTAAGTATAAATGGATTATCTAGTGCACACAGTTTTACTGGTTTTAAGACATCTTAACAAGCAAAATTTGCTTACTGCACTGGCAGCCAAATTTGCTTCTTTTAAGTGCAAGTATGCTTAAATCTAGGGTGTTTGGCCTTAAATTTGACAGGCCATTTTTGCTTTTTTATTACCCTGCAAAGCATTTTAAATGTATTTTTGCAATTTTGTTCAACATGAAAAATTTGAATCTCCAATGCGCTCCACATCTACAAAAAAAGAGCCATCAGCAAGCTGTGGAGGTGGTGAGTGGAAGTGTTGAGGAAGATCACTCAACCTGCCCCTGCCAGATGAGCTGCACCATCTTCCTGAGCTACACCTCAAACCTCATCAGCAGTGGAATCAGAGAGACTATCCGCTACCTCGCTGAACACAAAATGGTTAGACCCTCCTCAACTATGAAGTATAAGCATAGTCTTTTTCTTGTTTTTTGCTTTTTTATACACAACACATTCCTGCAAGAAACTGTTTATAACAAATTCTGCACCACAAGCCGAGTGTCATCTAGTTATATTAGAGAGAAGGTCGATATCTTCAAAATTCTGCAACTCACACCAAAACAATCTAGATTAATAACTAGCACTTCAGGTAAGAAGAAAAAAAAAACATTTTTCATTTTATGTGCAATTCTTGAAAGAACCTCGCAAACACTTTTGAATCAGAGGAATGTACAGGATAATTTTTTTTCACAGAACAGCACATAAGACGTTACATTTGTTCCTTAATACAGAATATTTCTTTCTTTTTGCAGGTGGATGTGTTAGTGACCTCAGCTGGAGGTATAGAGGAGGATCTGATCAAGTGTTTAGGCCCGGTTTACCTCGGAGCCTTTACTCTGAATGGAAAGGATCTGTATAACAAAGGTCATAACAGGTCAGAGAACATGTCAGATTAGCAGAATATGACACCTTTCCAATTTGGCCGAAAACAGAGAACAGAGTATGATTTCAAAGCTGATCACCTCTAAAAGCCATAGAACCAGAAATACGTTAATTACAAAGTAGACTGAGAGAATTAACCAAACTTTTTTTCATAATTGATAATTCAAGCCAAAGATGTCATTGTTCTGGGTTCTCGATTGCAAGGGTTTACTGTTCTTCTTTGTCTTATGTCAAGGTAAATTCATTTTTTTGGACTCTGCAGGAATGGAAACACTCTGATGGTGGAAGAAAACTATGTTAGATTTGACAGATGGATGATGCCGATCTTGAAGCAGATGCTGCTGGAGCAGAAAACACAGGTGTGAAGACTGTTTTGAACATTTGAACGTTATTCCCCTAAAATGCTCTACTGTGCAGACAGTAATATACTCATAATAGTTCTCAAGTCTTTTTTTTTGATAGCCACATTTTTTGCTGAAATAACACATGATCAAATCACTCTTGGGCTTTACATGTCTTGGCCAAAAATGCATTTGAACACACCTTAAAAACTAAAGCCAACGACCAACTAACACATACATTCTGCTCCTGTGTGAGAGGAAAAACTCTCCATGCCAGCAGGTGACAGTAATCTGTATTCCTTACTCAGAAAGGGAAACTGGAAGACCAAAGGAGGGATTCAAGTTACGATTAGCAGCAGAAGAAGAATTAGAAGAAGAAAATTAGTAATTTTGCAAGAAATAACCCAGAATACTGCCAAGACAGTAATTAAAATTACAAGAAAATTACCTGGAAAAAAGAAAGAAAGAAAAGTAAAAAGCAAACGAAATGACCTGAAAATAAGCACTACATATTTTTTTGATAATGAATAATAAAAATTAATAATTGTAATCATTTTTCTATGACATAATCTTAAATACATAATTACAATAATCACAAATACGTTTTTTTTTCTTTTTTTGTGTTAATTTTTAAAGGTTTTCCCTCTCTCTCTCTCTGTTGCCAATTTACTTGGGTTTCAAAGGTTTAAACGCTTGTAAAAGGTGTCTGAACACAACACAAGAGAACTGAGGTCGATCCAGGTTTCAAAGATTTGAAGCTTACACTATCTTCTTTTATGTCCACTTCTCTCAGGGCACCAACTGGACTCCGTCTAAGGTGATCCATCGACTGGGAAAGGAGATCGACAACCCTGAATCTGTTTATTACTGGGCCTATAAGGTGAGTCCTCGTCTGGAACAGCTGTTGGGTGATTGCACTGTTTCTGAGCAGCGACCTGATGTCTGTTTCAGAATAACATCCCGGTGTTCTGCCCTGCACTGACAGACGGAGCGATAGGAGACATGTTCTACCTCTTCTCGGAGAACAACCCCGGCTTAAGAATTGACATAGTTGAAGGTACAGGAGTCTTCATCAGTTGTAACTGAATTTGTCCCTGTGGTGTACTCGGCTGAGGATGATGTCCAGTGTGACAAGGTGTCTGCTAACAAACAGCTTGGAGTTGTATGCTGCTAACATACTTGCTGGCAAGATCATTAGGCAGGTTTCATTGGTGTGTGTGAGAGAGGGTTTTGTGTGTGTGAGAGAGAACTTTTTTGCATGTATGAGAGGTTTTTTGGTGTGTGTCAGAGGGTTTTGTGTGTGTGAGAGAAAGCTTTTTTGCGTGTATGAGAGGTTTTCTGGTGTGTGTGAGAGGATTTTGTGTGTGTGAGAGAGAGCTTTTTTGTGTGTATGAGAGGTTTTTTGGTGTGTGTGAGAGGGTTTTGTGTGTGTGAGAGAGAGCTTTTTTGTGTGTATCAGAGGTTTCTTGGTGTGTGTGAGAGGGTTTTGTGTGTGTGAGAGAGAGCTTTTTTGTGTGTATGAGAGGTTTTTTGGTGTGTGTGAGAGGGTTTTGTGTGTGTGAGAGAGCTTTTTTGCGTGAATGAGAGGTTTTTTGGTGTGTGTGAGAGGGTTTTGTGTGTGTGAGAGAGAACTTTTTTGCATGTATGAGAGGTTTTTTTGGTGTGTGTGAGAGGGTTTTGTGTGTGAGAGAGAGAGCTTTTTTGCGTGTATCAGAGGTTTTTTGGTGTGTGTGAGAGGCAATGTGAATTATGGCCTATACGGCACCCCATAGTTTTGAAACCACAATTCCTCTTGTGGACTATCACGCCCCAGAAATTCCTCATACGTGCTCGCTCCCACGTATAAGGGGCTTGCCTTTTCCATTATCGCTCACATAACACGCCTTTGTCGCCCTCTGTTGTAAAAAATGACGGCCTATGCGGTGGTTGCAATAGAAATAAACCTGCTAATAATTTGAACATCCATCACCATGCTTCTTAAAATGTTATTGAGCAAGAAGTTGCATAACATCACTCGATGGACTCGCAGGCGTCTTGCAATTGTGTTTCATCAACATTTCGAAATATTTTTTGCGCAAATCTTTAATGGAAACCCACCTAGTGATGATGACGAGCATAACAATGCATCTGATTCCAGATATTTCAGAACTGAACAAGCTTGCAGTAGCTGCCAACAGCACAGGGATAATCATCCTGGGAGGAGGTGTGTCCAAACACCAAGTATGCAATGCCAATGCATGGGTTAGTATTTTGCATTTTCAACTGTTTTGAATTAGTTCGACATTACTCTGGTACGTTACTGCCTCTCAGGTTTAAGACTTGTTTGCACCTATAAACAAAGAATTCAATAATAATAATAATAATAATAATAATAATAATAATAATAATAACAACAACAACAATAATAATAATAATAATTATTATTATTATTGAACTATTATTATTATATTAATATCAACAACTTTATTTATATGGCACTTTTAAAAATAGAGTAAAAAAAAAAAGAATAAAATGACATAAAGAGAATGACAGCAATAGATAGTAAGGGAGTTCTCGCTGCATTATAGGGGGTCCAAGCTTGTTTCATATTGATTAAAAATTATATATACTTGTTTCTCTTAAAGGGCTGTGGGAAAAAAGCAGTTGAAAGTGTAAAGTGATCGCTGTCTACACCTCCATTGCTGTGGCTGTTGTAGCGGTTTGTGTAAATGCATTGGTGCATTTGCAGCAGTTACACACTGGTTTGTCTCCCTCCAGAGGAACGGAGCGGACCATGCAGTGTATGTGACCACGGCTCAGGAGTTTGATGGTTGTGACTCAGGGGCCAGTCCTGACGAGGCCGTGTCCTGGGGCAAAATCAGTGCAGATGCTAAACCTGTGAAGGTATTTGATATCAAGTATTATGTGTCAAAGTAATGTTTCAGTTATTAATGTTAGAGACTTACATACAAGGCTGTTTTTTAATTGGTAAAAAATGGTGACCCATGAAATAATAATGTATTATGTTATATTTTTAGAAAAATTACTGTCACTGTGTACAATAAAAGAAGAGATTATTTATGTTAAACTAAAACTAAAAACTAAACCTAAATAACTTTGTCATAACAATAGGAAAGAAAAAACATGTCCTCAAATGTTCATCTTTAAAACTTATTCTCTAATGTTTTAATGCACAGTTGAATTTTTCTGTCTTTCTAGGTGTTTGCAGACGCTTCTATCATTTTTCCCTTAATAGTAGCAGAAACCTTTGCAGCCCATGCTAATAAGATGGCAGCTGGAGGGAAACACCAATAAACAGATGTTGAGTCATATTCATCAAAAACACACAGTTAATTAGCTTTTTGTTATTGTTGTTCCATCTTTTTGTAATTTGGCTGTTCTGTTTAATATAAAACGTGGCAGCAGAAGACTTTGTGTGTGTGTGAATTTTGACAAAGTTTAAACTGTGAGATAAAAAGTAAAAAAATAAAATGAATTAGAAACAAACTAAATGTCTATGATCTCAGCTTTATGTATGATTGTTTAATGGAGAATAGGTGTTTATGTGGACTGATGATTTATGTCATTTTTGTGGGAAAAAATAATTGTGGGGGGAAAAAAACTTAATGGTGGAAAGAAAATTTGAGAAAGTTTTTTGGGTGGTGAAGGGTATTGGGGGGAATCAGGAGAAATGTTTGTTTGTTTTTTCCCACTATCTTAGATGATAAAAGAAATGATTGTAAAAAAAGGGCAATGAAAGAAACTTGGTGGTGGAAAAAAAATGATGGAGTAAAAAAAATTGAAGGTGGGAATCAAAGTTAATTAGCTTTTTGTTATTGTTGTTCCATCTTTTTGTAATTTGGCTGTTCTGTTAATATATAAAACGTGGCAGCGGAAGACTTTGTGTGTGTGTGTGAATTTTGACAAAGTTTAAACTGTGAGATAAAAAGTAAAAAAATAAAATGAATTAGATTTTAAAAAGTCCGAATTAAATGTCTATGATCTCAGCTTTATGTATGATTGTTTAATGGAGAATAGGTGTTTATGTGGACTGATGATTTATGTCATTTTTAATAATGTACTCAAAGTATAGTAAGTGTCACTAGAAAGACTTAAAATAATATATAACTATTTGCCATAGGCATTGTCTGTGCCAACCCAGGGCCCTTTGGGGCCTGAAAACAAAATTTGAAGATTCAGAGTCCTGTGCAGCTGCATACTGGATCTATATGTCTATATGTCAAATGTACTGCTTTGTTACTACCAACAAGGCTAAGGATAATACTTGTACCACCAAGAACCTAAATTATGTAGACTATGTAAACAAAATTACCTTATTTTACCTTGAGTTTTAATTTCTGCTCATGTACTTAAAAAATGACCTATTTTCAATGAAAAACATCAACAAAAAGCATACAAGTCAAAATGTTCCCATTACAAATGGTCACAACTGAATTGAAAGACAAATAAAAAGTAAGTTGCCAGAAGGACAGATGAAAAAAGGGGAAAAAGTCATGAATAAAAGTAAGGTAGATGGATGAAATTTCTCTTGTGTTTTCTCTTTATATCATTTTAATTTTTTTTCAGTCCCATTAAAATCATAACTTCTGCAAGGACTCTTATGTGTAAAACACTATATGATATTCTTAAATGAAATTAAATAATATGTGTATATAGTTTAGAAATCTGAGTTTAATTTTTTAATTATGTTTTTATTGTTAGGTTATTCTTCTTCTTGAAAAAAAGTTGATTGTGAAAAAAAAAACAAATTGCAAAAGTTTCTCAGGGGAATGAAAAAGTTAATGGGGAGCTTTTTTTTCTCCACCATCTTAGATGAGAAATTATGAAATTATGGTGAAAAAATTGCCTTAAAAATATAGACGGTGAAAAGTGGAAAAGGATGTTTTTTTGTGGGATGTATTTCTGATATTTTTGTGTGCTGTATTTTGAATATGGAGTTTCCGATGCGTGTGTATGGGCTTTTGAATGCATTTTCTTTTATTATTTTATTTTATTCTTCTTCTTCTTGATAATAATAATACTAATACTAATAATAATAATAATAATAATAATAATAATAATAATAATAATAATAATAATAATAATAATAATAATAATTTATTATAGAGAAAGTTTTTTGTTTGTTGTTTTTTTTTAAAGTCGCTAACTTCCTACGCAGCGTGATGACGTGATGACGACATCCTACTACACCGGAAGATGAATGTTTTTGTAGTTCAGTCAGGAGTTCGCCTAGACAACAGTCAGTCATTTCGGATTAAATAAAATTTCAGTCTTAATTTTGTTTTTATATATATATATATATATATATATATATATATATATATATCAAGAAGGTGACCGTTTTGTCACACTAACTCGGTCGACGACTTTTGACCATCACTGTCAACGACTGGGCTTGTTATGAGTAACTAGCAGCACTTTAAGCTAACGTTAACCTGCTATCTGTCTGTTTATCAACGTTAGTCGTTCATTCAGTAATTAGAGTCTTAATATTTATTCAGCACACATTTGTTGCAGATACATTCATTCAGCAAACCCGAAAAGAAAAGGACTGTATTCACGGGTAACGTTAGCTAAAGCTTTTTTTTTTTTTTTTTAAAGCATCGTATCTCTGAATTGTAACCAATTGTTAACACTGTTGTTGACGCTAAGCTAAGCCCTCAGGAGCTAACGCTTTGTAATTTTTTGTCAGAATATGTCAGGTTTTATGTGTTAAAACAGATACATGCGACAATAGCAAATAGAGGTAGTGTGAAGTAATGCTGGCTTGCAGTGAATGAGTAGTGGTCTCTTGCTGAGAGGAAAAAGGTGATGTCTGAGTTCAGGATTAAGCTGAATGAACCAGAGGCAAAGACTAACGGGGACCAGGGTGGACCCCCTCCTGACCCGGGGAAATCTCCCACCTCTGAGGCCCGTGGACCTGGACTGCAGGGGTAAGACTCTCTGTCACACCCAGTTTACTGATTCAAGTGGCACATAATGAGAGAGGTTATCAATGAAGTTGACAATGTCAAGAATCTAAGGGGACATGGGGGGGAAAACATAGAGGGTGAGGAAAAAATAGGAAAAAAGAAATAAAATGACACGTGAACTTTATCAGGAGACAAAAAAAGATGGTGGGAAAAATAGATAGAAAAAGATGAAAAATGAATGAAAAAGAATTGAGTGTGTTGAAAAAATAATTGTGGGGGAAAAAAACTTAATGGTGGAAAGAAAATTTGAGAAAGTTTTTTGGGTGGTGAAGGGTATTGGGGGGGAATCAGGAGAAATGTTTGTTTGTTTTTTCCCACTATCTTAGATGGTAAAAGAACTGATTGTAAAAAAAGGGCAATGAAAGAAACTTGGTGGTGGAAAAAAATTGATGGAGTAAAAAAAATGAAGGTGGGAATCAAAGTTAATTAGGAGAAAGTTTTTCTACCATATTAGATGGTGGAAAAAAGTGGATATTGAAAAATATGATGGTGAAAAAATTGATGTGAAAAAAGGTGATGGTGGAGAAAAAAAGTTGATTGTGAAAAAAAACCAAATTGCAAAAATTTCTCGGGAATGAAAAAGTTAATCGTGAGCTTTTTTCCCCACCATCTTAGATGAGAGATTATGAAATTATGGTGAAAAAATTGCCTTAAAAATATAGACAGTGAATAGTGGAAAAGGATGTTTTTTTGTGTGATGTATTTCTGATATTTTTGTGTGCTGTATTTTGAGTATAGTTTCTGATGAGTGAGTACGGGCTTTTGAATGCATTTTCTTTTCTTTTTAATAGTCTGTTTTTTCTTTTAACTTCATTTTACTACAAACACAAAACACAGGATATCTGGTTCTTGTGCATAAATATACATTTGTGATGCTACTGCGATGTCCATATCAAATAAACTATAACTTTAATATTTATCTCCACGTTCCTTCCAGTCTATTGCCTGCTGGTCCTCCATCTTCATCAGACGTCAGCCCCTCACCTTCTGCTGAGACAAGTGGTTTGCTGTCATTACCATGGGAGATGGTAACTCACATTGCATCACACCTTCCTGCTCAGTGTGTCATCACCGTGCTGCCAAAGGTTAGTTTTAAATATCTTTTGGCCCATCACTTTCATTGAATTCCACTAAAAGATGTCTTATTGGCTAATTTTCTTGCTTATTTGTGCTTTTCAGTCACTGTATTACGAAGTCACTATGCAGTATCTTACTCTGTCTCCCACAGCTGACCAGGAAAAATAAGATTCTTTGTCAAGTTTGTTTAAATTTACTTTTTAGTATTTTTTCATGTCAATTTAAACACAGAAAAGTGTATATGTATTTTTTAACCTTTGAAACCTTAGCAAATTGACTTAATTAATTTCAAAAACATGGAAAACGTGCAATGAGCAATTTAAAGAGAAACTACCCAAAATTTTGCATGAAATTAGTACAAAGTACAAGAAAATGACCCGAAAAAAAAGAAAGAAAATGACGTGGGGAAAAGAGCTTAAAATTATAATAATTCTGTAAAATAATTTTAAATATTTAATTATGGTAATTAGAAATATATCTTTCTGGACATTTTTCCTAGCTTTAGAAATATTATTTTTCTAAATCTACTAATTTCTTGCAATTTGCAGGACAATTTTTGCCATCTTCTTCTCTGCCTTTTTAGCACATTGCTGTATTCCTTTGCATGTTACTGGCATGTTGATTAAAAACTCTTGGCAGGAATGTGCACTCTGTCACACACATGTGCATCCTACCACGCATGTACATGTGACCTCGCACTTGCACAAAGAAAACAGAAGGGGAATCCTTTTGTTTAAAAAAACTAGCTCCCATATCACTACTCGTGGTCAGAAACTCCACAGGGAACTTTTACGACTTATCCCTTTGTAACCTGGATGGACATCAGTTTTCTTTTGCTATGTTCAGATGCCTTTTACAAGCTATTTAAACCTTCGAAGACTGAAAAAATTGGTTATTTTAGTGGATTTTTTGTTTAGAAAATATGGAAAAAAGATAATGAGCAACTTGCCAGGAAATGTCCCACAAAATGCAAAAAATTGCTTATTTATTAGAATTACTTTTAAAAAGCTAAAAATTAAAAAAAAAAAAAGTCCAGAGAATAATATTTATAATTATCATAATTATATATTTAAAATGATTTCTGTGCAAGCACTTTTTTCAGGTCATTTTCTTGTTTTTTTTTAATCCCACTCATGTTTTAAAAAAAAGATTAAGACAATACGCTCAGGTTTCAGAGGATAAATCAGCCGCGCAGACATCGGACATTTGCCCTCTTCCTCATCTTTTTAGGTCTGTCATGCTTTGGGCAATGTTGGGAAGGACAACACCGCTTGGCAACTCCGGGCACGCAGACTGATAGGTTCCCGAGCTGGCTTCCCTGTCGGGCCGAGGGAGGACTTTGACTGGCCTTCTGCTTGCCTGGAGATGGAGCAGATGATAACCTGCTGGACAGGACAAGCACACCTTGTTGCCAGACAGACCCAAGAGGATGAAAGGGAACAAGTGAGGCCGCAGCAAAGGGCGGAGCAGGACGGGGAACCAGCCGCAGAAAGACAGGAAGACGGCGGAGAGGATGAGGTAGAAGGGGTGGGAGTGGAGGCGCAGGAGGTTGCGTACGGCGTCGATGATGGGATGGAGGTGGCAATGGAAGGCGAGGAAAATGAGGAAATGCAGCCGGTCGACGGTGGAGACCAACTGGCGAGACTGAGAGAGGAGCTGGAGGAGAGACTGGAGGACGATGCAGCAGCACTAATGGAAGAGGAAAGGGACCACAGGATGGTGTTTGATGCTAATGAGGGGCAAGATGGTGCTCTAAATCACCAGGAAGACTTGGCAGGCCCCAGAAATCTAGATAATGGAAGACAGATAGAGATGGAGCAACGTCAGACCCCCAGAAGTCCCAGCCCGCCCCCAGCGCTGGAGTGCATCACCCTACCTTCAGGCCACATTGCCCAGGTCAACTCAGTCCTCCTTGTGGGCGGAGACGGGGCAGTTTGTGCCACAGGCTCCAGAGACTGGAATGTTAAACTGTGGGATCTGCAGGCGGGCTCCAGCGGCATGCTGCTGCACACACTGGGAGGGCAGGGTGACTTCAGCACCCATCGGGGCTGGGTCTGGTGCCTGGCGTCTCAGGGACCTCAGCTGGCCTCGGGGGGCTTTGACAGCACAGTGAGGCTGTGGGACCTCCAGGCAGGAGGCGCGGAGAGGGGCCTGATCAGGGCCGGGGCCGCTGTCCTCTGCTTGTCCTGTCAGACGGACGTTTTGCTGGCTGGAACATTTGACAAGAGAGTCAGCATGTATGACACCAGAGGTGAGAGGGTTAAACATTTAACATGCATTTTGATTTGGTGGCTGAGTGTGCAGAAAGTGCAGATAAAAGCCATGAGTCTAAAAATGTGATATTAGAGCAGTGACACTTAACATAACTCTTGAGTCAAAATTCTTAAACTTCTATATTTAAAGTTTTAACTACACAGAAAAAAATACACATCATTCTACAAATAAACATCCCCTCACACAGTCACACACTCCCAAAGACAAAATAAAATAAAATAAAATAAAATAAAAAAGATAAAATGAACAATGACAATAACTAATAATAATAATTATTATTATTATAATTACAATAATGACAACAGATTAAAGACCAACCAAAAGACATAAATTAATTAACTTTGATATAATTCTAAATCAATAATGAAATAATAACGATGAAAATAAAAAAAAGAATAGTAAATAACATAACAAATATGAAAGTCAGTAACAGTAAGTAAACATATATAATACAATAAATATATAAATAAAACATATAAAATAAAATGTGCGTTATGCTTCAATAAAAATGTAAAGCTGTAAAATATGTATATGTTGAATGTGTGTGTGTGTGTGTGTGTGTGTGCGCGTATGTGTGTGTAAAAGTCCATAATTACAAAAAATACAACTCTTTGCCTTATGCTATATTACAATTTACAAACTAGTATGCAAATGTTTAGAAATATAAAAAAATATGTGCATTATGCTACAGTTTTTGCCACAATATATACACACATTAGAATAAGAAATGTATACAAGATATACAAAATGTGTGTCATATATTGGATACATTGAAAAAAGTGGAAGTCCTAAACTTTTAGTTTTGAGTCCTTAATAAGTCATAATGTGCTCTTTGCTTAATGTAATGCTACTTCAACAGAGTTAAAAATATTGCAAAATTTAATTTATAGAAATCCTGAATGCTTCTAAAAATTGTATTCATTTATTAAAACAAGTTTGTTAAAAAGTTACTTACGTTATAACGTTGGCTAAGCCTTTGCTTGCTTACTTGACTTACGTTTTCTGTGCAACATTAAATGTCAAACAAATTTGGAAGTTGTTGCATCTCCCACTGTAACTTTTGCACACTGAAATTAGTTTTTTAATGACCACAACATATTTTTTTTTGTCTTTTGTATTGTTTTTTTTTTCAACCATCACTTAGTAACAAAAGATTAGTTCTTCATGTTTTTTTCCAGCAGCTTGACTGGAAGCTCTCAGTTTGGTTCAAACAAAGTGGATCTGGGAAAATTAAGTGACGACTTTCTATAAAATGAATATTGTTAACGGTAGTTGATTCAGTAAATTAATTGATTCGTGACACACTTTTAAAATGATTTTTTTTTTTTTATCTTTGAGCTTCGGCTATTTTCAAGTCAAAGGGCTTAAGTACAAGTTGAGTCACAATTCATTGCTGTTAATGTCCAAGTCGAGTGATAAGTCTTTTTTTTTTTCGAGTCTGAAGAAATCAAATTATGACTCGACTCCAGGTGATGCGACCGGAGTCTGCAACTTTGCAAATCACTTTGTGACATGATTCTGTTAACAGCTGCTGAGCCCCTGGTGAAAAGCCTTCGTCTCCATGGTAACGCTGTAATGTGCCTAGCTGCAGATGACAAGTACATCATCTCTGGGAGTAAAGACTGCACTGTGGCTGTCTATGACCGCAGGGCGGGCAAGGGCTTAAAGAAACTTCGGGTAGATGCAAACACACACGTTGTGTCTTAAGTTTGCATTTGTGTGCATAAATGCTTCGATACGACTAACTCCAATCATACCCTCCATTTCTAGCTGAGCTCTTACCTGCTGTCCATGAGCTACAGTGGCTGTGAAGTTTGGGCAGGAGACAACAGCGGCATGCTCCACTCCTTTTCCATGCAGGCGGGGAGCTTAAAACCTCTGTCCCAGTTTGATGTGGGACACACAGCACTGGTCACTGGCATCCACAGGTCCCCTGGAAGCCTCTACACCTGTTCATCTGATCGCACTGTTAAGGTAGGATGAACCAAAGTCCTTTTTAACTCTTTAAACCAACTACTAAAGTCATAGATTGTAAATTCTTGACTGTATTGCAGGTACATATCCCCTGTGCCCCTCCGAGGACGTTATGCACACTGAATCACCAAGCTGGAGTCAACGGGGTTAGTGCTTTGTACTACAATATGTAGATAATTATTATTATGATTTTGTTGTCTCACTCATACTCCATGTCTCTGTCTTCAACTGACAGCTGAGTGTGGAGGCTGGAGTCCTCGCTGTGGCCTCAGGAGACGCGTCTGTGGAAATCTGGAGACCCAGAAAATAAAAGTGCAAGACCTGTAAACTATGTGGCAACACTTGAAGGCAGGTAGTGACGAGACCTGAAGCCTATCAACACCGTGCTGGTCTTTTAGCATTTTGGAATTTAAAACAAATATATAATGCCAAAAAAGAAACAGCTTCTTTTGCGTTGCAGGCTGGCTATATTAAGACAGATGGAGACAAGCAGGTAGGACTGCAAATATAGACAGTTGAGTCCTGTATGGTACATATGGCCAAACAAATGATTTTATTTTGCCGCACTGCCAAACACAAATGTTGTTGGAAATATTCACTACCATTTGTTTAATTTAGTTGATATTCATTTTTTATTCTTTCTTCTTGTGTTTATATGGTTTAATACTGGAGGTAAGGTTGGAAAGGTGTATTCAGATCAACCTTTATTTTAATTTATTGTTTGACGCTAAGAGATTTCTCTACAGACGAAAAAACAAAAACCTGAACACATGAAGAAATGTCTTTGTCGGTAAATCAATGTTTGTCTCAAGCACATAATTACCATTTTGTGCCAGTACTCAAACATTTCAAAGACATGGTGTTTGTCTTTTGTGTTTTTTAGATGTTGTGTGTTTAAACCAGTGTGTAGTGTTAACATGCTCCCAAATTGATGAATCCGTTAGAATAACTGACATTATACCAAACACAGTTACTTGTCATGTACAGTGAAATACTTGTAACCGAGTCCCCTGTGACACACTGATTGTATTTGCAAAGATATTTATTTGAAAACACTCCTCAGTGCTAATCAGTATAATCTTTTTGTATGTATGTCTGCCGTGTGTGTGTGTGTGTGTGTGTGAGTAAGTTTAAAAAAACTATGTAATTGCCTGGATTAATCCAACTATTAATCATTTGCACAATACTTGATGGATGCATTCATTAAAACACACTGAAAGACTATTTCAGCAGAAGATGCCATCAAATGGCCTGAGATCTGGAGTCTGAGTTATGGCTCGATGTGTGTGTGAGAAGTCACGGTGGAACAGCTTCGTGCTGGATGTTTGTACAAAACAGCTATTAAAGTTTCAAATTGTTTACTCGAGTCTTTAGTCTGGTTCTCCCGTGTAGTTCCTTACTGTTGGAGGATAGAGAATAAATATTTTTAAGCGAGGTGTGTTGGACTTGTTTTTTCTTCAAATCATGTTTATTGACTTTTTTTCCATGTAAAATAAAAAGAACAAATATTCACAAACCCCGTTCGTCTAATCCCACATAACAAAATCTTGGTGAAGGGGAAAACTTAGACAAATGTATCAATTATTGATAAAATAAATAACAAAAATCATAATGATAATAATAATAATAATTCGCATATATACCTTAACACATTTTAACCAAAAATCAAATAAATATAATTCCTTTACTAAATAAAAAAATCAGGAATGTCCAAAGCAATCATCTTGTTTTCTCTTCCTATTACTGACCATGTACTCTATCTATACTATAAATTAAAAGCTAATTCGGAGTAGTGATGATAAACCTTATTTATCTAATCACCGGCATCTGCAAAGTTAAATCATTCGTAAAATCTAAGAAAGGTGTCCACATTTCATAAAAGTGAGAATGATTTAGTGGCATCAAGCGGTGAGGATTGTAATGAGCTGAAACTCCACTAATGTGCCAAGCGTGAGCTCCCTGTCTGAATTCCTTCAATGTTTAATGTTCAGGAGGTTTTTAACCAGGAGCCGAATTATCCACAGCGGTCTTCCTCTCCCAAACAAACAGATCCGGCGATGTAAGCTGGTAAAAATACTGAATAAAGCAGTTTCGCTTTAAAATCTGTGTTTTTCTGATGCTGTTTGGCTCATCGCGGTGCGGCTGCTAACTGCAGTGGCAGATGTGAAAATGAGAACGGCCGTGTCTAGAGCCAGCGTTTGGTTTTTCTGCTCTTGGCTACTGCAGAAACATGGCCGGGCGACATGAGGATCTCTGTGGACGAGGACCTGCTCCCTATGTAGATGTACACGGCTCATTTTAAGATTACAAAAACAAGAGGATTCTTATTTTCAGGTCATAATGTACCTAAGAAAACATACTTATTAAATTAAAATCCATTTCTGTAAATATATTCCTCTGCATTCTACACATTGGACCTATAATGGACACAAAAAAAATATTATTTTGTTATATAAAGACACAACATTAAATAAAGCCTTTAAGTGAAAACCAAAGCTATTAACAAATGCAAAACCAATATATGTACATGTCTGCCTCAGTCTTTAACCCTTTGAAACCTGAGCAAACAGATAAAAGGCAATGAAACCTTAAGAAAAATATTACCCCAAAATTAGAAAAATTAATTTAAAAAAAACGAAAAATGAAATGATGTGGGGAAAAACAGGGCTTAAAAATGATACTAATTCTGTAGAAATAATCTTAAATATATTATGATGGTTAAAAATCATCAAAGTTTTTGGGACATTTTTCCCTAGCTTCCTTAAAAACCTTTAAAATTTAATAATTCCTTGCAATTTGTGGAACGGTTCTTGCCAAATTGCTCATTGCCTTTTGCCATTTCTCTTTTTTTTCAAAAGAAAGCAAACCAATTTGATCAAATTTACAAGGTTTAAATACTTGTTGGTGTCTGGATCCAACATGAGAAAAGTGATCCAGGTTTTCAAGGGTTAACTTAGGCTTAAAATGCATTGTCTAAAACAAGTTTTTTCAAGGGAAAACATAAAGACAGTGTAATAGTTTGTGCCCTCTCAGTGGAAGATGATTAATTGCCATATTAAAAGGATTATTGTGTACACTCTCGATAATAGAAAATACGTAGGCAGAGGTTGTCCATATAGGAGTCTGTTGCGTTGGCCATTTCTACTCGGGACCATCAGAGCAGCATGCAGGTCTTCTTATCTTTGAAAGGATTGGCCGAGGCAGCGATGCCGGTGAGCAGAGGGTCACTGCGCCTGTGCTCCTGACAGTACCGCACCAAGTCTGCTGCTGTCAGGGAGATCTGCTGGGAGAAAGGTGGACAGGATGGCGTTTCACAGGATTTTAAACGCTGAAATAATCAATAAGAATAAGTCAATAAATAAATGTAAAAAAACAGTTTGACACTGGATGCTAAACACAGAGGTGTGGAAGAGTGGAAATCTTCAAACAACTGATCTTAAATGGTGCAGCTGCGGCCTGTGATGAAGCCAGCATGCATGTAGTTAACAGATGATCTAAGTCTTTCTTTTTTTTTAAATTGCAAGACAAGATAGAGCAGTAACATAACTAATAAACACCAACATGAAATAAAAACGGTGAAAACAGGTCAGTTAAACCAGTCATTCTGGTGTAAATAAAAAAGGGGAGAGAGGTGATATGATCGGATTCCTAACATACCTTGATCCTCTCCATGCCTGCCTCCACCCTCAGTTGGTCCACCAGTTTCTGTGCCTGAATAACACTGCTGCTGCTGCACATCTTTCCTGACATTGACCTCAAAAAAAAACTGTGCCGTCTGGACTCAGTATCCTTCGTCAAAAGGAGCACGAGGAAAATGATTCAGATCAGTATGAATCCAAAGAGTCAGCACAGGTTGTGCAGGAGTTTCGGCAGAGGAGCTTCCAGTTCTCACCTGTGCCCTCTTTTTATTCACTGTTGGAGACAGTTCAAAGGCTCTGTGATATAAAAGGTCATACAGCACAGTGCTGGAAAGGTCACAAACATCACACATCACTTCACAGACACCAGCGATTAAAGGAATATTGGCTAAAGCATTATGCTATGCTGCAGGTATGCTTATGGCCTTTAAGCTACAATATGTATGTTTGTTTTTTTTAAAAAAAGGAGCAGCTGACTTGTTCAAAAAAAGTACCATTTGTTTAAGCTAAAACAGTAACGATAGACATTTGAGCGCATGCTTTTATGAATGGTCCTAGTGCGTGCTGTATCTAAACAACTTTCTGTATAGTTTTATGGCCTCGTCACATGATTAAATAGAGACTTGACACAATACACCAACATATGTATGGTGGAAATACTCAAGATTGAAGATTCAGTCTATTTGTCACAGCAGTGGCACAGAAAAGAACATAAATTGTAATACATATATATATATATATATATATATATATATATATATATATATATATATATATATATATATATATATATAATCAAATGTAATATGTGATAAAAATAACAACTGATAAAATTTAATGATGTATGTTACTTTTGGTGCCATGTAAGTGTAGCAAAAAAAAAAAATAATAATTTCTGTTTTTCTTATTTGTGACAATGACAGAAATTAAAGAATCACCCACAAATGAATAAATTGTGGTCTTGTGGCAGACTACTGGCACTTCAATATAAAGGATTTGGATAGTTCTTCCACCCCATTTGAACATTAACCTATAGCAAATGACTCAATAAGATCAATTAAAATAAATAAAAGAAAGTGTTTAGAAACCTGGACCTGTAATGGACACAAAAAAATATTATTTTGTTATATAAAGACCCAACATTAAATAAAGCCTTTAAGTGCAAATCAAAGCTATTAACAAATGCAAAACCAATATATGTACTTATCATGTCTGCCTCAGTCTTTAACCCTTTGAAACCTGAGCAAGTTGGCTTGAGGTCTTTAAAAAAACAGATAAAAGGCACTGAGACCTTAAGAAAAATATTACCCCAAAATTACAAAAATTAATTAAAAAAAAAAAGTAAAATGAAATGACGTGGGGGAAAACAGGGCTTAAAAATGATACTAATTCTGTAGAAATAATCTCAAATATATTATGATGATTATAAATCATCAAAGTTTTTGGGACATTTTTCCCTAGCTTCTTTAAAAACTTTTAAAATCTACTAATTCCTTGCAATTTGTGGAACGGTTCTTGTTGTATAATATAATATAATATAATATAATATAATATAATATAATATAATATAATATAACATAACATAACATAACATAACATAACATAATATAACATAATATAATATAATATAATATAATATAATATAATATAATATAATATAATATAATATAATATAGTATAATATAACATAATATAATATAATATAACATAATATAACATAATATAACATAATATAATATAATATAATATAACATAACATAACATAACATAATATAATATAATATAATATAATATAATATAATATAATATAATATAATATAATATAATATAACATAACATAACATAACATAACATAACATAACATAATATAATATAATATAATATAATATAATATAATATAATATAATATAATATAGTATAATATAACATAATATAATATAATATAACATAATATAACGTAATATAACATAATATAATATAACATAACATAACATAACATAACATAACATAACATAACATAACATAACATAACATAATATAATATAATATAATATAATATAATATAATATAATATAATATAACATGTATTCATACGCAGTCTATGGATTTTAACACAATAGTGTAGTCACTTTTGTCCCCGCGCAGCTCCCGTATTGGGGGCTTGTTCGCCGCAATCGCCGTAGGGAGCACGCGCGTGTTGTTTTCTCTCAGTAGCCGGTGCAGTCAGTAACCGCCTCTCTCATTTACGGTGACAGCCGGTTTCTTCTTCCCTGTCTTCTTTAACTGGCGCGTCTTAAAGAACAGGTATGTTTTCATCTCTAACTTTACATGTTTAATTTTTAATTAAAGTCAGTCGATAGGAGCACGAGCTAACAGTTAGCTTAGCTGCTAGCTAAAATCACAACACCACATTGCCTGAATAAAAAGTCTAAATACTCTGCTTTAGCTCCTGAGACATTTGCAAACTTAATGTTACACGTTTATTGGGCTCCTCCTAAAAGCTTGAGGTAGTTTAAGGGGGGTTTCCCCTTTCCATGTTTTTTGTCTGTTGTATTGTGGTTGTATTTTATGCTGTATTATTATTTATTTGACGTGTGAATAAATGATGTAAATAGTGATGACGATTAATTCTTAAATTGTGTTTCCACTTTGTCAGTGTGAGTTTTTGCATGTAAATAGAGTAAAAGTTACCTATTTTAAGCGAAATCTATAACTGACAGAGCACTTAAAGAGTAAGGGGTGTGAGTACTTTTAATTAACATGCATTATAACAGCACCGTTTTTTGCGATCAAATTTATTTAATCGGTCTCGATGGATCATTTATATCAAGCTCCCATTTACAATGACGTCGAGATAAATACATCACATAAAAAGTAAGAGTAAAAGTGCACAACAAGAAGGGTAATAAAATAATCTAACCAAATAAAAGCAAGTAAAAGAATACACAGATACAAATGTCATCTTAAATCTAAAATTAGAGTAGAAAAGATAAAAAATAAGTTAAAAATTATTGGTGATCAGAGATCTGAACTGACCAATGGATGAGTTTCAGAGTGGTTTGTAAGATGTTCCCTGTGTCTGGGCAGAAAAGCTAAAAGCAGACTTACTAAAGACTTGGCAAAACCTAATTTAATTTTAATCAGATGTTTTAATATGATGCATTTTAGTATTTTTATTACACTGTCACTATATTCAATTCTGTTATTATAGTGCGTTGACTATTTTTCTGTCTAACGTGCATTTTAAACATGTTGTTACTAGATGCATTATTTTTTTGGTTTTTTTTGTATTATTTTGTTTGTATATTTGTTTTTTTATTAAGTTAATTTTATTTTTAGATTTTTATCATATAACACAGACTTTTTTGTTTTTTACTATAAATTCTATACAGATTTTCTTTCACTAGATTTATTTTTATTTGCATCTGTTTATTTTTTTAAAATTCATTTTTATATGTTTATTGTATGACGTGACTTTTATTTTCATATTTCTATTATATTACATCGACTTTTTCACTTTTTACAGTGCATTAAATTTGGAAAATGTTTTTTTTCTTAATAAATTGATGCATGTTATTAACATATTCTATTGTCTATAACGTGTCATTTGCAAAGCTATTTCTTAGTGTGACTGTTCAAGGGTTTAATTAATACCTTTTGCCAACACTGCAGTAAAAATGTTTTTTTTACCAGGATCACTCTCCGACGTGTTTCCACAGAAAAACATGTCTCAGACTGGTTAAACTGGATTTTTATGACTGTAATACAAGCAAGTATCTGAAAGGAAAGCCAGTAACATTACAAAAGTCCCCACTCACCTTCTACAGAAGTATTTTAGCTACTACCATCGGGTTGCCGCAGGATGTTTAGTGAAAACTTAGTGAAAACTTTCACACATGGTTCAGTTTTTCTTAACATGTCAGAGAGCAGAGCTGCTGCATGTCACCACAGGCCAAACTACTAACACCCATTGGTACTCAAGCAGAGAAATACATGCCACTCCTAGATTATTGCCGCATCACTAACATGCTTTTGATTTTTGCAGAAAGATGGCAGGTCAGGCACCTTCTGTTGCCATGGATGCCGTCTTGAAGCCGAGCTGCGAGCTCCCCGAGGACATGCCAAAGATCAGAGGCTACGACTTCAACAAGGGGGTCGATCTCCAGGCGCTGCTGAGGTCCTACATCACCACTGGCTTCCAGGCCAGCAGCCTGGGCCTGGCCATCCAGGAGATTAACGCCATGGTGAGAGGAATGGCTGTATGGAGAAGGTTATCTCACAAAAAAATACATTTCCTCTCTTACCTCTGCTAGCCATGCGGCAGATAATTTTGGTTTTATTTAGTTAGGTTTTAAGATACTTGTCTCTGTGATTTCCTCCTTTTTCTTCCACTTCAATTCAATAAAAGTAAATGGGATTCCATTGGTGGGACTCACAGTGCTAATATTTACAAAATACAACAGCAGTAGGTTGTCTTGCCCCACGGGGAATTTAGGTTTCAAAAATGAGCCTAAAAGGTTTTAAAAAACACATTCACAAAAATACACAACATAAAAACATGCAAAAAACATCATAAAAAAAATCATTAATGGAAATTTAATAAAGGACATTAAGTTAAAGAAGTAAAAGTCAAATCAACGTCTAGTTTATTGTTAACTCCCATATGTGCAGGACATAGAAGGGATTGAAAGCCTGTTTCTCCCAGACTGCCAGTGTAAACATGCAAGTGCACAAACAAAACTATGGAACATTTTTAAAAGGTAGAAAAGTACAAAGCAAAAGTAATAATATTACAGTTAAGGAAGCCACACATGAAAACATACAAGCACCAACTTCAAGTATAGAGCAGCAACTTTAAGTATTGCATGCAAGAAGTGCCAGTTCCAAACCATGTGATCAGATCCTGTCAAGCCACATCCTGGGCATGCTTGACCTGCGCTGAGGGTAAGGGTGCTTCAGAACATAGACGGTGTTGTGGATCTGCCATGACCTTATAAAAGCTATACTCCTTAATGTGATCATTTTCGTCTCTTCTTTTTTGGCCTTTATTTTGACAGTCAATGCAGTCAGGAAATGGGAGGACAGATAGGGGTATGATTTTCAATTGCAATAAATGCAACGACTTGCAGTTAGTTTGTATTTTGTGGTTCTCATGTTGTGAAAAGGTAGATTTCCATGTCTTCTTTTTTTATTATAAAGCAGGTAAAGGTGCCAAATAAATACTGTGGAAGTATCAAAAAGCTCAATCTGCAGAGAATAACATACAAATTGATTTAGACACTGTACCTTTAAATGAGCTGTCAACGCTTTTAGTTAAGTTGCAATATCACAACTTTACGATATAAAGTTAGAAACTGTCACATCAGTGCTGTTACAGTCGCTCCCTGGCTGCAGTGGTGGTAAAGAGACACAGAGAATGCAGATGTAGAAGCCCAAGAAACACTGACCGGTCACAGCAGACTGGGCTTTTTTTAAATTTATTTTTTAAAAGTTTCTTTTAGAGGGGACTTAAAGAGACGTGCTAAAAAGCATTTCAGAAAGAGGGTGAATACAGGTAGATTCAGGCAGTATGAGGAGATATTTGGTTTTTTTTTTAACAGTTGTGCATGTAAATATGTTTTAGAAGAAATACTCAATACAAGTATTAACCTGAAAATAGCTAGGTCTGTGGATTATCCAAATTTCCTGAGTTATGGTTGTCTTGAAAGAGTGACAAAACACAAACAAAATTCCATTCACTGCCATTGTTTTGGGGTGGTGACATAAATCTCAGAGATGAGTAACATAAAAGCTTGGCACACACAAAAAAACTGTCAACATGTTTGTCAGGGTTTTTTTTTTTTTTTTAAATGTCCTCTCACAGTGATGTTGCTCGATATGCATCGTGCTGTATTTTCCTTCTGGTACTCTGCACACATCTGACACCTGTCCACCTGCTGTCTCTGCTTCAGTTTTGCATTATATCCCTCAGACGTTTGCCAGTATGGTTTTGAAGTTGGCATTAAATGTCATTCTAGGTGGTATTAAAAAGGTCTTAAAAAGTCTTAAATGTAACTTTGAGAACCCTTGAGGTACCCTGTTTTTATAAATTCATTAACCTACGATCAGTCTGTCTATGACCATTTGTAATGTTGACCATTGTTGTCCATTGACTCCACACCCACAGATAGAGAAGCGTCTTGAGCCGTTAGAGGAGATTGAAGGAAAACAGAGCGACGTGCCCGATGAACACCACATCAAGTCAGGCTGCACCATCTTCCTGGGTTACACCTCCAACCTCATCAGCTCCGGAGTCAGAGAGAGCATCCGCTACCTGGCAGAGCACAAGATGGTACAAATTGATAAACTCGTCATCTTTCCATCACGGAAAACATCTAAAACACTCGACCAACTGGACAGTTTATCAGAATCTCTGTTGTCACTCTGTGTAGGTGGACGTGATTGTAACCACAGCTGGAGGCGTCGAGGAGGATTTCATTAAGTGTCTGGCTCCCACGTACCTGGGAGAATTCAGCCTGCCTGGAAAGGAGCTCCGCCTGAAGGGCATCAACAGGTCGGCAACTACTGAAACAATACACCTGTCACATTCACATCCTCAGAGTTAGGGATGCACGATAATATCAGCACGTCATTGTCATCTGCAGATAAAGACTTTAAAAAGAGATTCAGCATCGGCCCAAGATAAACATTTCTCCCGATTAGATGATACTTAAATTATGGGACTTTAATTAGTTGAAATAGGTCAAATTTGCACTGGTTGTGGCTATTGTCAGGATTATCTCAGCATTATCTAAGACTGATAAAATAGGATGAATTTTACAGTTTTGTTTGAAAATGTTTCGTTAAAATAACTATGGCATGTTTTACACGTAATCTAAGTTTTAGTAGTTTTCTTAGTTTTCCTAGTAAATGTGTACATTTGGAAAAGCATTAATTATATTTTTTGTCTACGTCTGATTGTGGTTTAAAAAGTTCACTAAAGGACACACATTCAGACAGCAAAAGGCCTCGGTGCGGGACTAAAGATAATACAAGACAAGAAAGAGCAAAGTCTGCTCTCTAGATTATGCTCCCATCAATATTTAATATAATCACCACTGAGTCAACATTTTGAGCCACATGCTCTTCATCACACCAGTTTGATCTCAAAAGTTGCTTATTTACATCTGTCCCTGATCATCTCTTCATCTCTCCCTCCTCCTCCTCGTCCGTCCCTGCTGGATGCAGGATAGGGAATCTGTTGGTGCCCAATGACAATTACTGCAAGTTTGAAGACTGGCTGATGCCCATCCTGGACCAGATGTTGTTGGAGCAGAAGACAGAAGTGGGTCTCCTTTTAGCTTATTGTTTGTCTATTGCATTCAGCACAGTTGTATGAAATAACAGTACTTTTATCTTCTCAAATGAAAGCATCCATGTTTCCCACTAAGTTGCGCAATCAGGGATATTCCAATTTTTTATGATATTGTCTTCATCAGTAAATATTGGATCTTTGTTATTTCAGGGCACCAAGTGGACACCCTCCAAAATGATTCATCGGCTTGGCAAGGAGATCAATAATACTGACTCTGTCTACTATTGGGCGTACAAGGTGAGTCCTGGTTTATATTGATAATAATAATAATACTAATAATACTAATAATAATAATAATAATAATAATAATAATAATAATAACCATAACAATCATAATATTAATAATAATAATAATATATTTATTTATATATCACCTTTCAAAAGAAAGTTATAGAGTGCTTTACAATAAAAGCAAGGGTTGCACCCAACTCAGAGTTATGCCAGTCAAATTGCATTTGGCCATTCAGTACAAATAATGAACTATTCATTTTGTTTTCTATACGAAGTTTTGAAGTTTGAATAGGCTCAGAGGGACGTTCAGTGTGACAGCGGCATTCATGGAATACAATAAACAAGCTAACGGCGCTAATGAAGAATCACAAATGTGCAATATGTTTTGCCAACACTAGATACTAAACAATAGCAGGAGACAGCAGTGTTAAGTTGCACCACAAATTCACCACTTCTAAGCAGAACAGCAGTCTCTCTTCCCCTCCGTGCCAATTATCTCCTCCGTGCCGCAGCTGCTTGAATCAAAGAGTAGCGTGAAAATCAAGAGTGCTCACCCCGCAGCAAAATCTTGAGACCAAAACATCCCCAGAAATAAACTGCACAACGCTGACTAGCAAAAAATCCCCAACAATAATAACAAAAAGACGGCTCGACTTGAAGCAATCTTAGTTGACTGAGGGGTTAATTCCAATCTCCAACTTTAAAAGGTGCAGCCCTAATAAAAAGAATAACAATACTAAAAAACATGTATAAGATACTAAAGAAGGTAAAATTGTATAAAATGTAATGATAAATACCATCTGTTAAGTTCATTTTAAGAAGACATTTAAAAGAGGTCACTGAGTTCCTCTGCCTGAGTGTCTCAGTAGCACTGAAAATCTATATCGTGTTTACGCATGACTTGCCCCAGGGTTAGCTTGTATACCAGGCATGTCAAACCGGTCCGCAGGGGGGCCGGTGTGGCTGCAGGTTTTGTTTCCAACCAAGTAGCAGCACACCAGACTTGACTTATTTAATCAACTGATCTCCGTCTTCAGACAGTTGATTGGTCAAACTGTGTGCTCTTGGTTGGTCGGCACAAAAACCTGCAGCCACACCGGCCCCCCCTGTGGACCAGTTTGACATGCCTGATGTATACAGTAAAAAGGAAGGGGCCCAGGTTAGACTCCTGGGGAACCCCTGATAACATCATAGTGGAACCAAAAAGACAAGAAGAAAAATAAATAAGGACACAATATGAAATATCTTAAAATTCCACTAATCGGTGAACTAGAAAATCAGTAAGAAACCGTTGATTGAGCTCTAATCTTGCTTCCCAGCCTAGCTAACTCTGTCATAGTCTTTTTTTTGTCTAAATATCAGTCATTAAACGTTCGGTATTACATTCTGTTTCAGAATAATATTCCAGTGTTCAGTCCGGCCCTGACGGACGGCTCTCTGGGAGACATGCTCTACTTCCACTCCTTTAAGAACCCTGGCTTGGTTTTGGACATAGTGGAAGGTAAAAATTACATTTCGGCTACAGAACAGGATCATAGGTTTTGTCTGTTGGTTATATCATGAATGTGGACTTTATTACAGATATTCGCAGGATGAACAGCCAGGCTGTGTTTGCCAAGAGGACAGGAATGATCATCCTGGGAGGAGGGCTGGTCAAACATCACATAGCCAATGCTAATCTAATGGTAAATAACCGTTCTAGTATTCATGTGTGGTTTTATACAACTCTGCAAAGACACTGAGTTGGCGATCAGTGGTGAAATGTAACTGTGCATTTACTCGAATACTATGCAGTCTTCGGGTTCTTTGAGTATTTTCAGTTCATGCTCCTTCATACACTTATTCTACTGTCATTCAGAGGGAAATATTGTCGTGTTTAGTCCACCGCAGCTATCTAAAGGGACAGTTCACCCCAAAATACAAACTGCACATTTTTCCTATGACCTTTAGTGCTAGCGAGCAATCGAGATTGTCTTGATGTGAGTTGCTGAGTACTGGAGGTATCAGCTGTGGAGAGGTCTACCTTCTCTCTAATATAATAGAACTAGAGGTCACTTGGCTTGTGGCGCTTACAGCAACAAAAAAAAAAAAAATTTAAACTCAGCAGCAATGTCTCAACCATATCACTGCACAGAAGGAAGCCTACATCAGTCAATGCTGTATTAAAATGCTTTAGAGTATTTTTCCATTATAATATTGCTACTCTTATTTAAGTAAAGGATCTGAGTTCTTCCTCTGCTACTGTTGGGCATCAACATTTTATGTGAAATGGTGCAAATATATGAAGTTAAGAAATGTATTATCTCTAGATTCATGCATGTGGAAGGGAATCTTTGATTACAGATGGACATCACTTAGTCAACCATGGTACAGTACAGCCACTGTTACAACAGACAATGCAGAACACCCTTTTTTTCAGCAAATAAAGCCTCCTCAAAACCCAGTTTAACCACAACAGGCGAACTGACACAATGTCTCTCCTTGGTCTCTTCCAGAGGAACGGAGCTGACCATGCAGTGTTTGTCAACACTGGCCAGGAGTTCGATGGCTCTGACTCTGGGGCCAGACCTGATGAGGCCGTATCCTGGGGCAAGATCAGAACCGACGCCAAACCTGTGAAGGTACCAGTATTTAGACCATCAATATTAGCCTTGCCCAGTTTTTCATTTATTATAATTCTCAGATACCCTTTTTCAGAAGTTTTTTAAGATGTTTTAGTTATTTCATATATTCCCCTGATGCCTTTGGCAGGCTCTAGATAATGCACTTGAACTTTTTTCAGATAAGGATTTTTTTTTTTTTTTTGCTGACACCAACAGTAACTAAATGATGTTTTATTTAAAAAAAAATTGTCCAGTCTCAGCAATCATGCAGTGACTCTGAGGCAGCATTATGCCAGTGTGACAGATTTAAAAACTACTCTACTGAAAAAGAAACTTTCACTAGCAAACATAATAAATATGAAATATGGTTTATATGTTTGTAGCTGGCGTATGACAAATGGCATTAACCCCCATGCAGATGTAACCTACAGCTGCCAAACAAATTTAGTTTTCCTTTACTTTTACGCTCTCACATAGGCGACAGCCGTGTCGGAGTATTGTGTTTTTGGGTTGTCTATACGTACATCCCATTGTTATGAACACCATATCTCACCTCGAGAGAATTTCCCTCAGTTTTGGCACAAAGGTCCACTTGGACTCAAGGATAAACTATTTAGATAATGGTGGTTGAAGGTCAAAATCGTTGTGACCTTGCATCCGTCTCATTCTTTTGGACGCAATATCTCAAGAATGTCTCAAGGGAATTTCTTTAAGATCGTCACAAATGTCCACTTGGATTTATTAATGAACTCATTAGATTGTGGTGTTCAAAGGTCAAGATCACTCTGACCTCACAAAACGTGTTTTTGACCATAACTCAAGAATTAATGTGCTAATTATGACAAAATTTCACATGAATGACTAATAGGATATAATGAAGTGATGGCATTTCATATCCAAAATGTCAAAGGTCAACTTCACTGAGACATAATATTCTGCAAAAACACTTTTCTGACCATTATTCAGTGTCATAATTTAGGAACATAAGGGGAGACTTTCAGTCAGATACTGAAATGTTGACTCTAACTGCAACTTGACTGGTTGGCAGAGACATACAACTAATAGTTTGCCTTTAATTTTTAAAAGTGGGTGTTTTTATTTTGCATTGTTTTCCATTTCAAGAAATTTTATCGGTGGAAAATGTGCTTGGGAATGATTTAATAGCACATCAGTATTGGTAACAAGGTGAGAAGGCTGAGCTGGACCCTCGAAGCGGGAAAATAAAAGGGTGTTTCTAACATCTTTGGCCTCAAGGTGGCAGTGTCTGCGCAGTGTTTGATGGAGGGGTGCCGTGTGGCATCAAAGCACCAAAACATGAACATGAGAAGCAGAGACTGGATTCAGTTTAGGGCAGTAAAAGTGTAGCACACCACAAATATAACAAAAGCACAGAAAAGCGGTACACTGCTCTGTTCTTTATTCCCAGGTGTATGCAGACGCTTCTTTAGTCTTCCCTCTGATCGTGGCCGAGACCTTCGCGCTCCACGCCGACAAGCTGACTGCCGACAAGACAGCAGATTAGCGGTTGCTCTCTTAAATGCTCCATTAGAAACAACCAACTATACTCCTCCAGTTCTTCTACTTTGCAGGAATTATTGCATATATAAGTTGGACCTTATAACCATTTCTGTTGAAAACACATAATTAAGGCTTGGCAACTTTAAGAAGCAGCGTCACACACAATGCTGCAATTGAACGCTTTATTAATGGGAGTCGGTGGGGAGGGTTTGAGGCTGTCTTAATGCTTTCCATAACAAAATTTACTTGTTAAAACAAGTACAGTTTTTTTCTCTCTTTTCAGACAGCTGAAATAGTATGGGCAGCGTGCTATTGCATGTACTAATGATACTGTTGAGAGTGCATTTGGGCACTCAGTTTTGTGTGTGAGTGTGTGTGTGTGTGTGTGTGAGAGAGAGAGAGAGAAAGAGAGAGAATAGATACACACTCATGAGGCATCGTTATTTAAGGTTTTGATTTATTTTAGTGTAGCTGTGGGCAGCATGTCATACCATCACATCACTTGAATTTTATCGTATTGCTACTCAGTTTTTTTTTTATTATCCAAACGTTTAATTTACTTACACAGTTACAAGAATAGAGATGTGCCTATACAATAAATAATAAATGTAATAATTTGTGCAGGAGGTCTGTGTAAGAAGGCCACAAGGGGTCCATCATGTGACACTTCGCATGACTGTGTTTGTGGTCTTTGTCGTATAAAAGCACTTTAAATATTGCATTTCAGAGCACACAAGAGGTTACAGCTGATCTATGATAAAATATTTATATTTATTGTATAAAATAAAGCTTGAAGCTCCTCAGTTTAGGGCTGCAACAATGATTGTCATTATCGATTAATCTGCCCATTATTTTCTCAGTCTTTTTGTCAGTAAAATGTTAGAAACGCTCTAGTTTGTTTTTTTGACCAACAGTTTAAAAATCCCAAACTATTCAGTTTATCATCATGTGACAAAAAAGCAAACAATTATCACATTTAAGAAGCATGAAACCAGCAAGTTTTTTTCTTTTTTTTCTTTAAAGATGACTAAAATGATTATTAAAATTGTTGCCAGTTTATTTTTCTGACAATCAGTTGATCTACTAATCAGTTTAGCTCTACCTCAGTTGCATATGCATGCAGTATGAGAACTGCAGAAAGTGTTGCTGTTTTTACAAATTTTACAATTTTCAGTTTCTGGTGACATTGTGGGAATTGTGTAAGTCAAGGCTGAGCAATAGGAGAAAATGTAGGGTTGACTGTTCACAGAATCTTTAAATTTATTAAAATGTAATGAGATTTTTATCAAAGATAATGTGGATCTGTTTCATGGGACTATTCCCTCCTTTTTTCTTTAAAATGTGGGTTACACGTAATTATTTTTGGAGATTTTGCTCTTCTGGTGCATTTTAGATGGATTAGTTCTTCTTCCAAACAACCTTCTGTAAACTTTGGTTCAGCTTTTCAAACTTTTCTTCTTAATAAACAAATGACAAAACTTAGCACTGTGCACCCTGTTGTCGCAGTCAGAGTTTGTCAAAATGTGCTGGGAAAAAAAACTTGTAAGCATCTTATTCACATGTTCGAGTGGTGGCAAACTTGCTCAGCGACAATCCACTGGTGACGGATGCAGAGCTTAAATAATGTCTGGTGAGAGGAGCGCCTCCAGTCACCATAATGCTGTTTGGGAGATCCTCCCCTCCAATCCCCTGAGGAGCTCATAAGAGCGTTGCAGCTTCTGCCTGTGTGATTAGTGCTTGCTCAGTAGGTGGGACTCTCAGCTCCTTCCCTTCTTCAGCAGAATCAGCTATAATGTAGCAACAATGATAACGCCATTTCCCATTGCAGTACATCATACTGCTATTATGGGAGTGGATATTTCCTCTGGCTAATCACTGCTCCCATATCCTTTACACCAGTGATACTCAACTTACAGCCCGCAGGCCACGTCTGGCCAAAGATCGGGGGCTGGGTGGCCCCTCAAACCATTTTCTAGCGAATTAGAAAGTGATTCACACTGGGAATTGTTTTTGTACTTTTAGTATACATAAGGCGCTAGAGTGCCGAAAGCTAGTTCCCCCCTGCGGCTCTGACAGAGGTCATAGTTTATCCCCTAATGGCCTGAAATCCTAGACACGTCCTAAATCCTCGAAATGTCTTAAAATCCTATAAACAACCAATCTTAAAATCTGAGAAACATCTTAAAATCCTTGAAATGTGCTAAAATCCTATAAACATCTAAAAATCCTAAAAGCTTCCCAAATCCCAGGAATGTCCTAAAATCTGAGAAATGTGCAAAAATCCTAGAAAGATCCTAAAATCCAAAAAAAAAGTCCCAAATGCGAGAAACTTCCTACTTCCTAAAATCCCAGAAATGTGCTTAAAACCTAGAAATGTCCTAAAATCATACCATCATCCTAAAGTCAGAGAAATAACCTTAAATCGTGACAACGTCCTGGAATCTTAGAAATGTCCTTAAATCCCAGAAATGTGCTTAAAACCTAGAAATATCCTAAAATCCCAGAAATGTGCTTGAAACCTAGAAATGTCCCAAAATCCCAAAAATGTGCTTAAAACCTAGAAATGTCCTAAAATCCCAAAAATGTGCTTAAAACCTAGAAATGTCCCAAAATCCCAAAAATGTGCTTAAAACCTAGAAATGTCCCAAAATCCCAAAAATGTGGAAATGTCCCAAAATCCCAAAAATGTGCTTAAAACCTCGAAATGTCCCAAAATCCCAAAAATGTGCTTAAAACCCAGAAATATCCTAAAATCCCAGAAATGTACCTTAAAAAAATGCTAAAATCCTAGGAACGTCCTAAAGTATTTGAAATGTCCTAAAAGCCTACCAGCATCCTAAAATCAGAGAAATATCCTAAAATTGTAGCAACGTCCTGAAATCTTAGAAAAATTTGAGAAACATGCAAAATTCTAGATACGTCCTAAAATCCTAGAAACGTCCTAAAAATCCTAGGAACATGCATGGGGCTGCTGCGACTGGCCCCTGGCCTTCATTTTGCAAAAGTGGCCCCCTTGCAAAGCGAGCTGTGTATCCCTGTTTTACACACTGTTACGTCAGTTATATTTGCAGATCTGGAATGGAAATGTGTGTAAATGTGTACATAATCTGTTTTTTCCTAAAGTTGCTTACAGTGTCAGAGTGTTTTTTTTTTATAGTGGGGACGGTGACCTTTTCTTTTTTGGAAACGGAGATGGAGAATTGGAATTGGGATAAGGTCAACTTTCCCAAAACCTCAGCCCCATGTGTCACTCACACACACATGCACACACACAGGCGCGCACACAAGTTGGGCGTTCCTGTCTTGGTACAAACTGCTTTTCCATTCAGTGCTTCTATCATTTCCTATTGGCGGTGGCGCTGTGTGAGTGTGTGTTTACCCAGGGCCTGACAGTTAAAAGATTTCTTCGAAAAGGCAGCGGTGTATGGATTTTCAGCCCTATAGAAACGTGTGTTTGCTCTGCACTTAATGGAAAGATTACAGACATACTGAGAGGGCTGAAAAGAGTTAGAGACTCTGTGTGGATGAGCTGTAGTCACGCTATCATAACATTGTGTGGCGTCTGCACAGAGCAGACAGTGTTTGCCCCCTCCTCCTCTGCAGAACAATCAGCACACTGTGTGATGTGCAGGGCCACAGCAGTCATAATGGCAATTATGTCTTTTCCCCGCCAGATTGGAAGCTTTCTTTTTTTTATGGTGAGAACCAAAGAGTCAGACAGGGAGGGAGAAGGAGGGAGAGGTGACCTGCTGCACAGCTGCAGGGTGGGGCGGATCTGAGGAGTGGAGGGAAAAGAAAGGAAATACAGTAGATGGATTTGTGAACATTTGCATATTTATATCAGTTTATAAGTGTGTATGCAAGGTTGTAATTTCCACTGGGGATAGGCAGAGACGTGCCCATTTTCTCGCTTTTATTGTTTCAGGTTCATTTTGTCTTCCGAAAGTGCTGATAAAATGTTCATATATTAATCAGAGTCGCCTCCAGTTATTACGTCATGCTCACAGGAATGAGTTTAAGCCTTTGAAACCTGAGCCGACATCAGTTTTCTTGTGCTGCGTTCAGACGCCTTTCACAAGCTATTTGACCCCCTGAAATCGGAGCAAATTGGGTCGATTTATTTAAAAACATTGAGAAAAAAAGGCAAGACCAACTGGGCTAGAAATGTAACACAAATTGCAAGACACTAGTAAAGGGTAACAAGATTATTACTCTTAAAAAGTTTTTCAAAAAAGAGGGGAGGACTATTAGAAAATTATCCAAAAAATAGGAAAGAATGTCTAGTAAACTATACTTATAACTATAATATTTTTATATTTAAAATTATGTTACAAAAATGTAAGTTTTAATACTTTTTTCAGCACTTTTTAATGTTTTTTTCTTACTTAATTAAATATCAATATCATATTTATTTATTTATTGTTGCTTATTTTGCTCATTGCATTGTCCCCGTGTTTTTAGAAGAAATTAAATCAGATTTAAAAGGGTTAATTAGCAGACTCATGAGTTGCAAACAGTCTGCTCTACCTCATTGGTTTAAGGGCTGTGCTGGAA
The DNA here is from genome assembly GCF_026936395.1 of Plectropomus leopardus. Lineage (NCBI taxonomy): Eukaryota > Metazoa > Chordata > Actinopteri > Perciformes > Serranidae > Plectropomus > Plectropomus leopardus. Next base: position 22,280,928 of record NC_142193.1, read on the forward strand.
ATTACTCCCTATTATCATAAATTGCATTACACTTTCTGTTCACTATTTTAATTGAGAGAATTTCGAGTGTTGAAATGTATCCACCATGTATAGAAATTCCATGAAGAAACTAGAAAAGTTTAAAGTCCATGTACTTTCTGCTGACATAACCACTATGTAATGTTCAACGTAATGACAAAATTACCATTATGGGTCAATACAGCTTATTGTGATGCTGCAAAATGATAATGATTAGTGAGAATTTACTGCGCACTACTGAGTGAACTTTTTAGTGTCCATTATAGTAAATGAGTGAACAAGGGGGTGATTTCACACACAGCGGAGGTTGTTGGGGCAAAGTGTAGCCTGGTAAGAATACCTGCAGACAATACTCAGGGCTGACAAAGTGTTTCTCGAGTTAAGAAAAATGCCTAAAATCAATATTCTCTTTAAATTATGCTCAAATTCAAGATCTACCATCAGGAACCACAGTGCCCTGCAGGGAAGACACAATTGTTGACTTGTATTAAGCATTTAAACCTTTGAAACCTGGATTATTTAAGTATTTAAATCTCCATAGCCTGAGCACTTTGTTTTGATTTCTTTCGAAAACATGAAAAGAAGGCGATGAGCAGCTTAAGAATAAAATGCCCCAGAAACTAGGGAAAAAAATAATAAAAAGTACAAGCAAATTGCAAAAAAAAAAAAAAAAACACAGGAAAGTTAAAGACTCGAAAAAATTCTGTAAAATAATTTGAAATTATAAATAATAAATATTTTATAATGATAATTATAAATATAGTCTTCTAGACATTTCCCTAGCTTGTAAAAAAAAAAAAAAAATCTTGCAATTTGAAGGACATTTTTTATAAAGTTGCTCATTTCCCTTTTGCCATGTTTTTGTGTAAAAATATAAAATCAAAATACAGTAATGATAACAACCAATTAGCACTAGTGTGTGAATATTTAAAATGATAAACAACTGTAATGTGCTGAGTGTGTAAAGTGTGTAAAAATATAAAACTTTGTGCCTTATGCTACAATGGGATGTATAAAACTGGTATAAAAGTAAAGTCATGCTGCAATGTACAACAGATATATACACAAGTATATATATAACATATATAACATATACAATAATGTTAAATATAGCCTACAATCAAGAGTTGAATATATATATTGCACATTTGAATAACTGCAGAGGGTTGCTATACTTGAATTACTGCACCGATTATTACAGTTAAGACACTGAAATGAAGAATTACTGCACCTTAAAGAGCAGTCCCTCATAGATTTTAATTGTTTTTTTCTTTTTCATTGTGCCACCTCTACCTCCGAAACTTTAGGCCGTGTCTGTGTGTGTGTCTGTGTGTGTGTTTGTGTGTGTGTGTGGGGGGGTCATCGCCCCGGCTCCTTATCTCCACCTCTGTTTACCTGTTATGTTGCCATGGCAACTCCCACCCCGGAAGACAGGTGAGGTAGTGCATTGTGCAAGTGCGAGGAGGGGCAAACAGTGAGATATAGAGGGAGAACAATAGAGCAATAAATGTATGGCAGGCGGGTAAAGACTTTGATAAATGGAGGAGAGAAGAGGAGCGATCGCGAGCAGAGGGGAGGTGTCTTTCTACCTTCGCCTCGCGCTCGTGGAAAGCTCGCGCTGCTTTCTCAGAAACAGGAAGTCGCCAGTTGAACCGCCGTCTCCTCTTCTGACGCAGTTAGTTGAGGACGGCCATGTGTCACTGTTGCCATAGTAACCACCGGGCAGGGACAAACATCCGGGTGGTTGCTGACTGACGTGTCATTAGTTTTCATCATATCTGTAGCCTCCTGCTATCACTTGTTACCATGGTGACCGGTAAATAAGGAGGATGTACGGTGACGGATTTATTTACCCTTGTGACGTGTAGATTAATGGCTGAAAACAATTGCATGTTTTATTTAACGTTACATAAACTGACACCATTGTAGGCTTGTTCATGCAGCGATCAGCTGAAAAAAAGTTGAAAGTATTTATGTATATCTCATTTAGGCAGTAAAATATAAAGAAAATGTGAGAAAAATGAAATTATTCACATTTTTCAGTGATCTACAGGCATACAAAAAAAGGAGAAAGAAACAGACACAAAACTCAAATCTTACACTCATTATGGAGATAATTCAGACAATACAGAGGCCTATCTTTAACTGTAAAGATAATGCTTCAGTTCAATAATAAAGGCCAAATAATAATGCAAAATTATTTCTGAATCTTACAGTTCTGTTTTGTATTTGTTGCCTTGATATGCATTTATTTTCCACTTGAAATTTGAATAAATGCAGTACGGTAGCTGCGGTGCTCAGCTCATCAGTGTTATATGCTAACTTTTGTCTTTGGCTGGACTAACCGTCTGCATGCTCACAGCGCCTGGCTGCAAATTTTAAAATGGTGAAAGTCTATTTTCAGTTGTGTTGCATTTGTTTTATCACAGTTAAATTGTGCGCAATATTTTTATGACCTCTAATGAACTCTGTGAAGTCTGACACCCTTACCACATATTTGCATAGCTGAAAATTTTTCAAATGTGACTACAGGGGGGGGGACAAGAAAACTGACAGGTTTCAATGCTCTCGGGAGGTGCTGACAAAAAAAAAGAAAGACCCTTACACTCCTTATGGAGATAATTCAGACAATACATATCTTTAACTATAAAGATAATGCTTCAATTTAATAATAAAGTTCAAATAATGAGCGCAAAATTAACTGAATCTTTCAGTGTTTTTCTACTTTTTGATGCGCATTTATTTTTCTTGTAGAAGTTTGAATAAATACATCAGAGCTATGAGTGTGCAGTGTGTCCGTGTTGTCATAGCGCATCATATCGTAGCGCTTTACGAGTTTTAAGGTATACTTTCATTTGAAAACTGTCTGACTTACCATTTTTTGACATTACAAAATACAGGTTTCAAGCAATGAGCTAAGCACGGTGACAACATGGACACACACTCATAGCTCTGATGCATTTATTTCAACTTCAGTCCAAAAAATAAATGCACATCAAAATTTAGACAAAAAATACAAAATAGAAAAACACTGTAGGATTCAGAATTCATTCTTTATTTGATCTTTATTATTGAACTGAAGCATGATCTTTATAGTTAATGTTGTGTATTGTCTGATTTTTAAAATTTGACGTTTCTGTTTCTTTTTTCACAGTCAGCACTTCCCCAGAACAGATGCACGCTTTCTCATTTACATGGAACCTGACTGTCAGTTTTCTTGTTTTTTTTCCCTCTGTAGTCATATCTGAAACATTTTCGGCTATGCAAATATGTGGTAAAGGTGTCACAGTGTTCACAAGAGGTAATAACATATGGTTGCATAGTTGTACTCCGATAAAACTAATGTAACACAACTAGAAAAAATACTTTTACTGTTATAAAATTTGGTAAGCAGCCAAATACCGTGAGACCAGGCGGGCTTTTATTCCAGCAAAAGACAAAATTGAGCCTATTATGCTGATGAGTAGCTGAGCGGAGGAACTACTGTTTATTGGTGGACAGTCCAAATGTAATATGTTTGGAATGAAAGCCAGCATCTGATTTCCTGTTTTTGACCAGAAACAAGAGACAAAGGAAAGAAGATGAGGGAGAAAGATAAAGGATAAAAAAAGGGGGATTCTCAAAAAATCTATGTTTTTTGTGATGTAAGACTCTTTCTGTGAGTGTAGGCATGGTTTAAAAAAACACAAGACACATATAATCTTTTTTTTTTTTTCAAAAATGTATTTTTTTATTAAATTAAGTTATGATGAAACAGCACACAGTATAAGCCAGCTGACATATTCATTTTATACATTTTGGTTTGATATGCAAGGGCACATATGAAGAAACTGTAACTCTGCTCTTCATGTATTTTTCTATTTGCAAACATGGTACCAACAGCAGACAATGAACAGAAACAAGAAAGCAATTCTGGCTTTTAAATATGTCATTAATAAATTCAGAAATACAATCAAAGCAGCACATGGTGTATAAAAGCACTTAAACAAAAGTTGCAGCAGACCTCATTAAAATATATTTTATTACAAGCAGGCTATGCATTTCAAAGCCTTTTTTTTCTTTTTTCTTTTTTAACATTGATTTTTGATTAAAGTATATGGTTGCATGAAAACTGAAGATTTTAATGGTCCATAAATGCAATAAGAGATCAGGCAAGTCCAAGTAAAGTGTTTCATTACAGAATGTGAGTGAGTGTACATCGGCTGAGGAAAACATGTTGCAGCTAAGAATCCAGTGAGAGAAATAACTCTTTAACATCCACAAAAATATTATTTCACAACTGTCAGTCACTTTGAGATACATTTATTTAAACATGCACATACACACTGAGACTTTTAAATTATATCATTGGCTGCAGTCATTATAGTGGCAATAAAGTGAGCAGTGAGTGTGTGTTTGCATGTGTGTGAGTGTGTGTGTGTGGGGAAAGGAGACCAGACCCCTGTTCCTGCTGAACTGAGCCAGCCGACGTCACACACTGATTATCAGCACAGCAGGCACAGGAGACCGACCCAGCAGGGGGTGAGGGGGGGTAGACAGAGGTGACACACACACACACACACACACACACACACACACACATAGAGAAAAGTCAGACAGACAGACACTGATGCTCGTGCAGAAAGCAACAGGTGGAAGCATAAACAAAATACGAATGCAGTAAGACACACACACTGAGAGACCCTGGCAGCCAGCGATACAAATGACGACATACGATGACATGTTGCTCGCCCTACAGGAACAGCAGCACTCTTCGGCTCTAATGAGACAGCTGACATTTAGCAGACACTGACACACTGAAGCCCCACAATTTCAGCTAATTCAACACATTACCAGTTATTAGTACCAGCAGCTTCTGGATAGTGATACCTGCTCCCATAAACCCCCCTCAGCTACAGTGCATCGCCCATTTTCCGCTTTCACAACACAATACTGAGTCATCCCTGAACCACACGCCTCCTCGACCACACACGCTGTCAAACCTCCAACACATGCTGTCACGGCAGAGGTGATTATGTGTGAGTCTGATGCTGGTTGACCCATAAAATGAGTCTTTGAGTCAAATGTAGCCAATACGAAATGGCACATCTTTCACCTCTTTTGTTTTAAAAGAGGAAGTGTGTTTCGATACACAGATTTCACATGTTTACTGACACTGAGCTACACTGTTCTGTACAGTCAAGTTTCCATTCAAATTAAGCACAAATCCTAAAACAGAATTTCCGGGCAATCAGCAAAAAAAAATGCAAATGTATGCACATTATCATCCAACAACTTGTGTGACTAATTCTCCAGTTGGGTCCCATTAAACAACTGCAGAAGAAAAGGCTTCAATGATGTACTTAAAAGTTAAGGCCAGTCACACCTCAAACTGATGCAAATTATGGTAGAAATGAGATGGAAAAATGCCATTTATTTTTGTTTCATGTATTAATTTAAGGAAGATTACATTTTCCCTTAAGGAAGCGTGTGTAAGATTTAGGGGGATTTGGTGGCTTCCAGTGGTGAGAATTGCAGATTCTTCTCCCATATAAAATTATTTCAGTGTTCATTGTTGAGGTTTTTACTTTGAGCCGAATTATCCACAGAGAACTCATCCTCTCCAAAACAAACACACCTGGTGATTTAATTTAATTTAAAATGTATAAAATGATATCAGGTTGCAAATCAGTGTTTTTCCTATGTTGTTTGGCATGTTGGAGTTGGGCTGCTAGCCCTGCACTTGCTAATGAGCGCTCAGCTTTTTTCTCTGATAAAGTAAGATGTAGATGTTCACGGGTTTTTAAACAGGAGCCGAATTATCTGCAGAGGTCTCTTTCTCTGCAAAACAAACAGATCAGGAGATTAAAACTGATAAAAACACTAAATAATGCAGATTCATGTAACAATTCTAGTAACAAGTAGCTAAACCCAGCCCATGTTAACGTTTGCACACCTTTTTTTCTCTGATAATTTAATATATGCTCAACCTATTTCTGATACAAATGTTCAGGAGGTTTTTACCAGGAGCTGAATAATGTACAGAGATGTATTTTTCTCCAAAACAAAGGGAACAGGTGATTTGAACCACTAAAAACAGTGACTAAAACAGTTTAAAATTTAAAAATCTGTATTTTTCTGATGTTGTCGGTGCAGAGGGCCTTATAATTATGGCGGCTGACACGAAAATACAAATAGCCCCATCTAGAGCCAGTGTTTTATTTGTCCTTTCTGGGCTACTGTAGAAACATGGCAGTGCAACATGGCGGAGGACCCGCTCCTCATGGCGATATAAACGGCTCATTCTAAGGTAACAAAAACAAAACGATTATTGTGATTACACACTTACGAAAACCAATTTTTTTTTATATATAATATTTAATTCCTGCCAATATATCCCCCTGAATCCTACACACTGGACATTTAAATTGAAAATGATTATAAAAACAGGTGGATAGAAACACTTTAGATCTAAGGAGTTTAATTTTTTGGGTATAAAATGGCTTGTGGATCAACCACGTGTGAGCAGCTTTTTTGCAGCAGATGCTGTCATGACCGTCTGAAGTCTGGCGTTGATGTGAAGAGCAGTGGTTTGATGCAGCGCGGCCCCTCCCTGACCTTTCCTCATCCCCTGCAGGCTGCAGCCCTGTGGCGGCAGAACTTAACCACTGTGAACATGGCGGACACTCACTGTTCACATGTGGGTTAAGTCCTGCTGCCGCACAGCCAGGTCGAGCATCTGTTCGTGACAGCGTATGCAAATCAGAAACATGGGTGTGACTGTGTGTGAGTTGGCAAATTAGTGTGTGTTTGTGCTTTTTTCATGTCAGCCATTGGAAATCCCTGGCAATGTGATTCAGTCTTGTAGTCTCAAAAATCACTCTGCCAGGAATTCCCCTGGTCAACAGAGTCAACGAGACAGTTTGTGGTTAGAGAGCGACTTCAAAGCATGCAATACAAATAATACACACCTTAATAAACCTCTTCCATCATTGTCACCTCTAATGTAAATTGCTCAATCCCTCGTCCGTACCTCTTTGTTAGAGAATTATCACAGTAGTCTGATGTGCTACATCTTTGTCATTCACAGGTCAGAGTCATAGCGCCATGTGCACTGTATGTGCGTGGTTCTCCCAGACTTCCCGTGGCCTCTTATAAAAATAGCTTTTCAATGACAGAATGGAGAATTAGGGTAGGAGGAAGTGGCCAGTCAAGTGGCACTCCCTTTAAAGACCCTGCTCTGCTCTGCCCCTTTATCTGTGCCCCTTGTGTGGGGAAATTAAAAAAGAAAAAAAAAAAAGGCTGGAGAGCACTGGCCCGTGTTTCCTCTGCTGCCTGCTCAGACATTATCAAGAATTTTTATGTCGAGTAAGAAAACTGATACTGTATTTATATTTTACTGCTTCTTATTACTGCCTGCCAAATGATATCTGATATTAAAAAAGCACTCATCACCCCTGGAGCAGCGCTGATTACTCTGAATTCCTTTTTGTTGATTTTTACCTGTCTGGACAGGACATTTTTAAATAATCCACTCTGAATGCTATTTATCCGTCCTCCTTATGTCTTTTTATTTTCAGCTGCATGAATATTCCACCGTGTACAAGGTATGAGTCAGTGGGACACTTTTGGGGAACTCCAGACTCTAAATAAGTTTTAGCCGGCTGTCTGTTGTCACTGTGGGCCTGCTGCTGAGCCGTGCCAGGGACGCAGTGAACTTAGGTAACGTGTCAGTGTCAGTAACGCTGTATCAGTGTTGACACAAGTCTGCAGCAGCCCGGTCTGAGAGTTTGGAAAGAGATGTCCAAAACAAAGTATATATAAGAAAGCTGAATATGTTAACCCTCTGAGAACTGGATCAACATTACTTTTCTTGTGCTGCATTCAGATGCCAAGTATTTAAACCTTGCCTTACCTGCAAATTGCAAAAAAAAGTGTAGATTTAGATTAAAAAAATAATAATAAAGCTAGGGGAAATGCTCGGAGATCTGTATATTCATAACTATCATAATTATATATTTTAAATAATTTTACAAAATTAAGCACATCAGTTTTTCAGATCATTTATTTGTCTTTTTTAACTTTTCCTTTTTATTTTCTTTTATTTGACTTACTTATTTATTTATTTAGCTAATTTTCAAGTAATTCTCTTGTAACTTTATTTTTTTATTCTTTTTAAACCAATTCCTTGCTAATTTCTGGGTCATTTTTTCTTCAGTTGCTCATTGCCCTCTTCCCATGTTTTTGAAAGAAAACAAGCCAGTTTACCCAGGTTTCCAAGGGTTAAACACAACAAATTTGTATTCCAATCTTTGAGCAGGAAACCCAAAATTTGGTGCAGAATAAGAACCATGTTTGATGTGCAGACACTTTCTTGTTTCCTCCAGGCCAATGTTCTTTCTGTCAGTCTGCGGTCAAATCAACCAATAACTCCAAATTATGACCGCTCAGGACACACTGTGATTCAGGAAGAAATTAAAAAACAGATGTGTCTTTCTGTATACTTTCGTAACCTCTCTTTAAAACAGATTACAGTACAGGAAGCATTTTTTTTAGGTATTTTTGTCACAGAAAACTAAAATTTGTACATAAAAGTGGATCTTTGCACATTTTGTGTTGCGCTTTAGTTGCAAAAGCGTCTCCTTAAATTCAGCTCTATTTTATGAGATGTGCTTTATATCCCTCCACATGTTCACAATAAAACGCGCCGTCTCAAGACGGAAGGTCATTTAAGGTCCCGGCACCCATCAAAGACAGTGCGCTAACTCCTTTTTAACTCCTCTCCTCCATCAACCTAAAACCCTCTATCCCGCCATCCTTTCATCTGGCAGTAGTGCGTCTCGTGTGTTATTTTCGCTGCCTTTTCATCTTTTCCATCGGTTTCTCTCTTCCCCTCCGCGTTCCCCCCGTCGAACCCGCAGCCGTTAATGTCTATGAGCTCATTCCTTCCCTTCCCCTGTAATGACGGCATTCTGGTTGACGCACGCTGTCCAACACCTCACCTCAAACGCTCGCTGTGAGGATCTCAACACGTCTCACTTTTGCATTTGGCCTGTCTTGTCTTTTGGTGGAGCCAGGCAATCCTGTTGTTACACTCTTCTCAAAATTGGATGTTTATCATGGTTAAGAATAATCATAAGGTTGTGCCATGTGGGCTGCGACTTATTGGCTGCTCGTAATTGTGCCAACGTGTTGCATCCTGATGGAGGCATAGAATAGGAAAACTAGTGTCACCGGGTGACGATCGGCAGCAGACGTGCCCTAGTGGAGTCAAAGTGATTTTAGAGAGTGTCTTCGTGGCTTAAAGCCTTATGTGTGGGTACTTTGATGGTTTTAGGGTGTACACTTTTACAGTTTGTGTGTGTTCTGCTGAGTTTATATCTGCGCACACGACGTATGGAGGCCCAAGTGTAGACGTGGCCACTGGCTGTTTTCTCAAACCGTCTCTCCCCTTCAGCCCAGAGTCCAGAATTGACATTGCCGTTTACACAAGGGCACACAGTTAAGTGGAAAAGCCTCTGTTGAGACAGCTGGATCTCAACCCCTTGTTGCTTCAACACATATCTTCTCCCTCCCTGTGCCCTTGTGCACACACGTACTCACAGATGCACTAAGAAATGCACACATGCTCAGACGCAATCTGCCTATCCGCACATAATATGCTCACTCACTATCAATAAACAAACACAGTTATGTCAGTAGGCTGCCGGGCAAACATGGCATGTGCGTTAGCCGGGTTCTCGCCCTAACCAGGAATAGTACAAATACATACCAGTCTGACATCATTCACACCTCCAGGCTGTGAACGCTCCACAGAGCAAACAGTGAGCAGGGCGACCCACAGGCTGGCTGTACGCTGCTTTTGTTCACTTCATCAATAATTATGAATCAAACTGAAGCAATTTTTGTATTTTTCCATTGCATCAGAGAATTTCACAGAGGGCAGTTTATTTCCAGCCTCGTGCGAAATTGATCTAAGTTTGAAGACATTATGTCAACACTGGAGCACAAGGGTTATAATAACGTCTGAATTCCCTTCTTAAAGTGTCAAAAGGCCACATTTGCTTTCCATGATTGCTGTCGTATTCATTACACCTCTAAAACACACCCTGAGGAGTGCAGCGGCGTGATGTAACAAAGTACTTTGTTACATTTCTTAAGTATTTTTTGGGAGTATCTGTACATTACTTGAGTTTTTATATTTCTGTCAATTTTTACTTTTACATCACTACGTTTCTTAAATCAAATGTATACTTTTATCCTAAGTATTTTAGTTACTAAAGTAACTGAGGAAGGGAGGAGGGGACATAAAAAAAGGGGATAGATAAATGAACATAAAAGAGGGAAGGAAAAGCTGTATTTTGTTCTTTAAACCCTTTAAATTGCAAAAAAACCTTGTTTTTTTTAGTTTAATGTGCGCTCCTTCCTTAAGATGGTGTATGTTACGAAGAAATACATATAATTCTCGAGATTTTGATGGCCTTCTTTGTTTAATACCAGCATTTAGTTGTACTTTTACTTTCATGTACCTCAGTACATTTCATACCTTTTAAAACTTTTGGTACTTAAATACAGTTCAAATCAGATACTTCAAGATCAAATTATTCTAGGAGGGGAGTTTAACATCTACCAAAATCCTTTTCTGTTAAGATATTTGTACTTTTTCTCAAGTATGACTTTCAGGTACTTCATCCACCACTGGATGAGTGTAGAGAAAGTGGCAAAGTAACTATTAACCAGATCAGCTGAGTCCAAAAAGGTAATAATAAGCATAAAGACAAACAATACTTGAAACTGTGGCAACAAAACAGCATTTTCAAGACAGCCATTTCAGTCTTCAATCACAGCAACAAGTGGATGCTAATTCAGCCTAAAACCAACCGTTACAGACGCAACATTGTCAAAAAACTACACTGAAAATACAGAACACATCCCAGATCTTTGAACTCATACACCTTACAGTACAGCGGCACCACACCCTGGCTCTCTCGCTACCAGACAAACTGTGCGTCTGGGTTAAGTGCGTAAGATTGTATTTGTTTCATGTTGCGTGTGAGGGCGTAATTATTGCTGACATTCAGTGACATTCAAACAAGGACTCACGCTCTACTATGGGCCCTTTCTGTTGCAGTTTTTCCTGAATCAAAAGACGGGAGCGTTCATTGGCTGGACTGGAATCAATGGAACGCACCACATGTGGGACATTAGTCTGGGAATATAAAAAAAAGTATTTCCAGCACCAGATTTAAAAAAAAAAAAAAAAAAAAAGAGAGAGAAGAGCTCAAAGTCTCTTCGGGCTGTAAAGCTAGCCTCAGCCCAACCCAAGCCCATGGTGTGCTCCCTGTAGCCCAATGCGTGTAACCCTATCCTCAGGCTGATTCGTTGCCAAACACCCTTACCACCACCAGGCCTGTACTTAGTGTACAGCCGCCCTGCTGCAACTGAACCACACATGCACAAATGGATGCAGAAACTACACACACTTTTATTCCACTACGCCACGGTTTCCTGAGCCTGGGCCCATTCCTACGGACTGCTGCTGGGCACACCCACCCACCCAGCCTCACCACCAAAGCCAAGGAGTCCTGGATCCCCACCTTCTCTTTTGCTCCGTCTATCCCCTCTTTCCTCCATCCTTTGGCCTTCCCTGGTGGGCTTTTCCAATCTTATAACCTCTCTTTCCTTTGTCATTTGGCAAAAAGGTTATCTGAAGCAAAGCAACAGATCCCTCTCTTGTCCATGCTTCAGCGTCATCTTAATCTCCTTGCATTTCCATTGCCCAATTTGTTCTGTACCAACACTCCCAGAGGGGGAGCAGACAGCACAGAGGACAGGAAGACAGAGACAGCCGGCCCTGAGCTGTAGCTCAAACTGTTAGCTACAGTAGCTGCTGGATTCCCTTCCTTTCATGGAGGTTTGGGAGCTCGCAGACTTACAGGGCCTCTGAACAATGAGAGGAATGTTTGAGCGGCTCCGGCCCTCGCTCCGCCACTACCATTACAGCTGTTTTTCTACAAACTTTTTATGACCTCTGTTCCCACTCTTTGCTGCCAATGACACCCTGCGGAGAGGTGCACAGACTGATGGACGTGTACCCGGATAGATGACACGCATGAAGCAGCAAAGGAAGGCAGACAAACAGGTAGGCGGACTAATTATGTAGTAATTCATTCAGACGGTTGGAAGATATAATCCTTAAATCAAACAGATAAGCAGACAGACAGACAGACAGACAAAAATAAAGCCATCCCATTCAAAGGAACTATTTACGTCTGACCTTTGTAATAGAGCCGGTCCACAGTGGCGGACCACAGATCAGGGCAATATTCCAGTGCCAACATTACAGTACATTTTGAATAGCAGGCACACTTTACTGTCGCTCCGTGTGAACGTCTGTCCTGATCAACAGGTTGCCGCAATTACTGTGAAGTGTGAAGTGCCTCTCTGTTGAAGACCAGTGGTTCAAGACAAAAAAAACAACAAAAAGTCAAAGAAAAGCGTACAGATTTGCCGGGTCATAAAGTCATAAAACAATAAAACTTCTAAGAGGAGTCAGATGCGATGCTGCACCTACCTGAGACAACAGTTTGTACTCCTTTTCCTCGGTCTCCTCATGCCCTCCAGTGTCACACTCTTAAAGTTGAACTTCACAGTTGTCCCCCTCCCTCCCCTCTGTCTCTCCCAGTGTTTGTCTGTGTCTCCCACTCCTCGTCTCGTCTCGTGGGTCTGTTTCTCCTTCGACTGTGCAGACAGTGTGTGTGAACGCGAGTGTGTCTGGGAGCCAGACAGGGTGAGAGTAAGAGAGTGGGCGGGCCCAACCCAGTGCAGGGGATTCCTTTATGACGATGTCAGAGGAGCGGGTTCCTCCCCTCTCCTCCCCTCTCCTCTCCTCTCCTCCCCTGTGCACGGCCATGGCTGCTGCTAGAACACAGGAAAGGGGGCAGGGAGATAATTGGCTGCACAGCTGCTAATAAATGAGCAAAGGCTGTTTGAGTCAATAGCAGGCAGGAAGACTGCTCTTAATGTGCAGTGTTTTAGTGGACAAACATACTGAGAACTTTTGTTACACTGTTCTTGTATGTTGGAGATGTTCTGCAGAGACTAATGTTACCGAAAGTTGTAGATTGTAATAATTTCTCTCTTTGACAATGATCGGAGTGAACATGTTTATCCTAAAGTTAATTTAAATAGCATTTCTTCAGATGTCAGTGCTGTTTTTTTACCCTTATCCAAGCGTGTGTGTGTGTGTGTGTGTGTGTGTGTGTGTGTGTGTGTGTGTGTGTGTGTGTGTGTGAGCACAACATGTGGATGAGTGTATCCTGCTGCTACCATTTAGAATAAATATTTCAGGCACATTTTTCATTATCATTACTATCAACATTTATACTTAAAAGGAATTTGTCACTATCTCATCATTATTTGTGTTTTTACCCTGTTTTTATATTGTCTTAATATTTAAACTTAGGTTTTGTTTACTGTTTTATTACGTGTGTGTACAGCTCTCAGCCTGAGAGTAACCAAGCATGATTTTGTAGTACATCTGCACTGACAAATTGCAAGATAATGATAATGTGTTAAAAACTCAAAGTGGCTTTCAAACAATGCAACAGAGAAAATGATCACTAAAGGCCTAAAGAAAATGTAAGACAAAGGTTAAAGTCATTAACAAGGACAGAAACAGTAATTGAAAGATGAGTGTTAAAAATTATTTTTAAAGATGCCACAGGTTTAGGTATGGGGTGTCATCTCCTGCAAGTGCAAATAGAAAGTATACTATACAAATATGGAGTTAAGGGAAGGTACAGCTATCTACATTAATCATATATGCAGCCTCAATAAATGACAACTTAACACTCATATTTTAGTATTGGCTATTTTATGTATTCTAGTTAGCATGCAAAATTTAATAACATTATAGATTAGAATTTTTCTGTACATATTATCTGTCACTGTCAGTATGAATCCTACATGTTACATATACAGTATAAAGACATATAAATATATACATATATATAAACTTGACAATTCAGTCCATCTATATGCATCAGTATTTATTTCTTTGCACTATATGTGTAGTTTACAACCTACCAAACACTTGACTTATGTAGATGTTATTTTATTTATTCATTTATTTATTTTTATATTAATCATTGGTTCTTTTTTATTTATCTTTATATATTTTTATTTATAGAATAAACTATTTTTTTTCACATGTATATACTAATAATGTCTGTTCTTTAGCTTTTTTTGACCAGCTCTGTTGTCCTAACTGTTATGTTTATTACTGTGTAAGTACATTGAAAGCCACACAAAACAAAACAAAAAGAGAGAGGGAAAAAAAACTTAAATTTTTTGTATGCGCACACATAACTGGCCATTCACGGTGATTCTGATTCTATAGCGATTGCTTCGAAATTAAAATTTCAGTAAGAACACTGCATATGTGTATTTACATCCACGCTGAAATAATGTCTGCTAAAGTTGTAGACTTATCAATTCTGATTGTTTATGCTTAAAGTGTATGTGAAATTGTCTTTTGTCTTATTTTGGTGAAACTTTAGGCTGCGTTATTTTATTGCTAAGAGACTTTATTTGGGGAAGGAGTGCAGAGTTACAGTAATCTGACAAGGCATGGTTGATTTTCCATATCACTTCAAGCTAGAGACAATTTAAATATGAAATCATTTTAGGGGTAAGGAAGATGGATGGGTATGAGCACAGGTGTAGATTTCAGGGGCAATGCAAGGGACACATCATCTTCAGTGTTTTGGATATGCATTTGTAATTATATGGAAAGTTATCGATGAAAGATTAATGTCTAAAAAATTATTTTCATGACTTTTCCAAAACTTTTAATGCTTTTTGCTAATTCAATAACTTTTCCAGGCCTGGAAAAAAGGTGATTGTAAAATTCTATGCTTTTATATAGGTTCTTTTATAGGTTTTCCATGACTGTGGGAAACCTGAGAACATGAAAGTAGACTTTTATTTTGATGAAATGAAGGACAACTACACAGTTTGTGCATAAAAATTAACCAGATTGCAGGGAATTAAGTGTTTGACGCTAAAAATGCTTTGATTAAGGACACCCAGACCCCCTGTTTCATCTGAATCTCTTCCCCTAAATGAAACTTAGGCCTGTAGGTATAAGTGTACAGATGTCTTTTAAAGTGTAGATTTGAGTGTGCTGCAGTTAGCGTGACACTTATGCGGTGAAATTTTCATCCTTGTCATAGCAGGAGAAAGTCTCCCCCCTGGATTTTACTGATGAAGAGTATAAATGCATCACCACTGATTCACCCAGTGGTGATGGTGGTTTCATAAAGAAAACAGCAGAAACTTACATATTTCATGGTTTTTACAACTTTAGACCTGGGTTTTGTATGTGTGTGTGTGTGCATGTGTGTTTGTGTCCGAGCTTGGTTTGATCTGCACCTGTCAAGCAAAGACCCCCACCCCCACCCCCCACCCCTCCACCTACACACTCCCATTCCCCACAGAGAGACAGTAACACGAGCTTCAGAAAGGGGCTATTAGAGGCTTTATGACTTCCCCTTCTTCCACTGAAGCCTCTGGGTGTGTGTGTGTGTGTGTGTCCCGCGCAGACAACCACGCCCCTGTGAGAGCGCAGACGTCACACATTCCACACACACACACACACACACACACACACGTACACACATACACACACACACACACACTTATGTGTCTCCTAGCAACACATACACTCAGGCTTAGTGAAATGACTATGCCAGTAAGACACATGACCGCGACACATCGTTTATCTTCGGATGGGATAATGTTTTGTTTACGGACCTCAGTTTCTATGTTGTCTTCAGAGGGGATTTACAACTTTGCATAACAGCCAGAGTTGAATGCAGTGTAATAACTTTCTGATTGTTGGTTTGCAAAGATTACATGTGGTGTGGGTGAACTTATGATGGAGTGGAAGAGAGCTTCATAAATTTCCCACTTGGCCTGCTTTTCTTTTTTTTTTTGCTCTTTATCTGTATCACTACATGCTATCTGCTCATATCGTGTAAAAGGTCAATGTGAGACTCAGTAGTCTACAGACAGAGTTAACTGGGACGTCTGTGATAAACTCGACTCTGGTTTAAAAAAGAAAAAAGTTTCCATCTCCAGTCTGTGGTCTAAACCTCGATGTGTGTCGTGCACACTCCCCTCTTATTTCGCCTCACAGAGATTACAATTAGCATCACCGCACGCAACACCAGCACTGTAATGACTGAGATGATATAGATCTGAAAGAAAGATGCCTTTAAATGTTACTCATCGTTTTCACTTCAGACCAATACCAGTTCTTTCACCCTGGGCGAAATACGATCCACTTGAAACTGAAAAAGGAGGCCATATCTTGCTTCTTTTCCACTAATGCCAGTTTATTGAGAGCCAACCGCGGTGCGCAATGTTCTGCAATCTTTCCTGCTGGCAGTGAGGGTACTGCCTTTTGGAAAATGGTGTTGAAAGAGAGTTCTGTTCTTCGGGCTGCCCCGAGGCCATACTCCGTTCTTTATGGTTCTGTAAAACATTATCAGCTCTATGGAAACTGTACTGATATGTCATAGAAATGGATTGAGATTAGAATGGACATTGAACTGTTTGCCGCTGTCATTTGACTAGTGCAAAAGAAAATGGCGATTGTTGTTAGTTGTTATGGTGACAACACTCGTCATTGGGGTCATACTGTGTGTCACACTCACTCACTCACTAGAACTCAGTTTTGACCTTTTCTTAATCCTATTTTCCTTATTAGAAAGAAAATTACAACCCTGTTCCTATCCAAGTTTCTCCCTTTTACGCTTGTCCCTTTTGAGATTGTCTTAATTGTCTTGTTAATTCATCTTAAACACACAAACAAAAACAACAAAAAATAAAACCTCACCAACATCGCCAGTTGGTCTTATCAGGGCCAGGGCACACGCTGCATCTTTTACCACCTGGAAAATGCGATGGGTGCAACTCCTCTGCCTACTTTCTTCTGCCAGCGTTCAAGGGCATGGATGCAGGCTGCGCCAAATAAGCAACCAGCATCGTATCACAGCCTGTTTACCAGAAATCCTGGGTTCAAGGTTTATCAAGGTCTGCTTAGAGGCGTCGATTTTTGAGTGTGTCCACTGTTCTCTGTGGGACAGACGTAGAGCTCTGGGTAGCTAAGCACCAAAATGACCTGATCAATGGAAAAAAGGAATGATATCTGCTGGGTATGATTGGCAGTGTGTGTACAGGCCCTTCGTCATCTGGTTAGTTAGTCCACTGTTCCAGCAGATTGGTCAAAATAAATCCTTAATCCATAGAGTGAAATGTGATAATAGGCTGATCTGCATCAATTTACCTTTTCGGATTCCAAAATCTACCAGCCCCTAGAGAGATTACCATTGTTTTTTGGTTGGTGAGTGAAGCAAATCTAGCAGCCACTTGCATATTTTACCAGCATTTGGCTGGTGCCTGATGCTAATTTCCAACCCTAATCTGCCTGTCTGCTGTGTAATTTGAGTTTTCAGTTTGGACCTTGTCCCATCCACTAACATGGAGCGGGTGGGGGTGACCTATAACTGAAGCCAGCCACCATGGAGTGATAGAGATGTTTTGACTTTACTTTTGGAGAGCTGTTGTCCATCTTTATATGTAGTCTCTGAGCCGTTCTCACTCGTTCTTCAGAGGCCACTACAGTATGTTATGTTTCAACAAATATGCAATTAATGGCAACTAAAGAACTCGCGAAATAACATTTGCGGTTATCATTTAAAAACAAGCAGATTTGCTAATTTGAAAACGTACTACTACACTGCTCCATTGGTTGCTACTGCAAAACCTCACCTTACTGATGTGTCCATTTTGAAAAGATAATGGGTGGGTGTGTACAGTTTCCTGTACAGTAGTGCATGTGTATAATGCCATTCATTGCAACACTGTGAATTACAGTTGGCGTTATGTTGGAGCTGTGTCATCTTTAGTTAATGGTTTATTGAGAAATATGCACCATAGTATGTTCTGCTCTAGTGTTTTACATTAGAGGTCAAAGTACAGACCTGCAGTATATGTGTCTGTCTGAACTAATGCACACATATGTCGAAACATGTTCAACCTCACAGGGTGCATGTATTTCAGTGCACATCTATGTCTATAAAAACAGTGTTTACAGTATGCATGCAGAGATGTGTGTGCGTCAACAGGTCACAAGGTGCATTCGACTGAATGACCATCTTAGACAGTGAGTCAGACGACAGTAAGCGACTCTAATCTGGGCCACTGGGTTTGGGAGTTAAAAAAAAAAAAAGGAAAAATCAACTTCCATTTGGTTGTCATGGTGAGTCAGATCTAATTATGCAACAAGCAGTGGAAAATGGTTTTGGAGAGAGAGAGAAATGCAGGAGAATGAGAGAGGGAGCTGCTATCTGTGCCAGCTGATCTGTGAGGTATCAGCTTTAAATGTATTTATCCAGACACTGTTGGCTATAAGAACGCATTCTTATTAACAGCAATAGTTCCTGTATGGAGAGAATGAACTGCACTCACACATTCACATGGAAAAGTTTGCTCTTGATCATAGTGATGCTCTGCCACTGCCTTGCCCAAGGACACTTTGACAAAACACCCCATTCTCCAGAGGAAAATGTTGGCATTGTGCATTTCTGGAAACCATGAGTATGTGGCCTACATATCATATCAGCATTTCTAGATTTTTACATTTATTGCACCACTTTTGCGCTTCCAATTCAGAGAGCGTATTACTACAACGTAAGTTACTACAACTGAGCTCCTATAGCGAGCAGTGTCTCCTCTGCTTGTCTCACACCTATTGCACCTCGCAAGAGGAGGAGAGCACCCAATGACAGAGAAGTCGTGGACTGCGATTATCTTGAGCAGCATGCATGGAAATGATAACTTGTCTCTCTTTTTCCCTGATGGTCTGATTAAGTTGCTAAATGTGTTGTTGCTTTTTAGAAAGTAAGTCGCTAAGAGGGTCTGAAAGTCGCTAAATGGAGTGAGAAAGTCTTCTAATTGGCGACATCCTGAATCAACCTGCCAATCCTTCATCTCTCTCCTCCTCCGCTCCACCCTGAATTAACAGCCTCAGGCACTTCGCCCCCCATTCCCGGCCTCTTTTTCCCCCCATCCACCCTTGACCCACTCCCGGGACATTTGAGGTCATAACTTTTCCTCATCGTCCATGCTGGACCATGTCACTGGAAACCAGTCCAGGACTCGGTTATTAAGTCCAACAAAACTCCAGCACGTCTTAACCGAGCTCAAAGTGGCCAGCAAGGAGGCTCCGATTGGATCCACTTGACTTTGACGATTCTGTCTCTATTTTCTCTTTCGTTTGCTCTCTCTCTCTCTCTCCTACCTCTCTGGTATTTATGTGTTGGCAGTTGCCGTGGCGACAAGACACACAAACACTGTGGCGGTAGACAGGAAGTGCTGCGGAACCACAATGGCGTCACTGCGGCTCTCGCGCTCGCTCTCTCCTCTTTCTCTCTCTCTGTCTGCCTGAGCCAGCGTGCATGCTATTATCCTTAGTGAGCTACATGGAGACCACACTGCTCTCTTTTCTCTCAGTTCTCTCTCATTTCCCTCATTATTATTAGCATTGCTTTTTCAGCTGTGTGTGTCTCTTGCTCTCTCTTCAACTTTGTACCACATTAGCTGGAAAATCTCTGTCTGATTTGTGGTGTCTGGAATGCCTGGTGTTAGTTGATGTGCTGAAAAGCTGTTGGGCAGCGGCAGTTTTTTAAATGTTCGACCTGTCTGCAGGGCGTTCACTGTCAAGAAGCGGCTTCAAAACTGGGTCAAGAATGTGAATGTTTTGGGAGTTTGTGAGAGGCCTAGATGGGTGAAAAACATCAGTTGAATTTACGATTTATATTTAAGGGAGTCAGAGTACATACATGCTATATGTGCACTTTGTATATGATCCAGTGAGTCAACAGGTGAATGAGTAAGAGGCAGAAATAGCCGCAGAGAGAATAAAAGGAATGTGTGTGGTCCTATTGCAGACTCTTACATCAGACTGGCATTAGTGTACAGTGCACATCCCTCCTGTTCTCCCCTCTCTGTCTTTTTTACACATCCCGGCTCTAAATATACTCTTCTGGAAAAACCCCTTGAGAAGATACCGCCCTCTCCCACTCCACATGCTAAAAATATCCAGCCAAGACCACCTTTACAAACCCCTTTCTTGCTCAATTTTCTTTCTGCCCTCATTTGCTTGACTTTGACCCCTCTCAACGCTGATTCATTATCTTACACAACACAACTTTTATGCGATGTGACTCCTTACTTTTTCCTACTATTTTAACTCCCTTTCACCTCCTCCCTGTATCGCTCCCCTTTCTGATAGCGGCATCTCCTTCCAGTCCCTCAAGGCTGCTTGGCATTTCTGCTGACACAGACATCCAACCATCCATCCTTTCATCCAGCCAGCCAATCAGACATCCAGCCAACCGGTCTGTCGACCAACCAGCTGACCACCCAGTCAGCCAGCTGGCCAGCTGAAGCGCAGCCCAGCTATTGGGGTCTTGGCTGGCGGTGAAACCCGGTGAACAGATGAGTTCTCAGGTCACACAAACACAGAGGAAACAGAGGTGGATTTTCTTAAAGTCGGCTCATAGCACGGGAGCGGCTGAGAGAGAGAGAGAGAGAGAGTAAATCAAGGAGAGAGATGGAAAAATTAAAAACACATGTGGCAGAGTATCATCACAGAGCCTTCTATTTACAGCTTAAAGGCACAGTTGGTAACTTTTATGAAAATAACTTTCTGTCACATATGCTGAAATTGTCACAATATTCCGAGAGTAATACATAACACAGAAAAAAAACATCATGTCACCTCTGTTTGACTGCCTCCATAATCAACCGCGGTGCACCGAAAACAACCAAGCAGAGCCGGGGAGTGTCTTACACAGCTGTCAATCATGTCAGTCACTGCTGAACTGAACTGTGGTCAAAAACCTGTTCTCAGTCCAAACTTGTGAAATAGCGCCGCTCCGTCAGTGCAGTCGGCATAGGATGTTGATGCCAGAAGCCACGTTAAACATCCACATGCAACACGCACGGGCGGCATCACTTGGCAACGCAGCTGGATGAAACCGGTCGCGTGCACCTGAAAGGCTGAAGGACAGTGCCAGTAACCACATAATGTTAGGAGCACGAGTGTGGTCATAGGACAGGCGGATGGGTCCCACGAAAAACCAACTTTAGAGCAGTAGTCCGGAGTTTGTTTTTATGTGTGCATGTGTGTGTATGTGTGTGTGGTGGTAATGGTGGTGGGGGGGGGTCTACCATAACCATGTGCCTCTTTTGCCGAAAACTAACCATCTGTGACTTTGTTGCCTGATCCTAACCATTGTGACAGTCCACACTTTTCTGTGAACAGAAGGACCGTGCAGCTTCAGCCCACCATGTGCTTTAGTTGACATCACGGTAATGGGCTGCGTCATCCCACCATGACGTCATCCCACCACCAGGCTTTGTTGACATCACCTTAGCCTTGACCCCTAATGTAAACAGCTGACGCACAAGGATACCTAAAACGTCACAGGTTGACGCAGAAGGTCCTGACAGAGCAGCACCATGTGATGAGTTCAGAGTAAGAACATGTTGGGTCAAACTGCCAAACTAGGCAGCGCTGATCAAATATGTATCAACATTCTGTTACTGCAGTGGCCATTTCAGACACACATTTTAGTGTACTGTTTAGCTGTAAAATGAGAAAGTTGGCTCTGGCCAGTGGGCGGTGCTTGATGCTTTGGTCACCTATTTCCAATATGGTGGTGAGGTCACAAACATTCTCATTTTTCAAATTTGTGTGTGAATGGGTGCATATGACATGTAGTGTAAAAGGGCTTTGAGTGGTAGGAAGACTGGAAAAGCGCTATTCAAGTGCCAAAGGTCCATCCTTTTTTTTGGCTCTCTGCTTTTCATTTTCTCCTACTCCTCTATTTCTTTTTTGGGTGATGCCCTCTGCCAGGCGCGTATCGGACGCGGGGTACGCGTGGGACATGTCCCCCCACACTTTTTACAACCGTTTAATGCATTTGTAACCTCTCCTACATCGTTTTTCCGAGCGGTATACAAACGCACCATGAATAGGCGGTGGCGTACACGCGCTGTCTTGTTGTGATCACGTGACGCATTTGAGACGCGCGCGGGCAGCACTTCTCTGAACTGTCAGTTTTACGTAAAGTACCCTAAATAATATGCAGCAAACCAACCGGCAAGAGGCAAAAACCCCTGCACGCCTTCTTCTGAACAAACCGTGTAAGTTGAATAACGCTGCTGCCTGCTGATAATGTTCGCCAAATGATATTAAATGAATTAGACGCCAGTATAGCTCGATAACACTAATGTTATTGTTAGCTATGGCCGGCTAGCTAGCGTCATGCTAGGAGTAGCATGAAGCTAGCTAGCTCCTTAATTTCTGCACAGAGTATGTGCTCACTATTGCTTTGCACACATTTTTAAATCTTTAATGCAACAACAGAAAGAGCAGGGAGGAGAAGAAGGTGGACCAGAAGGCAACACTGATGGTCATGCAAGGGCTTTACAGGTGAGGAGAGATTATAATTGGCTGAGAAAATATATCTGCAGCATAAAAGTGACTTTGAGATTGATTTCCACAGCAATTTCACAACTACTACTCTTAATTTTTTTAAAAAAATCTGTATTATTGCAATTGACAGAGCAGGAAGGCAGCGTGCAGTGGTCAGGACAGAGACCAGGCTGCAGCACTGAGGCTTCACAGGTGAGGAGAGATTGTAACTCATGGCTAAAGGGAAATATATTTATAGAATATCGCCACAGCTATTTCAGAATTACTCTTCTAAAATTTCTTTGCACATATTTTTTGTCTGTATTGCAATAGATAGAGCAGGGAGAAAGCAGCACACAGCAGTCAGGACAGAGACCAGGCTGCAGCACTGACCATCAGTCCGAGGATTCACAGGTGAGGACAGATTATAACTGGCCAAAGACACGTCTGTAGGATAAGAGTGCCTCTGTGATTAATTAAATTACTGAACTTTTCATGTTCAGTGTTGTCCCATGACACTTAATTATCTGGCTACTTAGAGGGTCATTCTGTGTCAACGAGACCTGAGCTTGGCAGCTCAAACTTTTGGTTTTTATAGTATGTGATTTTGATAGTTTTAAAGAACTTGAGTGGGTCCACGGGTGCCATACTGTGGCTGTTTGTAGTTATTTGAGGCGAAATTGAATGTGAGAGGATGATCAATTGCTCAATAAAAATCAGCTTATTCCTGAACAATTTGTCCCTCTCACCCATGCTGTCATGACTGACAGTGACAGGTAGGTAGCAGACAGCGGAAAACAAAGCTGAAAGCAAAGTACGAGTGTTGTTGGTTCGGATGTCCTGATCTGTGTGACATTAGTGCATTCAGCATTCGGTAAATAATTTGAAAAAATATGTTACCATATGTGATTTTGGGAAAAGATAAATTCTAAAATTTGTGCTCCCTATGTCAGCATTTTAAAAGATTGATTTAAGGTATTTAAATACCAGTTAAGACTCTGTTTTATATAAATTCAGTGCCCTTTAAGACTTTTTACAGGGACGATACAGGTTGAAACAGCAATTAGAATAATAATAATAACATTTTTTATAAAGCACCTTTAAAAACTGAGTTTACAAAGTGCTTTGACAAACAAGACAAAGCACAAGCAAGAAGAGTTTCTTGCAGAGCCAGATGATAATACAGAATTAAGACCAAACAAAATTTAAACGAGAGTTAAACAAGGAGGAAAAAATTACAACACAAAAATAACAACAGCAATGCACACCAATAAGAGTAGGTACAATTCAGAGAATATTAGCAGTAAACACAGGAATAATAGTACTAACAATAAAATTAAACATGATGGGGAAAGAACAAAAGAACATATTAAAAGAAAAATTAAAAACGAAACTGCAAACTAGACGAATCACTGAGAACTGAATGCTGGTAGAAATGTTGTTAATGGCACTGCAGTTATAAAAAGAGGAATAAAGAAGTGAACTATTACGAAAAAAAAGTTAAGAATGAAATGTAGTTGTGCAACTGGCCGATGGTTATGTTTGTCTTTCTGTTTGAGGAAGTGATTACAAGTAGAGTACAGTACACGTAAGACAGTAATTTTCTTTGTTTGTGGTGGTCAACGAGAGAGGAAGCCTATCTGTGGCCATATGGCGTTTCTGTTCCTCTGTTCAACCGCTGACATCATGTGGAGTGACACACAGCCGGGTGACTTCCTCCGTCTCATTAATCACTTGTGTGTTAACAGACGCACACACTCCCCAATTCCTGTACCCTTTACAGCTCCGCACCACATTCCCCTCTCCCTCGTTAGCTTCCCCGCTCCGACATCAGCCTTCAACGCTGTTTCCCAGCTGGCCTGCCCACTTAGCGCTGACCTTTGACCCTGCCCCCTCTATCCCCAATAAAACTTCTAACCTCTGTGCCATTTCTTTCTCCACCTGCTGCTCACCTGCTGTATGGGGATGAAACCAGAGCGGGGAAGAATCTGTCTTTAAACACGCCCGGAGAAAAAACGGACTGATTTTTATTGAGAAAGGCATCTTGTTTTTTTTTAACTGGAGCTCTGTTCAAAGTTGCAATATGTACTTTGGCTTTGCTGCTGTTGCTAAACTCCAAAAATAGGTGAAATAACCCACGGCCGTTGGAGGGCAGGTGATACTTTTAGTGTGTTATCTCTACGGAGATAAAACTGACAAGAAGGATCATCAACACTGGCCTCTGATTGGCTGTTTCGGGCTGAACTTTCGAACACTGGAGGTACAGAGAGAGACTGAAGTAGGAGAAAGTTGCACACAAAGAAAATGAGATACATTTGAATTGTTCTAGATTTTGGAAGAGTTCATGTGTTAAACTTTAAATGGCAAACATATGTATTACTGTACTTTCAGTATGACTTTCTGCAGTGGTGGCAAATAACCTTGCACCTAAATTTGGTCATTATTCACAGTTTAAGTACCAAAGCTTTAGCAGTATTTCCAGGGGTGGATTATGAGACATTTGGCCCCTGGGCACAGATATGCAAAAGGCCCCCCTACCTCTCCTACACAGGAGCAAAACACAGACTTTGTGGAGGTTTTGCCTATTTTAATTGTTGTTTTGCGTCCTTATGCATCTTTTTGTGGTTTTGTGTGTCTTTGCGATAATGTTTAGGGGTTTTTTTTTGCCTCTGTAGTCATTTCATGTCTCTCAGCAGTTGTTTTGCTTGTTTTATTTTGTCTCTTTGCAGCTCCTTTGCATCTCTTTGTGGTCTTTTTTTTGTCTCTTTCTGGTAATTTTAGGTCTTTTTTGCCTCTTCGTAGTCATTTTGTGTGTCTTTGTGGGGGTTTTTGCCCATTTTTGTAGTTATTTTGTGTCTCTTTGCAGTTCCTTTACATCTTTTTGTGGTCTTTTTGTGACTCTTTGTTTTTTTTCTTTTGTTTGTTTTTGTCTGTTTGTAGTCATTTTATCTCTCTGTGTGATTGTTTTGCCCATTTTTGTACTTATTTTGTGTCCCGTGTAATCTTTTTGTGTCTCTTTGGGGCTGTTACTCCCCTTTTTTGTAGTTTCATGTCTCTTTGCAGTTCTTTTACATCGCTTAGTGATATTTTCATCTCTCATTGTCATAATTTTATGTCTTTTTGGTTGTTTTATATCTCTGTAGTCATTTTGTGTCTCTGTCTGTCTGTTTTGCCTGTTTTTGAAGTTATTGTGTACCTCTTTGCAGTTCCTTTGCATCACTTTGTGGTCTTTCCTCGTCTTTTTCTTAGTCTTTGAGGTTGTTTTGTGTCTTTTTGTGGTCATTTGTGTCTCTTTGCGGTTCTTTTGCATCTCCTTATGGTCTTTTGTGTGTTTTTGTCATAACTGTTTGTCTTTTTGGTCATGTTTTGTCTCTTATTGGTTGTTTTGCCACTTTTTGTAGTTATTTTGTGTCTCCTTGCAGCTCCTTTGAATATCTTTGTGGTCTTCTTCTGTCTTATTCTGTTAATATTGAGTCTCTGCCTGGTCGGTAATTTGAGGGACATTTTGCAGATGAAGGCCACAGGGGCCCCTGACACTTTGAGCCCCTGGGCTTGTGCCCGGTAGGCCCAAGCAGTGATCCATCCATGAATCATGCCATTAAAGCTGACCGGATTGAACTGAATGAAGAGCACAAGAAAAAAAAAAAGATGGAAAGAGTCATAAAGCCGCTGAGTGGAAGTTAGCAGTCAGCTCTGTGAAGTGGAGCGGTGAGAACTTTCAATATATCAACTTTTACGATTCTGTAAAAACACAATGATACATCTTTGCCGGGAGATTAAGGGGTCTGCACGGAGGTCTATTTTCTGCCACTCTGTCAGGGTCAACAGAAGCCAAAACACACATTCAGTGGGGGATGAGCCATAGTCTTTAACTGTGCGTAAATCACAGCCTACACACACAAATCTGCAGACTCCTCAGTGTAAATAAAGTTAGTCATCTCCATCAACTTAAGGACTTCTCTACTGGAACAACAGGTCATGGGAAAATAAACCATCAGTCAGAAGGGACACGAGAACAATCAGACATTACTTTCACACTGCGAAAACATTAGTCAGAAAAACTCTCTGCTTTCTTAAACTTGTTATTTTTTTCTAGTGTGTCGCTAAAAAAGATTTACAGAAGCGTGTTGAGCACAACCAGGTGGCCTTCCCAAACGTGTAGGCGTCAGACAATAAATGGGTGGTTTAGCGAGTTAAGCCAAGGTGTGCACAAACTGGGTGTGTCTGTGTGTGTTTCCGCTACCCCCACCCATGTGAAGGGCGCTCTTGGGAGATGGTATGTGCCCGCACCCGTGCCCCTCTGGTGCTTCGGCTTCCCTCCATTTTGGCGCGCGCACGCTCCCGTCTCATCTCTTTGTTTTTTTTCTCCTTTCATCTCTTACTTGCAACTTTTCTTTTTGTTTCTTGATTTTTCGGGTTCAGCACAAATCACCCAACTCGTTCTCTCTCTCTCTATCTTTTCTTTTTTCTGCCCTCTCGCTCTCCCTCTCCGTGCATGTTGGTGTAGCTGTCCTTATTTGGCTTCCCTTTGAGTGAGTGGGAGTGCGAGTATGAATGTGACTGTGTGTGTGTGTTTCCTCCTGACTGTGAGTCACTGCTTGTCTGACTCACGAGCGCTAACAAAAACACACAGTTGCCATGGGGACACACACACCCCCTCCTCCTCCTCTCCCATCTCACTCTGTCTCCCCCTCCCTGTCAATCTCTGGTTTCTCTCTCCTTGCGGGCACCGCTGCATCCCAGGCAGCCCTGGCACTGTTACATGGGTGGCACTCGAACTTGGGTGGGACGGCGATGGAAAAAAACAAAACAAAAGTAAAGGTGAAAACTGAAAAACAGAAGGTTTATACTGAAAATTTTAAGTCCAGCAGCCTGCAGGAAGACAGAAACCTTTGGGTGCAAAACAAGCAATCATCTATCATCAATAGTAAGTAGAAATGCCTGTATTGGTTGAGACAGGCTAAACAGAAAGTGCCCACCTGTGGCTCTATTCTCTGCCTCTGTTCTCCTGCTTTTACTGCCCCGAAATCACAGAGCGCTTTGAACTGGGCCTGTCCTTTCATGTGCTGGCGTCACTACTCGGCCTTGCCGTAACCTCCAGGGAGCTTGATAATGTGCCCACGTGTGGCATTACATTTCCACAAAGATCAGGTAGGGCACTGGATGTACCCACAGCCTCACGCTACCAGGGTTTGGCTTAGCCTACTTCCTGGATGGTAAATGCTGAAGATGCGCCACCTAGTGGACACACAGGATGTTTTAGTTTCTTCCTAACTGACAGATGTTGTTCTTGTCCATTTTTGGTACATAGTGTCATAGTCGCATTAAGATTTCTGGCAGCATGTGAACGACTGACTGATCATGTGATCCGTCAAATCTAGTTGTTGTCTGTTCTACCAAAGAGACATTTTCCCGATTTTATTTAACTCTTTAACACCAGGATCAACATTAGTTTTTTGTGCTGCTTTCAGATGTCTTTTTTACGAGCATTTCAAACTCTGAAACCTGAAAAACTTGTTTTTATTTCTTTCAAAAACATGGGAAATACAAATAGATCAACTTGGCAAGAAATACCACATAAACTGCAGAAAACAGTAAAAGGTGATAAGGAAATGATCTGAAAATTAGCTGGGGAGGATTATTAAAAAAATATCTTAATACTACTTTTTAAAAAAAAGGAAAAAAATATATTTATTTCTTTCTTGAGGTCTTTTTAAAAATCTTTTTCTTTCTTGTTATTTGACGGTAATTGTCTTGCAACTTTTTACTCATTTCTTGCTAATTTTTGTCCATTTCTTGATAAGTTGCTCTTCCAATGTCTTAGAAATTAATTGAGCCAATTTGCTCAGGTTTCAAGGGATTAAGTAACTGTTCAAGGCCCAAAGTGGTAAAATTATCATTTTTTTTCCCACAAATATACCTAAGATAAAAGTATAAAACACAAACACAAATCTGTGTTTTCCTCTTCATTAATGATTTCAGGACCCCTCAGATTAATAAAGTCACACTGTGGCCTAACTCTGGTTTAGAATCACCGGACTAAACTACTTAACTGTCTACTTGTAGGATTTTTGTTTTTTTTAACTGATACTTTTACTTCTTTAACTTTCATGTGGTATCTGTTTCAAAGTAAAAACAAAAGTCATAAAAAGGTCCTGGTAATTGTTTATGATGGGCTGACGAGACAGTGGGTCCCCGGGCACAGATCTTGTAGTAGTTTTTTGTGACTTTGTAGTCATTTTGTGTTTCTTTGTGGTTGTTTTGCCTCTTTTTGTAAGTACTTTATGTCTATTTGCAGTTCCTTTGAATCTCTTCGTGATAATTTTGTGTCCTGTTGTGTTCATTTGGAGTGTTTTCTTGGTCATTCATTTGAGTGACATTTGCAGGTGAAGGCCAGGGGGGCCCTCTGACTCTTTGGGCCCCTAGACTTGTGTCCCTTAGGCCCGTTTGGTAATTCATTCACAGCGAAAAGTTAAAAGTTGCCTCTGAAAAGTAAAAAAAAAAAAGATTTTATGCTAACATGCTTATGGTGGATCCTCTTGTGGTGATTTCCGCGTCCAAACTTTTACCTTCAGCGAGGTGTGTGAGGACTTTCTGATGTTTGTGAAGACTTTCAGGGGTGCAGTTGGGCCACAGAGGACTGGTTTTACTATGACTTTGAGAATGAACACCCAGAGAAGTTAAATCTCGAGCAGATGGTGAAAGACTTCGAGGATGCACAACAACATATACAGTAAACTCTCTGTACAGATGAGAATACAAACAACCACTGAGTTGCCTAGAAGCAGTTTTGCGTGTCCACTACGCAGTAAAAAAACGGCAAAGTTTCACCTTTGATGTAACGTGTTTATACTCTGAACACATCTCTGCGTTGTCCGCATTGGTGACAATTTATTCTGCTGTTGTTGGACATCACACCCGTCCTGGTGTCCAAAGACTTTTTATTTATTAGTAAGGATTTCCATGAGCACCTGAAAACGAGCAGGATATTACATCAAGAAGCCTTTATTATAGTGGCTAAATACTACGATTTCTCCTCGTTTTTTTCATGGTATTCACACTTTTGGATTGCCTGGATTTCCTTCCTGTCTATCCTTTTCATTCCCATTTTCCACGAACACCCGACACAAGTTTTTGACCTACATGTGATTATAGTCTACAGAGCAACCGGTCATTTTTCTCTCTTTTTTTTTTTAACTTTTTATTTTATTTTATCATTTTTGTGTAATTTCTTGAGTTTCTTCTCTTTAATTCTGGTCAAACTACACTGATGAGGGTGGCTTTATAGTTATAGCTCATAATCAGTTGTATACACTGGCTGCCGTTCATGGAAACTGAATTTATTGTTGGTTTTGGCTCTTTTTTCTGATGTTGATAATCAGTCACAGTTATACAATACATTTTAACTGACCTACTTTTTACTTTTAGTTACATATATTTTTGCACTTGTACTTTTATTTGAATACAATATTCTTGTACTCATTTACTTCTGAAAATCTTTAGTTGTTAAAATCTGCCTCAGTCAGCTACAACAGCAGTGCTGTCTACACATTAATGCATCAGTATTAAAAATCTAACACCCTAACTCTATAATACATTAGAAAAGGTGGCAATTTTCTGCCCAACCAATTTTATTACATTTAAAAGTTTAAGTAAATTTTGCTAATTTAACTTGTGAACTTTTAGGATTTATCATTTTAAATGAAAGACTTTTATTTGCATTGGAGTATTTTTACATTGTTGTTTCAGTACTTCTACTTCAGTAAATCATCTGAGCACTCATTTCTCCACTGTCTTATCTAAGACTAAATACACAGACCGCATAAAGATGCAGACACATACAGAAAATACAGCCATACTACACACCTCAACACATCCACTCACGAAAGCCTCCGTCACGTCATGTTCACACGAATACACTTCTGACCTCTGTTTAACCTTTGCGTGGCCTGAAAGCTCACAGCAGCTGGCTGGTGCTGAATTGTGAGAACAGGCTGAAACTGAAACTGAACGCCGGCATAATCCTCAGCAAGAGAGATGGAGAGAGAGAGAGCGGGGGTTGAGAGGGAAAGAAAGAGAGGAAACGAGCGATATTGTAGTAAAAGAGAGACCAGTAAAAAGGAGGAATGTGAGAAAATGATAGTTTCAGTTGCGTAAAGAGGTTCAAAACAACGTGCGGGCTTGCAGAGCGTGTGAGAAAAATGGAAAAGAAAATGTTGAGAATTCAAGAGACAAGAGGACAGACTAGAGAAGGCATGAGAGACAATTTAATATATTCAAAAAACGCCATTGTCACACTTTATTGAAAAAAATGCAACCTGCCATATATACTGTATGCTTTTACTGTATATACATCAGCCATGGTGGCATAGAGTTTTTTGTTGTGACTGTCAGGACATACAGAGCGAGCCACACTGCACCCACAGACTGACATACGAAGATGAGGACACGAATGTTAGCGACGGCTCTGTAAAAGGTGTGAATGGGTACAAAAAAGACAACAGGTCAACAAAATTGACTCCCCCAACTTGCTGTAATGCATCGTACCAACACTGCATGGGTTGCAGCATGTGCACCATCTCAACAGACACACAGCTCGTGCTCCAAATGTGTGTATGACAGCTGTGCCTGTGTGTGTGTAATAATCCTCGGTAAGCTTCGTGGCTCCCACAGTCTCTTTCACTCGATCCTCCAGGGCATCTCTGACCTCACTGTGCAGCTTCTACCCCACGACCTGCTCACACTCTGCTCAAACTTCAGCTGACCACATCCTTTAAACGTGCCTTCTGCTGCCGCTCGCTGCACTTTTAAATCTTAACCCCCCCATCCCCCCCTCTCTTTCCTTTCCCTTTTTTGTAATTAAAGGAATCGTACATTATTTGCTGTCTGGTGGGAAGTTATATGAGAAGACCTGTCCCACTTTTGTGTCTGTAGGGTAAATATGAAGCTAATGTGAGCAGCCAGTTAGCATAAAGACTAGAAACAGCTAGCCTAATGCCTCTAAAGCTCACTAATTAAAGGGACAGTTCACCACAAAAACAGAAACATGCATTTTTCTCTTACCTATAGTCTTAATTATCAAGCTATAATATTTTGGTCTGAGTGTTGGAGATATTGGTTATTGAGATGTCCCCCCCCCCTGCAGAAAAGGGAATTAGATGGCTTGTGGTGCTCAAAGTGCCAAAAAAATCCATTAAAAAAGCCCAACAAGAGCAAAGTGTCTTTCCTGAAATCACGACCCAGTTACTCAAGATAATCCACAGACGTTGTTTTGAGCATGCAAGAATTATTATTTTCTTCCTATCAAACTACACCCACCACCTGTATTACTAGGGAGAATGAAGCGTGCATTTCAAGAGCATTTTAATTTTTAAGAACGCTATGCGCACAAGAAGCCTAGCACCATCTAGTCCCATTATTTCTTTATTTTTCTTTCTTTTTTGTTATTTTTTGTTGTTTTTAGTTGAGGGTTTCTGTTGGTATAAGCCTCTCCTAATCTATTTCTTAAATTTTACCTGTTTGGATTTTATGCCGTTATGTGTGTGAAACAGCAACAACAAAAAAACAAAAAAACAACTGTATCCAGACATCCCCACGGCCAATATCTCCAGCATTTGCCAACTCACACCAAAACAATCTAGACTGATAAATATCAAAACAGGAAAGATGAAAAATATGTATTTTTAATTTTGGTTATACTGTTCCTTTATAATGTTATCTCTTGTTTGTTTAATCCGTACAGAAAACAAAGTGTTAAAACGATAATTTGCACTTTTGTGCTGAACTGTTTCTAGGTCGGAAGCTGCTGCTGAGCAACCAATGGGTATCTCCAGGATGTTTCTTTCCCTAACTAAGAAACAGGCCGACACAGCCCCAGTGAAACAGCCAGAATAAACACCCACTCTGTTTAGTTTAAACGCTGAAAGGAGAGTGTATTTGTGGTGTCAGTTTGCCCTCTGCTGTACACATCAAGCGTTCAAGTATTTACTCCTTCATATAATTTGCCTGAGAGAACATTTCTTTCTTTGACCTTCCAGTTTCCCGTGTTTTCTTTATCATTATGTTAGTGGTGCTTTCCTTGGTTATGCACATGTGGAGCACTTTAGGAAAAGAGGTTAGTGGTGATACGTTTATTAAGACTGAAAGCTAAAATAACAAGTAAAGCCGGGCTAATCTGATGATCAGTTAAAGCTGGGGTAGGCAGTTTATGGAAAATATGTTATAATAAACTTTGAACATATTGTTATTTAAGTGGACTGAGAGGAAAGAAGGATTTTGCACCTCTTCTTGACTCTGTTTCCAGGCTTTAGAAAATCTAGCCCTGACGAGAGACTTTGCCAATAGTTTAGCCTTCTGCTAATCGGAGCGAAAGGCTTTAAGATGTAGATAACTTCAGCGAATCAGTTTGTCCTCCACCTCACTTAAAATCCAGCCAGCACAAACCGTAACAGCAGGGGATCAGACAGCCCCAACTCCTTGCTAGATCAGCAAACTTCCTGTTGCTACCATTATGCAGGTTAGACCAGCCAGGTGTTTTTTCAAATTCTGCTGTTTTTTGGCCTTTTCCAGATTTCTGCCTTATCCTGATGTAACCCCCTTAAAACCTGAGCAAACTGGCGTTATTTCTTTAAAAAAGGGAAGAAGGAAATGAGAAACGAAAGAAGAAATTACAAGAAAATAACCTGAAAAAAGTGTAAAAAAAAAATTAAGTTAAAAAAGAAGAAAAAATACCTAAAAGAATTGCTTAAAAAGTATTATAATTCTGTAACATAATTTTAAACATGTAATTTTGATAGCCTAATTAAATAGGTTGTTTTTTCTTAGCGTTCTTTGTTTTCACTAGACCTTTAAAAAAAATTGTGACCTACTAATAACTTCTAATTTGTGGATCATTTCCTACCAAGTAGCTCGTTGCATTTTTTTTTCATGTTTTTGAAAGAATTCACACCAATGTGCCCAGGGTTTAAAGGTTTAAATACTTGTGAAGGCATCTAAAAGAAAAAAAAAAAGTGACTTTGCTCCAGGTTTCAAAGGGTTAATTAACTCTAGGTACAAAATAAATGTAGGAAACATTAAACACAACCAGCACACACCGCCATCCTTTTTTTGTCAGAGATTATTATCAAAAGTGTGTGTGGGCTGGAGGTGGAGGGTCTCGACTCTTTCACAGTGATCTTCTGCCATCTTTGGGCTTCCTCTGACCGATGGGCCAAAACTCCCACAGCGTCCACAATCATTAATGTCACAGTGTCCATAAAACTCTCTAAAATGCAGTCCATGATGATGGGATACTGTTTTTTTTTTTTTTTTTTATAGTTGTTTATAATTTTTTTTTTTAAATATAAAAATAACTGTCTCCCTCATTTGTTTGAGTCTCTGGGAGAATGGGATGATTAAAGTAGAGAAAAAGTGACAGGGATTCAGGCAAAACTGTGAAAATGTTCCCCCATCTGATAGAAGTCCATGTATGTGGAGCTTTTTAAGATGCTCCTCCTTCTGAACAGTGTGATTTTAGCAAAGTGTACACAGTTTTTGCAGTCAGCCAGCACTTTATTTTGAAGAGGGATAAGTAGGTGTTAAAGAGTCTCTGAAGTGGTTTAAAAAAGTGAAACCCATCGCACAACCTTTTCCTTTCGTCATGTTGGAACAAAATATCTTCTGTTGTATGAGGGAGAGAGCTGCGGAGAGCTCGTATCTCTGGTGTTTATTGTGTCATTGGAGCGAAAAGTCTCAAAAGTTGCTGAACAGCTCGTATTTCTTCATCCAGTCCATCTGCGGCGCCTTCTTCTTTTCTTTGGCGTGGACCTTCAGCTTTTCTTCTGCCGCCGTAGCGCTCAGACTCAGGCCCATCTCAGCGAAGGGGTCCATCAGCCGGCCGCCGTCGTCATCCGCCAGCTAGATGGGGAATATGATTAAAAATGGAACGAGAGATTAAAAAGGTTGAGGGTGCTGAGTATCATGTGAAAGATAAAAGGTCAAACAGACATGATCACGTGTCCAGGCCCACCTGTGTGCTGTTGCCCTGGCTGCTGAGGTCGGAGTGTGTGGACCTGATGGACTGTGTGGTGGAGCTGCCGTTGATCTGAGGGTTCGGGGAGCCGTTGGAAATGGACGGACCATCGTAGTCTGAAAAACCAAACAAACAGTGAGCACAGAGAGCAATAAATGCCAGTGCACTTTCTGGTCTTTGGATTTTCCATTCAGAAACAGCAATGAAGAAACAAAAAACAAATAGTGATTTGATCTGAATCCCATTTTCAGTGCAGAATCCCCTGACATAACAGAAAAACCCCTGACGTCCCCATAGTCATACAACAAATGCAAATTATTATTAATATTAGCATATCAACAGCATTAAAACTGTACATTTATGCACAACCAGATGCCCTGTGTTTAGTATTTGTAGTAAAGCACTAATTTACAACACCTGTCCACAGGAGGAACAAATAAATGAATAAAATTATGGTAATTTGTCATATTAATTTAATATTATAATTACTTTTGGTAATTATTATATCAGGCAGCGCTAAGTGGTTACCTGTAGTAGCAAAGCAGTTTTTTTTTTTTAATCAGTACATTGGGGAGACTGTTTTGAGTGTATTTGAATCCTGGTGAGTGTGTGTCCAGGTTAATATATTTTAGAATTACAGCCTTGTAATTCAATACATTCATTAGACCTTTTGTTAGTACAGTCCTACCTCTGAGATGGCTGACTGTGGGGACGACCCCCCTCCTCTTGAAGTGTTCGTCTGTGTCCGGGTCCACCACCAACAGCCAGGTCTCATCTCCCCCTTTCTTGATGAAAGCCACCACCTCTGCGTGCCGCATGCCCTCGATGTTCACACCGTTCACCTGGAAAACACAAAGAAAAATTCAGGGTTTCTGGTGAGGAGGGAGGACATTTGGTTTTGTAAACTGCCGCTTATAGCTCTTTATGGCTCTTAAAGCACACTGTGAAAGTTTTTAGGTGATTTTACATGTCCTCTGGATGTCCACAGATGTTGGTAAACACAGTTAACCACAAGGGACTAAGAAGCTAAACTAAAACATTATGCATGTTCAGATAAAACCATCCATAGTATCTGGTCAGATAGCAATTTCTGTTTCATGATTAGGACATGATTCTCATTACAGTGTGTAAGTATGTAGGTAAGTAAGCGTGTAGCGAAAATAAAAATCAGCTGCTTTGCTTTCAGTTTTTACTGAAATTAAACTGAATCAAATCAGAATCTTTCTAAAGAAAAGTCCCAAATCTTTTAGGTTTTTAAAATAATGTTTCAATCAGATAATAATATATATCCATTTGTTTATCCTTCTGTGCTATTTGCCAAAGAAATCTGATGCAATCGAGTAAATGTTCTGGTGTTGGTCTTACATTCAGAGTTTTAGAGAACACATTTTCTTTGGCTTTGTTGTTTTTTTTTTAGTGCGCCCGCCAAAATGTAAACAAATAGCAAAGTTATTGTTGGGATTCTTGATTTGCGATTAGAGCAGTCCACATTATTCTGGCGTGGATTCAAATGTAGCACATTTGTCAAACATTTGTAGTAGTATAACAAAAAAAGGTTTGAAGATTAGTACTGCTGTTTACACCGCATACCTACCACACCTTTGTTATGCAACTACTACCATCAGACTTCTAAATATTTTTTTGCCTCTTCTTCAGTGGTAGGAGTGAAAAGTAGTTAAGCTCAACATTTGTTTTGTTATTCGGAAAAAGCTGGATGCAAAAAAGGACACAGGATGATTTTTTCCTCAGGAACTATTATGTTTTCCCCAAAATGACGTACAAATTTTTTGGTGTTTTGTTATCGTAAATGGCTTGGAAAATAGTGCATATAGCTGCTTCAAATAGGAGAAAAAATCTCAGTGGGGAGCATGCCCCCAGAACCCTCTGGGTTTGGGCTGAACCCCAAATGTTTACAACCTCTGGCGTGGCCCTTGCTTAATTTTGTGTCCAAAAAATGAAACATGTGGCCATGGTTGACCGATACTTTATCCACACTCTCTCCAGTAAATGCCTCACTTATGTGGAAATTCTGCTTAGGAGTTATAAACAACTAAATCACATTTTCCCAACAAAAATCTCTCTATTTCAGTGGATTGATTGAGTGACATTTATTTTTAAAAATAGCACCTTTTTTCATTCTTGACATTCTGCATAACATAAGGAGAGCCTGTGATATTACATTTGTCCAGTAGGTGGAGCTGTGGGACAATATACCGATTGTACACTGTTACCATGACTCTTCCTACCAAAAACTCTTCATTATAAATTATGAATTCTTGCAACAGTGCTCCAGGAAAGTATTTAGGACAGCTGTTACTGCAGCTGTTTTGTTAGGAATTACCACAATAAAAGAAAACTCCTTGTCAATACTTTCTAAAATAGCTTACAACAATCAGGAAACAGAAACAGCCCAACAGAGATAAATAATAAATATGTCTCCGTGTGATTGATCACCTATGTCACAATATTTCCCTATCAAAACACAATAGCCTGTTACTGCGTGCTCTTATCTCGATGCTGCGTGCATTCGGAGGCCTGCTTTGTCTAGACCTTGGCTTCTCTCGCTCCACGCCAAGTTAGTGTTGGTACACAATCAATTATTGATGGCTCTCCTGGGCTGCGGCTATAGTGCGGGTTTCAGGTGTCTGAGTCCTGAAGGGGAATTTGTTTAAAATTCACCGCTTATGACGGAGGAAAACTAACTGTTCAAATTAGCTGTCATTTGTGGGTGATTAAGATAGGGTGAAATAAATGTAGAAAACAGGACTGAAGGTAAATAGGTGCAGTGAGTCAGACTTCATAGGTCTTTCAGAGAAAAGAGGAAAACAGAGTGGAAGGTAAACAACACCAGGAATGAGTGGAATCAACAGATGGAAAATGTGAACAGCTCCTCTCTTCTCTTTTATATCAAACATCTCTCTTCCCAGGACTCAAGCAGACACAAAAGACGGATATAAAAAACGGACATCTTCAGTCAGCCGGGGACACAGACAGACAGTTTGATAGAGAGAGAACAAGCATCTTTGTATGCGGCCAAACAACAGGTGTTGTGTCATGTTTCACAGCCCTTCATTAACAGTCCATCCCACACAAGACAATACACTCTGCTCTCTGCCCACTGGGCTAATTAATACATGCTGTCGGAACAGTACAGACGCGTATTTCTCACGGGACGATTCCTCAGGGAGCGTCATGATACTAGTGTGTGTGTGTGTGTGTGTGTTTAAGTGAAGTGCATGTCTCATCAAAGTCATGGAGAGTCCAGTCACTTAAAATCTACTCACACATCTTTCATGTAGTGCATGGGGTGTACAAACTTTTTTGAACGGGGGCCAGATTGGGCAATAGATGCGTTACATAGCGGGAACTTTGGGGAAAACCTAGCAGGCAGGAGCATTTACAGGAATGGCCTCGTAGTCAGTCCTCTCAGTCTTTGTGTCTCCATTGCAGTGTAGGTCCCCTGTAGGACCCAGTGGACTCTGGAGTTGACATAATCTGTTTTACTGTTTTACTAGATGGTGAATTATTTTATAAATGTTTTTATGTATTATTATCCTTATTTTTTATCTACTATTTGAGTATTTTATTTATTTATTTAACGTCTGATATCTGACTGATGTCATGTTTATTTATTTTTATGTTTAATGTATAAGTTTTATCCTGCCTCTGGTGTTTCCGCACGTACAGTAGTGTGTCCTCAGTGTTGGTTTTAATGAGAGCTCTTATTTTAGTGCTTTAATAATTACAAGGTCTTTTTTACCCATGTGCCTGTGTACTTGTGTGCATGTTTGTTTGTGTGTGTGTGCAGGTGTGTGTTGTGTTCATGTGTTTTGAGGTCATGAAGTGAGAACAAAATGGAAGCTACAAAGAAGATGGGTTGCATTTTAATGATAAGAGCGTTTAAATAAGAGGTTGATGTAGTGTGTGTGTTTGTGCGTGTGTGTGTGCGTTTGTGCGTGTGTGTGTGTGTGTGTGTGTGTGTAAGAGCAGCTACACAATAACCTTGGATCGATCATTTTCAAATGCATCTGTGTATATGACTTATGTGTAACTTTTAACTGTTTGGTCTCCAGCTGAGATTTGCAAAAAGAGACAAAATCTCATGAGCTCAGTTTTCACAGCGGTCATGCGTTAAGCTATTAGAGGTGATTTGGATCTGTGGTTTCCAATTGGTCCAGCTACAGGGTCCATATTTGTCCTTAGTCATGAGTTCAAGGTCAACACATTCAATAAATTACTACATATTTAATTTTGTTTCATAAAATGTAAACATGTTGGCCAAGAACACAAAGAAATAAAGACTAAACAGAAATGCCACTTCAAAATAAAAGTTCTGTGTCAGAGATTCACTTCACTTCAATATATATATATGTATATATATATATATTCAAACTTGACATGTTCACAAGTCACTTCTGGTCCATTCAGAATAGACCCATGACCCATTTTGGACCATGACCCACTTTTGGGTCATGGTCCAAAGTTAGAACCACTGACTTAGATGAAGCCTGTTGAAACTCCAGGACGCTGTTAAAGGAAGCTGTTACAGTAGATAATGCACGATTCAGCAACTGCACAGCCTATTTGTGGCCTCAGATTAATTCAAAATCTGATTTGGATGATAAATTAGTGGAAATGTAATGTTCTCGCAGCAGCTGTGATGTTTTTTTCAGTGGCAGGAGTAGCTTTTTTTTTTTTTTTAACTTTTTGCAGACAGATATTATGCTGATGTCTCAGCAAATGACAGTAATTGAAATGATGGATAAAGGCTCTTGGAAAATAATTGCAATATTTGTTCATCTTGTTCATCTCCCATGCCGGACTACAGAGAGTAAGGGCAAGCTCAAACGAGCGAATATGAGGCGTGCATGTACTAATTAGCACTTAAGGCAATGTAAAACTGAGTCTGTTGGGGATGTCATTAAGAAGCGTTTGTCAATAAACTGAAGTATTAAACTGAAATTTTAACTGCAGCTTAAAGAGAAGTTAATTGATCATCAGTTGACTACAGTCTATCATGAGGGTGACATGGTTGCAGGGTTTCCCACACATTCATTTATTTGTGGTGGTCCACCATGATATCAGTATCAGGCGCCCCATGTTGATTTTTGAATTTTGGAGCTGGACTGATGTTTAGGTGCGCTGTTGTAATATAAATTGTAAGCTTCTGTTCTGTTTTTTATTGCAGTGCACTTACAGGGTGCTGAGCCTATACTCTGGGCACAGGTGGAGCAGCAGAAGTGAAACTTAACCAGTCATTGCACGGGGCCTAAAAGTTTGCTTTGACTCGCCTCTGCAGCAGCAGCTCTACTCGTCCATTGATCTGATCAGCTCTGATTAGATTGTCTGATCAACTGTCATGCATAGGCATACGAAACTCCACAAAGTACTGACTCATGACAAGTTTCTGAATTGGCTTTGTAATGTTTTCCCCAGCTTTTGTGCCTAAAACAGCAACACAGAGAGTTCTGTGCTTGACAACGCTGTTCGATTACACGCGTGTGCGTGTTATTTTGTGATCTGTGTGAGTAAGCGTCAATGCTCGTCAAATCACTGTAGAGCAGATCTGTGGACTATCATGAATTTAACCCCAAGTGTGTATGTGAATACCACTGGAAAAGTGAGCGTGAAGCGCTTTTTATATGATCTGTGATGTCACCCTCACGTTTGTGAGAGGTCCAGACTGCATATGCACTGTTGAGCGCAGGCGGAGCACAGAGACTGATGAGGCATTCAGCCTCACTGCTGGTGTCACTGCTTGTGCCAAACATAGTCAGAAAGCTGAGCTCTCATCATAGCCTTTATAACGCTAGCTGCTGCTGATACACCTCCAGTGTAATGGGGCGTGGTGAGAGAAAGAGACAGCGAGAGGGAGAGAGAGAGAGAGACAGATCTGTCATGGTTGTTCACCTCTCTAACAGGCTGCTGACAGATAACACAAGTGCCGTCTTGACACATGGTCAGAGACGGTTGCAATTATCAGCGCCTGGACACACATGCTCACGTACACACACAGAGCAGCCAACTAACTCAACAGGGGCTCAGATTTTTCTGTCCAAACAAAACGAAAACACTGAGATAACATTGTTGAGCTGGCGTGAAATCACTTCTATAGCAGATCACTTAAAGTTGACCTTACAGAGCCTTGTTACAAACATTAAAAAAAATCATACATATAAAACATATATTTAAAAAAGACAAAAAGGAAATTAAATGAATAGGTACTGTGAATACATACATAATAATACAAAGCTGTGCTCAGAGTTTAACCCTTTCAAACCAGGAGTGACATTACTTTTCTTGTGCTCCTTTCAGAAATATTTAAACCTTTGAACCCTGAGCAAAGTGGTTCAGCTTCTTTCAAAAGCATGGAAAAAAGGCAAAGAGCAACTTGGTAAGAAAAAAGCTAGGGATAAACTATATGTATAATATCATAATTCTCATTATATATTATATAATTAATTTATTAAACTATTTTTTGGGTAATTTTCTTTTTTTTCTAATTTCTTGCTAAATTAGTTTGTTTCTTTGGTTGCTCATTGCCTTTTTTTTCAAGACAATTTACTCAAATTTCAAAGGATTAAATATTCTTTAAAATCTACCACATTTTTTTTGTTAGGAACCACTTAACCATGACTGCAACCCACCAGTCCTTTTTCTTTAGCCTGTAAAATGGCAAGAAATTATAAATCCTAAAAAACACATTTCCCCAGAGTTCAATATGTTGTCAGATCAGTTTTTTGTTTGATCAACAGTCCAAAATCCAGAGATATTCATTAAACCGCATTTAGCAAATATTTGTTTTTTAATGCTTAAAAGTGAAACAATTGATTGATATTCAAAACAGTTGTTAAGTTTAATCTTTAAACTAAGCAGATATAATTGACATTGCATTCAGATCTTTGGCAGTGTGTCTGCACGTGCACTGAATTACACCTGACACTATCTTTAGTGCCTTCCAACTTCACTTTTATATGTGCATGTAAATGTGATCCTCAGTTTATGTTTCCATGGAAAGATGCGAGAGGTGGCGGTGACCTGCTACACGATGTTCCCACACACTCTCATCAGCCATCTAATGTTCCATTAGAGCATCAGTGCGTCACTATTTTTGACTGCCACTGAATAATGATCAATGACATTTGGTCCTTACAGGCTTTTACTAGCATTTATCGTACAACACTGATGGTTATCCATATTTAAGTCCATTAATTACATATTATAAACATCTTTTATTACACTAAATCATTTTTCAAGCATATAGTATTGTTTTGGTTCTTTATTCTACCATCTTGATGGAAACTAGCTTCCATTCAGTGAGCTTACTACGATACAAAAATCAACTTTAATGACCTTTTGACATTTTTCCTGTCTCGATTAACTCCAATAGTTAGGACTCAAAACTTAGGCCCTGCTCTCAACTGCATAATCGTGCAACTCTAAACGTAGCCTATTTAGGAAAAAAACAGTGTGCTGGAAGTTGACGTTTTGTAAGAGAATTAGGTAAGACAGATCTAAGAAAGTTGTAAGGGAACCTTCATTGGGGAAATTGTCTAAAACATGCAAAACCACGAGTATGTTTCTTTAAATTTCAGAAGATGCTAAATGAACTGTGTTTAACCTCACTATCTGACTTTACTGAGGTCCTGTTTGGCCTGCTCTGCAGCCTGGTCTGGACCCTGATGAACAGCCAGTGAGGGCAAAGGTCATGGGAATGAAGGGTGAATGTTGCATGTGTACACTCAGATGAAAAAATGCTTATAACGAAAATTAGGATTTTACTGCCAGCATGTTTTTTTCTTTTTTCTAATCAGGGG
Organism: Plectropomus leopardus; assembly: GCF_026936395.1. Taxonomy (NCBI): domain Eukaryota; kingdom Metazoa; phylum Chordata; class Actinopteri; order Perciformes; family Serranidae; genus Plectropomus; species Plectropomus leopardus. The sequence goes on from NC_142193.1 coordinate 22,323,304, forward strand.
AAAGTTGACTGAGCACCCATGCTCTGTGTCACCCATTTCCTCTTTCGGATGTGAATAAATGACCTTTAACTTTTATGTGACGGTCACTGAAATTCATTTGCTTCTGATTGCGACGGACACATTCTTCCTTTTTGTCCTTACATCTTTGCTCTCAGCTGCTTTTTAAAAAAATCCTACACGTCTGCCTCTTTTTCTCTTTAAGTTTTATAAGAAGAGGCAAACATATATAAACACACTCCTCCCCATTTCTCTCCCTCTGACATCACACTGATTTATAACTGACTCCCCTCCCCTATGACCGGCCTCTCCTCTCCCTCTGACACCCAGTGAAGATTGAGTCCAGGCTTCAGGTCCTGTAACCTTTAAAAGCAGGGGCCTGGCATCAGACACAAGTGTGACTTTTAACTACAGCTGTGACAGTATGTGTAGATGGGGTCACATCTGTATTGGATCAGGGAAGGCATGAACTGTTGCAGACTTCTCTGTAGCTTTAGACTTAAAATTTTTGACAGATTTGTTTTAAAATAGCAACAAACAGTTACCTTTTTCGACTAGTTTAAAAAATTGAATGATGAAGACATTTTATTAACAATGAAGGCAATTTAAAAAAAAAAATTAATTAAATGCCTTTTAAGACTTTTTCGATCTGCAGGAACCCTGATTAAGAATTGTCCATTGATGACTGACATTTATTTGCACTATTATTGGATCTAGTACGCCTGTTTTCCACCAAAATTAGCATTTAAATGCAGGTTTGTAAATGTGGGAACACCCACTAAAATAGGCAATAGTCTCCTTTCCCATTGCCAGTAGACTAAAGCCTTGTATAGGTGTCTGCAGTGAATGAAAATGTCTTTCCATTTGTTACATCCAACGTCAAGGATGGGCTGTAAAACAGGTTAATAAAAAGCAGAAAGCAGCAAGGAAGCCAGTGAAAATGTTACGGCGGTTACTTCTTTTTAATATCTCTGCATGTTTGTATTCAATCTCTTTCAAACTTGGTGACGACAAAATTTAACAATTTTCAAGCGTTGCTTAGATGAAGATGGACAGTATTTTGTAGCGCACAGCATTTTATAATGCTGGAAAAGGGATGAAAACGAGCACGTCAACCTGGGTGTCATATTTCCATCACTGCAGAACAGAGATGATAAATAGCCATGAATACTGGAACACCATTTTTGCCGGGAATCAGCCAATTTAATCTCTCTCCTTAAATACAAAAGCCATATATGAGCGGTTATTAGTCGGGGGGGTTTGTGCAGTGGAAGATGGGCTTTAGGGTTCAGGAAGCTGGCGCACTTAGGTGTATTACATACTTTTCTTTTGACTGATCTATCTTTTCTATCTTTTGACTTCTGGTGATGTTCTGAGCAGTCAAGAGCTCCTTTCCTGAGAAAAGCACTGGTAGGCAGTGCTGTGTGTTGGTGTGTCATGGAGTAAATGCTAAAGAAAAGGTTATCTAGGTGAACATGTAGATTTATTTGGAAGTAATGGATTGGATGGTTGTGTGGAGATGTGGGTCCGTGTGCAAAATTAGAAGTGTAGGCACACGGCAACACGTGTATACAGTTCAAACACACCTACAAAGAGACCGAAAAACCATGCCTCTCCAAATTGGCAAGATAGAAAGGCCTCTCAAGGGATTTTCTCACACTCAGTCGATCATATTATTCGCTGACATGTACCAGATGAACCCAGAATCATTTATCTGTAATGACTTCATTAGCGTGTGTACATTTTTTATTTTATCCTTATTCCTCTGCCCCAGTCTGCTGTGTCAACCAAGAACGTGTCTGCTTTGAAACAACTCATATAATACTCAGTTCCTTTTTTGTGCTTGACAAAACAAAATTTCCTTTCCATTGAACACCACTGCTGTGGCGGCTCCCCCTCACCTCACTGACATCTTATTAAGCAAACACATAAAACACTAACTGCTGCCTGCTCCACCACCCAGACATGACGCTCTGTTTATGTCACCTAGATGTCTGTATTTGTATCTGTATTCAAGTCTGCCCCAAAGGTTGTTAGAAACTGTCCAGATCCTGTAATTTTCTGTGTTAAATTGTATTTAAAGTGTTGACAAAAATGCACCATGCTATCTTTACAGGTCATATTGAATAATCTTTTAAAAAGGAAGTAGTCCACACAGTTGCAGAAAAGGCCAGGTGAATCTAAAAGTGGATTTAAGTGCCTATGAAATTAAAATTAAGCTTTTGTGAAAAATCTGAAAAGCTCCAACGGTGATTTTGCATGCACTTCTGAGACGGCCCCTGTGTTAAAGGATGAATACTACTTTGAAAATTCATATACTGTTTATATCTGTTCAAAGACAAAAATCTGCTCATATCTGAAAAAATGTTTATTTTTGTTTGCAAGTGGTGGGGGACTTGAATCACATGACTTGACTAGAGGCAGTTGCAAATTTGTGACGTTCTTGACAAACACTGACAAAAGACTTTGACTTGATATTTATGACTTGAGATTGACTTAAGATAGATCACTTGAAAATAATTGAATTTTTTAAACTAGAAATTTAAATTTTCTAGATATTGAGAAGTTATGCTTCTTTTTTGAAACACAATTGGGTGATTTCTAGTGCAATGCATGCAAATCTGGCAGCCTAATAGTTCGCAGCAGACCAGCAGAGGTCAACACATGAGGGAGCTATCGTGGAGTCCAAAAATAATTAAATTCACCATATACAGTACTGTATAACTTAGATTATGTCATTGATTACAGCAGCAAGAAGAGAAAAGCGGTATGAAAAGTCTGCAGCTCAAAACTTAGTGACATGACCAACTCAAGATCCAGCTTTATCTGCCACTAAAAAACCAACAAAGAATTAGAAAGTTAAAAAAAGAAAGTTTTCTATAAAGCTAACGTTTGACCAGATCATCAAAATTTTATATGTCTTGATTTGTGACTTGCTTGACTTAAAACTGGGACTTGACTTGACTTATTTCATTCTCACCACAGTAACTTGGGACTTTGTTCATACAATGCATGTCTATTCATGATGTCCTTCTTTCCAATTAATTCATTTAATGCCTTTTAAGACTTTTAAGAATCTTCGGGAACCCTATTTAAAAATTGCCCAGTGATGACTGACTTTTATTTGTACTATTATTGGATGTAGTTTGCCTGTTTTCATCTGGTTTGGAGGTTAAGACTTGAAACTTGCTTGTGACCTACTTCCCACATTCATACACAACAATGATAATATAATACGGTCCCACACAACACCACATGCTAAAAGCATAAGCGAGTTCAATCTGACAGTATTTAAAAACTGACCCAGAGGTAGGATTGGCTGTAGGAATTGTAATAGGTTGCTCTATAGTTTCATATCCAGACAACACACTCCTCCATCCTACCTCAATCAGTCTGTCTTGTGGCCGGAGGCCCGCGTGGTCTGCAGGTGATCCAGGGTCCAGGGAGCGGATGTACTGTCCGGGCCGGGATCGATCACTGTGGAGGTTGAAGCCGTAGCCCGTGTCAGACCTTATAAGGTGGCACAGACGTGGAATGAGCTCAGATGGGTCGACCGGGGGCCTTGACTGGTTTTGGGCCTGGGCCTGGGCCTCAGCCTGGGCAAGAGCCTCCTAGAAGAGAATGATAAAAGTTTATAAAAAAGTATATAAAAACTAAATTCAAGGGTTTGCTGGTTTGTATTGACAAAGACAATGTGAGGAACAAACCACAAGAGCTCAATGAGAGATGGAATCATTAGGTGGGTTTCTATTAACCCTCAAATTGCGCAGATTGAAATTACAGCTATAAAACAAAATACGCCTAATCGAAACACTTGACAAAACGTTTTTATGCTTGCATGAGGTGGTATTTCAGGCGATTCAAAAAAGCCATATTTTGTAAAACTGCAATGGAAACACTTTTTCACTTTCATAGATCACATGATGGGCATGATGCAGCAGGTGCTACGAAGGGTGATATTGCATCACATAACTTGTCAAAAGTTGACCGGATCATCTGGAAGTTTTGAATCCACAGTTCCTCTGTGAAATCGTAGACTATCACCTCCCAAACGTGGCCCCTCCCACATAAAGGGGCTTGCCTTTCCATTATCACTCGCATGACACGCCTACGTCGCCTTCGACTGGAAATAATGACGGCTAGTGCGGAGGCTGCAAAAGGAGTAAACCTGCTAATGTTTTGAACATCCATGGCCATGCTTCTTGGAATGTTATTGCAAGAAGAGAAGTCGCATAACATCGCTCAATAGACATGCTGTCATCTCGCAAATATGTTTTATTGACATTTCAAAGATATAGCTTAAGTTTTGTGCAAACCGGCAATGGAAACCCGGCTACTCTCAGCTTAGAAAGAGCAAGAAACTACACCATGACTTTGGTATCTACATTGCCTATAAAAGAGGAATATATGGTGCAGCATATGTAGAGATCGGGCACAGCATTGTGGTAATCTGTTATCTGCAGGGCATGTGAACGCAGCAGGTGACTAAAACACACAGCTGAGTCACTTTACTCATTTGGAACAACCACCTTTCAAAGCCTGTAGGCTGAATGTTTTATACAAGAAATGTGGGTGGACTTGGAGTGTCACTTCAAGGCAATAATGTGTTTTGAGCCCAATGCACATGCTGTTTTTTTTGAAAAAGGACAACAGCATCTTTTCATTCTGATAAAAATGAACTCTTTTAATGTGTGTGCAACCACGATGACACTTTTTTATCCAAGTTTTATTGAGTCTGTACCAACCTTCAGTGTGATAGCTTGGTATGGCAGCCTTAAGCCATCCAACAAAAACAGACTGAACAGCCTTGTCAGAGCTAACATCTATCATCAACAGGTTCTTAGAAATGCACTCTGGATTGTTCGGATCACTCCCTGTAGGGGAGGCCAGAGAGATTTAAAGCATCCTTTGTTCCAGTAGTAAGTGGTCTGCTGAAATCAAATGATCTCTGTACTGGAGATTCACTCATCATACGCTATCTTCTGTTGTTTCTGCACCAAATGACCCATTGCCTCTGCACCTGGATTTACAAGAATTGCCCAAAGTGGATGCAATCCGCTCAGGCAGCTGTGTAGTAGCCAGAACGAAGCTGCCTGGTGGAGATTTTCACCACACTAGTTGCACTTGTTATGTTCTGTGGTTGTGTACTGCTTGGCTTATCATTTCTGCAAACCTAATTTCCCCTGCTGAAGCTGAATGGGACAGAACAAATGATTATTATATTGTAAAGGAATGTCATTTTCCTGAATCGGATTTGATACATTGCATGTAAATGAGATAATAGTTCATTACTTGCACATGGTTATTCTCCTTTTCATGTTTTCCTTTTGTGCTGTCATTCAGTCGCAAAACAGATTTCACGCTTTATCAAAGACGGCACTTCATTCTGGGGTGAAACCATCCATTTGTAGCATCACCGACAGCTCGAGGAGTGCGGGTGAAGACATTTATAGAACCTGTATAATTGTGCCTCGAGCTCCACAGTGTGATCACACTGATTTGCCACCTACACAGCGGGAGAGTGCACAGTGAGCGGGATGATAGCTGGCAGCCAGCTCTGTAACCTCAGCTCATATTAGCTGAAAGGTAACAGACAGGTAGAGTGGGTGCTCGGTGACCAAATATAATCGCACATACGCTGCACATATTGTGTGCATGGGACAGAACTGCAATTGCATTATGCAACATGAGAAGTCTATTGTTTCCACTGCATATGTGAGGCTACCATCATGGTCCAGCTTGTGCCTGCTAAAAATACATATGGAGTATGTGGGCAGGGTGAAAGAGAGAGGGAGTGTGTAGAGAGGAGAAGATGGTTTATGATTTATTCTGACAGAAAGAGAGAGGAGAGCTTTTTTAAACTAAAATTAATTTCAACAAACTCCATGTTACCATCAATATCCCTGTGCAATTACTGCAAATGCACGTTAAGGATCACTACAACAGCAAATCTTTCCCTCGACTGTTTAAAAAAATAACACAGATGGCAGCATATAATTTCATCTCATGCACTGAATTCTTTAGGAACTCTTTAGGGTAGTGGTGATCTAGGCAGCGTGCCCTGAGAGGGAGGGAGAGAGAAGGAGAAAAAGAGTCATAAAAACTCTCATGAATCCCTCAAGATCCTCCTTTTCCTGGCTGGAGAGGAAGTTCCAGGTTTGGGCAGCAGGGGTAGATCATCCAAGGGGGAGAAAAATACATTTAAAATCAAATGGTTAGCATCCTGGGATCTATGCAAAGGAGAGAAATGGCGGAGAGGACGAAGGGAGAAAGCGAGGAGGGAGAGAGTGCGTGGGAGGGACAGAAAATTAGATGCAGCGAGAGGATTGAAAAAGAGAGTTCAAGAAAAGAAACAGTTAAGAGCAAGCAGAGCCCGGAGAAATACAGCGGACTGATAAACCGATAAACAGAGTGATGCAGAAAAAATGAAGATGACAGAAGTTTCCAGTTAGCGACCATGGGGAGGAAAAGAGTTTGCCGTGGAACTCCTCTAACATAAACAGTGAGAGGAGCGCAGCTGGGAGTCATTATGTGAGGGAGACGCAAGTGTTTGCCAATCTAACCTCGGACTGCCTCTCAATGCCTGTCCGCACCCCACTAATCACCCCCTGGGGCCTGTGCCATCTCTTAACGTCTCAGTTTTTGGCATTTGTGTGCGTTTTGGACACTTTTGATTTGGCTTTTTTGCGCTGTGGGTTTGATCCCTACAAGCTTAATTGTGTGTGTTTGTGTCACTGATGGAGGGTGTCAACACCACTGTGTATGTCTGAGTGTCAGGGTGAGGCTATGTTCAAGTTACAAGCAAATTTGGCCCAAATTTGATTTTTTTCAGACTAGTGATGACACAGAAATCCAATTTTTTGATACGGGCTACATTCGTATGTTCACATATCACAACGTGGGCCATGTAACCACTGTGAGAACGATCCTATCAGAATTCATGTGAATCTTTCCCATAAACTTCATAAATAACAGATGGAGCAACTGTGATGTCACTCACTGATTTATAGACTTCTCGTTTTGAAGCCTGTGGTTCGGCATTTCGGCCGTCGCCATCTTGGTTTTTTGGAGCCAGAAGTGACCATATTTAGACAATAGGTGGGAGATGTGGAGGAGCGAGGGGTGGATCTGACTCATATAGACTGTGGGGACGCTTCATAGACAGCTTGTCACTCAAGTGGCCCCGCCCTTAAATGTGTGTAACTTTGAACTTAGTAAAATGTTGGTGCATTATATATTTATATATACACACACACACACACACACACACACACACACACACATATACATATATATAGACATATAGACATAAGGGGCAAGTCTAGGGGTGGCCTTGAAATCTGATTGGCCACCCCAGGTGCCACCCCATTATGATTGGCTATCTGCCCGGTCAGTTTGAAATGTTTGACGAGTCAGCTGAATTTTGGTTTATATGTACAACTCAGTCTTAAACCTGAGTGACAATAATGTGCGAAGTGTCCAACCTGACTCATATTACATACAAAAATAAATTGAAACAACTGTTGAAAAGTTTGTTCACGCAGGCTTATTTAATTAAATCTTTTGGCACTTTAATTTTGCTGGCACTTTATACGTGCTCTTGTACTATTTACTTTTGGAGGAACGATTTCGTGTGGCGTCAGTCTGTTGTGTAGTGATTGGTAGGTCTACTCAGTTCAGTTTACCAATGACTTTTCCATAACAGTTTACCCTGATTTCATGGCTTTATTCAAGCAGTTTATAATGGGTAAGGCCAACAAAAACATACTTCCCAGGCATTTGCGAATAAACGAATTGCTCACGCTTGCTATCTTTAATCACAAATTAGACATTCCTGCCGACAACTAGCTGCATGCACCAATAGAGCAAACCAGTCAAATTGAGTACTTAGCAAAATGTGAAGGCCAAGCCTCTTTTTGAGGGATAAAAAAACTAATAATATGTATTTTGTGAAACGTTAGACATGTTTCGGTAATTTTATGAACATAATTTAAACAGTTGCCAAAAAAATGTTTATTCAGAAGTTTTCCAAAAACATTTTGTTAATTCCAAACCATTTTCAGGCCTGGAAAACAGTTCTAATTTCATAATGTGTCTAGGAATTTTGTGACTGTGGGAGCAGTGTATATTTTTATACATGTATGTTTTATGTACGTGTGAACATAACAAAAGAGGCTTGGAGGGCCTGAAGTTATCACACAACTTTTCCAACCCTAGAGGCCATCGAACGAAATGTGGCCGTGTTTGTTTGAACTGCGGGTGTCAAAAATGTCCTGGTTTATTTGAAAAATATTTTGACGAAAGAGAGAAAGAAAAACTAAAATGTACTGTTTTTTCCCCTGTGTCAGCAAACTAGCTTGTCATCAGGAAAGCGGCCAGTTATCAGCAGCGGACAAAACCGAGTCTCACTGGGAGGAGACGCAGTGATGGGAAAACTCAGTGTCCATGTTTTGTTCCGGGCTCATAAATGTCCACATGGAAAATCAGCAGTAAATCAGCATGTTTTTCTATAAGGAAAACAATATGGAATATTTCACACCCACAGTAGAACATTATGGAGTTTGATGCAACTCACACACACACACACACACACTCACACGACGAACTGACCTCTGTGTGACTGTGGCACACTGAGAGGATGTGCTGTCAATGGGACAAGTGCCATCCCATGAATTCCTTTAGTTTCCTGTCACAATCAGCCTTTGTTTCTGTCAGTCTCTGTGAGTACATGTGGGGGAGTGTACAGTCTACACACAAGACTTTTGTTTGACTCTGTGGATGCATTACACAATTTTGACTTCATTAGAAATTAGACCTTTTTTTGTTATAATATATAGAACATCAATCATCACTCAAGATTAGCTTGAATTTAAGGCCCAATCACTCATTTTTTGACTACACCGTCACCCCTAGTTACTGTTGCCATGCCTATCAAGCTTTCAGTTTTCACAAAACACAAATTTTAATGTTAACTTCATGAATTTCTCTAGCTGACGTTAACATTTTCAGCTGACTCGTTTTAAAATGAGAATCTTGTGATAGAGGGCTATCAGATGCTGGCAGACACTTCTGTTCAAAGTAAAAATTAGGTAAAGGAGGTACAGACAAAGTCGTCACTTAGTTTGTATCCTGGTCAGTATGTTGTGTTTACTTGAGTAACATTTTACAGGTAAAGGCCAGGAGGCCCTGACACTTTGGGTCCCTGCTGTGTCCTGTTCAGTAATCCATACATGGCCAGTAGGGAAGCATTAACGAAGAAAATGAAATACTCAATTTGAGATTTTTCTCTCTTTATTCTTTCAATTTCAAATCTAGCTTTAGCAGCATGTCTACATTTGTTTGTGATGGTCTGTGAGTCCTAATGGGGCCAGTCTGAGCTGTATGTGGTGAGTGACTGAGAATGAGGACATGAACAGTTTACTTTTTTAATTTGTGTGTCTGTCTGTGTTCATATTTCCCTCTGCATGCCACCGCTGGCAATGGCGTTGGCAGTTGATGAAACTAGATCGCAGCTTGTTGAATAATTGAGCGGCGGCCTACTGCGACAGATAGATCGTGACCGCTGTTAACCCTTTCACAGCCAAGGATCACTGGCTTACTGTTGGCCGACAACACAGTTGAAGTGTGTGTGGGCGTGCATGCATGTGTTTGTGTGTGCATGTGTGCTGTCGTACGTGTCTATGAGTTGCTACAAAGAAACTCTAAATCCAATGTGTGTGTTTATGCATGCATGTAAGGCATTTTGTCAACAAAGCTCTCACTTGCATGCTTCTCAAAAGGGGATTATCGCAAACTTAATATCCCCATTCTAATAAATCAGGAGGTCAAGTTTCCTTTGACTACCGGGTCAAAAGTATGCAGTTTTTCTTGCTGGGTTTGGTTTGCTGAAGGCAGATGTAGACTTAGAGTGACAGCATATATTGTGGGAATTATTTTAAATTTAACATATGGATGTACTTCAAACTGTTGTAGATAAATGACCTATTTATTCAACAAAAACACTGCAATAATGTGCATCTACTTCATACAAGTACTAGGTTAATGCAGTTTTAACTAAATTTTGTAATGCAGGTGCTGGGTTGTCTGTTGTGAGGGAAAAATGGCAAGAAATTAGAAAAAAAAAAAAAAAGTACAAGAAAATTACCTGAAAATTAGTTAAGAAGAAGAAAAAAGAAAGTTTAAAAAGACCAACAAGGAAATGACCTGGAAAGGGCGCTTAAAATGTATAATAATTTTGTAACATAATTTAATGTAATTTTGATAATTATGGATATACTTTTTTTCCCTGGACATTTGCCATTTAAAAAAAACCCCAAGTCTAAATCTTATTAGTTTCTTGCAATTTATAGAACATTTCTCATCAAGTTGCTCATTGTTTTTCCCCCCATGTTTTTTCAGTGAAATTTCATCAGTGTGCTCAGGCTTCGGAGGTTTAAGTACATGTGTAAGGCATCTCAAAATAGCACATGAAAAGTGACTCCAGGTTTCAAAGGGTTAAACAAGAGAAAACCTCAAAACAAGCACATATTGTATACCTGTTGCGTAATTTGGAAGTCTTGTAATCAATCAATACACAGCAAGTTAAACAAACAAGAGAGCATTGTCTCAAGCTATTTGGAGTGAAAATCCAATCTGCACTTAAACTAAAAAAGCACATTCCTCAGTGCATGGTCCTTATGTAATATTTTTTTAATGACTTTCCATCTCGACCGAAGTTCTTCCATGACCTACAAACTGTATCCCAGTTTTTTAATGTCATTTCTCAGCTTGGAAAAATTCTACTGGAGCCGACAGCCTGTTTTCCAGCTGGGCTTGCTAGAAATTACCATACGCCTACAGTGTTCAAAACAGCTGAAAACACGGACTTTTGCTGCAATCAAATGTCAATCAACTTGAAGGATACATTCTAGTGCATCCAGTGTGTTCCTATAACAACTGTCCAAGCGTGTTTTTCTATAGTATGCATTGTGCAAACACTACAAAACAAGTGTTGTGTTAGATTAAATAACTGTAGTCCAAGGATAACTAGCTGCCCCCTACAATACAAGAAAAGCTTTATTTCCACATTTTTTATGGATCATCCGTTGGTGAGGAGTTTGCGCCTGAGAGGATCTTCAATCTTGCCACCAAAAGCATACTTAAGACCCTTTTACAGGCTTTTTATTTAAAACACATGAGCAAATAACACTATAATGTAAGAGGAAGACAAATGCCACTTTTACACTGCCTTTTCAAGGTGGGAATTTCACGCCGTTATTCTGCCCAAATGTGCTGTGTATAAGGCTTGATCCTGGAATGGGAGGCAGAGTGGTCTCGCCTCTAATCCGGAAATCCCTGGAAAAGGATAATGAGCAGCACGTTTATGATGTTTTGACAACTTGTTGTGTGTGCAACCCATAGTGGGAGATTTAAAAAGTAGTTGTTAGCAGCTAGTGGCTAACTCAAAGAAAAGAATAGCGGCCGTAAATGTCCACAAATTGGAAAAGCGACAAGGTCTGGAAGCTTCCTACTTGCCGCATGTTGGTTAGACCTGTGTAAAAATCAAAAGGAGGCATAAAAAAGGAACTTTGTTAGGGTTTTATAAATCTGTGCAAAAATGGCTAAAGGGCCGCCAAAATTCCATACTAACATGTTATTTAGTAGGCTAAAAAGCCTAAGGGAGATGGGGCTTAGTGAACAGTCAATTTGCTAAAAAGAGAAACTGAGTGCTTCTAACTTACAGCTTGTTTTATTCCTCATGTTACATGCTTGTTGATGTTGTATGTAAATATTCAAGTCTCCATGCATTTAACTTTGGAGGTCAGATCAAATCCATCAGTATCTTGATTTACATGCTTCATGGATGATGAAAAGATTACATATTTGCATTTAGCTTGAGCAGCTGATTAAAATGCCCACAATGGGACATTTCCTGGAAGCATCAGAGAAGCCTGTTGACTGTCGGCCTAAAGTCAGAGTTCATCTATGATACAAAATCTAATTAAAAATGGAGCGCTGAATAGAAACATTGCTGATGTATTGTGACTCTGGAGAAGTATAAACAACAGCAGCACGTGGGACTTTTGCTGATGTCATGGTTGACAACCAGTTGTCATGGAGACAGCAGTGGAACCAGTAAAGCCAGTTCCATCTGTCAGAGAGACGAGGTGTAGCTGCGAAGTTAAAGTTTTTAAAATTAGGCGAGAGAAAACATACACATCAAGTATAAAAGTATAAACAAGTATAAAATTAACCCTTTGAAAGCTGGATCAGCATCAGTTTTCTTGAGTTGCATTAATTATTTTTCACAAGCAGTTTAACCCTTTGAAACCCAGGCAAACTGGTTTGACTTATTTAAAAAACATGGGGGAAAATGGTAATGGTATAATAGTGAAAAGTGACAAGAAAATGACCTGAAAATGAGTTTTAAGAAAGTGGGGGAGGACTGTAATTTTTTTTTTTTTGCTTTTTAAAGGGAAAAATGTTCAAAAACTATATTTATAATAACTATAATTATGTATTTAAAATAATAATAATAATAATAATAATAATAATAATAATAATAATAATAATAATAATAATAATTATAATAATAATAACAATTATTATTATTATTATTATTGTTATTAACAGGATCAAAACAGAATTAAAAGATAAGTTGAAAAATATATTTAAAGATAAATTAAAAGTTAAATAAATAAAGATTATAATTAAAATTATGTGACAAAAAATGTATACATATATATGTGTGTATATCTATATATTTATATTTTTATATATTTTTCAGCACTTATTTACAGTCATTGTTTTGTTTGCTTTAAGTTTTTTCTTTTTTTTTTCAGGTAATGTCACCTGTTTCTTGCTCATTTTTGGGCCATGTCTTGTTAAGTTTGCTCTTTTCCACATGTTTTTGGGAGAAATCAGACCAATTTGCTCAGGTTTCAAAGAATAAATGGTTGCCTGAAGAGTCTCGTGTTTACTCACACTGCTCTGTGTGTGCGTGACAGCATGATGCTTCACAGCTTTCTAAAAGTGTCAGCAGAGCCCATATGAGGATCATTTAAAAAAAGGCTTCATCAAATTAAGAAAATTGCTGTGCCTCAGACGTTCTGGCCATGACAGCTCTACCCTCAAATTGTTAGTGTGTATATGTGTCTGCAGCTGCTTTGAGTGTTGCTCAATCAGAGAGGAAAAGAGCAGATCTGTCCAGTTCTCAGTGGGTGAGAAAGAGAGAGGAGTGGGAAGGGAACAAGAGAGAAAGGAAATGACAGACAGCTGGAGAAAACCAGAGAGGGATTTGGAGCTTGTAAAAATTAGGAAAGGGGATAGGGGCGGAAGAAGCGACAGGAGGAGCGAGCATTGAAAGAGAGAAGATAAAGAGAAACAGGACAGGCAGAGAGGGACATGATGCACGGCATGTGGAGGACAGAGCAGAGGGAACATGAGAACACGAGGGGCAGCCAGAGATCTCGGTGACCAGCAGTTTTTCCCACTGATGTTGTGGTGTGTTGCGTAACAGCTGTGTGTTTGTGTGTCCAGCGCTGCTCTACCAGGACTGACCTGCTGAGGTCTGTTTACAAAGTCTCCTGCTCTGCTGCAGTTGTGTGTGTGTGTGTGTGTACCCTGCTGTTTTAAGTGTTTCCTGAGATCATGACACAAGAGTGAGTAAAAGAGCGAGAAGAGGGTTAAGGTGAAATGTGTAAAAACAGGAGTGAATTCATCTCCTGGAAAAAAAGATAAAGTAGCCAAGAAGTAACGTGATCAGATTGGAAAACTGATATACTGCATTAGTCATGGAGCGAGATGTCATACTGTACTCTGTTGACAACAGTCAGGTTTATTATTGCAACTGGTTGGACTCGAAGATAAGAAGTCAGGGTTGATGTATATCACACGCTCGAGATACAAAGTTGAACCACAGCTATTAAAATCAAACTGATTGGATTAAAGGAACAGTTTCACATTTTGAAAAGAAAAATCCTTGCTCTAATAGACCAAATCACAGTGATGTCACACTAACAACATAAGTCACCTCCAAGTAGAAAAGTGGCTACTGTTTCGCAGTTGCGGAGATATGTAAATTCAGAAAACTTGTTTATTTCTGTTGTAATTTTAAGTCGTATCTGTAACATGTTAAGATACAGAGTTTAACAACTGTTGTGCTTATTTCTGTACTGTGTTGCTTTGCAAACGTCTTTGCTAAACCAAATCTGCCGATACAGAAGCTAAGACATGTACTGCCATGGATGGGGCTGCAGCAAAACGTATTTTAGCCACCTAAAAAAAAAAAATATCAGTTTAAGTGTGTGCTATATTTGAATATTTCCTTCACTTTGCTTTACATAATAGCTGAATGAGGCAGCAGCAGACCAGCAACTCCGCTGTTCTGCGTGTCTGGTGGATCTGGGAACAGCATCATTTCCCGGTCAGAAAGGGCTCTCTGACAGCAAGGTAATGAAGTGAAAATAGTCTAAATTATACTTAAACTTTTTGGCCCACACTGATGCGTAGTCATGCAATGGTTTAGGACTCAACATGTTCATATCGTGTCAGTCATAAGCATTAATGAATATGTTGTTTTAGTGATCAGTTGAAATCATGGATGTATATAAAGGGAACTGGAGTGCCAAAGACAAGGCCCCTTTCATCCTTATGAAAGTTTCTCAGTGCTGCATAAAGCCAAAAAGGTTTGAGCTTCTTGTGTAAAAGTGCCACATTGTTAAGCCCGTAGAGCAAACATAGTAGAGACTTCCACCTGCTGCTATACCTAACTTGTGGTATAGTCCTCCACTATGAAATAACTTGACTCGACTCTTCTCGACATTCTTTATGTAATCAGACTGAATGGATCAAGTCCTGATAATGAAACCAATCAGCAGTTTTCCAACTATGTCAAATTGGTTTCAAAGCCGGGCGCTGTTTTTGGGGGCTTGCTGGAAACACCCACCCCGCACATCTCTACTGTCTTCTGAGTGAGTCTGTCTTTGTGTGTTTGCTGCAAATGTCTCATCTGTCTGCATTGAGCTTATTGTGCTTTTAATACCATTATTTCACTGCCACAGCCTTCATACGAGAATGTGTTGCAGCAGGGATAGAACAGTAGTCCTTAACAATTCGCAGTTTATAAATGTCAGTTTGTTTTAAATAGAAAGAGGCAACTGAGAGTTTTAAGAGTGAGAAATCAATGACAGAAGGAAAATACATTGTGCTAGTGGGCTAGATGCAGGAAATCGTATCCATTTTCTTTCATTCATTATGAAAACTTTGAGTTCAGCTCACAAAAGCAGAAAGAAGCAATCATCAGCCTGTAGGTCATTATAATGCTTAAACTTACTAACGAGCTGCTTGTTATATTCTCACAATTTTTACTGTACTGACTTAAATATCTGAAGCAAACACGGATGTTAATGTTTGTTGTCAGTCAACCTGTTCCGGATGCCTGCAGCTCAACCGTTAGACTGAAAAGCTGCAAAACTCCCGTGAGTGCAAACATATTGTACCGTGTATTGTAGCTGGAGGCTGCACTGTCACTAAGTGTTGGGATCGTGAGGGAAATGAGGCCCTCAGCTTGACTTTTTGTATGAATAAATAGCACAGAACAAGAGCTCAGACACTGCTTCCCCCACAGCCCTCGGATGTGTCACTGTATGCTATAAAGAAGTCAAAATTTCACAGGAAACAATCACTTTTCTCCCAATTGCCCAACATGTGTGATCTAAAAACAGTGAGACTTGCTGATGCCAAAAATAATATATATTTCACTGAACGTGTTTTTGTTCTTTAAGAAAATGATTAAAGTCGCAAAGGACATTGCACCGCTCATTAAAATGTCAAGACTCATCTGTGCCTTGAGGTTTCAAAGGGCTCGCACAGAGTTTATTATCACTGCTGGAAGGCCAAGTATGAATAAAAACACTCAAACACACACTTACTGTGTGGTAGATCTTAAAGGGAAAATTCATAGTTTCTGCGTCCGCATGTTTGCAACTGTCTGCTATAATCTGCATGACTTAAATGTCGTCATCTACACGTCCGCGAGGGTCTGCAAGCACCATGCTGATGTCTGTATGCATAGCAAGCTGGCCGACTGCACTCAGCCCAATCTCTTTACCAAACTCCAGTCCAGTCCAAAACAACGCAAACCAATGGTTGATGTCTACGGTACTTATACTGTATTTAAAAATAAATTGGACCATAATTTACCTAGTTTTTCATTCTAAGGCTCTTGATGCGATGAGTGCTTTGGCAGTATGATAGCACAAGAGTACGTACATGTCACGTTGATACAGCCTCTCCATGAGCGAGAGTGCAGCTTTAGTTTCCATGAAAACCTGCTGTATGAAGTTGATTGAATTTTCATGGGCATGGTTCATGTTCATTCATGTTTCATCATTTAGTCGCTGGTGGACAGTGCAGAAGGAAAATTATCAAAACCACTAATGAGGACGAATAATCAGTCCAAAATGATACTCGATGTTAGTGTCCAGATCATTAACCTACACTAGAAACTGGCTCGTCCCTTCATCGATCCATGACTGTGCTTATTAGCCTAATGCAACAACAACACATTTTTCATTCAAGTGGTCATAGCATAATATGAGGTTTGTGTACTTATAATAGAAAGAAAGAGCGAGTGAGACAAAGACGGCAAACCAACAGGTGGTTTAAACCCCTCTAACGCATTTTCTCCATCTGTCTCTTGCTTTCTTTCTACACTGCATTCTTCCTTAATCTCATATTTGTGTTCACCCTGCATGTCATGGTATCTCATGTCTTCTTTCTGCCCAGATTCTTTAAGCGTTTTACACACTGTCCCTCTCTTATCTTTGAGTACGGCACATTACAACACACGCACTGAAGTGGCTGCAGAATACAACATTTCTGCCTGTTTGCATTTAAATGTCAATTTAAATTGTGTGGGCTGCTGGCGAGGCTGATATATTCGGCAGTTATGTGCTGCTATGTGTGTGTGTCACAGACGAGGGAGTGAGATTTTGAAGGTGATGCAGCTATTTTCTCCCCTTATTCTCTGGTTATGTCAGCGTATAATTAGATTTGTTTTTCCATCTACCTCTGTTTTTCACGTGTGTGACAGGACAGCAGTTGATGTTGGTGATGTAATGTGTGTGGCGTGTCCACGCCCTTGTTATCAGTGTGCGGCAGATATCCCTCGTCTCTTGGTAGAGACAGTGAGAGAGAGTAACGTCAAAGCTTTTTTAAACGAAAGTACAGTATCAGTAAGGGTAAAATTTGAATATGTCACCTTCAACTTCAGCATATTATTTATTATGATCATTATTATTTAACTTTTCTTTTTTCCATTAAAAGAACATTCACTGTTAAAAAGTCAATAAATGCACAATGTTTCCATAGTCAGTGAATAATTGTGGTAAATAATCTTGATCTCAAATAAGACCAAAATATTGAGAATTATGTTTTTTGCCATATTCAAGCAGCCCTAGTAAAAAAATGTCAGCAGATTAATCAGTAATTTAAAAAGTCATTAGTTGAATGTATAATATATATATATATATATATATATATATATATATATATATATATATATATATATATATATATATATATATATATATGTTAGTTGTCGACTATCTAATTTATTGCCAACTAATCGCATAATCGTTTAATCAGTTTAAGTAATTCTTTAAAGAAAAAAGTCAAAATTCTCTCATTCCAGCTTCTTAAATGTTAACATTTCTTTGCTTCTCTATGAAAATAAACTGAATACCTTTGAGTTGTAGACAAAAAGACACTTGAGGATGTCATCCTTGACTTTAGGTAACATTGCTTGACATTTTTCACCATTTTCTGACATTCTATAGATTAACAACTACTTACAGATTAACTGAGTAAAAATAATCAGTAGTGGCAGTCCTAACCGTATATGTGTGTGTGTTTAAATCTATGGGCCCTATAGTGGTGAGGAGGCACTGTATGTGTGACGTCATAGAGACTCAAACATGCTCAGTGGAGGAGGCCTCACAGATGATGTCAGGCCAAAGATTTATGTGTGTATGTCTGCAAAAGACAGCAGATATAAATTTCTATCACCCACTTTCCAAGGCATAATGAATCAATTAGAGAAGATTCCTGTCTGCTGCCTCTCCAATACTTTAACACTCGCTAACCTCACCTCACACACAATTAAAAAAAAAACACCTCCCCCTCTCTTTTGTCAAGTGTTACTCAAGTATGGATAGAATTCCCAGTTGATCCACTCGGATACAAAGCCTCTCTCCCATCACTCAACTCCCACAAACTCAGCAAAGTACGGCTGCTATTAAACTGATCCAAGATGCCGATGTATGCGCAGGGCCAGTGGGACATCAGAGACACTGAGTGTGTGTGAATGCTGCATGGATCGATGTGTGGGAATATATTCTGGCTCACAGCTGTGAGTGCAGCAGTAAGCAGATGCAGACTGAACATGTGAAGGGATTGAACATGAGCAAGTCACCAGGAGTGAGGAAACCAACCAGAGCGACAATGAGGTTAAAGTATAGCATACATGTTCGCACTAAATCATGAACATGTAACGATAGCAACACACTAGATGCAAAGCTCTCTTTATTGCTTTCAAGGTCTTCGCAATCAGTGGAACAACAATGAGATGTAGAAATGAAGAATTATCTGCCTCTGCGTTGTTTGTTTCTCTCTTTTTCTCTCCTGAATTTGTTGGCGAGGCTGTTGTGTGGGCAACACATCGATCAATCCTCTACCTGGCTACAGCCGACCTACTCTCCACTGAAATTCCCACATCCAACAACTGATAGTTAAAAAATAAGATTAAGAAAATGGAGAAAGAGAAGCAATGTGATAAAAGTGTTAATGATTTCCAAAAAGGATTTTAGAGATCAGTCCCAGATGATTTAAAGTTGGCAGGAGATGGCAGGCCTGTTTTCCTATATTGTGACCCAGTAAGCGTTATATAAAAGTAGTGCAATCTATAAATAATGCTTAAGATTTGGGTCAGGTATCTTGATTGCCACAGTTACAATTTGTGGATAGGAGGAGTTCAGTGAAGAAATGTTACAGCTTGTATAATTATGGTTAAGGTTATACCAATAATTAACTTAATTTGTATAGCACTTTTCTAAATAAGTTACAAAAAAAGCACACACAGACCAAATAATGGAGAAATATAAGTTTACAGAAATGCCTTTTTAGTCAAGATTTATAGGAAGTCACTGATGCTGTTAGCAGTTCAGGTTAAGTTCAGGTTCACAGTGGAACAAAAGCTCGCAAAAATACTCTGGAGTCAGACCACGGAGTACTTGAGAGAAAATAGGTAAACCTTGAAACCATTTCAATCACCTGAAAGCCAAAGCAAAGAGGCTAAATTTTAATAATGTGGTCTCCATTTCTTACCATTAAAAGTGTAGATGTGACATTCTGCATAGCTGGAAGTGTGAGTGGGCTTTGCAACTCAGGCAGGTAAACAGCAAGTTATACTAATCACCTCTGGAAAAGATATAAGCATGAATAACCATCTGAAAGTGAGAGTGTTATAACATAAAGATAAAAATCTTTATTTCAAAAAGAAAAAAAATGGTAAGAAAAACTACTTAACTTGTTATTTAAAAGATAGACTTTCTTTTTTTTTAAAAGGTTGTTTTCTAGGCATAACAGAGGAGTCAGGTTTGATAGTTTATTGTTAAATCCGTATGTGTTTCATGACCCAAACAGGATCAATTCAAATTCAATTGGACAAAGTTAATAGACAGTACTATAAGAGGGTCAGACTTTGAATTGTTTCTGATTTTACAGATACATGAAGATGCATGTCATCTGCATAACAATGAAAAAAAAAGTTAAGATAACTTATTATTCAGCCAAATGGAAGCATGTAGAGATAAAATCAAAAGGGACCTAGACCAGAGCCTTGAAGTACTCCATAGCTCAGAGGGGCAATAAACTTAAGCATCTGAGACTGCTTTGAATACCCTTGCTTAATTAAACAGGCATTATTAATGGTTCTCTGCATAAATATGAGCAAGAAGGGGCCTGCTATCCCTTGCAGTAGGTGGCCACCTTTACTGGCCATAGTAGTTATGATGGGAGCAAAGGAGGAAGTCAGGTGATGTAACATTAATGTAAAGAATGAAAAAGTCTGCATGGGGTGATCAGGAAAGGTGTCCTATGTGGAACCGAAAGTCAAATGTTGACTTATTTTTCAACTGACATGCCTCATTCTGTCATGTTT